>NC_088683.1:322756783-323356783 GCF_028017835.1 Emys orbicularis | reverse complement strand
GCTAGGCATGGGGCAGGCTGTGTCCCCTCAGGCAGAGCAGAATGTAGCAGCCTGCCTGCTTAGTGAATTGTTCCCATTGTCTTTGTGAATTCCCCCAGGAGTATAAAACAGTTGTAAAAGTTTTAAGGCTCCTTTACATTGTCAGAGTGGTGTAAAGGACAGTATGGCCTTATAAATGCTTATGGTGCTTTAGTGATTAGAACTAGTCTAAATTTTTGGACTGAAAAGAATTCCTATCAAAATGTGCTCCATGAACTGTTTGCTACTGACCTTTCTGGAGCTGGTTAGTAGCTAATATAAATTGTGAGTTTGATTCCCCTGCCCTCACTTGCTCTTCAGTTGCCTATCATGTAACACTGAGTATATGGCTGCATATATTTGTTGACTAATAACTAGAAATAAAGGATCAAACCTAGCTACATTACTATTAGGCAAGGGGGTTTGAGGATTTCCTCCAATGCTCCCCACTCCCATTCTCCATCCATTGTATTGTAGTTTAAATAAAGTACCTAAATAATTTAAACCAGCATAATTATATTGTGCTATTTAGACAAATAAAATATGCAGATTTTTGCAGAATTTTAAAATATTCTGTGCAGAATTTTTAATTTTTTGGTGCAGAATTCCCTCAGGAGTAATACAGGTATCCCATTACTACACTTCTGTTTAAGAATGTTTGAGGGTGAAGTTCCCTTATGTTCCCTCAGAAGCGACAGCATGAAATTCAAATAGTAAATACACTCCAATTAACTTGCTATATTTGAAATAGCATGGTGACTAAATGAACCTTCATACAGTCCTGAAGTATTTGATGCAAGTACCCATGATGACTCCTCAGAGAGAGAAATGTGACAGTATTATTTTGTGTGGAATGTTTAAATATGTGGCCAAAAGTTTCAAACCCTGAGTGCCCAAATCCATATTGAGGCACCTAAATAAAAATGACTTGATTTTCAGTGGTGTCAAATGCCTACCTCTCCCACAGGGGAACAGGAGATAAAGCTATTCAGTACTTTTATATAAGTGGCCTAATTATCAAGTATTATACCTAACTTTCAAGCACCCAGGTGTGAAAACCTTTGCCTATGTAATTAAAAGATTCACTTAAGAATTTCATTGGTAGCAACTTTATTTCAGTGGAATGCTTTATTCACTCACAAGAGCCTTTTCTCGTCTGTTTCCCTCGTCTGTCAGGGAACTCCACCCCAGAGCTGGAAGTGCTGCTGTCAACAACACCAGCAGCCCTGCCTGCTGAGAGCCACCTCCCAGCTGTAGGGAGGAGAGAAGAGCTCTCCTCAGCAGCCCTATGCTCAGCCACCAGAGGGAGCTGGAGAGGAAGAAGTTTTTTATTCCTTCCTTCTCTAGCCTGATCCATGATGGCGGAGAGAAAGAGGGCACCAACCATCCACCTGTCCCTTCCAGTGGAGGGGAGAAAGGTACTTCAGCGGAGGGAGAAAATGGAGGCGCAGACAGAGCCCTTGGCATGGGAGGAATGAGAGGCCCTGGCATATGGGGAAGGAAGGAAGGCAGGAGAGCACACAGAGTCCCTGGCAGGAGGGAGGGGATGGAGTTGCAGGGAGTCCCTGAAATGGAGGAGGATGGTGGTGTTGGGGGGCAGTGGGACACACAGGGCCGCCCAGAGGGGGGGGCAAGTGGGGCAATTTGCCCCAGGCCCCACAGGGGCCCCGCGAGCCCTGGCCCGGCGGCGGTCCGGGTCTTCGGCGGCATTTCGGCAGCGGGGGGCCCTTCAGTGCTGCCAAAGATGCGGAGTGACTGAAGGGCCCCCTGCTGCCGAAATGCCGCCGAAGACCCGAACCGCTCCCAGGTGAGTACAAGCTCTGCAGCTCCTCCGCTTTGCCCCAGGCCTCCTGAATCCTCTGGGTGGCCCTGGGGACACAGGGGACTTGCAGGGGAGGGGATGGAGGAAGTACCACATGTGTGAATGGGGTTGGGGGAACAGGGATGAGATACAGAGCCTATGGTTGGTAGGATCTCCTGGGGGACAGAGGCGGAGGTGAACTTTTGAGAAGGTTTCACAAAGGTGTGGCCATGGGGAGGAGGGAATATGATGAAGGCCTTAGGGGGAAAGAGTGGGGAGAAGGAAGGAAAACAAGGGAGCCATTGTGATGTTGATTCCCTTGTTATGTAAATGTTCATTGTGTTTTTGTTTATAAAATCCACTGTCATTCCACACAGAGACTTTTAGTGGGTTGTTCAGGGTAAAGCTGAAGTATAAATGCATGGCAGGATGCTGCTGGCAGCCTGCTGGGCATAAAGGGGCTGAGGTTATCTGTAAATCTAGCTCTTTGTCTTCTCCCACCCTCCACTGCCAACTTTTAGGTCAGAATTACTTCACTGCTGGCAGCCTTGAGCATACGTGACACTGGTACACCTGACTGGGGTTGATGGATGAGGTTGGTTAGTTATGGCATGTGGTTGCTGAGTGTGCAAAGTCTCACAGCAAAACACAGCCCTCCCTTTTCATTCACCCTGTTCCCACCCTGTTCAAGAAAACACCGTTGCTGTTATCTCAACGTTTGTTTTATTTCACACCGCAGTCAGTTTGGGTTTGGCACAGTTATGACAGCGGTTACATTACCCCTGTTCTTCACAGGACAACAGAAAAACATTTTTAACTGCATTTCTAGGACCCAATTCTATGAGATGCTAAATACACCCTGGGAAATGCCAAAAGCCCATCCCTTTTCAGTGACTTAATTGGAAATTGAGGGGGTCAAGCTGTCCTGCAGTGGCTTGAGTGTGAGTACCAATCTCAGGGCAGACTGTTAAGAAGCAGGGTCCAAACCCCAACCTGGCTGTGAGATCTATACTTAGATTTCACCGACCAATTATCAAGTGTAAACTCCTTAGCCACTATAACAGCCTATCCATGGAGTCACAGACAATCCCCTTGGCTACTTTGATCTATCTTGCCACCCAGGCAAGTTTGGTCCCTTACACCAAAAATCCAGGTTACTCCCAGTCCAAAGGACGAGTCATTACACCAGGTCATTGCACCTTAGGTCTCACACAAAAGACAATGTTTGTAGCCAATCCTATAATAAACTAGGAAAAAGAAACAAGAGAGTTATTTACAAGGTTAAAGCAGGTAAATGTATACACACATGAATGAGTTAGTCTTGCATTTCAAAAGGTAATAGAAGCTTCTATAATAAGCAAGCTCTATATGTCCTTGCAGGCTAACCCAGGGCAAGCACTGGGGATCTTTTGTTTTTGCTTAGTAATCCTTGCCCCTCAGAGTCCAAGCAGCATAAAAGAGAATTTTTCCTTGCTAGGGCTTTTTATTCCTTATCCCCTTCTGTTTTGAGTTGCAAATTTAGCTGTTGGGAAGAATTCAGGTGCATGTCTCCTCTTTGGTTGGGTGGGAGGGAGCAATCCACAAAGTCTTTTGTCCTCTGATGTTCCCCAATGGTTCGTCTGATGTTGATGGGCCTTTTGCTGGGCAGGAGATAACACCTCCTGTTGGCAACTAGTATTTCACAGTTGCTAATCCTTCTCTCCTATCTGGTGATTTACATTTACAAAGCAACATGAGATACAGATGATATAAGTGAGATTAATGCATGCAGCAATTTACAAACATTTCATAAAGTCTATACATGAAATATATTTTAATAATTCTAATACCTATTTTAACAATATTAACACACAGGCGAGCCAGACTGGTTCCAGCTATGTATTTGTCAGGGCTCAGTTGAGACCTAGGGGCCTTGGCATGAGCTGGCACCTGGTCTGCCAGCGTCACAGAGGGTGCTCAGTTCATTCCCATGAACCTCACAATGTCTCATAGGATCTGACTTTTTAAGCGGGGGTAGGAAGGGGTGGGAAAGTTTGCCATGTTCGGTAGATCAGGTATATAAAGTCGGCACTGATAAAATTGTTTCGGTGCTTTAAAAAAGGATGGAAACCAGCAAGCTCTTTAACTGAGGAGAGCTGCACACCAGAACTGTATTGTTCAGCTAGCAACTAGGAATTTGAAAGACACCCCAGAAAATATCAGTGGGCCTGGATGTGTTATGGGTCTGTAAGCCTTGGGAGTTAAAACATCTTCCATGCAGCCTACCAAGTGACTTTGGTCATATGGTAAGAGTACCCCTAAGAACTAAGTTTGCCTGGGGGGGATAAGTTAAGCCTACCATCCTTTTCAAAGTGGGCCTTGGGAAGGGGACACTGAAACATGATTCTCAAGAATTTTCATAGAATGGATTACATTGTAATAGAGAGAGGGTCTCATGGATTCTTCCTCTCTTATTGACAACCAAGCAGGCCAGACCACCCTCCACCACCTATTTGTGATTGTGCAACATCCCTGTCTCAGCTAAAACTGCTTATGTGGAAGAGTAATACTAGGAAAGTATTGGACTGCAACAAGAGTTTGTCCTTCTTGAAAAACAAAACAAAAGGCCTCACCCTGTTTCCCCATGTTTTTGATCCATATCTCTCCCTCCCATCTGTTCTGTTCCTCTTTCTCCCTCTGGTGATTTCCTCCTTCCCTTTTGCTCACAATTCTCTGTGACTTGATGCTCCTCTCCCATGCATCAGCTGCCTGGCTCTCTTCTCCCCTGACCATTTCTCTCGTGCTGAAATCCTGTGATGGTCTCTGGTAGCTCCAGTCCCGTTGGTGCTTCCAGTCCTGAGGGTAGCACCTGTTTCCTCTCCTCTCTACCGGTATAACACTGGATCCTTGCTGAGGCAGCTAGGCCACCTTACTCTAGTTGTTTTCAGCTGCTTGTTCAGGCACCAGGCAATAAAAAATCTAGGCACATGTAAAGCAGCTGGAAACAAAACGGATGAGCTGACATTGTGAGATCTGGCTTCTCTTTCCGAGTCATTCTGTGAGAATGGCTATTGTAGTTAATTTCACTTTTGTTGTTTCTGGTCAGTTTCACTTTCTGTGTTGTCATGTGTCATGACTACAATGCTGCAATGTTTGGACTGTAACCATTGAAGGGGAGGTTTAAATCTAATGCAGTGTTTCTCACACTTTTTTTTTTCCACGGACCACTTGAAAATTGCTGAGGGTCTCGGTGGGCCACTTAATGATCTTTCCAAATGTTGTTCGTACCGTTAGCTAACTTTTATCCAAAGTGCTATATAAAAAAACCCTTAATAATAATTAACATTTTTTGTTCTACAAATAAAAGCGCACAACTCATATCTTAATACCTTTCTAATGTGATGGATGTGCCCTCTCTCCCCTGCTGCGGCAGCCACCAAGCTGGGCTGGGTAGGAGGGGGGTCTCTCCTTCTCTCCCCACCACGGCAGCCCCCAAGCTGGGGCTGGGAAGGAGGGGGTTCTCTCCCCCACCACAGCAGTCACAGAGCTGAGGCTGGGAAGGAGGGCCGTCTCTCCCTGGCAGCCGCAGCCCTGGAGCTGGGAAAGTTGCCTCTTTCTCTGGCCGCCACAGCGCTGCACATCCCAAATTCCCCCCACCCCATCTTCTTACCCCACTGTCCCCTCCCACCTACCCCCTATTCCCCACAAGGCCACCACCTCACCTTACATGTGTGTCTTCTCCAGGGTCCAGGCACCTAATTAGTAGAGCCACACCTGCGCAGCTCCACTAATTAGGTGGGTGGCCCTTCATTCTTTTGCACACGTTAGAGGGAACTATCCACGGACCACCTGAATGGAGCTCGCGGACCAGTTTGAGAACCTCTGATCTAATGCATTTTCTTTTCAATTACCTCAGAACAATTCTATTAATATTATGTTTGTAAAATCACTTTACAAAACCTAAATTTTGGGCCCGAACTATGACAGTTTCTCTGGGACATTCCTGCTCCCATGAACATCAGTGGAAGTGTTGCTGTCTTTGTTATGACCCTCCATTCACATTATTTTAAAATACATTTTTAGCACCAGTAATATCACTAGTGAAACATGCGCTGTTTGTAATCGTATATATTTGAACTATGAATCACTTATATGTTGTATAAGTCTAAGCATTTGACATTAAGAACACTTGAAGTATTCTCTTTCTCTCAGTTTGGTCAAAGTACTGCAATAGTTTAAGACTTTCCAAGGATTGTAAACTAACATCGCCATAAGTTGATTGTTGGTTTAAAAACAGTAAGTGCTTTAAGAGAGAACTGGAGTCACATTCATTCAGAAGAATCACAGCTTGAAGTTTCGTCTTTTCTATTGTTTATTTCCTGAGTGTGGTTTTTGTTTAGCCTTAAATGATTGGTAACCCTTCAGGAATTATTATACATTCTTGTGCTTGAGTCTGATTTTCTTGAGTACCCAGTATTCTTCTTGACTTCAAAGAAAGTTTTCGGTGTGCAACAATTACAGGTCTGAGCTCCATATAGTCAACTGAAGTGTAAAAATTCATATCTGAGACCTGGATGGTATATCTTCATGTGCTATGCTGTTTTCTTTACATGGATGGATCTCCATTGATATCAGTGGGAGTTCTGCATGTGGAACAAGTGCAAAGTATACAAAAGAGAGATCCACACAAGGGGAAAAGAAAAAGAGTTCAGCCCACAAAAAATATAGCAATGAGAACTGTAACTATTTATGCAGTCTCCTTTTGATATGAGAATCAAGGAGTAGAATCTGTACCCTAACTGCTTGCATCTTTTTTCTTTCTGGCTTTTCTTACTTATGTCTAATCACCACTAGCAGTCCGAACCTTGCACAGTCCTTGTGCTCAGTTAAAATGAAAGGACTGCAACTTTGCCTGGCCTCTGTGCAGGCTTCAAGTGGGGATCCAGGTTAGGACCTAGACACTACAATAATGGGTGCTTTATTCTTCAGGTCATATAGCACAGTGATTCCACTAAGGAGTGCCAAGAATTAGCTGTTGGATACGGACAGCCTTCTTAATTATTCTCCAGAATCTCAGTTCTCATTTCAATAAATAATAATTCTCTAGCTGTTATAGTTGTGAAGAAGACCTAAAAAATCCAACCCGAGTATGACTGGTGCAGCACTGTCTACCTGAGTTTTCAGAGAGCCTGAATGGATAGTTTGGAGGTGTGAATTGTCCCATTTATTACAATGGTTGCTAACTTAGAAGCCAATGCTAATTCTTTAAATACCAGCTGTAGCTCTTTCTCTGCTCATCAAAGCATGTGAAAAAAGAGAGGCAATATATTATGAAGTTTTGCACAATCTAGTTGGAGTGGCCATGCTTTAGACATTTTCTTAACAATGTACAGCAGGCTTGGGGGGCGGGGGGGGGGGGGCACAGTTGGTATCATTTTGCTGAAGAAGACCTCGGCTGTCTAAAATTTGGAAAACACTGATGTAGGTAGATATTTGACTGGTGTATTTTATAAATCATTAGATTAGCTAGATACAACAAGGCCCAATCAAGCGAGTGAAAATGTTGTCACTTATTTGAACTGTAGCAGAAGCAGGCCCTTCCTAGTCAATAAATGCGGTAAACTCTCAGGGCCTGAAATCCCTGCCCAAGCACACCTACATTTGAGGGCACAGTAAGTGCAATTGTGTGAACAAAGTGGATATTTTCACATGCAGATGGCCCTTTAGACATCTGAAAGATGATGTGTATCTAAAAATACTCTATGGACATTCACTGTAACAGTAGGAGCAAATACAGGCTAACAACCACATCCCTCATACTGCACATGCAAGTGGACAAGTACTTAAATAAAATGGTTTAATGGGCCCCAATAAAATTGATCTCACAAAAATTTACCTTGACTTCCCTTTCTCCCCAAGGCTGGCCGTAGGGAAAAAGGCACCCTGGGCAAGCTTGCTGCCCGCCCCCCACAGGAAGCCCTTGGGGAAGGTATTGTAGAGGAAAAGCTCATCCTCCGGGTAAGGCAGGTGGGCAAAGCGAACCCAGGTGCCCACATCCTGTCTGGGCTGCCCGAGCAGCGGGCGACCACTCAGCAGGCAGAGCAGCAGTAGGTGGAGCGGGGCCGCAGGTGTCATGCTCCCTTTATCCCCTCCCCGCCCCCCGGATGGGCACGACTATTAATCATTCTCAAGGAGCTCAGCGCCCTCCCTCCCCCAACCACGGCGCCCTGGGCAGTTGCCCACCTGTCAGGCCAGCCCTGTTTCTCCCACTACTACATCTGCCTCTTCCTCCACGCTGCCCCCTCTACTGGAATACCATCCCAAACAGCCTCTTTCTCCTCCTTCAGATCCTTCCTAGAAATGTGCTTCTGCACGGTTACCTACAAGAAACGTCAGAACAAAAGAAAGCAAACATAAGAGAACTGCCAAGATAAGTTCTGCAAGGCAGGGACTCTGCTGGCTTTTTATCTGTGGATAGTGCTTAGCACACGGTGGGCGGGCGATACTGGAAGCAAATCATAGATAATAAACATGGCAGATTGAGTGACTGCATAAGCTTATAACTGTAACCCTTGTATTTCCTCTCTGTCTTCCCATTGTTCCGGCTCAGTTTATACTCTGCTGTGTGCCTATGAAGCGGTACAAGAAGGCATAAGGAGAGGAGAGCAGGCTCTGCCAGACTGTTGTTCTCTATCCTGCACGGGGAGTGAGTGGAGTCTTAGTTCTGATTCACATACCTCCAAACAGCAAGCACAGCTGAGCTGACACAGAGGGGAAGTACTCTGCACCAGCAAAAGGTCTGGTGGTGATTACTGGAAGCAAGGACCGCATGATAAAATCTTGTTCCTGTCCTGATTTAGAGACGGCTCAGCTATGCATAAACCCTTACTTGGAATGGATTCTAAGGTTGCAATCTAGCCTAAATCTGCCTACGGCAATCACAAGTGTCATGGCTTAATTTAGACTGTGAGCTCTTTCAAGTACATGTCTGGGAGACCCCAGCATGCTTTATGATACTCAGAAAATAATACATAATAATGTAAACCCTGATGGCTTTGAAATTGAAATATTTTCATTTATTGTCCAGATTACAGTGTTCTGATCTTGGCACAGTGCATTGCGAGGGATGCTATGTTGGAGTCTCCATGAGCAAAAGTCAGTTGTGACAGGAGGGCAGGCCAGAACAGACATAGTTTCTCTAATGCAGCCAGGTAAACATGGCATAATGGAACAAGATTAGAGGGGTGAGCCCAGCAGGAATGGAGGCATAATCCACATTTTTGTATGTATGCTTATTAGGCAGAAACTGTTAATTACACATCTAATCAGTACATCAGTGTTCTGCATTTTCCTAAGGAAATTTGGTGTTGGTATTTTAATTCATTTTCTTTTAATTCGATTCTTTATTCTTAATGAGCTTGGTACTATTTCTCCATCTTTGAAGGCCTGCTAAAATAATGTATATATGTACATAGACTCAAACCTGATTTATTAATATAGGAGCAAAATAGGGTTGCTTTGTACTAAGTTAGTAACTTGAAATTATTGATCAAAGACTCAGTTAATTTCCCATTCTAATGAAATTCTGTAGCCCAAGTCTTAAAGCCCATAAAAATCTCAGTTCATTCAGCATAAAATATTTGAACTGTTAGTGAAATCATCACCTCTGACACACTTACAAACACAATACACTACCTGCACCTCTGATGAGAACAACTAAAGACACGGGGTGCATTTAAAGGGCCCACAGTGTATTGTATGAAAGGGGAAGGAATATTATATTTTTCACCATTACAAGCAGGATTTTGTTTTTATAAGAGCTTGTTTTTAACTTACTAGAAAACGGCATAATTTCAAACTGATTTAACAGACAACATGAATATATTTTATTTCCTTTAAGGAATTTATAGTAACAAGGAGACTGATTATTTCAAAAGGAAGTACAAGACTCCTCACTATCTCTCTAATGAACAATCAGTTATAGAGGATCAAAGCAAATTTTCCAAACTAGTCCAGTTTAGTTCCCCTAGTCTGGCACATACATTTGGCAATGGTCATATTACTGGAAAGAAACATAGTTGATAATGGGCTTCTACGGACCATTCTTGGGGGCCAGAGCTCTGGGAAAAGCTGAAGAAATGAGAAAGAGGAACTACAGAAATGTAGCTTCCTTGGCAATCATTTCTTTTAAGCTCATAATTTTGTTCAGTTTAATATGGGTAATGCTGGCCATGGAAGGGAGTGGCCAGGACAGCTAGGGTCTTGCTGATTCCGTGCCTCTGTGCAACTGCCTTGGCCAGCAAGGCTCCTACGAGCCCCCCTGGCCATAATTAAAAGCTGCCCTTCCCTGGTGAAAAACGGAGGGAGGACAGCAGCAGTATCACCACCTGCCCTCCACTGGGTGGACTCTCGTTGGGATGCAGGGGGCTAGGTTGGTGGAGAGAGATGTAATCACAGAGGGACTGGCCAGCACAGACAATTCCAGGGACACCCTCCTCCAGTGCACACACACACTCCCCTAAAACCCCCTTATTGAGTGGCACGTGATGCAGGGATCCTATTGATCTGTGGATGTGACTCCTGGCTGGTAGAGGGCAAACAGAATGTACATCCACAAGACCATTTTTTGGGGGGGGGACACACCCACCACTAGAGCAAAAAGTGGCCAAGAAGCACAGAAGGTTTGGGGGGAGGGTCGGGCCTATCATGCTACTGTATTATGCACAATGAGGCGTCATCTGAGGCATAGCAGAGTAGCGTGCTAAATTCAAACTCAGGAAGTAGCAAAAGGCAGGTGGGATGCACATGTGGCAGGACAAGCACCAGGGCAGCTTGAAGGTGAAGCTTGAGCAGTGGTGTTTCGAACCTCCTTATCTGAAGGAAGACAAGCCCATCCCTATTCCCCTGGCTCCTCTTCAGTGGTAGTGGTGAGTAGACACAGCACCACTGGCTAGATGACCATTAGAGGCCCCTCTTCTCTCCTTTCCCTGGAAGCCCTCACTCCCCCAGTCTGGCACCCAGGGTAATTTCCACCTCTCTGCACCAGCGTCAGTGGTTCTGGCCCCGAAGTTCTCCACTCTTGGGGTGTCACTCATATTAACAATCTTCTGTCTTCTTACCACCTAGGGGCCTCAGAATAAAGCCAATCAATATTCAGTTAGTTTCAGCAAACTCCTTTAAAAACCATCAAGCTCCCAGACTGCAAAATCAATGTTAATACTATGAACATATAGAATAAGCACACAGGCTTGTAGGGCAGAAGTAGAAGTCTCTAGTTAATGCACCAATCTCTAGTGCTGTGTGCAGATTTCATAAAGAAACAAGGAACACTTTCAAGTTAAGAGCTAGATTGTACTTGCCGTAAGCTTTATGTAAGGTGCATCACCTGAGGAGCAGCACAGGGGAAGAACTGTGTTTCAGGACAGGGAGTCATAATTTGTTACTAAACAATACCAGTAGCCAATTACAATGCTACTCCCTGCGCTGGCTCAGCTCTGCTGCTGGTAGGCTCACAGGGTGGGACCAAGGTTCTGCTCCCTCTTCACCCACCTACTCAGGTGAAGGAATAGCATCTGCACAGCACCCCCTTACTTCTGTGTGCCTGGACCCAAGGTCCAGAGGCTGTTCAGAAGCTAAAAGGGGGGGGGGCTCTTAGAGGCAATCAATCTTAGAGGCAATCAAATGCTGAGTAGTTCTGAACTTGACTGAAAATTAAACATTTGCCCTACCCTTATGGAAAAAATAATGATAATTTAAAAGAAAACTCACCTATTTTTGAGGAGTAAAAGGTGAGATTTTGCAAAAATAGGATGAGAATTTTCCTCAAAGGTAGATTTGCAACGAAGAAAAAAAAAAAGCAAAAAATACAGGGTTTGGGGGTGTTATTGTTTTCCATACAAAAAACTTGTTTTGCAAAATTTCACAAAACATAATCTTACAGTAATACTAGTACTGCATCCCCTCCAACTGTGTGGAACCCTGGACATGATGGATGGAATGGGACAGAGACAAGCTGGGGGTCACGAATGTGTCTATTATAATAAATTAGTGTACTGCATGATGATAACAGAATTATAGGAAGACAAAAGAAGTGACTTAAAAATAGGCGCCTGTGAATTTGCTTATGATCTATTACATATTCCCTTTCAATAGCAGACACCCTGCTCTAACATAAAAAACATCTGGCTCTCAGCAAGGTGACAATGTTGCAGGTGGAGGGTGAAAGCCCTTGTTTCAGCAAGGTGAAAATTAATGGTTGCCTTAAAGTCCCTCTGGTCCACATCAAATGCCAATCGACTGACTAATGTGTATGCAGCTACAATATTGTTCTAATAATGGTTACTAGTCACTGACTCGTAACAGCTGATGTCTGCTAGAAGTTCCCTCATGTTTTTAAGCAATGGTGAAAAATTAACTGTTGTTCTGTTCTTGTGAGACAGTCAGCATTTTCACTGCAAGCCTGACTCAGCTACTGAGTCCCGCCCCTAATAATCACAGGATAAACAACAACTGTAAAACCAAGGTAACAATTAAGAAAAATACAGTCCATTTCGTTCTGTGCATTGGAGATTCACACAATTGGCAAAACTGTCAGAGAATGATGCCTGGTTTTCTAATTACACCTCAAGTTTCTTGTGTTCCAAAAAATGGAAAGGTGATTTTTTTTTCCCACAGTGAAAATCCCAGATTATTTATGGGCAGAATGTAATCAATTTTGCTGGAACAATTTATGTAAAAATGATGGAAATGCAAATATTTCAGCCAGGATTAAATTTGTAAATTTCTATGATATAAATTGTTTCCCCCCAACATTTCTAACATGGATGGACTTTCTGGAATACCAGGCCCTATTATATGGCATGTGAAATTGTTATTAGGAAGCATGAGTTATCATTTCAGCCATACCTGATGTGCATCGCTAATGTGGTAGCTGGCAACATTTGATTCTGTGTCTATCATAATGCTCTGTCTTCCCTATCCCCTTGAGGCTATCATTACTCTCTTGAATGATTTGCAGGCAGCCTGACATCTGAGGGAGCCAGGAATTCTTTGCCTGTTCTTGCTTTGAAGTTTTGCTTGTGATAGCTCTGCTTTTATCCCTCCTCCTTATTAGTGCAGCTGTCAGATACCATTTGCCGTACTAGAGATTGATGGCATGATGCAAAGGGCTTCTCCAGCTTTTTCTTTTCATTGCTCTGACTAAAGTCCTGGCAGTCTGGAGGCCTGTCCTCTCAGTGATATACTCCCATTAGCATTTCATTTTATCCACCCGCATATTGCTTTCCCAGTGCTTAGCCATGAGAGGGATGATAGCAGACATTGTACAAGCTTTCCTGCACATCTCTACCAATGCATCTGAATCCTGGCCTGCAGCACCTTTGCTGTTTTAAATTCTCGGCCTGCCATGAACAGAAACTACTGATGGTGTCCAGTTATGGGGTAGCCTAGTGATGTGTACAGACATCTGCTAAAGAAGATGATTGGCTCTGCATGCCTCTGAGTTCAAAAACCTCCATCCACACCAACATACATCCTCAGTGCCCTCATTGTCATCACATGGGCACGACTGCAGCCTCTGCACTCCCAGGCTGCTAGTGTTCCTGCTACAAAGGGGATGGGGAGGAGGAGGCAGGGCCATGGCCTTGTTCTCTTCTATTTCACACCGGCCAACAGAACTGACCAGGTGCACTGGGGAACATACTTTGTACCCCTTCCAGTGCTTCAATTGACCCAGCATGCCAACCCCTGCCAATCAATGCCTCCTGGCGCAACTGAGCCCTATATGGAGCTCATGAAACTCCTTCCGTTGTTGGCTTAAGACAGACTTCCAAGCTGAAAAGTGGGGGTACAAATCCGAGCTGGAGAGCTGAAGTCCTCAGGACTCCTGAGATCTATTCTCACCTTTGTCTCTGGCTCAGTGTGACCCTGGGCAAATCATTTAGGTCAACATCTTCAAATGTGGGTGCCTAAAGTCAGGTACCTAAATAACTGGTTTCAAAGGTAACTAGCACCCACAGCTCTCATTGACTCCAATGGAAGTTGGGGTTCAGCACCTCTGAACATCTGGGTGATTATTTAAGTGCCTAAAAGTGGATTTGGGTGACTGACTTGAGGCCTTAAACACTCCATGTTTTAGTATTTCTCCATCCATAAAATGAGCACCAATAATACTTAGCCTGAGGGCTATTGTGAGGGCTTAATCAATTAGAGCAAAATTGTGCTGTGAGATAGACATGCATAAATATCACTGAAGTCAATGGAAAATTATGTAAAAGCAAAATTTTGTCAATGTCTGAAAAGTGCTTTCAGATCTTTGAATGTCAGATAATAAAGGGCTGTAAAATATTAGCCACACTTCCTGGTTAATCTCTGAAAAGAATATATTTTTGCCTCCTTTGCAGTATCTCACGTAAACGAAATTGTTTTACACCACCCAGCGCATAGGGTTGCATCCCTGATCATCTTGGCTAATAGCCATTGATGGATCTGTCCTCCATGAACTTATCTAATTCTTTTTTAACCCAGTTATACTCTTGGCCTTCACAGCATCCCCTGGCAATGAGTTCCACAGGTTGACTGTGCGTTGAGTGAAGAAGTGCTTCCTTATGTTTGTTTTAAACCTGGTGCCTATGGATTTCATTGCGTGACCCCTGGTTCATGTGTTCTGTGAAGGAGTAAATAGCACTTCCCTATTCACTTTCTCCACACCATTCATGATATTAGAGTAGACGTCTGTCATATCCCCCCTAGTCATCTCTTTTCTAAGCTGAACAGTCCTAGCCTTTTTAATGTCTCCTCACATGGAAGCTGTTCCATAACCCTAATAATTTTTGTTGCCCTTCTCTGTACCTTCTAAATAGAGCAAACCAATCTAAAGCATCAAATCTGGTACAAGATGATGGACATATTTAAGACACTCCATGGCAAGACTTCCATGGCAAGTGATAATGGACACCTCCCAGAAAGAGACAAAGAGGGTGACCTAGAGAACAATTACACAGAAAAATATATAGAGAAAAAACAGATCAATCAACATGACACCCAGAAGCCTGAACACACCAGCATGAGACCAAAATAAATAGCAGAAACCGGTGGATGCTCTAAGCCACTGCATGTGTGGGAGGATTAAAACCATCCATTGCAGCCACTGCTTATAAACCACAATGTCCCAATCTGGTTCTCTCGCTTTACAGCATTTTCAGACATAATTACCAGGCTCAAACTAGGGCCTGAAGAATCATGACATTTTTAGCTAAGGAAATGCTCTTGATCAAAACCCAGATTTTTAGTAGTGATACTACAGTTAAATAAGCCATTATCAACTTCCTACAGATCTTTTAAGAGCAATTTTCAATCATTATGGAACCCAAATTACGGAAGCAATCTTCATAAGGGCCACTTCCCCAGCTATAACGCCTGCTGTGCTATGACTCATGCCTTTTGTGTTCGGCTTGGAATTGGGGGATGTTTATGAAAGGCTGTTATAAATACTACTTGTAATTCCTCTTTTCACAAGATTCTTTATTCAGGAAAAATGAGAAGTGCAACACATATGGACGTCATATCATTTCCATTCCCACTGCCATCTGGCACTATTCTCATTACCATCTTCGTGCAAATATTAAAAGGATACGAGACCCATATCATGCAACATTCTAGAGAACCCGCTTTCCGGTTATGGCTGTTAACATTTGTATGGCACAAGATCCAACCTACAACCGAATTGATGCAAATATGTGTGTGCAGGCCTGCGTTTGAGCAATAAATGTTTGAGGAGGAGGAGAAAGGCGTATGAATAATTCACATTCTTCACGCTGCGCATTATTAGTGATCTTACAAAATAATTGCCAGAAACAACATTAGAAGCACCTCGTGTGTTATTTTTAGACTTTATTTTCTTCAGGAAATCATTTGTATTTGGAAAGTGCATAGCATGCTGCAGGCGCCGATTCATTCTAAATCACAACGCTTTAAAAATGAGTCAAATCTCACTGTAAACTCTCTGGAGCAGGGATCATCTTTTCACTAGGTAAGTGTTGAACAGTGCCTAGCACAGTAGGCCCTGCTGAAGAGTTACTACTGCTACTCATCATCATGGATCATCCTGAAGTCCTTTCTCAGGCAAACTCCCTTGAAGTCAATGGGAGGACTGTCTGAGAAAAACTGAGTAAGGACCTCAGGATCTAGCCCACGGTTGGTTGGTTTTTTCCCCCCAGGGAAACAGCTAACAGAAAACTGGGATACTGTAATAACCATGTGACAGGATGTATTAATTGTGAATTGTTACTTGTTCTCTGTGTTATAAAAACACAAGAAAGACGTGGACTCTGCCAGTTTTAGAATCCAGCCATAGTATTTGGGTGTCACTTCTGTGCAATTCATTTCGGTTGTGATTCAGGATATACAGCCATTGTTCCATATAAGCTACACACGCCCAAAATACGTGCAGCCTTTTTGACAGCATGTTAAGTGTGATCACGTGCACACACTGCACAGCTGCTACAGCCCCAGGAAAGGAGAGGAGACACCCACAGCCACGTGAGAGTTCTCATAGGGGAAGAAGAAGACACACAGTCATCCCATGTGTGGGCACAAATGAGCTGTCATCCTGGCATTTGATCCTGTAGGGACTGTGTCCCTGAAGGCCTATGATGTCTCTGGCCTGCCTTCATCGCTCTGCTGGCCACTGTTTTGAGTTCCTATAAGGAACACTGCAAATAAGCATTCCCTGTCTCTATGGCATTGAGACTAATAGTGCTTCTTAGACTGGCTGTTTTTTCATAATACTTTTCTATCTCAGAGAAGAGTTGTGAAGCTAATTTATTAATATTGGTGCAGTGCTCAGTTTGTATGGTGGTGCACGCCATATAAGGACAGATGCGCTCTACAGAGGAGCCATCTTGGGTTCACTGAGGGGAGTGACAATGGCCCATGTGGGGACACACATCTAGGAAAAACGGGGAAGGCAGTGACCGGCGAGAATGGGGGAACTGACAATGGTCCAATGTAGCGTTGAAATGAATGAGAGGAAGTGGGAACATTACATGCGGGCAGGGGACTGGACTCGATGACCTCTCGAGGTCCCTTCCAGTCCTAGAATCTATGAATCTATGAATCTACAAGAGCCTTTGGAGTGAAATATGTGGAGGCACAGGAGTTCTCCTGCAAACAACACTAATGGAGTAAGCAAAAATAGATGGCAACTAAAATGGGAGAGATCGGAAAATAATAAATTGGTATAGCTCGTATTTGGGAGGCAGCATTGTATAGTGGCTAGGGCACTGCACTGCGAGTCAGGGGACCTGGGGCCTAGTTTTGGCACTGTCACCAACCTGCTGTGTTTAACATGAGCAGCCCATGTCACCTTCCTATCTCTGTTTCTCCTCTCACTGTTTGCATGTCTTGTACACTGAGACTGTGAGCTTTTGGGGGGCAGGGACTGCCCCAGGCTACATGTTTGTACAGCACCCACCTAGCACAAAGAGGCCATAATTTCTGCTGGGGTCCATAGGCACTACCCCAGTACCACTCATAATAGTAATTTCAAATGTCTCCATCTCCCAGAGGAAATGGTAAATGGCCATTATAGACCTACCTAGCTCAGTGACCCGTTTAGCTAATGAGTGAGGATAACAGCTCTCTTTATATTGGATAGGTTGTTTAAAGCAGCCATTTGAACCTTTATTCTAATAAGAGAGAGAGTGTAAGACAGAAGCAGAGAAAGTCTGGCTGAGGAGCTGAACACACCGATGATCCTGTTATAAAGGGCATATACTTCCAAACAGATTAGTTGAGGATATCCTGGGCCTGTCTCAACTCCTTTCTCTACTCATCCTGTAGTCCAAATCTTTCTGACTCCTGGAAGCTGTTGCAATATTATATTACCATAGGCGCTGACTCTGTGGGTGCTTTGGGACTAGAGCACCCATGGAAAAAAAATAGTGGGTGCTCAGCACCCACCAGCAGGCCCTGCGGATCAGCTCCTCCCCACGATCAGCTATTCAGTGGCGTGCAGGAGGCGCTGGAGGGAGGGGAGGGGAATGGGGAGAGGAAGGAGAGCCTCTGTGTATTACATATCACTAATAGACCAGAGTCACTGCCTGGATGCTGATTCTTCCAGCAGAACTGTGGCTGCAGGCCCCTGGCAGCAGAAAGTTTACTTGGAAAGATGGTACAGTGGCAAAAGACAACCCCACTCTGCCAGAGGCCCAGAGCCGATGGGTGTGCCAGGATAGTAGGAGAGAGGGCAGAATGCATTTTTGAGAAGCATCCATTCAGCACATCTCCTTGGGAGCCTCAGCTAGTGGAATAATTATAGAGCCCAGGTTGGAGTTTAAAGTAGTCTACTTCTGGCAGAGATCAGTGGCGGCACCATCATCTGCCCTTCCATCAGGGGTAAATCATGTTTGAACAAAGAGGGTGAAAGTTACAACCCCTAAGCCTGTAGGGACAAATCAGGCTTAGTAATAGTAATATTTATAGCACAAAATTTGTGTTTATTTGATAAAAAATAGCTGCCACTCAGTAGTGGTGATGGTTTTCCATGTTGCATGAAAAATTAGAGGGATTTTTGCACACCCTGGTTTTGTGGTCTGACATTAAAAACCCCAAAAGATGTTTAAAATGATATAATTTTGTGAAGGGTAATTTTTATCAGTTGATTGTAAATTGGCCAAACTGTAAAAAATCAAACTTTGTTCTATTTGCAGAATGTTAGTGAAAGTAAAGTCTGGATTCTCATCTCCGCAGTTCCCATTTCTACAAACTCGGATAAATAGGGTGCTGTGTGTCCAGGCGGGTGTCTGTTTCTGTTTGTCGCACTGATATCGAAGGTTGTGTACCAGTCCTGAACTGCGGGAGACACACCAAACCTGGGCAATTTCAAAATAACCAAGTGTAGCAAAGTTGTCATACGGGCTGTGCATTTCCGATGTCCTTGCAGCAGTATTTCATTTTTTTTATTTTATTTTACTGTAAATGAAAAATTACCAGTGACAGCCAGTCCTCAGCAAGTTCAGTCAGGAGATTCTCCAAAGTTCAGACTTAACTGCATAATTCAACATTTTGACTGACACGTTGTCAAGGAATGTGGGTGTAGTATGAAAGTACAGCGTGTGTGGCAGCGGAATAATTGCAGTGATTGTATTAAAGACAGAGGTCTTGAACTACACACAAGATAAATACCATTATAGATAATTCAGCACAGGGTAAACTGAACATACGGGTGGACGACTTTTGTTATAAAACACTGAGGCCCAAATTGTGCTCTCATTGACACTGATATGATTTGGAGTAACAATGGTAAAGTCAATATAGTTACTCTGGAATTATACCAGTGCAATGGACATATTTAGCCCTGAAGTTGTACATTAGTGTTAGCTTCATGTACACTGGAGCAAATAGAAAATCCATATACATAACCACAGAATCTCTCCAACTTCTCTCAGGGTAATGCTGCTTGGCTATTATATAGTCACAATCCTTCTCATCTCCAAAGTGCTTTCAAAACATTAATAGGGCTGCAAGCTTTCACCTTGGGAGTTCTCCATTGTCTATCAAATCTGTCTTCAGACATTCATACCATGCTCATCACCATGGTGTCTGAGAGCCTCCACTACAGTGAGTGTAAGATTTGCCCTTATGAGGAATGTGTAGTGCCTGAAGCTCACCAGCCTTAGTGGATCATGTGTGCTGAGACCCACACTGCCTCCCAGCAGCACCCTACCCAGCAGCAGGTGACATGATCCCTGTGCGTTGCCCTGCTTGATGCTGCCCTTCAGCCAACCCCTCGGGCACAAATATAAGTTAATGCTGACATTGCCAGCAGGGATCACTTACATCTGCAGCCCCTATAGGCTAGGGGAAGATACTGTGGAGAGCAGACACCCAAAACAAAAATATTTTTCTGCCCCAGCAGTTGCGGTGCAGAGGAGGGATCCTGCAAGTTGTCTCTTGTCTCAGCGGATCTCTTTAACAGCAGCACGATAGCCACTGACTTTTTCCTAATTTTGCAGTTGCCTGGCCCGTTTACAAGCTGTCTGAGTAGCCCTGCTACTCAAACATCCCCACCTTAGCACAGCCTCTCCTCCCCACAACCCTCCCCACACATGCAACGCTGCCGAACAAGCTGCTGACTCTGATTTTGGCCGATTAACAGGAATTTTTGGGCTTGTGTAGCTGTTCGGTAGACTCTGCTCAGGGACTTCACCATCGCAGTGCTGTTTGAGTACACCTCTACCCCGCTATAACGCGACCCGATATAACATGGGTTCGCATATAGCGCGGTAGCAGCGGGGCTCCGGCGGCACTTTAACGGGTCCAGGGCTCCAGCTGCTGCAGGGAGCCCTGGGCCCTTTAAATCACCGCTGGAGCCCTGCCGCCCCTACCCCGGGGGTGAGGCAGCGGGGCTCCGCCGGCCATTTAAAGGGCCTGGGGCTCCCCGCAGCCGGAGCCCCGGGCTCTTTTAATCACCGCTGGAGCCCTGCCACCCCTACTCCGATATAACGGCGTTTCACCTATAACGCGGTAGGGATTTTTGGCTCCCCACGACCGTGTTATATCGGGGTAGAGGTGTATATATAAAGGTGACTTGCTTAAAGTCTGCTACTTTAACTCTTTTCTACCTTTTAAAGGTTCATATTAAAATAAAGTCAGTGTCCATGGTCAACAGGATATGAATAATAAATCTGCAAATCTGCCTCTTTTCTCATGTAGTAAAGCAGTTAATAGCTGAACATGCAATACTAATACTTTTTTTTACATTTTGGAATGGAGCGTATAAGAGTTTTTTAAGATCTAGATCCTGGGAGACTATAAAGTCTGACCATATCCTAGGAGAGGTCTTCAGTTTTTTTCTGATTTTGTAGGTGTTCTTCCAGGGGTATGCAAGTTTGAATCCCTTGTGTCCAACCTTCCTTTGATGATGCTGTTTCTTTGATCAAGTGGGATGCAGTGTTTTTCCTGGCGGTCACCAGCATAACACCCTTGAATTAGTTTTGAAAATGATCCAATGTAGTTTCTGAGAAATTATTCAATAAACAAACTTTCGGACAAAATAAATCGGTGACTTCCATTATTTTTTTAAAACCTCTTCATAACCCATCCCTAGAATTCTTGCATTTTCCTGCATTCCCATACAATGTGCCAGGAACAACTTATCTCTAGTTTACATCTATTACAGAATTTGGAACTGTTTAGATTAAGTCTGGGCATTCTCTTTGGTCTGAGATATATTATGTCCTGGAAGCTGAAAAGGGTTACCTGGTGTCTTGCACTTACAGGACCAAAACTCATCCTGTGTTGTGTGTGTATGCTGCAGGGAAGAGAACACAGGAAGTCTTTCCTCTGGTCTCATAACACATCTGCCTCAGAGCATGGCTGCATTCCTTTCTAGCATTCAGGAGTGCTAAGGAAGGGCTGGCTATTAGGCCTGCCAGCACATAAAGTAATAGCATTAAAGAGGCGGTTAGGACACCTGGTTATGCTGTATTCACTGGCTTGCAACATGCTCTAGTCAAAGTACATGCCTTATCTAAAAACACAAAACACCACCCTCCCTCAACAAACAAACCCCCAGCAGTGTGCACCCAACCTATCCTAACTCAGTTCCACACAACATGATTTTGCATTAGGCTGCCCTGCCCAGCCAAGGTAGGAAGGCTCGTTTTGTATAACCCCAAAGCCATTGTGTGTTGTTTCTATAGTATATGTGGTTTCAGTTATAAGGATCAGACTGAT
This sequence comes from Emys orbicularis, assembly GCF_028017835.1. NCBI lineage: Eukaryota > Metazoa > Chordata > Testudines > Emydidae > Emys > Emys orbicularis. The sequence goes on along the minus strand of NC_088683.1, from coordinate 323,335,248 downwards.
AAGAGCCAAGCTACCATAATGAATGTGTGTCTTTCCCCCCCTTCTTAAAAAATGGGGAAATCAGTTCAGACATCCTCAGTCTACATTCAGTGGTGATTCCATTAAAGACAAGGAAAGCATTTGAGGACTGGCCATTTGGTCAGGATCCGTATGGCAAATGGAAACGGGATGGTAAAGACTTGAACAGGGAACAGCAGCTGTTACTGTTACTGGTGCACTAGACAATTCCCTGTTCTGTTCATCTGAGCAGCCCACTGCTAATCCAGAAAGCCAATAATCTTCTAGCAACGGAAGCATGGCTGATCTGCTGGAAAACCAGCATTCCTGGCGAGAAAGTGGAAGCTATCCTCCGCATGTCTATGGCCTGGAAAACAGATTGGACCTCCTCACCTGTGGGTCTGTGTAAAGGAGAACAGACACCATCATAACAAGAAGTGGGATGTTGTGTCATACGGTTAGAAATGAGATGTTAACTTGTAATGATCTTCCTACCTAGGCTAGGGAATCAGAAAGAATTAGAGGGGCCGACACGTGTCTCCACAGGTGTAACTCCATTGATTTACACTGGAGTTTTTCTTAACTTACACTATTTTATGTTAGAGGAAAGTCAGGCCCATTGTTTTATTCTGCTGCAGACTGATACATGAAATACTTTTGTTACTGGAAAACCTGCAACGTATTTGGTGTCTTATTGGAGTTCACAATCTACCTTTGGAATACAGAAGCTATAGTCCCTCCGCTGCAGTAGAGTTTAGTGAGTGCCTTAAAAACAGAGGGTCAAATAGCTCAGTGAGAGCTGCACTTACTTATTCCAGCTGAAGATCTGTTCCCGAATATGTATTGTAACGCTGCCATCAATGGTGGAAAAATTACCTTTGTTACCGTCATGTTTTCTAGGCAACACAGATATTTCCATTTGTGAATGTGGATCCAACGGTTACAATCAGGTCCATTTTAATTGGAGGTTTAATTAGTGTTAATAACAATGTAAGTTGTTAAATCTATTTTTGTGATAGCCCAATACACATGGATTAAATCTGTAATACCCTAGTAGGAGCTTGACCATCACTTTTACCTCACTATATTCTTCCATTTGCCAAACATTTGTGCATCAGCTATATTTAAAGAAAAGAGACTGTAATTATGCAAAGTTCTTAATTATTTTTGTTGTAAATAGGTTGAAGCCTAATGCTGCTCACATTAGTGTCAGAGGGAGGTTTTGATCATTAAGTACAGTGGGAGCTTTTCAGGCACTTAGGAGTGTTTGTGTGTTGCCCTCTGTTGGCAGGCTACAACTTAGAAAGCATGGGAAACTTTCTATAGTAGATAGTTAACAGTCCCTATTATATAGCTAATTTTGATTCCCCCAGTAATTCAAAAAAACCAGAGAGAAATCCTCTTGCTTTAACATTTTTAAGTTTAATTGACAATTAGAACATTTTGTGAAAATTTTGATAAAAGTGAGCAAGTGCTTTTCAGATTAAAAAAATGTAACGCAGTGTCTTCGTGGCATTTTTGCAAAGTATTTTCTGTTTTTCATTGTGTCCTTCAATCTGCCCAACAAAATCACAGTACACCACAGCATTTGAAACATAGGCAAAATTTGACATTAATTCAGGCAAGAGGTAGTTTTCAAGGGCAAGAATAGGAAATCGCCATTATGTGAAAAATAGGCCCAATTCTCTGTCTGTGAAGCAGACAAAGAAGAAAGCCTGATGCCAGAGATTATTATACCATTCACCTGTGAGCCACTCTGGGCTCCTTTTCAAAACTGAAAGAAATTCCAAGATCTAGTAAGATTATTCCTTCTCCTGCACCCCCTCATCTCCCACAGATGTCCCTTTGTCCTGGAAGGAATGTGCATGGGATCCATTCTTATGAGACAACCAAGGAACAAAATTTACTAACAAGTACAGAAAGAGATTTGTGTTTGAAATGCAAGCCTGATTTCTGAGTTGGCAGACATATAACTTAGCTACTAACGTACAGTGCCTCTCATACAAATTGCTTCAACTCACTGTATTTAGGCCAAGTACAAAATCGAGCTAATGTTTACCCATCTTTGTAATCTGCTTTGAGATCTAGAGATGAAAAATCTCTGTGTAAGTATGAAGCAATATTATTTGCTATATTTTGATGGATGGGACACCTAAAACAGAGAGGTTGAGTGACACAGGTGGGCAGTGCTATAGCCTGTCAGGTTAGGTGCTGCTTGTAGAACCAACAACACTGAGTTGTCCTCTTGGTTCTGACTTGTCATTTCCTCTTAGTTTTTAGCACTTTTTACCAGTATTCACAATGAAGATCAGTAGAGCTGCACACACGACTAACTTAGCTAGAGAGTTAACATTCATATGTAGCCCTTCTGCCAAGTGGAGTCAGCAGCAACAAGGGCCGGGTTCAATATCCAGGGATCCCTCTTAACAATAAAATAGAGAATTGACTGGAGCCCCCACCCACTAATCTGGGGAAATTAACCACCACCCCCTGGGTGCCTCTACGAGGCAATACTTCCCCACTCACAAACACTGAGTCTGTGTATAGCAGATAAAACTTTTAATACAAAGGGAAGGAACCTGCCATTAATTTGGGGAAACACCACAACCATGATCTGAACACATCTGACCATGAGCAAAACTCCCACCACAGAGTACATTGGGCAGTGTCCTTTGCCTCCATTTCTCACCTTGTTGTGTGAAAGTCCAACCAATTTCCCTTTAACACGCCTCTCCCCTTTCTCTCTGCCACACTCCACTCACAGCTGCTGTCCTTAGTCAGCGAAGACCCAGTGTTCAGAGGTGCAGTCATGTGAGTTCATCTCCCCCCTGGAGAGAGGGGGTAGAACTGTCAAGCAATGCCTTCATTGCTGACACCGCTGCAACTGACTCTCAGTTGCTGCCATTCACTTGGCGTCACTGCCTGCTGCCACCACTGCACCGCCCCCCTCCCAGCTCATCACTAGCTATCAGGGGAGAGCTCCTTCACACCTTGCTTATACATATAATCTCAGGTGCACATAAAACAGGAATCCCTGTTAGATTAGCAGGTATTACTCCTTTAATTTAAAAATCTGGTGTAAGATGAGGCTTTACATTCCTATACCCGCCCAACTGTTTCTGTGCACTCGTTTAGTTATACCATAGTTTCTTGCTAATAAATCCCATCTTTTGAAAGCTGGAGGACATACAAGTGCAACTGCACAGGCAATAAAATCACAGCTGAATTTGACCCTACCATATCTGATTTTACCAGAACAAAGAAATACAAGGTTAAAGCTATGCCTCCCTGCTAATGCATCTTGTTTCACCTGTGTATTGTGGCTAGGGCCATGATTTTGACATGAAAGTCACAGTGGGCACAGAAATCATGAATTTGAATAAAGTCAGTTAAACCAAGTGGCATTGCAACCTGGTACATGGCTCGTACACTCCATCTACGAAGGGGCGGATGGGCCAAACCTAAGTGGCATTGTGACCCCGTGCGCTCAGTCACAATGCCAATCAAATTTGGCCCATCTGCCCCTCCGTCTCCATCTACAGAAGGGCAGCTGGGCCAAATGTGGGTATTGCAGCAATTGCATGCCCAGAACATGGAGCCAGGGCCACCCCTGTGGGACAGGAGCTGCGACTGCAGGGTGCGTGTGGGGTATGCATGTTGATGTAGCAAAAACTGCATTATTTGGGGACCTATCTGTGACTTACTGTCTTTTCCTGCTGTGAAATTTACTAAAAATTTCCAAGCCAAAGCAGTAGCCTGATTTGTGGCACACGCTGCACAGTAGGTGAGATCACACAGTGATAGGAAATCTCTGCGATACGTAGTCACAGAGGGGTGAATTAAGGGCAGAGATTTAACCTCAACTTTGCATCCTTTGTTCATGCAGGTTTTCGTGAGGCTAAGGGTATGTCTACACTACGAGGGTATTTCGATTTCACTTAAATCGAATATGTGGAATCGATATTGCAAAGTCGAACTTGTGTGTCCACACTAAGGACAGTAATTCGACTTTGTGAGTCCACACTAACGGGGAAAGCGTCGACATTGGAAGCGGTACACTGTGGGCAGCTATCCCACAGTTCCCGCAGTCCCCGCTGCCCATTGGAATTCTGGGTCGAGCCGCCAATGCCTTCTGGGTAAAAAAAAAGGGTCGAGGGTGCTTTTGGGTAATTGTCGTCATCCGTCTGTCACTACCGCCCTCCCTCCCTCCCTGAAAGCGCCGGCGGGAAATCAGTTCGCGCACTTTTCGGGTCAGTGACAGCGCGGACGCCACAGCACTGCGAGCATGGATCCCGCTGCGACCATCGCTGCAGTTGTGGCACTTGTCAACGCCTCGCAGGTTATCATCCACCTTTCCCAGAGGCAGATGCAGATAAACCAGGCGAGGAGGCTATGGCACCGCGGTGAGGGCCTGAACTCTGAGAGGGGCACAGACCTCTCACAAAGCACGGGACCCAGCTCCGAGGACATCACGGTGACAATGGGTCATGTGGATGTTGTGGAACGGCGATTCTGGGCACGGGAAACAAGCACGGACTGGTGGGACCGCATAGTGCTGCAGGTCTGGGACGAATCCCAGTGGCTGCGAAACTTTCGCATGCGGAAGGGGACTTTCATGGAACTTTGTGAGTTGCTGTCCCCTGCCCTGAAGCGCAATGACACCTGGATGCGAGCAGCCCTGACTGTCCAGAAGCGAGTGGCCATAGCCCTCTGGAAGCTTGCAACGCCGGACAGCTACCGGTCTGTCGCGAACCAGTTTGGCGTGGGCAAATCTACTGTGGGGATTGTTGTGATGCAAGTAGCCAACGCAATTGTCAAGGTACTGCTCTCAAAGGTAGTGACCCTGGGAAACGTGGAGGTCATCATAGATGGCTTCGCCGCGATGGGATTCCCAAACTGCGGTGGGGCTATAGATGGAACTCACATCCCTATCCTGGGACCGGACCACCAGGCCAGCCAGTACATCAACCGAAAGGGCTACTTTTCAATGGTGCTGCAAGCACTGGTGGACCACAGGGGACGTTTTACCAACATCAACGTTGGATGGCCGGGCAAGGTTCATGACGCTCGCGTCTTCAGGAACTCTGGTCTGTTTAGACGGCTGCAGGAAGGTATTTACTTCCCGGACCACAAAATAACTCTTGGGGATGTGGAGATGCCTACAGTGATCCTTGGGGACCCCGCCTACCCGCTAATGCCCTGGCTCATGAAGCCCTACACTGGCGCCCTGGACACTGAAAAAGAACTCTTCAACTACCGGCTGAGCAAGTGCAGAATGGTGGTGGAGTGTGCTTTTGGACGTCTCAAGGGGAGATGGAGAAGCTTACTCACTCGCTGTGATCTCAGCGAAACCAATATCCCCATTGTTATAGCTGCTTGCTGTGTGCTCCACAATCTGTGTGAGAGCAAGGGGGAGACCTTTATGGTGGGGTGGGAGGTTGAGGCAAATAGCCTGGCATCTGATTACACCCAGCCAGACAGCCGGGCGATTAGAAGAGCCCAGCGGGACGCGCTGTGCATCCGGGAGGCTTTGAAAGCCAGGTTCCACAGTGAGCAGGGTAACCAGTGACTTTTAAGTTTCTGTACAGAGAAGCTGAACCTGCCCCCGTTTCTTTACCCAGTTAAGGATGACTATCCTCTCCAGTTACAGACCCCCTCCACCCCCTTCCAAAAAAATAAAATCAGTTTTACTTTTGTTATTGAACACCGTTGTCTTTAGTACTGTTTTCGCGGGAATCTTTGAAACTGGGGACGCAGACTGTGGTGGGGAGCGGGTGTAGTGTACTGATGCAAATGATCCTTCTAAACTCCAGGAATGACAGGATTCACAGTGGCGGACTGGTTGTTTCAACGGAGCCTGCCAGCCCTCCTGAGTGGGACTGCGTGTATGTGGGGGCTATGTGACTTTATGGCAGGGGGAGGAGGGTTACAGATCCCCTGCTGCGTGGCTCTGTGATCCAGGACAAGGACCGCTGCATAAGATCTGTAACTGCCCTCCCCCGCCACAAAGTTACAGAGCAACTAACCCCCTCCCGCCCCCCACAGAACATGAAAACCACCTCCCAGACTGACCAGGGTAACTAGTCACTGCACTGTGTATGTGCCCTGCTGCTGGACCTGCCCCCGCCTCTGTAGGTGACTGTCCTGTCCAATTACCAAGCCCCTTCCCCCCCTTCAGACAGACTCTCCCTCAAAAGAGCCTGACTGAAACAGTAATGAACAGAAACGTATTTTTTATTAACAACCAGACAGGAAACTGGGGTGTGAAAGTTGGACGGGGGCTTGGGTGAGGCGGGCAGGAAAGGACTTTTCAAATTTTGGGGAATGACAGCCTTCTGGTGCTTGAGCAGTCTGCAGGGGTGGAGTGAGAGTTTTCACGGACTCTGCCGCCCCTCCTTCTTTGGACTTTGGGCGAGGGGGGTATGGGACTTGGTGGCGGGGGAGGGCGGTTACTGATAGACTGCAGCGGGGCTCTGTCCTCCTGCCTCCGTTCCTGCAGAACATCAACAAGGCGCCGGAGCGTGTCCGTTTGCTCCCTCAGAAGTCCAAGCAGCGTTTGAGTCGCCTGCTGGTCTTCCTGCCGCCACCTCTCCTCACGTTCCATGTGTGTCCGGTGCATTTGGGACAAATTCTCCCTCCACTGGTTCTGCTGTGCTGCCTGGGCTCGGGAGCAGCCCATTAGTTCTGAGAACATGTCCTCTCGCGTCTTCTTCTTCCTCCGCCTAATGTGCGCTAGCCTCTGGGAGTGTGATGCCAGGCTGGGTTGGGAGACAGTTGCAGATGTGGCTGTGGGAATGAGGAAAAGGCAGTGAATTCCTCCGAAAGATAAATGTAGTTGTGAATCAAGAACATAGTCTTTCTCTGTGAACAAGACCATGAACCACACCTATCCCATGCGCACTCAGGACAAGGTCGAATTTTCGAGCCTCGCCTTCTTTGCCTGGGCTTTTGCACTGCCGATCTGGGAAGCGGGGCAGGACACGGTACTCTCTGTAGCAGGCAAACATGGTAAGCCGTAGACTTGTGGCTGCTTAAAACTTTAGGAGTACCACTGGCCTCCTTTCACATTGAAAGCACTGCCAGTCTGTGCTGCCAGCAATCGGCCAAGCAGGAACTCTGGCCCTGTCCCACCCCCTCGCGGATGTGCCAGGGAAAGATCCCTGTATGCTGCCCCTCTCCCGCCCCCACCGCGTGGCTGTAAACCAGCGGTCACAGTTCTGTAAAGGAACTTGTTGCAAGCAGTCCCAATACTAACAGTCCCCTACCTAATTCAAAGCAGGTCATCATGAGCGACATTACTCTCATGAGGATCCCGGACACCGAGATCCAACGGATGCTTCGAGAAAGCCTGCAGAGACCGGGGCCCTATGCCGCCATGCTATGCAAGGCAATGATACCAGAGTACCTGCTTGTCTCCTGGCGCGGGAACGTCTCGTACTTCGGAGGACCAAGTAAAGCCGCTCTCCCCAGGAACCTGATGAACAGGCTATCCCATTACCTGCAGGAGAGCTTTGTGGAGATGTCCGTGGAGGACTATTGCTCTATCCCCAGACATATAGACCGGATTTTCATATAGCTGCAGTAGCAGGGACTAAAGAGTGGAGCAGCTTGGGCAGCACAATCATGCACAACCGGACACTGTTTGATTTTTTTTAAATAGTTGTTACTGATTACTTAAGCGCCCAGGGGGAAGAAATCATGAATCACAGATTGTTCTTAGTCTTAATATTCAAGTTTTGTAAAAAATAAAGGTTTATATGTTTAAAGCACTTACCGCTTGATCCTTCCCCTGAATCTGTGTCCGGGTTACATGCTGGGGAGGGTTGGTAGGGGATCTCTGTAAGGGTGATGAAGAGCTCCTGGCTGTCGGGGAAATCAGCTTGGTAAGCGCTGTCGACTGCCTCGTCCTCCTCATCTCCTTCCTCATCTTCCCCGTCCGCTAACATGTCCGAGGAACCGGCCGTGGACAATATCCCATCCTCAGAGTCCACGGTCAGTGGTGGGGTAGTGGTGGCGGCCGCACCAAGGATGGAATGCAGTGCCTCGTAGAAACGGGATGTGTGGGGCTGGGATCCGGAGTGTCCGTTTGCCTGTTTGGTCTTCTGGTAGCTTTGTCTCAGCTCCTTGATTTTCACGCGGCAATGCGTTGCATCCCGGCTGTATCCTCTCTCTGCCATGGCTTTAGAGATCTTCTCATAGATCTTTGCATTCCGTCTTTTGGAGCGCAGCTCGGAAAGCACGGACTCCTCGCCCCACACAGCGATCAGATCCAAGACTTCCCGATCAGTCCATGCTGGGGCCCTCTTTCTATTCTGGGATTGCACGGCCATCTCTGCTGGAGAGCTCTGCATCGTTGCCAGTGCTGCTGAGCTCGCCACGCTGTCCAAACAGGAAATGAGATTCAAACTGCCCAGACAGGAAAAGGAATTCAAATTTTCCTGGGGCTTTTCCTGTGTGGCTGGTCAGAGCATCCGAGCTCGGACTGCTGTCCAGAGCGTCAACAGAGTGGTGCACTGTGGGATAGCTCCCGGAGCTATTACCGTCGATTTCCATCCACACCAAGCCTAATTCGATATGGCCATGTCTAATTTAGCGCTACTCCCCTCGTTGGGGAGGAGTACAGAAGTCGAATTTAAGAGCCCTCTATGTCGAACTAAATAGCCTCGTGGTGTGGACGGGTGCAGGGTTAATTCGATTTAACGGCGCTAAATTCGACATAAACGCCTAGTGTAGACCAGGCCTAATATAATAAACACACGATATCATCCAAATGTATCCCCATCCTGGGATTTGGCACTATTAGTAGTTCAAATAACAACCAAAGATAAACTTTAACCTAAGCTTTCTGATGAAACCTGGCTGTTCCTAGTGGTTTCCTCACTGGCCAAGGCCTTAGTTCCCAGTGTGCCAACCTCCTTTTATATCATGAATCTTCCTGCTAGCCTGACTCCACAGTAATTCCACTTCACTTGCATGGTGGTAGGTGGGATTTACAAAAGTGTTACTCTACCCCCACTAAGGTAAAGCTCCCATTGCCTTCAATGGGAACAGAGTTAGACTAATAGGGTCTAAAATCCTGCCCACGGAGTTCAAACACCTGGTAACAGGTTGCCTGAACAGAAGGGTCCTGGATCCCAGTGCATGCTCCTAAAGTGTGCCATCTTGCTACAAAAGGGCTTTAAACATGGGCAGACTGGACCTTCAATTCATGTAACTATTATTTTACCAGGTAAGAAACTGCCCTTTTAACTGAATTCAGAGCCTTGGAGCAAAGGCAGTTAGTTCAAAGTGCAACTATTTATTAGTTCCAGAGGCCCCAGTCTGGGTCTGGCTGAAAACTGCTAGGTGCAGAACCTGAGAGGCTGGGGATAAGGGTGGCAGTGCATATTGCTGATCACGGGGGCTACCGGAGGCTATTTGAGCTCCTGGTCTAAGTTAGAGTCTCAGGACTGCTCTAATTTACACTGGCTGGTAAAAGCCCCCAGTGGACTGTTGTGGCAGCCAGGGATTGCTAAAGAAATAGCACGTTATGGCAACTCCTTCTACCCCAGCCTTGCCCTGACCACCCCCATGCATTGGCAGGTGGCAGCAAAGGGTTGTGCTGCCAGCTTTTCACTTCTTTGGGATTCCCTCCCATAGGGAGAATCCTCATCTATGAGATGAAGGCAGTTTTATGGCCTCCTTGGCTCAGCCGGTGCAGAGGGTGCCATTTCCAAGATTGAGGACCTGGCCCTGGATGTACAAAGGAAATGAATGTGAAAGGGTTGCAAATACATTTGACATTGAAATTTGCATTTCAGATTTCAGAGGTTGGTAAATTAGTTTTTATCCCACTATTCATCCATTTCTGAGTTTGACCATGGTTTTATGTAAAAGGTAGAAAGTACACAATAATTAAACATAGAGTCCACGGGCATCAGCTAACTTAATTCCATTTGCTTACAGAATGTTGTGTTTCTGGCCCCCTTCTGGCTCACATTGATGTTGTATGTAGAGCTGGGTAGGAAATGATTCTCCCATCAAAAAGACATTTTTGATATTTTGAAACATTTTCCTTTCCTGACCCAGGAGGAAAAATCAAAATCTCAAAATTTTTTATGAACCAACAATTATTCAGCTTGGGTCACTTGAAATGTTTCATTGTGATAATTTTAAAATGTTTTATTTTGATTTTAACCTTTCAAAAATTATAGTAAAATTAACTTAAATTTTGAAACAAAACGTCATTTTTGAACTGAGGAATTTTGTTTAAAAATAGCAAAACAAGACATTTCAACAAGTTGGAAACGTTTTTCCATTTTTTTTAAAAAAAAGAAACTAATCAAAACTGACCCTTTCCTGTGAACAGTTTTAGCTTCAACTAATTGGCATTTTCTCAACAAGAAAAGTTTCATCAAAAAATTCTCAACCAGTTCTAGTTGTACATTGGGTTCTGACAATCCCACACGGAGATCTGTTATGAACAGCCATTGCGGATCATGAACTGTTTGAACTTATTTGCAGTTGGGAAAGGGGAAAGGATAGAAGGAGGTTTGCTGGAAGAAGTTTTTGGGCATTCCAATAATTCAGTTCAAGCAGAAATAGTTACTTGTATCCAGTAATGTTTAGATTATTCTGTAGATAAGACCCAAGGTTTTCAAAAGTGATTTGTTTTTGGTGCCTTATTTTGAGGTGGGAGGGCCCCAGAGCTCGGGCTCGAGCCCTAGCCCAGAAGTCTACACAGCAATGAAACAGCCCCACAACCCAAGCCTGAGTCTGCTAGCACAGGCCAGTGGCAGGTGTCTAGTTGCTGTGTAGACGTACCCTCAGAGGGTGGCTGCGCAGCACTTTTTGAATATCAGTCCCCTTTACAAGGCTCAAATTACCTAAAAAATCACTTGACACTTTTGAAAATCTTGGCCATTTTATTAGTCAATAGTATCAGTGTTCCCTTTATGTTGGTAATATGAAACACGTTGTAAAACTCATATTTAATGATACTATGACTAGAACAAAATATCCACAGCTTATAATATCAAATTTTGCTTAATTCTGCTAGCGTTTAATAAGGAAAGAAGAGCTTGTGAAGAACTATTAGGATCTGCACTAGATGATGAGATATGGAGTCTTGCGTTCAGGAATATGAAGTAATTTCAACTTGCAATTTAATTACAAAAACTCAATTAAACATAATGCATAGATTTTACTCTCATGCTGAACATTCATACTCACAGTGGAATTACTCCTTATTTGAAATGTGGGTATGACTAATTAGCTGTACATATTGGAACAAGGACTCCTGGTTATGGCCATACAATGAAATCTTATATGGGAAGAGATATTATATGTGATCACTCATTGGGTACACAACAGATGTCACTGTAATTCAGAGCCACGCTTATGGCAGCTTTATTAAGAACATCTAGGACAGCTGTTTTTTAACCTCTTATTCCTAGCTTGGAGACCATTCTTACAGTCTGGGTGAGAACTGATATGCCACCAGCATTCCGCTGGTTTAATTTGATTTGTGATGTGTTTGCCTGTAGATAGATACAAAGCTTAAGTGAGGATTGAGGTGGACTGACTCTTCTAGAATGTGGTCTCTTTTAATCTCATATCTCGTGCACCGAACAGAACAAATCTCTTTTATATTTAGAGAAATCTAATTTACAATTTGAATACTTTTCCTGTGGGTGTTATGACTAATAGTACTCTTGCATGTGTGATCACTCTTTTGAGGGAATTTGGGAACAATGTTGTAAATTTTTTACACTGAACTATACACTGTGGTCTAACTGAATAATGGAAGTATGTTGAAAGTAAATTAGCACCCTATAAATACTGAACTACTACTGTACATGCATTTTAATTTTGTCTCATTGTACGGGCACCTCATGGAGCCTGCTTTTCACCAGTGACATTATGTTGTGCCATGAAGATAAGTATGAACTGGAAAGGGACCGATGGAGGGCTGCATTAGAAGAAAATGTCCTAGGAATCACCTGACAAAAGATGGAATACATGTGATGCTTCATTGAGAGGCACAAGGAGAAGTCAGTAAAACTAGATGGCATAGAGTTAAAGTCTGTGCAACAATTTAAATACTTTGGTTCAGTGATTGAGCCATGATGGGAATGTGGATGCAGATGTTAGGAGCCACATGAAGAATACTTCTTGTAAATGGAGGGAGTTGTTAGGAATTCTCTGTGGTAAGAATATGCCAAGTAAACTACAGAGCAAAGTGTACAAGATCATGATTAGGCCAGCCATGACATATGGGTTGGAATGCTGGCCAATGAGGAAGAGAAAAGAACACACTGCAAAATGAGAATGCTCAAGTGGATAGTGGGTAGAACAAGAACTGATAGGCTACACAGTGAAACGGTACAAGACATGACACAGGTAGCACCCGTCATTGAAAAGCTGAGGGAGTATTGGCTGAGATGGCTGGGTCCTGTGAGACTACACAATGTGGGATATGGTGGCCAGAGACTACAAAAGCTAGTAGTCATGGGACAAAGACCACGAGGAAGACCTAGAGAAAGGTCTAGGTTTGAGATGCTGAAGGAGAACATGAAGAAGGTTGGTGTCAGCTTGGAAGATGCACTTGACAAGAATGCTTGGAGACAAAGAACCAAAGCCGACCCTGACTGACAGGACAAGGCAAAGGCAAAGAAGAAGTACACACCCCTCTCACTTCCTGTGCTCCTCCATGCATTCCTTCTCCCAAATTCCCACTCTTAGCGTTTTTCCACACCACTTCCTCCTACACTCAGAAAAATCTCCTGCTTCCCATATGACAGGTATTCTTCTCCTCCATCACATCCCTCCCTAAAACCTATTCTTTCAGTAAGCAGTCATTGCCGGGCACCCTGTGTAGTCACTATAGTGATGGGCAGCAGTAAAAAATCTTAAGATTGAGAGATTTACACCTGTGTAAAGAAAGTGTAAAACGCTATCAATTCATAATTTTTCACTTGCTTACACCTGTGGCAACACTTCTACATGCACTTTATACAGGTGTATGCGACTACATCAAATGTAAAGCAATGGAGTGTCAGGCCCACTACAAGAAGGAGTTAAAAGTCTGTACAGGAAACCAAAGCTAAAGTCGAACCTGCCTCACAACACCTGCCACTAATCTTGAGGGAGGGTTTGCCAATAGTATGGAATGAAAAAAGGAGAAACCTGCTTCAGAGCTGGGCTGCAATGACAGAGGGATTTCAGATCTGAGGAGCCCTGACGTAGGACTCCTAGCAGCAGCCAAACCAGGGAAGAAGGCTTAGGCTGCACTTTGTTGTCTTATTATGCATTTTGTTGTTAGTAAAGTTGGACTCCAGGGCGAAGTTGAATTTTGACTGCACACAGCATGTGTGGAGTATGGTATTTTACAACAGTATGGAAGTCACCAGTTCACAGCCTCCATACCTTTCTACCTGTTAGCTATAGGGGCAACTCAGCAACAAAAAGTGGAGGACCAAGAAATTAGATTCATTTTAAGGGGGACGTTAACAAGCTAGATAAAATGAAGGTTGGGGAAGCAGCTTGAAACGTTTCCCTGTGTACTGCAGGAATCTGAGTTAGCTTGCAAGTTCTTTTAGGCAGGGAGCCTGTCTTTCTTATATGTTTTCTAAAGCACTATATATGTTTATGGTGCTATATGGGAGGGAGGTGTCAAAATGCGCTGATTCTGGTCCACTACTGGTGGAAGGAAGAAGCTATTTTAAAATCTCCAATATACTCATGCTCATCAAGACCTTACTAAAGCCTTTATCTCTATGCAATGTTTAACACCACTGGAATGAAATATGTAGAAGAATTTGTTTTATGCTTAATATGCTTGTTTTGTTTTTTGGGGGGTGAGGTCTGGCTTTTGGACGATTTCCAGAAACTGCAAAGGTTGTCAGTTATGGGCTGCCCAATAATAGTGGCCTTGTGTTATTTTCATCAGGCAGCAGTAATCCAGTTCTTGGGTTAATAAACTCCCAGCTCTCGCTGGGATAAACTGCATAACCTTGGTGTCAAGTATTAGGGGGTAGCCGTGTTAGTCTGTATCTACAAAACAGCAAGGAGTCTGGTGGCACCTTAAAGACTAACAGATTTATTTGGGCATAAGCTTTCGTGCATCCGAAGAAGTGAGGTTTTTACCCACGAAAGCTTATGCCCAAATAAATCTGTTAGTCTTTAAGGTGCCACCAGACTCCTTGTTGTTTTTGCATAACCTTGATTATCTCTGCCAGGAAGCAAGACAGTGGTATTATTGTCACTTTCACATTTAACAGGTTAGAATTATTTTTTAACTCTTCAAGTCATGACTGTGCATCATGATAAATTATCTTTTGGATGTGAGCACCACTGCCCTCTACTGGCTGTCAAAACAGGCTTTTAGATTGATGTGTCAATTCTTTCATGTCTCAATGATCCATTGACAATTGCTAGGCAGTTACTTGGCCAAAATGTTTGCTCTTGCACATTTCAGGAGATTGCTTTGGGCTTTTGTAAAGTCAATTTAAAAATGCAGCTGACTGTGTTTGGAATTTATAAGAGAAGAACTCCAAAACAGATGGGATGTATTACAGTTCTAGAACCGGCTTGTGCTGAGTGGACCTATGACCCTTGAAGAGGAGATAGTCTACCTAGTGAAGCCTACATTACACTAAGGGCCAATTCCAGTTTCTGTTAAAGTAAATGGAAAGAGTCCCACTGGCGCAAATGGAAGGTGAATCAGGCTCTAAAATGAAAAGCACTCTACCCCATATCCCTGCATTTCTCAGATATGGCTACAGTTGCAGTGAATGGCTGATCATCAGAGTGGAGCGAGGTCAATAGTGTGGTGCCCAAGAGCTGGCTTGGGGACCAGTGCTAATTAATTTAGACTGTAAACTTTTCAGGGTAGGGATCATTTCTTTCATGTATGTTTGTAAATTACCTAGTGTCCATACTAATAGTATTCTTATCCCACGTGGATCTCAGATGCAAAATTAGTATCCGAGTCTATATATTGAACACTTGGATCTATTCATAGATTCTAAAGCCTTAAGAGACTATTGTGGTTATCTAGCATGACCTCCTGTTTAACACAAGCCACCAGAATTCCCTGGAATTAATACCTGCTTCAAGTCCAATAGCTGTCAAGGAGTGTGTGGAACAGTGAGGAGGTGGGTGAGGAAGAGTGAGTTTTCTATGCAGTGGAAATAAGTGAGATTACATGGAGCAGGCAAAACCATGCCTGTCAGTTGCAAAGATTGAGTGAGGACTCAACTAATGAGTAGGCACTTGAGCGACCTTAACTGTCTTTTAACTAACCTTCTGGAATGATGAAGTCATCAGTAGAGACTCCAGTCAAATTGTTTAAAAATGATTAGTGATTTTGCGTTCCCACCTTGACGCACTGATTTTCACAGGGTGTATAGCTGATCTGGCCAAATCCTATATGGAGCTCCACTGACTTGCCCCATTTGTGGATCTGGTCGGTATACTAAATTTGTCCGTGCTTCTATTAAGGTAAGTAATGTAGAGTATATAATCAACTTTGCAGTCATTTTCTGCCTAATGCATGATACGATTATGCGAATAGTCTCCTGAGGGCTGTAGTACTTTGCTCCAATTCTGGTTGTTAGGCTTGGTGTAAGGGTGGCTGGGTGGTATTGGTGGCCTGTGATATACAGGAGGTCAGACTAGATGATTTGATGGTTCCTTCTGACTCTGTGGTAAGGTAACATTGTGAGATCAGAGTCAAGGCTGTGCAGTGTGATTTTAAGTTCTTCGAGGTGTGCACTAAGGATGAAAGCATTGTCAAACTGAAAGCAAGTGTGTATTAGAGAGGGTATTAGTGAGTGGGTATAGTGGAGTGTCAGGATGGTGGGGGGCGGGGGTTAGTGCTTGGAGATTGGGTTTGGGGTTGGTGCAGCTGTTGCCTTAACTGATGATTTTCTTGCCTTTTATTTTTTGCATTATGGCAAAATACACTAGGGCAAGCTAAACCAATTATTTTGTTTGGGAATACAGACAATAAGTGGACTATGCTGTATTAATTTGTCTGTTCTAATGTACAGAACAGAAAACAAAAGCAAATCAAGGCAAAGGGCATGCTTCTATAGAATATTTTTCTTACAGCCCTGAATTACTCAGTCAGTTGTTCAAGTGACTCATAACACATTTGAAATTCAAACAGCCTTCACAGAATGCTATCATTTTTACCCTCCTGATGTTTCAGTTATGCTAAATATAATGGCCCCAAGCACTTTCACCATTGGTACCTTCAGCTGAATATGCAAGACTAGGGTCAGAATTGGTTTGATGTCATTGTAGCATGCCAGCAACCAAAGGAGAGCATCAGCACTATATGTCTTTAAATGGGGAAGAAAGGACCAGAATGAGAAACACAGGACCAAGCAGTACAGAAAATTCCTTAGGCATAACGAAGGTTTTCTAGAATTTTATGAACAGAGGTCAATGCTGTGTCTGTTATGAAATCACAGACTGAGAAAGCGAGAGAAAATATGCCAACTATGTGATATTAAGGCAAATGTGAATCAAAATACAGGACAGGGAGGATAGTTCAGAGGCGTAGCGAGCGCCCTCCGTACCCTCCGACCGGAGGGGGCCCCGCAAGGAAGGGGGCCCCTAAAAGTGGCAAAATAAATACCGCATTCCAGTTTCTGCATTGTAAGGGGCCCCGCCCGGACATATGTTCGGAGGGGGCCACCGTTCGGAGGGGGCCACGTTCTTTGTTGCTACGGCCCTGGGATAGTTCAGGAAGTGTTATATAGCAATGGGGAGAGTAAAAATACAAAATAAAGGATACTGACTTCTGTGCTATGCTGTGTGTTAACATATGAGGAACCTTACAGAAGAACCCCATATAAAATGTGATGAATTCAATGAAGATTTCTTAGGCTGAATTTGCAACAAAGGACACATTAAAAAAGTTGCTGAAGATAAAATTAGTCCACTCACCTCAGTATTACCAACCCAAGTATTCAAAATATCATGAGTCAGATCCCCCCAAAATCAGGAAATGGGCTAAAAAATCATGACATTTAAAAGAAAAATTGGGTTCACACTGTTTTTTTAATCTTTAGGATGCACATTGTTAACACCAGGGGGCTACTACCCCTTAATGGATCTTTAATGGCTCCCAGTGGAGCAGATTACTGTCATACCATTGAAAAAGGTCTTCAGTAATTATCTTGCCATACACTGCAGTTTATTTGAGAAGGAATTACACAAGCAGTAAAGGGTTACATTAAACACATAATGCCTATGTTAGACATTAAGAACTATACATTAAGAGCTATACATTCCTCTTAGCGAGCCTCTCTTTCACAAACATACACAAACAGGCCCTGTGCTAGCCTCACACAGTTCCTGCTTGGCAAACAGAGAAGGTGGTTACCGAGTCTATGGAGGGCTTCTTCTCTACAGGTCTGGTCTCCTCAGCTCTCTGGTCTGTCTCGGATTCCCTCAAGGCAAGGCCTTGGCTGCCTGGAGACCCCTCTGGTTCACAGTCCTACACGAGCCCACTGAGCAGAGTTTTGGCTACTCTGTTTAGCAGCGTTGCTTCTTTAAGCGTTAATTCAATTACCAAAGATAATTTTAATATCACATCAATCATACCCACAATTTGTGTGCTACTATTAGATCATGTGTCTCCTTTTCTGTTTTTTATAAACTTATCTTATGATTTTTAGTAGCATAATTCAACAACTTAATTTTATAAGTTTTTTGAAAAGGTTTTAGTTATTTGAGGGTGCCATTGATAATGTTCATACTGGAAACGAGTTATATCTCCACGAGTACATTACATTCCTCAGTCCATAGGTCAGGTTATTTATTACTACGTTACCCTTTTCCTTTTGATACCAACATATATCTTGGTTTATTTTATATAATTCTCACCAATCCTTTTTTTATTGTAAATTCATGGTGGGGTTACCTCCTTTTTAATCCAAATTTCAATTGTGATTAAGGTGCCCTGTTTTTACTGGGCTCCTATTATTTGTTTCCATTTCACTTTGGGTATTTACCATAATTCATTTCCCTTTTGGTACTATTTTATAGTACCCTGTTTTATTTTCCAGGTGTTGGCATATATTACCTGGTACACTTTTTGTTGTAAGTGAGCCTATGTGAGTTTTGACTGTTTTGCATAAATACTATGTGGTGCCTTAGTTTTCCTGCATATTGCATCAATGCTTAGGTGGTAGGAACAAGGGCATGTGACTTGCTAAGACCCTTGAGGGCGGGTAAGGCTACTCCAGTTGCATGTACGTAAGCTATAGAAGGTGCTCTTCGTAACCTAAAACCTAGGATGGGGGATGCGACCAGGTGACACTTTGCCCGGGAAGTGAGCCAAAGACCAGGAGGAGGAGCAATGGGTGTGTTGGAGGTCGGGTTGCTAGAAGCTGGGCAGTCTGTGGTTGGGAGAGAGGCGGAGTGTCCAAGATGGACTTGGCTAAAAGTTACCAATTCCTGTGCCAACAAGTCCATTCCACATTGTGTACCTGTTAATTAATAAACCCTCCATTTTACAATGTTGGCTGAGAGCTATAGCTGACTACGGAGTTGAACTGCAGGGCCCTTTGGCTTCCCCAGGAGCCACGCCCAGGTGGACTCACTGCAGGGATGCTAAATGTCCCGAGGTCAGACACAGGAAGGCCGAGACCACTTAGGCTTTTTTTGCCCTGGCAACAGTGTGAGGGGAGGCATGCCTCACCAGGGTTTTGACTGGCTTTTTAGAGAGCAGTTTTAGAGCATTAGCCTGGTGACTCTGTGACAGACGGTTGATTATCTACTCCTTAGGGACTAAGATTACAGAAATCTTAAATTTAGATTCATTGTGTATATATATACACTATGATTACAATCTGGAATTAACCATTTTATACGTTTAGGATCATTGTGACGTTCTTGTATTGATTTGGTTACCTTAACCCATGTTTATCCTCCCATATATTACATATTGTCCCCATATGAGGTATGGCATCTTAAAGCACATTTATATTAGGGTACTTTTGTTTGGACACTTTAAATACAGATTTATTACCATACCCCAGTAAACATGTGTTCTGTGTGCACCAATTACATCTTCATTGACATATTTCCATATTCTCAGTGATGTTATACAATTTTACAGTTGATCCTATATTTATGACTGGAATTTAAGTTTTATTTTAAAACCAAGCCCCTTGAATTATATATTCGTGGGGTGCTTTTTTCCAATGGTGTTGGTGTGTCTGAGGGGTTTCTTTATGTGGCGTATGTGGGTCCCACAATTCCCCAGTTTTGGAATTAATTGCTTGGAATACGTTGGCCCCCAATGCATATGCACCATTTGTTACACTTGAGGTCCCTAAACACCTTTAGGTAGTTGGATTATATTCCCTCTTAATGACTAAAGCATGTTTTCCTGAAGGTTCTTGCCACCTTTTTGTTAATATCTTGGATGTTAATCCCTGTACCCACACAAAAATACATGTCTTATTTGGTACATGAAATGTCCACATTCCCAGAGTGTTTTTTATGGCCTCAAAGGGAATGACGGATTCTGTTACCATAGAGTGGCAGATTTCCCCATCCTCTACATTCTTCCTTCTTATCATCCCCTTTACCTGGTTTAGCAATGGGATATTCCTTTATTGAGTTGTGGAGAGTTTTTATACTGGAAAATCAGTTGCCTGGATAGAAATTTTTTTTATTCCCTTTTACTTTGCTTTCTTTTAGCCTTTTTTCTCCCTTTGATCCTAGTGAAATAAATGCTGCTAGAGTAAACATTATCAGGGAAACAACTCTACCATGACTTTTGTACATGACTTTTTGCAAAGGTTGGCTTCAAGTTGTTGCTCACAGTAAGATTTACTCTGGCTAGGACTTTAATTAAATCTGTACCATTATCTATCCCAATACTGGAATTTAGACTTTCCAAAAGCTTTTTTTAAAAACTTCCCCTCCTCAGAGAATTAAGCCTGGAGCGCGCTTTCAGATTTTCCTATACTGATAGTATATCAAAAGCAGGAAGCCTACTACACAACCAGTGAGGTCACTGGGCAATTAAGGTCTCATTAGCACCTTGGAACACCCAAGAAGAATAAAGCCGATATCGAAGAACTAAAGAAATTTGCATTCATCTTTACAGTTAAGAAGTTATAGTAAAGATTAGTTCACTAGAATTCGTTGAGAAGATTAACAAGGATATAGAACCCTTACTGAAGGTTTTTAGGCAAGGTGAGCTGCTATAGGATAAGAGAGAAAGTCTTTTATGGATCAATAACTGGTTAAAAGATAAGAGACAAAAGGCAAGAATAACTGGTTAGTTTTTAGAATGGAGAGAGGTAAACAGTGGCCTTTCCAGGGGTCTGTACTGGGAAAAGGCAATATTGTTAAATGATCTATATATTAAAAAGGCAAACAATGAAGTGGCAAAAATTTGCAGATGATACAAAACTTTAGGGTGACTAAGCAGATGAAATTTAATGCTGACCAATGCAAAATAATGCATGTTGGAAAAACATAATTCCAACTAAACATATAAAAGAATGGGGTCTAAATTAGCTGCTACCACCCAAAAGAAAAAAAGTTCTGGAATCATTGTGTATAGATCCCTAGAAACATTTACGTAATGTGCCATAGCCATATCTGAAAAAAAAGCATAGAAAAAAAGCACAAAAATAATCAGGGGTCTGGAACTATTTTATATAAGAAAAGATTAACATGTTTGGGACTTTCAAAAAAGATAACTAAAGGGGGAATACAATAGAGGTCTATGAAATCCTGACTGTTGTTGAGAAAGTAAATAAGAAAGTGTTATTTACTTCTTCTTCTTTTTTATAACACAAGACCTAGAGGTTACCAATTAAGATTGCTAAGCAGCAGGTTTAAAATAAACAAAAGGAAATAAACACAGGAAAATTAACCTGTGGAACTTGTGTTGTAAAGACCAAGACTATAACAAGGTGGTTTTGTTTTGTTTTGTTTTTTTGTGTAAAAGAAAGAGACAAATTCATAAAGGCTATTAGCCAAGATGGGCAAGGATAGTGTCCCTGGCCTCTGTTTGCCAGAATCTGGGAATGGGCTGCAATGAATACTTGATCATTGCCTCTTTTATTTTCTCCGAAACACCTGGCATTGGTCATTGCTAAAAGACAGGACGCTGGTCTAGATGGGCCTTTAGTTAGACCCAGCATGTTTTTATGCTTGTGTCCCTAAGAAAGGTGCTAATTGTATTGAAATTTGAGTAATTTAACAATCTTCTGGCTTATTCTTCAGGTGGAATCCTGTAGCACAGACAGGTCTAGTAATCACATCGCCACCAAGCCATAGCAAATTTCTCAGCATACTTCTTGCTTCCATAAATTTATAGATTGACCTACAAAAACACAAGCAAACAAAACAAAAATAAAACATACAAGGCTCTGACTGAACCTTATAGGTTAGTACATACTGTGTATTCATTTCTGAAAATTATTATATTTAGTCCCTTGGCAAGTATAATTGGATTTGATCAGAATGTTTTTACACGTCTCCATCCGGAGTGGTTACTAAAACTGCCACGGGACTGGCCATATACTTAACTGTTAACTGAAAAGGGTTTCCTTTATATAGGGATTATTTTACCTTTGTTTACCAATTTTAAGCATCACCATGTTTTCTATTTTTCATCGATATTTTAATTATTCCTTTGGCTCTTCCTTTTGTTTGGGTTGATTTCTCTGTCCAAATGTTTTCCAGTGTTTGCATCAAATTTGCTACCCAGATCTTCTGTACCTGCTCAGGCATTTGTTTCTTTGGTGTTAACAGGAGCTCAGGAGTTCTTATAATTTAGCCTGTTATTAATTCAAAGAGGTTAATAACATAACAAAGAAACAATTAACAAATAACAAATTCAGTACAGAGAACCAGTTAGCCCCCTGGCCACTGCTCTGGCCATTCTAGTTGGAAGGTTGGCTACAGCAAGAGTAGATTTACAATTATATTTTTATAATATAATCATGGGATGTCATCTGCCATCCGATTTCTGTACAAGCCAGACTGGGGAGTTGCAGGGGCTTTGACACTTTACTACGACCCCTTGTGCTTTTAGATCCTGCAACAGGTTTTTTTTTATGTGGGGAACAGCTTCTGCTGACTAGGAATACCGAGCTTTACACATTTTTTTCACTATCTTTACCACGGCCTTTTCTTTCTAGCCCAAACCATGAGAAATTTCCCTTATTAAATATCCACTTATTGTCTGGCAGTGCCACAGCTTTACAGGCTCACTTTCTTAATCCTTCTGAAATAATCTGGTTATTTACAGTCTCTTTCTTCACAACCAGCCTTTCTGCCAAATGAATCATTCACTTTTCCAGTTGTACCATATCTACTTTTAATATACCTTTCTCAGTTATGCTGTTACAAACCACTGTATTTATTTAAAATGTAGTTTGATCTACTACCCCGGTAGGTGTTTTAATACTTAAAGTTGCCTTTGTTGCTGTATTAATTAATGCCAGAAACCATTATATGTTTCCTTCTGTCCCCTCTTCCACGTAAGATCTATCAGTTATGTGGGGCTGTAATTTGGCTACTAGCATTGACCTTTGGGGACAGAGGTTGTTAAGGGCGAGGCATTTTTACAGAAATGTGGAGCCACCCTGACAGAGAGCTGCCAATTTCATCTGAGCCAATTCCGGGGATAACAAGCCATAAGAAATCACCGGCAGATCTTCTGTACCTGTTCCCACAGTTTCAACAGCCTTAACTCCTGGTTGCAGCGCTGACTGTGATCTAGTCCTTGCCATCAAATCACTTAAAGCAGCTAGCAAAGTCTCCAAAGCGTGTCCATCCAAACTGGCCATATCTGCCCCTCTTTCCTGAAGTTGAGCCCATACCTGTGCTCACAATGATCCCCCACTAAACACTCCACGTCTCCTACCATACTGTCCTTGTCCTTGTCCTATTTCATTGCAACTACCATGTCCCGTATCAGTGTGGTTGGAGCCATTATAGCCTGCTTGATTACTGTAGGAAGCCTCACTAATCACTTTCCGAGAAGAACTACCTGCTCCACTTACTACCCTTTCTGCCTCCTGAGCTGCTTTAATCAATTTAACCTGATCTAAATCCATCCAGGGTCCTATGAACACCTTAATAGGTTTCCTTAAACCATCATAGATCAAATCTGTCAGCTGTTTCTCCTCAATTTCAGCCAGAGAGCATACCAACAACAGCCTAGTACAATAAGCCATAATAGATTATTTTTCCTTCTGACGTATTAACAAAGCTGTCCTTCTCAATTCAGAGGGGATCAGAAAGTATTGGGCTACCTTCTAGATAACACCGTCTCTGTCACCTTTCTTTAACTCTGCCTCAATTTCTGCCAACAAAGCTGTTCCTTCTGTAGGGCCAGTACAAGTTATTATCAGTTCTCTTAAATCTTCACAATCTAAATATTTTCTAACCATGTATTCCAACAGCCAAGGCAAACACATTCTCTCTTAGTCAGAGTCCATTTGTTTAGCCAGTGCCTGTTTTTTAGTTTCAGTCAGAGGACGATTTACTTCCTCTTGTATTTGCCGTGAAGGCTGAGGTATTTTTGCTATCACTACTGGCTGTGCTGCCGGAGGCCATGGAAGGGGCTCCTCTTCATCTTCCACCTGTTTATTTATTCTTTCCGGACATGTATGGGTTAAAGCTGTTATCTGCTAAGCCTTGGTTACATTTTATGATACAGCAGTTTGCAAGTCACGTTTCAGGCTTTCATTCATTTTAGTTTTTACAATTCCTGTTCCAAACTTTCTTGCACAACATCTCATTCCCTTACAAGCTTATCTACAGCACAATACATAGCACAGATGAAATCTGCTGCTGTTTGGGCTTTCTCGGGAGTGTAACCCTTTTGGTATCTCAACAGTAAGTTGTCTAAAACTTTCTCATGCAGTGTGGGGACTGCATCAGCTAGACATGGATCAGACCCCAAGCTTTTAAACACCCGTCTTAACAAACACTCATCAACCACACCTGGAGGCTTCGGGGAGTCCCTCTCATCCTCAGGTTCAACGACTCTTCCCTGTCTGTGTTTGTGAAACATCATCGACTCTAGGAATGACCAATACAATCCCATTCACCGGTATATTTCCCTCTCTGCGTACTGTAGCTAAAGCTAAAATTAATATAAGTCAGAACTGATTCAGAGCAATATTTAAATTAGTTGGTTAACACCAGTGATTCAGGATACCTAGCTCTTCACAGGCAACCAGTTCAGAAACAGTTTGATTCAGTTTAAAGACCTTTTTTTCTTGGACATGACAGTAACCATCCTCTGCTACCAAATGTTGGCAACAGGGGCTACTACCCCCGAATGGATCTTTAATGGCTCCCAGTGAAGCAGATTACTGTCATACCAGTGAAAAAGGTCCACAGTAATTATCTTGCCATACACTGCAGTTTATTTGAGAAGGAATTACACAAGCAGTGAAAGGGTTACATTAAGCACATAACTCCTATGTTAGACATTAAGAACTATACATTAAGAGCTAAACATTCCTCTTAGCAAGCCTCTCTTTCAAAAACATACACAAACAGGCCCTGTGCTAGCCTCACACAGTTCCTGCTTGGCAAACAAAGAAGGTGGTTACTGATTCTATGCACGGCTTCTTCTCTCCAGGTCTGGTCTCCTCAGCCCTCTGGTCTGTCTGGGATTCCCTTGAGGCAAGGCCTTGGCTGCCTGGAGACCCCTCTGGTTCACAGTCCTACACGAGCCCACGGAGCAGAGTGTTGGCTACTCTGTCTAGGAGCGTTGCTTCTGTAAGCATTAATTAAGGAATCCCTCAACAGTAGTTTAATTTGCTTGATTTTTATACTCTTTTTCCTCAAAGGAGTCACATGTCTTAAAAGCATGCCCAGTGGGCGTGTGGCTACTAATTTTTACCTAATTAATACTTTAAGAGGAGACTGAAGAGTGGTGCCAACTGAAGATTACCCCACATTCACTCCCTTATCAATCATTCACTTCAGCCCCTTGTGTGATGTCCTTCAACAGGGTCGAGATGCCCCGGTCAGCCCATGCTCCACTCGGGATATTCTACATGTGTTGTTTGCTTTCAAGTGGACATATTTGCTGACTCAAAGATCAGTATTGATCATACACACAGCATGGAGCCAGTCAGTTTCACCTCTGGCATCTGCCTGATGCTAAGAGAAGGATTCTGCTCCCAGAATCCTCTTTCGCAGTTCAGTCATGTCAAGCCATGTTCTCACCATTCATTCAGTATGGCCACACCAATTTGGCACTATCCCAACACACATGGGTCACATTTTCAAGTTTTCCTCCTCAACGATGAAGATTAGAAACTTACATTTTAAAAAATGAAAATGGACATTCCTATGACTGGAGGAGCTGGGGCTTTGAGAATAACACCAAATATCACAAGACTTACAGTAAAATCACAGGAGTTAGGAGCACTGTCATTTAACCCTAACAGGATCCGTTCTAGGTGCTCCAAGGTCCCTGCCTGTTCTGTGCAATTCAGGCTCTTATACTGTGCCCATCGTGGTGGGAAGCCGAAAACATTTGCTGTGGTATCTTTGTGCTTGAGACATATTTTCAACCTCAAATTTAGTAGCAAGATAATACTTCTAAGGCACAGCCCTGGGTATGGGACAGTACGGAGCTGCAGTACCTCAGCAGGAGCTCAGGGAGTAACTGTGCTTTGTGGAAATATAAACCATCCTGAAGCTCCCTGGTGCACACACACACACAGAGGGAGCAGTCCCTGTATGTCCTAGGAACACAGAGACTGCAGCTGTAGCCTTATGCAGGCTGTGCATCCCCCTAAAAGGCCAGCCACAGTCTGGTCCTTGGGGATGAATTAAACCCTGTGCATGTAAACAGGAATTACCACGTTAAATATCTAATCCCATATAAAACCTGTGAAATACCACTGGCACCCTAGTAATTCCCAGCCACTACCACAAGCTTTTCCACCTTGCATCCCAGTAGTATCTATTCTGCCAGTATCTCCTGAAGCAGACAGCTCTCTCCCTCTTGCAGTTTCTATCCAGCATTGATTGAGTTTTGGCACCATTGGCTCTGCCTGACTAGTGATAACATCAGCACAAGATGGCAGCTGACTGGTAGATGAGCTGCCTGGAGGGCCTAGGGGAGGAAACCAAAATGGCAGCTGGCCAGGAAAAGAGTGGCAGCTTATCATATGCGTGTGAAACAGCTGGTGATAGACATGGGGAATTAGTTATAGAAGTGAAATGAAAATCACGCCCCATTAAGAACTGACACAAACGCATCATTTACTGCCTTAGCAACTAGCTTCACAGCATGCTAGGCTGGGGGTGGCTTATTTGTATTATTTATAGAGTGTCTGCAACTAACTACTGGAAAGATGAAAGGTCAGACTTTGCTTGATGCTGTTGAACAAGCACAAAAACAAGCTTGCTGTAATTCAGTATTTTCTACTGGACCGAACAAGTAACAACTGCCTTTCTGAAACTAAAATCCTGGTAATGTTGTCATACTATGGGATTTAATTGCCTGACTTCAGAGAGAGTTCTGCATACTCAGCAAGTCCTAAAATCAGACATTACTAGGTGGTGGATGAATTGTTTGTATGTACTGATTTTTTAAAGATCTTTCTATGTCCTTCATTGTAGGATATGAATACCTCACAAACATTAATGAACATAGTCTTACAACGTCCTTGTGAGGCAGGAAAGCATTATTCCCAACCCAGCTCTCTTGATTCCCAGTTCTGGTCCTTAACTACCAGACCAGCTTCCTTCCTCTCTAAAAAGCACTGCTACCGTCTCATTCTAGCTAAAAACACTTTTAAATTTATGTCTTTGTAATTTTATGGTGATGACATAGGTGGACGCAAATGATCTTCAGACTGAGGGCAGTGAATCCACAATTCTCTCACCACTCCACTTCCATGGTGTTAGGAGCTGGAATTTCCTGGCATGTAATGACAGTCTATTTTACATACACTAATGCTAAATACTGTGGGGTAGACACTTTCTACAGCAAATTTACAGAACTCGTAGGAAGATGACAAGCTCCTAGTTTTGAGGAGCTTAAAGTCTCTCTCTGACAACTAAAATACACAGAACAATAGTTCAAACTCCAGAAGGGTCCAAAATGTCCCTGGTGAGACCAGTGTAGGAAGGCTTCATGAAACAAGTGTGTCCTAAGGAGGGAGGGTGCTTGTTACAGCTAGAACAGCAGGTTCTTCACAAGAGGTCAGGAAAGAAGGCACAAACAAGGACTGGGGAAAGGAGGCAAAAGGATCAGTCTGGAGAGCATGTGTGGATGAGCATAATGGGTAAGAAAAGACAGAGGCTGAGATGAGAACATGCTTATCACCGTGGTGTTTGAGCCGCAACAGAGAGGGAAATGTATTACTTATACAACACTGTAAGTACACATGGATCTACCAATGCATGTCCTTTCTCTCCAGTTTCCTAGGCAGAGATCACTGTGAAGCTCAAACATAGGCCAGAACACTTGACTATAAATCTCTACTCTACAGAAGAGCATTTGCATGATGGATTTTAAAACAGCGATGTTTTAGCTAACTCCAAGTTCACGTAGTCTAGTCACAAAGTAAGATCAAACACCCAGAGCAAAATCCTGATGGCCATTGTGACAGCTGTACATGACCCCCTGCTGGAAGCCCTGCTGTACTACTACACCCTGCCCCATGAAGGAGCAGTGAAGGTGGGTCCTCCAGACCTGCCTAGAAAGGCTATATGGTAGCAGTCAATCAGAGACCAGCCAGGCTTAAATAAAAGGAGCTGCAGGGCCTTAGCATGTCAGTTCCTGGTTGGGGCCAGAGGGGTGAGGATGGATTGATCCTGTGCTCTGGCCAGAGCAGCTTGATGGGCTGCATTTGCTAAATCTGGGTGTGAGAGGATGAGAACTCTAACCTTAAGGTAATGGGTGGAGGTAAAGGGACTAGGTGGGAAGAGGCCCAGGTAATGCAGCAGCAACTAATTAAAGGAAGCAGTATGTGGCTGCTGTTTATAGGGTCCCTGGGTTGGAACCTGGAGTAGTGGGTGGGCCTGATTTTTTTCCCCCCACTGGCTGCTAAGAAAGTGGCCTTAGCTTTGAGAAGGGGAACAAGGCTCCCTTAGAAATCTGAGTAAAGGCCTGGATTTCAAGGGCTCAGAGATGGGGATGAAGACCTTGTTGAGGGCACATAGTTTGTTGAACTCTTTGCTACACTGGAAGGAGGCCATTTTGACTGTGTGACTTGGTCAGAGGGCTGAGCCACTGAAGACCTGCCTAGTCAGGTTGGCAACCTACAGGGGGTGCCAGGAGTGGGGAAAAGCTTGCAGCTGCTAGGAGGGACTCAAGAAGTGAGTACCTTCTCTCCCCCATTGCAGGTATGTTAGCCCCTTACTGCTGCATACAGATGCATCATGCCAGTCTACTTGTTCCTGTGGATGAAGCTAGTGTGGTAGGGGATGTGGTGTGGTACTTCAGCTGTTCTGTTCTCAGGCTCTCTGGAGAACTATAGGAGGCTCCTCATCCCCCTGACTGAATCTGCCTTCCCTGGATAGGCTCCATGGA
The DNA here is from genome assembly GCF_028017835.1 of Emys orbicularis. NCBI lineage: Eukaryota > Metazoa > Chordata > Testudines > Emydidae > Emys > Emys orbicularis. Next base: position 323,306,708 of record NC_088683.1, on the reverse strand, counting down.
AGCTACTGAAGCTCTGGGCCTATAGTAACCTTTATAAAACCATCTGCAGGGAGGAGGCAAAGAGGAGTCTGGGATTCTGTTAGTCTCTCCTCCTACCCCCAAAAGTTAGCTGCTAGGAGGTTAGAGAGGTCTAGCGGGATAGGCTGTGCCCTGCAGGGTCCCTGTTCTGGAGCTGTCTAATATCTACTGGGAGATCCATTTTGGAAAGGTCTGTTGCTTCACATGTCTGCAGGGAGCTCTTGGACCCTTCCTTGCCTCCATAGCTGAACTCCCTGTCACACTGACCTCTGAGGAAACCTTGCCCCCACGGACAGGGATTTTAGGGCTGTACACCTGGTGCCTGCCACAAATGGGGCTATGAGCAAAGCCTAAATAAACCCTCTGTGGCCATAAGGTCTAGCTGGATTGCAGGTCTCTGGCAATGGCTTCTGTTCACTGGCTTGTTATGAATTTTTAGATATAAATAATATTGCAATGAAAAATGCTTAGTCACTTCCATGTACAGTAAGACTTCAAATATCTAAAGACTTTTTGGTGGGTGGCACCCAAAACCTAGGGGAAGCTGAGGGTTTGGAAAGTGAGATGAATGTGAAATAACCAACATGATTAGTAAAGAAGAGCGAGAGATCACAACCAAAAGTATTCACTGTTGTATGAATCATTGTGTATACTTAATGGTTCTTCTTGTAAGATTTTTAGTTATCGCTGCTAAGATGTGAAGAAATTTATCACAAATATATATATTTTTTTACTACTACTTTTTCTCTACTGCTGTTATGTGGCGCTATCTTGGTAACAGAAGCTGCACACAGTCCATGTCACTTTTGCTATCTAGCTTGGATAAGCCTTTCCCAAAGCGTTCTGCTGGCTCAGAATCGGTCAGTCATTGTTATAATTTTCTTCTCTTCCACTTCATTTGTGATATGGACTCTGTTCCAGGAAAGAATGTTATTCAGGGCTGTGGATAAGCCAAGTTGTCAGTCATATTTCCACAACCCTCATTATTCTGTATCCATTTCCTTGATTTCAGAGTGTGAATTCCATTGCTCTCCTAGTTGTTTCTTTTTCTTATTTCACAGTTGTTGCTATGACTTTCCCTACACTTATTATACCTTACCTACAATAAGCTCTTCCTTAAAATTGCCAACCATTGTACTCCCAGGGGTGGAATTTCACAGCTGGTAGTAATGGTGAAAGCTGTATTGTAAGCCAGCTGCTGACATCTTTATTACTGTCCTCTAACCATGCTCAGAGCAAACCTAGATGGCATGACACAGTGATTAAAAACCAGGATGGTTATTGGTGCCAACTGGCAAAGCGTTCACTGTTCTTTGCAAACAACTCCTGTCTCAGGTGTAGTGAGTTTGTCAGGTCTAATACACCATCATGGTATTTATCTATAAAGGCTAGCAGGTGAGGTTCTACTGAAACTTCTCAATACTCATACTTATAAATACTCAATCATTGTGAGATGTGCACAGGTCATTATTAAGGAATAATGTAACTATTGAAAACTATGCCTTATGGTCATGGAGTGCAAGTGAGTCATCAGGGAATGGCCCATTCTAGGCCATTATGTAAAGTATTGCTCAGTTGTCCACCATTGCAACTACCAGAAAAGTCAAAGAAAACCATCAAAGATAAACTATAAACATTGAAACCACTGGGAAGCGAAAAGGAATGATATGACTGTGAAGGGATCTCTTGGTCTGGGAATAAAGACAAATGACTAATTTAGTATATGGCAGGGTTTCCAGTTTATTAATAGTGACTTAACCATAGGTCAATGTGCCAAAACCAAAATATATTACAATATTTAAAACTAAATCCAAAAAATTAAAATCTAAATACAAACGTTAAACTAATTACAGTGTGTATAATCACCATGCCACTTGCCTTTGCCTTATTTTAGCAGCTGATGGTACAAATAGGGCAACCACTCAATCAGATATGTTGTTGGTTCCTGATAAATATTCTCTTTTCTGAGAGAACAAGGCATCTGGGACGAAAACACACAGCCCTTTTGACTAAGTGGCAATACAAATTACAACATAATAAATAATGGGGTAGGTCTTCCACCTGCTTAGAGCTGTATGGACAGAGTTGATTACATTTCTCAATGCCACTATATAGTCCTTCTGAGCAAGTTGACTTCATAGATTGAAAACAGACCAGTAAAGGCCCTCCTTAGCTTGTTGTTGGACAAACTGTCTAAATAAGCCTTGACCTTAACAAGGGTGAACCAGAAGACATAGTTGTAATGGCAGAAACTGCCATGTTTGATTGCTTATTAATATCCTCTAATCTCAGTTTGATTAGGGATTTCCCATTATTTAAACTTAATTCTAATCCGTTCCAATTCTGAGAGGCCTAGAGAATGCAAAGAATTCTGCATACACTTTGTCACGTAAACTTTCTTGGTTAAAGCCTGACTGACAATTCCTCTGTGTTTATCTTTGGCAAGCGTTGTGGATGCAGACTATGAATGTGACACCAAAAATTGATATTATGGAATTGCACTTTAGCCAGAATAGAATTCAGGTCTGCCTTGGCTCTAAGGAGAGTGGCTGGGATATTTGGGAGACTCGGAAGCTTCCTAAGAAACTTGTTTTGGATCACTTCCAATCTCCTAGGACGGGGGTTCTCAAACTTCATTGCACCGGGATCCCCTTCTGACAACAAATTACTACAGGACTTCAGGAAAGGGGACCAAAACCTGAGCCCACCCAAAGCCCCACTGCCCCAGATGGTGGGGCTTGAGCTTTGGCATCAGCCCTGGGCTGTGGGGCTCGAGCTTTGGCCCTGGGTGGTGGGGCTTGGACTTGGGCTTCAGCCCCAGGCCTCAGCAAGTCAAACGCCAGTCCTGGCGACCCCATTAAAATGGGTTTGTGACCCACCTTGGGGTCCTGACCCATAGTTTGAGAAATGGTGTCCTAGGATCTCTTTCTTCTGCACCATACAAAATTTGAGCGCATACCTTGGCCTCAAACACTTTAAGGTCTGTGAGTCCAGTTGAAACAACACAGCTTGCACTAAATCTGGGAGCTTCTCTTTTGATATCTGAACTATATCACAGGGTAGAGAAAGAACTCTGTAACCACTCACTGAGGAGGTACTTTTTTTTTTTTTTTTTTTTTTTTAAGGGTATCCCTGAAAGACTGGGCCATGTCTCCTTGAGGCTAGCGAACACTGCAAAAGACTGGATTTTGGGTTGAAAATCTAATCCCTTAGATAGGATAGGTAACTATTAATAAAGTGTAGGCCTTAGTTCATGTGTTGTGCTTTTGTGTTGTATTTTAACCATTTGTTTTCATCACTCTCATTTGTTTCTATTTGAACCTCTATTTCTTAAAATAAACTTCTTTTGATTTTACTACAATCAAACACACATGCTGTGTATGATATAGGAGTGGTGGGCTAAAGTTAAATTGGCATACACTGCCCCTTTGTGAATGGAGGATCTGGGATATCTGTGGATAGCCTGTGATCAGGGGCTGGATACTACAGGGGGATACTTTGAAGGGATTTGGGGCTGGGATGCATCTATTGTCAACTGGCAGAGCTGATACAGGCCTGAGGAGAGTGCTTGAGTGGCTGATGGGCTGGCTGTGATAGGATATGTCTATACTACCCACCGGATTGGCAGGCAGCGATCGATCCAGCAGGGGTCGATTTATCACATCTAGTCTAAACGCGATAAATCAACCCCCAAGCGTTCTCCTGTCGACTCCTATACTCCACCGGCGCGAGAGGTGCAGGTGGAGTCGACAGGGGAGAGTCAGCAGTTGACTCACCGCAGTAAAGACACCGCAGTGAGTAGATCTAAGTACGTCGACTTCAGGTACATTATTCACTTAGCTGAAGTTGCGTAACTTGGATTGATTTCTCTTCCCCCAACCCCCAGTGTAGACCAGGCCTTAGGGAGCTACACCCAGCTGGACAGGAAAGATTGCCACTTGCTTCAAAGTAACTGACAGCCCTGGATGCTCTGAGAAACATCAGTCACCCTAATGCTCTAGAGCCCCTACCCATATGCAAACTATGCAGCTGTGTAGGGCACCAGGAAATTTTGAGGCACCAAATTTCCTGGTGCTCTACACAGCTGCGTGCTGCATCCAGCTCCAGCGGCCAGCCTGATCCCCCCCCCCCCCCCCCGCCCCAGACAGCTGAGATGGCCCCTCATGGCCTGCGCACAGCAGGGCCCAGGAAAGCTGCCTCCGCCCCTGCCCCCACTCAACCCCTCCCCTCCCAACCCCGTCCCCTGAGCTATGCGTCCCAGGGGACTGCAGCAGGGGTCGGGGTTGGGCCTGCCCTGCACTCACCGGGCGGTGGGAAGTGGTGACGTGGCCCCAGCCCACTCTGCCGGCTCCCAGCTGCGCTGCCGGTGAGTGCTGGGGGCCGGGTCCCCCGCCTTCCTCCAAGCCTGGGAGCTGGGGAAGCAGGCTGGGGCCGGGTCACTCCACTTCCCACTGCCCAGTGAGTGCAGGGGCAGGCCTGACCCCCTGCTGCCTCCCAAAGCCCTTGGGCACAGCCCCCTGCAGAGGCCTGGGATGCCCCCCACCCCCTGCAGAGGCCTGGAACGTTTCTCTCCCCCCCCCCCCCCCCCGAGGCCTGGGGCCGGCCCCTGTGTATGGCAACACAAGCTCTAGGGACAGCCCTGTCTAGAGCTTCTAGTTCCCACCCACTGGCAGAGTTGCACCTCTGAATTGGTACACTCGTGGGAGACTTTTAAGGAATGTCTCAGTGTGGGCAGGTCTTAGTGGTTCCAGCGGTATTAAACTGAGCTAGTATTTGACCATGGTCTCTATTCTCACCTCACTCTATTACAGTGCACCCTTAATTGTCAGACTTCATAATGCCTACTACTTAACTCTCCTCATCTTCCTCTTTGAGACCATGGACTGATTCTCCCCTATGTTTGGACACAGTGCTGGCCATAGGGAGCCAGTTGCAGGTCCTGGATCCTTGACCACTGAGCCCCAATGAAAATTAGAGCAATGGGGGCCTACTAACCTCCACTACCAACACAAGTGGTGCATCAGGCATAGTGGAGCGTTACTTCTCCACCAGGCCTCTTCTCTCCCCAGGAATGCCCCAACACCTCTTTACACTGCCATAGGTGTGCAGGAGGCAGCTTTGTCTGGGGAGTTCCCTTTCTCCACCTGCTCTCTCTGGCCATTTTAAGGTCACTTTGTGGTACCTAAGTGGTGCTGGAGAACCAGAGACTCCAGCTTCCTTGTAAGAAGTTGGTGTCTGTAGTACCACCATCTTAAATTGTGGTTTTACAATAACTTACCTACAAATCGGATATTATTAACACTTATTATTTTATTTGTATTGCAGTAGCACCTAGGAGCCCCAGTCATGGACCAGGGCCCTATTGTAAGAGGTGCTGTACAAACCTAGAACAAAAGGACAGGCCCTGTCCTAATGCGCTTACAGTCTAATAGGGTTCTATGGTGGTGGTTGTCATTCAATGAACTCTATCAAATTCACTCACTTAACAAGTAAAGGAACTGTTGCTGAGGTGTGTGTAGGAGGCTTTGTGTCCCCCGCTGCTACCAGTGGTATAAACCTAGGACCAGATATTTCTGCCCTTACTCGTGAAAGATTATTTGTGGAGTAAGGTACAACACAAGGTAAGTAAGGGTGGCAGAACCTGGTCCTTAATTTTCAGTGTGCAAGTCAGCTTGTGTTCTTCCATTCACTGATCTTCATCAGGAATAAAGATTCTGCAGGCAGAATGTAGCTAACCATTTTGTTGAGACTTAAGCCAGAATAGAGCCCAGCTCACTCTTCTAGAGCTGTATCTGTTCTCTAGCAGTAACAGAAGAAAATTAGGAAAAAATGTATCTTCACTAGCTACAAGCCTAATTCTGCAGTGTTTACTCAGGATAATTATAAATTACTCACTTCAATAGTCCCATTAGTTCAGGCAAAATGTGTTCAGTTATAGTCGTTCAGACAGTAAGCATAGCTTTGAGCAGGCTACCATTTTTATCTGACCATAAGTGCACTTTACTATGGTTTGAAGTCCTTGGTCCCAATGGGATGAATGTCTTCAATGGTATCATTCTGGAGAAAACACAATTTAGCATGAGTATCAGTTGTTTCTAGTGTCATTGCTGTTATCAATGTAACATAAGAACCGCCATACTGGGTCAGACCAAAGGTCCATATAGCCCGGTATCTTGTCTTCTGACTGTGGCCAATGCCAGGTGCCCCAGAGGGAATGAACAGAACAGGTAATCATCAAGTGATCCATTCCCAGCTTCTGGCAAACAGAGGCTTGGGACACCTATCAAGCAGTAATACAACTCTGAGAGGCAACTGTTGTGATCTCAGATGACTGAATTTTTGGCTTAAAATAATCAAAGTATTTAAATCCATGCACTTGGCTGTATTCTGTCAAACACAGAGGTTATCCATGTTACTGTGTTTAGAGCAATATGGTTTAATAGATTTGTCAGTCACCAATAATTTAAGCATATGAGACATTCCTTATAACTTGACTCAAGGGGCATTTGGCTTGAGAAATGAAGGCAGTGCTTTTCTGGCAAAAGTATCCAGAAAGGTCCTGTGTCATACACCACACATTTCCTGTGGTTACAATATTTTGTTTAATTAAATTAGCCAACCATCATCTACAAATAAAGGAATCAGCTGATTCATAGCAGCTAGCCTGGGGCTCAATTGTATCTTTAAAGCAGTGGCTCGTTTTGGGGTTGAAGTAGTGCCAGATTCTCCCCCAGCAAGAGCTTCAGGAGACAATATCTCGGTTTCTGAAGCTTGTTTAAATGCATATATTGTACCATGTTAATGATACTGGTAGAGCTAAAAACTGCATCCACACTAGGGGATTGTATCTCATCAGTACAAAGATGCTTATATAAATATAGCTATTCCGTGTGGGAAGGTGAATAACATGATTTAATAAATTGGTCTTATGTCACCTTTTTAGTGGTGTAGCTGTGGCCACGCAAGGGCTCTTGCTAATATAACTATTTCAGTACCACCACCACCCCACCGCAAATCTCAGCCCTAACCAAAATAGTTGTACTAGTAAAACTTTTAGGTGTAGATGAGGCCTGAGTGCACAAGGAAAGTGTCCCTTAATGGGGTGGAGCATATGCTTCCTGCTGTGGCTGGCCATTGTGGGGAGAGGCTGTATCTGGAGCCAGATTTCCTACCTATTCCTCTTGAGGTGCCTCAGGACTTGGCTTCACTGAAACGTTGTAGCATTTTAAGTGTAGACATTACCTGTGCTGATGGGAGAGATTCTCCTGTCAATGTAAGTAATCTATCTATTCTGACAGAAGAAGTCTTTCATTGACGTAGTGCTGCCTACACCAGTGGCTAGGTCGACCATAACTATGTCTCTCAGGGGTGTGGATTTTTCCAGCTCTAGCACAACTAGTGTTACAGGTGGAAGCTGTCTTTGTACTTGTGAGCACAAGAACTACACTGTGGCCACAAGCTGCAGAGGTGTGCAGAACAGGGAGAGGCTGTGACAAAGTGGGAATTTATCATAATATTTTGGATAAATGTGTGCCTCAGTTTCCCCACGGGGGGGGGGGGGGAGAAGGTTGTGTGTTCTTTACAGAGATCCAGGTGTGACTGATACTTGGTTATTTAGGCCTGGGGGCCATGCCACTGGAGAGTCCCAGAAGACAATTGGCTGGATTTTGGCACCTAACAACTAATGACTGTGGTGGAGCCCACCCTTAGAAGGGCTCACCCTCTTCAGGAAGCCAGCTGGCTACCACCAGCTGAAGAGCTAAGGGCATGGCCAGATGACCATGTTTTCTGGGGAACAAGATCAAAGGACTAAGGAGGGGCCCCTTGGGGTTAAGTGTGGGTTTCTGGAAGCAGGAGAAGCTTCTGGACTGGGACTAAGAAGGGGTCAGAGGAGAGCTCTGGGCTCTGAACTGACCCAGATGGACTATGCTGTAACTTTCTGTTCTCTGTGATAACCAGGGACATTCTATGCTGTGTTCCAGACATCTAGTAAACTCTTCTCTTTACAATTCAGGCTGAGAGTCAGTAAGTCCATAGTCAGGAAGTTGGGGTTGCATTGCTCCCATTGGGTGTGTAAGTCTCCCTTTGGGGTCCAATGCAGGTGGACTCGTTGGAGGGAGCTCCCGGTGTGAAGCAGGGGTACTGAAGGCTCCGAGGTTCAGTCCCAGGAAGCAGTGAAGCCAAGGGGCTTACCCCAGTGAAAGTGACCTTAAGGGGGCTGACTCACTGCAGGGGTTCTCCCAGGGACTGTTCTGTGACAAACTCATGATGCCCTCCCCTGCTTCTGCACTTGCACTGGAATGGGCCACAGTCTGGCCCATAGCTTCCTCAACTGGAGTGTCATTCTGTTTCCATCTCTATGGTTGACTCCAGGGCCAGCTCTAGGCACCAGCAAACCAAGCAGGTGCTTGGGGTGGCACATTTTCAAGGGTGGCATTCTGGCCATCTTTTTTTGCTTCAGGTGGCAAAAGCCTAGAGCCGGCCCTGGCAGCAGCAGCGCATTGCCCTGGGGCCGCTGCAGTTTGTGCTGCGGGGGAGCAGCATCCACCTTGTGGCTGGGCCGGGCAGGCTCCTAGCAGGGGACACTTGGGCTGGGAGCCGCCCCTTGGGGCACACGGAGCCGCCTGCAGATGCCGCAGGGCGGCCGCTCCCCAGCACCGCAGCCGGGGCTGGGCGAAGCAGCCAGAGCCGCCCAGGGACTGCGGCAGGGTGGCCAGAAGCAGCAGCGGGGCCATAGAGGGTGGGGCACTGCCGTGCAGGGCCCTTGTCCTGCTCTCCGGGGCTCCGCTCCCTCTGAGGCTACCCTGCCCCGGCTCCTCAGCCACCTGCCAGGGCAGTTCCCCAGCTCTGCCCGGCCAGTCCTGGAGGCGGAAGCCCTGGCTGGAGGGACCCTGGGCTGAGGTGTGGCCCGGGAGCCCCGCTGCTTACCCCAACCCTGCCAGCGCCAGACCGGCTGGAAGCAAGGGGGGAGTGGGTGGAGTCCGCACTGGTGGCGGCGGTGGGGGGGGGGTGCGAAGCCCAGGGCTGGGGCGGCGGGGGGGGTGCGAAGCCCAGGGCTGGGGCGGCGGGGGGGGTGCGAAGCCCAGGGCTGGGGCAGCGGGGGGGTGCAAAGCCCAGGGCTGGGGCAGCAGGGGGTGCAGGTGGGGTGGGGGTGGGGGGAGCCCAGGGCTGGGGTGGCAGGGGGTGGGGGGGGAGAGCCCAGGGGTGGGGGGGGCAACTTTTTTTTTTTTGCTTGGGGTAGCAAAAAACCTAGAGCTGGCCCTGGTTGACTCTATTCAGCCAACACCCACTAGCCATGATGGCTCATCTTAAATTGGATAAACTGAAGTGGTTTTAGCTTTGACCCTATACTTGAAACTGATGTGCCTTCATTCAAGCATTTCTTTGTTCCAGGATTCATTTCTTTAGGTTTTTAATAGTTTTCCTTTATTCTGTGCTGGACCTGCTTGTTGTCTGTAGGGGAAGCAATGTCTCCTTTTTTTTTTTTAGCTTGTCTTGAGTCACGTACTGTAACATTCCTTGCTACAAACTTAAATGTAACTTGCAGTTTTGTCAGTCTTTTCCAAATGTTCCAAGAAACATGAATTGTCTTTTGCAGAGATTTCCCCATTGCACACAGAAACCAATGCCAAGAACAAGGCCTACGTTCTGCATTTACATAGCATTTGATTAGGTGTCCTGATAGCACTAATTGATCTCTGGAATGCAAGCAGCTAGGTGATCAAGGGTGTTAATGATTTAGGTGCTAATTGGCTGCTAAAATGTCATCTTTAAAGAAAAAGGCCTTCTCAAGGCCAGGTACAGATCTGTTTCAGAAAGTCACGTTTTGATCTGATATTTTGGACCAATTTGGGGGTGTCCAATTATTTTCCACACTATGGATATGGCTAGTAAATTCTGGCAAGTACCATTTTAGGAAGAAGACTGAAAGATTATTTTCTCTGTAAGAGTGCCTCTTTGAGAATTCAGTGATGCCTTGGGGATGACTAGTGGGCCTGCCACTTTCTTGAGATTAATGACTAAACTGACAGATGTTTTAAATGGATGCTTGTAATCTTGGTATTGTTGTTGTGGACAATTCCAGCTGGATGGAATATGTCTTTGTAGTATTTCCTGCAGACTATTCAGGCCTGGGTTGGAGTTCCTGTTCCTTTGGACAGTGCACTGTGGAAATTTGGGGGAAACACATTGGTGGTGAGACTGTACCTGATCAAAACAATCTCATCCTTATGTTTCAGAGGGGTAGCTGTTTTAGTCTGTATCAGCAGAAACAACAAGGAGTCCTTGTGGCACCTTAAACTAACCAATTTATTTGGGCATAAGTTTTCATGGGCTAAAACCCACTTCATCAGATGCATGGAGTGAATGGGATTGTTAAAGTCCGTTTTTGAAGTGAAAACTAGCTTTGCTGAAAGGGCAATGTCTTGGCAAGCTCTCAACACCCAAGCCACCACAGATGAATTTCATGTGCACTAATGAATCAAAGCACACTTCTTACTAAGGGAATTGCTACAGTATGTTGCAAGTACTGTAAGTACTGTACTTACTGCCCTCTGTACTATACGGGGGAGGGGGAGGGGGAGAGGGAGAGATATATCTCTCTCTCTCTAACTACTCTACAGTACAAGAGCAGAATCATAATAAGCTTGATTCAGTGCCCCCTGAAGTCAGTCTTGAGTTAGTGGGCATTGAGTCAGGCTCCATATGGACACTCTGTGCTAAATGGTACCAAATATGATCTGTCCATAATGTAACATAACCTCCTAACCTGGTTCATTTTACATAGCAGGTCTTAGGAGCTAATTAAAACAATGGATGCTCTTCCCCTCCCCCCCCCCCCCCCCAGGAGTATATCTTTAACATATTTAATATAGTGGTATAAACTTACACAGAGCTTTAAAAATATAGATAAGACTAATTGCCACACAGAGCTTATAGATCATGTAAAACTAAACAAGACACTGGGCAGTAGCTCAAAAGTAAAAGTGTAGTGATTATTACTTGAAGAAACCATTTTTAAAAGGGGATTTAGAGGTACAGGGTACTCTCTGTGTATTTTGAAGGTAAAGAGAAACAAACCTCAGGAGAGAGGACTGGAGAGTAGCCAATCAAGGATCAGCCACGGCCAACAAAAAATAGTGCACATGCAAGTTGGCCATTTGTACTCAAAAGGCCACTAGCACTTTTCCTATGAAGTTACTGGTTACATGTAACAGTGATACAAATTGGCATATACTTTAAATGCCATCAGCATACAAATATCTACTAAATATAATTTTTGTTTTCTAAATTAACTTCATCTTCTGGATATCCCAGTGTCAGTCTGACCCTTATATTGCAAGCGCCTATGTCCAGGCACCACTTGTGGTTTGGACAGCAGATTGTACACTGTCATCACTTTAATTTCCTACTTTTTGTATGACATAGCTGTGATACCAGCAGGCCAGATGCCAGCTCATGTGAAGGCCCATAGGCCTCAACTGAACACTGACAAATGCATAGCTGGAAACCAGTCTGGCTCACCTGTTAGGATTGTTAAAATAGATACTTGGATTATAAAAATGCATTGAGATTTTATGATATGCTTCTAAATTGCTGCATGCATTAATCTTACTTATAATATCTGTATTCCATGTGATATGGTAATATTGAAGTGTTTGCTCTGAAATTAAATTCACCAGTCAGGAGAGAAATATTAACGAGCGTGAAATACTAGTTTACCACAGGGGGTGTTATTTCCTGCCCAGAAAAAGAAGACCCATAGACACCAGACAAAGCACTGTGGAACATCAGAGGACAAAACCTTTGATTGCTCCCCCCACACCCGTGAAGAGATCTGCATGGGGACTCATCCTATCAGCTTGAACTCTGGGGGAAGGGAATAAAAATCCTTAACAAGGAAACACTATATGCTGCTTGAACTCTGAGGGGCAAGAATTACTAAGCATAAGCAAAAGATCCCCAGTGCTTGGCCTGGGTTAGCCTTCAAGGACATACAGAGCTTGGTTATTATAAAAGATCCTACCACCTTTTGAAACCCAAGACTAACTCATTTGTGTGTGTTTCTTTACCTCATAACTAATTTCTTTTTTAGTTTTATTATAAGATTGCCTACAAGCATTGTCTTTGTAATATCTAGGTGCCATTGACCTGGGGTAACATGAATATCGCTATGATATTTGGTGTAAGAGACCATTTATCACAAAGGCAGTCTTGCCTAGGTGGCAAGATAGAATGGAGTACCCAAGGGGACTATTTGTGACTCCATGTTAAGGCTGTTATAGTGCCTGAGGAGTTAACACATGATACTTGGTTAGTGAAATCTAAGTATAGAACTCACAACCAGTTTGGGGATTCTACCCTGCTTCTTGACAGTCTGCCCTGAGGTTGGTACTCCTACTTCTGAGCCACTCCAGACAATTGCCACAACTGCATATGGCATTCAGGTGTGTGTGTACAGCTAATTTGCAAACATTATTGTTGGACTAAAAATCCCTTTCCTAGTCAGTTGCTCAGCCTGCATTTTTGAGGCATCCAGTATTGTCACTTCATTTGTTCTCCCGTTATCATAGTTTCCTAGATCAGACAGGACCTGAAATTTTTCAAAAAAAAGGGTGTTATTTTTTGAGGGGAGGAGGTTCTCGATACATCATAAATAGGCACAATTTGTTTTCATTTTCAGGTTTAATCAAGAGCATATAAGAAATTAGAATCTTGACATTTAGAATAGGAGCTCAGAAATGGAAGGCCTTAAGCATACATTCTGTCCTCAATAAAGAGTGCCCTAAAGCCGTGTCTTTCAAGACAGTGAATCACCTTGCTCTGGTCAGCACTGCTGACCAGAGCACTGCTGACCAGCACTGCTGACCAGGACATTAAAAGTCCCATTGGCAGTGCTGCCCAGCTATGGCAGGCTAGTGCCTACCTTTTCCGACACTGCTCTGCACCTTGGAAGCAGCCAGCAGCGGGTCCGGCTTCTAGGCAGGAGGACCACAGGGCTCTATGTGCTGCCCCTGCCCTGAGCACCGGCTCCCACCCCAGAGCCTGAACCTGCAGCCCAGAGCCACCCACCCCACACCTCTGCCCCAGCCCAGAGCCACCTCCCACACCCCAAACCCCTCATCCCCAGCTCCATTTGGTCACAGGCATCAACAATTTTCTTTGGCTGGGTCCCCAGGAAAAAGTTTGACAATCACTGCCCTAAAGGTTAGCAAATGCAGGCTATTTCAGACCAGTGACTATCCAAATTTCAGACACCAGGATTTTAGCACATCATCATCCATCGTGATTGCAGAGTGCTAGCTTCTAGTGGTCCCTGAAACACTGTCTACTGCAACTGTATCTCAAATCTCTCACTACTGGTGTTTTTCTGTCTTTAAATCCCCAGCATCTGGAATCATGTTACATGAGAATCCCAGCCTTCATTTAAAAAAGTTTGTAGCCCTCACGCTTGCAGAGAAAAGCTTGAAAATATGAACCTCAAAGGCTCAAAAAACAGAAGCAAATGATTTTTTTTTCAAAATCTCACGAGCTAAGTCAATCTCCTGATTATCGGGGGGCGGGGCAGCTGACTCTCCGCTCTCGGCTGCCTGGGGCTGGCAATGCTTCTGGAAGTGTTTGGGGACCCATGTGAATGCCCCAGTGTCCACAGAGCCGAGCAACAGCCCTATTTAAAAATGGGACAATCTTAGTAAGAGCTGTTACTTTTTTCTTTCTTTTTCAATGGCGCCTAAAATCCATTCCTAGGGGCTTTCTTTAGCTGTAGCGGCAGGATTTAGCAAGTCTGGACCCATTCCTTTGGAAAACCAGCCTCCAAGGGGCACCGCTGCCGGTGTGCCTGCAGAGGGCGCTGTGGCTCCTGCCGTGGCCGGCTGCTTGAGGCTGGGGAGCTGGGAGGCAGCGGGCGCCGCTGGAGGAGGCTGCGCGCTGGGTGTATATATAGCTCCTACCCGTGCCAGCATCTCCCCTTCGCTGTGGCTGGCCGGGTGCGATTTGAGGCTGTAGCAGGAGCCCTCGGCTGGGAGCGGGCGCGCTGGTCCCCCCCGGACTCCCGGCTTCCCTTTGGCCTGGAGGAGAAGGCGGCTGCACCGCGGACCTAGGTAGGGATCGTGCATCCTTCCCTCCATCCCTGCCCCCGCGAGCTGCTCCCCGCGTGGCAGGGGCGGGCGGGGACTTCTCGGACCCGGCCACGCGGATGCGGGTTTCTGCGTGTGCCCAGTATCCTTCCAGCCACGGCTTTGCCTGCGCAAGTTTTTACCCGCTCGGGGAATCTGCCACCGGGGGAGGGGGCTTTAGGACTAGGCAGCACAGGACCTGCCCCCTTCCCCGCCTAACAGCGCAAGGCTGAGCAGACCCCCAAACAAAACCAACCTCGCCACTGCCACTGCCACTGCCATCCGCCCCCGGCCAGCTGCGCAGGTAGCATCTTCTCCAGCCCTGGGAAATATACAGTCTCCCACCCCCAATGGCACAAGGCACCTTAGCACCCCCCCCCTCCCAGCTCCCCACCGAGAAAGGGTCACACGTTGCTAATAATGGTCTAGTGTGACCTCATCGGGCATTTCTAGCCTTCTGGGGCTGGGACAGATACTGCAGCATCTTGCTACTCGTCCTCGGAGTGCTGCTCATGTCACTTACACGGGTTGACGGGGGAAGCTGGGCTGCGTTATGCGCGTATGATGAGGCAAAGTTAGCTGGTTAGTGTCCTAGAGGCTCAGAGTAAAGTGAAAGCTGCATCTGAAGAAATTCCAAGTCCAGGCGTTCACTGCCTCCTTCACCTACCTCGCTGTGCTTAGGTGGAGCAAGCACATCTGGCGTGTGGAAGCGCTCACTGAGACCTCCGTGGGTGACCAGAAGGCTGATGCGTCAGCCTAAACTTTGAACGTTGTCCTCGCTCCTGTTACCATAGACGTATACACATTTTTAAAAATCTTTCTTCAAGATGGCACTTCCCTGTAGGATCTCTGACAGGCATTGCTGTTAAGGAGCTAGATTTTTGTTTTCGGTTTGTGTAGTGCTTTGTTCACTGAGTCCACTGAGCATTTGTTTTCATTTTGCATAGAATTGCTCTAGAGAGATCTTGGGATATGTGCTTGCGCCTTCCTTGGAGGGAGATTATTTTGTTTATTTAATCCTTAGATGTTTGCATAGTAAAAGTTAATACAGAAGAAAATGCATAGAAAAGAACTTTAAATATGCCAAATGTTACATTCGTATTTAAAATATAGTAGTAATTCTCTTTGAAACCTATAGAAACACAGTCTACAGATTTGTGTGTATCTGAATATTGATAGAGCTATTACTGCCTATGGTGAAAACACATTTTGATATTATTCCTAAAATGCTTAGTAGGGATAAGTAATGTCCCCAGGATTTATTGTATGTTCAGTGAAGAGTTCTAAGGAATCTAATGAATGAAATAGTTAAGGTGCCATTTACCCCTGTACAACAGCATCCGGATGAAGACCAAAGGTTGCCTGGTTGTGCTCACTTTTAACAGCAACACTGCTGGGTGCCCACAGCTCTTGGATTCAGTGGAGCTGACCTACTTTACTTCTGGGTCAGATCATCACCTGTGTGGTGGTCAGACTTCCTTAGCAGCACCTAGTTACTTTCAGAGTATAAACAATAGTAGCTACTGTGGATTATAAACTGGCATATATCTTCAGTCATGGTGGAAATAGATGACAAAATCATTAAAGATAGAGGACCTGACTCTGCAATCCCTACTAAGACAAAACATCCATAACTACAGAATAAGGTCATAGTTAATCTTCCCCCTACATTATTACAACATGGTAGGGACCAGTGTAATTTGCTAGGGGCAAACCACTGAGGCTCACTTATTGTCTGACTTTAAATTTAAATGTGTATATAAACAACTTACTTTGAACAATACATTGTTTTTGCTATTGTTAGAAATATTTCCTGCTATTAGTGTAAAGTATTTGTACACACAACGGTATACTTTGCAACACATGGGTATAAGATCGTTACAAAGGCACCTGGTAGCAACTCCATAATTAAAATTGCATTTTGAAATAGGGCCTAAATTCCTGTTTTTGCCTAAATGTAGGTGGCCAGTTGGGATGAGCCTTCACACAAGGTTAGGTTTTATGTCCTTCAGGTTTTCTGGTAGACTTCAGTTGGTTTCTATACGTTAGCCCAAATGCAAGGCAAAAATATTCAAAGTTATCTGAAAATTTTCCTTGATAGGCTAGCTTTTTCATTGTTGACTAATGTCTCTAAAGAACCATTGCTTACCAATACAACACTTGGGAGAAAGGTGGATCCTGACTAGATCTGGTGTGAAGGGGTGGGTTTTAATTTTAAAACTGTGGGGTTTAGGATCACTTTAGCTATTCTTCACATAGAACAACACGTTTACATTCCGTGCATGTGAATCTGATTGATGGGGTCTGGGTGTACAGAAACACAATTTGTCATTTTACTTTACAGCAGGCATTCTCCCATGGTAAAGTTCCCTAAATGTCTTGTATCCATTGTTTTATTAATGGTGGTTGTGGGGACTTTCATAATAAGTTCTCCCCCCCCCCCCCCTCGCCTCGCCAAAGCAAGAGCTACATTTCTGAAGCAATGTAGTATTGCACATAGCACCAGAACTATAGGGTAGCATTAATACAATATTGCCAAAAGAGCTAGCAGATATAACTTCTTATTGGTGGAAGCAATAGTTTGTTTAGGCTAAATAGCATTTGCCATAACATACTAGAGTTAGGAGCAGTCCTCGTAGTTAGGAGCAGTGCACCCCTGTGGTCAAGTTGGTGCTGCAGGTGAGCCCCTGCCTTGTTAGTTTTCCATCACCTGTGATACAAAGTCCAAGAAGTCCTTTGTAATCTTAAAAAGATACCCACTGATGAGGGTGCATCTTTTTAACAGAAAAGGACAACACAAAAACAAAACACAAGCTTCAGTCAGCTGCTCCACCAGAAACTCTCTGCCTCTGGGTTAATCAGTGTTACGTGTTGTCTCTCTAGCCATGGAGCACACACTCAGGCTAAATTCCCTGCTTGGATCTTAGGCCTCTAAGTGATCAGCCAAATGCCACTCTTCTCCTGACAGTGCTGAGCAAGTTCCAAGTAGCTCCCAGGAGGTCGCATGCCTAGTTTGTTGTTCTGGGCTGCTTTGGGCCCTTGCTTGGGAGCAGTTTCAAAGTTGATAAACTGGGAAAAACAAAGGCAGCAATACCAAGGTTTGGGTGCAAGATCCAGGTGTGGGTATGGGGGAAGAGAAGTGACTTTTTGCCACTTTTTGGATTCCCTGGACTCTGCTGCTCTAAATTATGCCTAGATAAAATGGCCCTTTGAGAGTGGCCCTTTGGCAGCCACTGTATCAGCCAAGGGCTGCCTGAGTACAGAGATTCTCCAACCATGTTCTCTTCCATGGCACACCTTGACACGCCCACTATGCCAAGGGCTGAGTGGGAGCATGTTAGAGCTCTTTCTGCCACCTGAGATTCCTCCAGTCTGGGGCAATCCTCATTTTGCTGTTTAAACTGACTTTATAGCCCTTTTTTACTGCCAGGGCAATACAAAGGGGCTAGAGCAGATCTGAGGAGCTTTATATTTTATGATTAAAAAAAACCAGCACAGCAATACTATAATGTCATTAGCAGGTGCTGCTATGCCACAAGTAGAGGTGAAAGCTAAAGAGAAAAATGACAATTCAGGGCATCGTAACAGAGCTATACAGCCTTGGCAGGATTTGCTGATGCCAACATTCCAGAATCATTATGATGGGTTGTGCAGAGGGAATGTTTACTGGTATCTTGAGCTTTAGATAAGAATTCTAAAGACCTGCTCACCAGATAGTTTCACTCTGTACAAGACCACCTTCAAGTAGTGTCTCTATGGGTGCTCACAAAAGGCCATACTGGGTCAGACCATCTAGCCCACTATCCTGTCTTCCAACAGTGGCCATGCCAGGTGCTTCAGAGGGAATGAACAGAACAGGTAATCATCAAGTGATCCATCCCCTGTTGCCCGTTCCCAGCTTCTGGGACACCAAACAGAGGCTAGGGACACCATCCCTGCCCATCTTGGCTAATAGCTATTGATAAACCTTTCCTCAATTTCATCTGCATTTTGTTGCCCAGTCACCAAGTTTGGTGAGATCCCTCTAACATTTCGTAGTCTTCTTCGGACTTAACTATCTCAAATAGTTTTGTATCATCTGCAGATTTTGCTACCTCACTGTTTGCCCCTTTTTCCAGATCATTCTTACAGTTAAGTTTTTTCCTGAGATTTAATTTAAATATGCTGTTCTGTAGTTTGAACCCATTGCTTTTTGTCCTGCCTTCTGTGGCAAGAGAACAACTTTTCTCCATCTTTTTTTATGGCAGCCTTTCAAGTATTTGAAGACTATCATCTCTCTTCTTCTCCCCCCCCCCATCTCTTTTCCAAACGAAACATACTCACATCCTTCAGCCTTTGCTCATGCCTTGCATTCCATCCCTTTGATCATCTTTTGTCTCTCACCTGTGGATCCTTTGCAGTTTCTTTACATCTTTCCTATACATTGGACACAGTACTTCAGTTGAGGCCAGAGTAGAGCAGTACTATCACCTCCCGTGACTTGCAGGCTATGCCTCTGTTAATGGAACCTAAAATTGTATTTGCATGGCTTCCCCCCCGGCAACAGCATCACATTGCTGACTCACGCTGAAATTGTGATCTACCACAACTCCCAGATCCTTCTCAGCAGTGCTGCTGCCAAGCTGGTTATCCCTCAGTCTGTATTTGTGTTTCTTCCCTAAGGGTGGCACCTTATATTTTTGTCTTTGCTGCATTTCATTTTTGTCCATAGCCCAGTTCTCCAATTTATCAAAATCCCTTTGAATTTTAGCTCTATCCTCCAAAATGTTACCAATTCTCCCCCCCCTTCCTCCCCAGGTTTATCTGCAAATTTGATCAGTGTGCTATCTATTCCTACATCTAGGTCATTAATCAAAATGTTAAACACAGGACCCAGAACAGATTCCTGTGGACCCCACTTGAGACCTCCTTCCAATCTGACATCAATCCATTAATAGTTACTCTTTGTTTGCAGTTGTTTAACCAATTACTTATCCACTTAATGGTAATTCTGCCAAGCCTGCATTTCTCCAGCTTGCTTACCAGAATGTCATGTGGGACCGTGTCAAAAGCCTGGCTAAAATTCAGGTATATTAGGTCATCACATTTTCCACCTATCCACCAAACCGTTTACCCTGTCAAAGAAGGAAATCAAGCTCGTTTGGCATGATTTGGTCTTAGTAAATCCATGCTGGCTGCTAGTGATTACTTCTTCATCCTCCAGGTATTTGCAAATTGAATGTTTTATACATTGCTCTAGTAGCTTCCCAGGTGTTGAAATTAGACTGGTCTATAGTTCCTTGGCTCCTCCTCTTCCCCCCCTCCCCCCCTTTTTTAAAAAGATAGGCACTACATTAGCCCTTCTCTAGTCTCATTGGTAAATATTATTGCCAGTGGCTCCAAGATTTCTTCAGCTAATTCGTTCAGTACCTCTGGTGAACAGCATCAGGCCCTACTGACCTGAATTCATTCAGATTTGTCAAAGATCTGACATGGTGTTTACTTATCCTGATGTGCATCCCTACCCCTTTATTGTCTATGCTAACTTTGCTAGTCATCTACTCACATGTTGTTTTTTGTGAGAAGACTGACTCAGAGTCTGCATTGAGCAGCTCTGCCTTCCTATCATCTTCCATTACCAGCTCACCTTCTCCACTGACCAACACCATCCCTGATCTTTCTATTTTGTCTGACATACTTGAAGAACCACTTCGTGTTGTCACTAACATTCTTTGCCTTGGCTTCTTGACTTTTGTCCCTACATGCTCATGCTGTTCCCATGTGTACTTCCTTAGGGACGTGCCCCACCTTCCATTTCCTGTATGTCTCCCTTTCAGGGCCGGCTCCAGGCACCAGGCAACCAAGCTGGTGCTTGGGGCGGCACCTGGAGGGGGGCGGCGCGGCGCTTGGGCTGCCGGGGAGAGCGGGGCCACAGCCGGGCTCGCCGCCCTCCCCCCGGCGCTCTGGCCGCCCTCCCCCCTGCGCCCTCCCCCCGGCTGCCGGGGGGAGAGCGGCGAGCCCCTGCCGGGGCTCGCCACCCTGCGCTCTGGCCGCTGGGGGGAGAGCCGAGCCCCAGCCGGGGCTCGCCGCCCTCTCGCCGCCCTGCCCCCTGCGCTCTGGCCGCCGGGGGGAGAGCCGAGCCCCAGCCGGGGCTCGCCGCCCTGCCCCCGGCGCTCTGGCCGCCGGGGCTCGCCGCCCTGCCCCCGCCGGGGCTCGCCGCCCTGCCCCCGCCGGGGCTCGCCGCCCTGCCCCCGCCGGGGCTCGCCGCCCTGCCCCCGCCGGGGCTCGCCGCCCTGCCCCCGCCGGGGCTCGCCGCCCTGCCCCCGCCGGGGCTCGCCGCCGGGGGGGGGGGGAGAGCCGAGCCCCCGCTGGGGCTCGCCGCCGCCCTCCCCTCCGGCGCCCTCCCCCTGGCCGCCGGGGGGAGAGCGGAGCCCCCACCGGGGCTCGCCGCCCTCCCCCCCAGCGCCCTGCCCCCGGCCACCGGGGGGAGAGCGGAGCCCCCGCCGGGGCTCGCCACCCTCGCCCTGGGGCTCCGGCCGCCCTCCCCCCGGCGGGAGAGCGGAGCCCCTGCCGGGGCTCGCTGCCCCCCCCTGGGCTCCGCCCCCCCCCCCCGCAGGGGGGGGGGCGGGCGGAGGCTTTTTTGCCTGGGGCGGCAAAAAAGCCAGAGCCGGCCCTCTTCCCTTTTGGGTTTTAGGTAGCTAAAAAGCTCCTTGTGCAGCCACATTGGCTTCCTGTGGCTCTTATCTATCTTCTGCATTGGAATAGTTTGGTGAGCCTCTACTATTACATCTTTTAGGAACTGCCAGCCCCCTCCAATTCCTCCTTTTCTTCCTAATGGCATGCATCTCATATTGGAGATTTTTAGGTGGCAGTGCCCGTTCAGTTCATATATGCTCCCTACACATCTTCATGCCCTGTACTGAGGATATATAGAGCCACAGGCACTGACTTCCTCCAGGCCCCAGGGGGTGCTCCCTGCCCCCACCCACACTTTCTCCCCACTTCTTTCAAAAAGTGGGAGGACCATGGCCTCCTGGTCTCCCCCTCTTCTCCCCTCCCCCCCCCCCCCCAGTTCCAGTGCCACTGATGCATCCCAAGGTCATTGCTCATTCTATGAGCTCATACTCCGTATCGGTGGCCCTGCTAAAGGACATGTCTGTTATGGAAATATGCAAGGCTGCTACATGGACTTCAATCCATGCTTTCTCAAGACCCCATGCCTTAGTTGATGCTTCTCAGATGAATGCTGCCTTCAGGATTGAACTTCAAAGTGCATTTAAATCAAGGTGGCTTTTTTAATCCTAGTTTGCAAACTAGCGCAAATAAATATCTAAAAATTAGACTACACAACTGCAAAATATACTAGAAGGAAACAACCTTACTTTAGCAGTATGCTGGACAAGATGATTTAACAGGACTCTTCCCTCTGTGAAGAAGTGAGACAATTGCATCTATCTGTCCTAGATATTTACAGATCATCAATAAGGCTGTGAGCTTGTCATGGAAGTAATGGATTCTGTGACTTTCTGGGGCCTCCATGACTTCTGCAGCAGCCGGTGCAGCTGACCCCAGGGCTGCCTGAGCAGCTAGTGTGGCCCTGGGGCCAGCTACACCAGCTGCTGCTGGGGCAGTCTCGGGGGGCCCCCACACCTCCCCTTTTGCGCCCCCCCAGCAGCAGCAGGAGTTTGGGTTGGGGGCTCAGGGCTGGGGGTTGGAGCGCAGGAGGGCGTGAGGGTCCTGGGTGGCACGTACCTGCTCCCTGGAAGCAGCGACATCCCTCGGCTCCTGGGGGGAGGTGTGGCCAGGCAGCTCTGCATGCTGCCTCCACCTCCAGGCACCACCCCTGCAGCTCCCATTGGCCGCGGTTCCCAGCCAATGGGAGCTGCAGACCCAGCACTCAGGGCAGAGTTATGGATTTTTGTTTACTGCCTGTGACCTGTCCATGACTTTTACTAAATACCCATGACTTAAACGTAGCCTTAATCATCAATTAACATAGTATGTAGATGCTCATCTGTATATAGCCTGGTCCTAAACAACAGTGGCTCTTATGCTTTATTTTTTAGATGAGCTATGCATGCAAACATAAGATCCTGTGTACAGTGTAATTGGTTTGTTTACTCTAACTAGAAAAAGAAATGTAACTAAAAATGATGCAGGCTTCATCTTCCAGCTCTCATTGATCAAAGTCCTGTTATATCAAATGAGAATAATGCAAGCTCACAGACTATTAGGTGACACAGCCGAGTTTATGGCCCAATTCTGTAGCATTTACTCCTGTAAATTGACTCTTGATTTTAAGAGACTGATACTGGAGAAATAGAAGCCTTAAAGCCAATTCTTGGGACGCTTAGAACTGCTCTCGGAACAGGACCCAAGTGGGTGTGGGGCAAAGGTGGCTTAATCCCACTTCTATGAGTCTCCAGTTCTGTTGCTAGCCAGAGGCTGGGTCATCTCCAGCATAAGTTAGAGCAGCCTTAAGGTAAAACCGATCAGACTGAAACCGTAACCGTAAGAATCTGATGAGCCCAGAACAACAATTTTTAAATGCTCAGCTTTTTTAAACATCAACTCAGAAAATCTGCACTGTGTGTTCTTCTGATACAATAGCAATGTCTCTGGAATTTTAGAGAAGCCACAAGCAATATGTCTATTACATAACAAATTGAAGCTACTCTAATCTAATCTATGCCTGGCTGCCTATGACCCCAAGCAGCTGTTCCAGCAGCTAGGAATAGCACTAGAGTAGAGGTGTCATAGCCACACGCCCTATGCTGAAGCTGCAGGGATAAGATGGAGCAGAGTTGCTATACTGCAGGAGAGTCCCTGCCAGATAGGTCTGCTGGGTTTATAGTCCCTTTCTGCTAGAAGAGCGGACACTGTACCCTTAGAGTGCTGTTTTGCTGCTTAGGATAGCACATACTTTTGTCTGTCTCTTAAGCTCCAGTCTTTACTCACAGACTCAGTCTGAGACCATGAGGAAATCTTATGACTTTGTCGATTTGCTTGTGTAGTAGTTGGAAAACAAATTAGAAGTCAATTAACACACACGAGTAAAGAGACTGGTACGAGTCTGTCTGAGAATTCAAAGTTGTTGCCATTTTCAGGCCTGATTCTCCACTGTCTTGCCTTTTGTGTAATACTTTGGCATCTGGTAAAATGTTCCCACCTGTGCTACCTTAGTAGCATCTGACAGTGGGGTTCAGGCAATGGAGTTTCAGCCCTCTAAATTTAATGATTCTCATGAGATCCACATATCTCAGGACATGCAGGGAGGCATAGTCCTCTAGATAGCTGCCTTTGCCACCCATTCTACCATGGTAACATGGCTGTTTGCCATCATGTCATTGGCTGCTTCCCCATGTACTTGTGCTGTAGCGGCAACACGGCAGGCATTAATGCTGCTTGGAATGTCATTCATTCCTGACTGCATCTCCATGTTGTACGTAGGGAAGTATAATGCAAAGGGTTGCTGCTCCCAAGCTCCAGTGACAAATTTGGGTGTGAGTCTGAGCTCAGGTGGAGGGGGATCCTACCATGCAGGTAGTTGTCTTTCTCCCCAGTGGGTTCTACACAGTTTGGCTCCTCTCTGTGTGCCTTTTTGGAGGGGAGAACAGGCTACTGAGGATGCCCTGTAGGGTTTGGCCCTGTGTGAGCATAGGGCACAATGAAAACTGCACAAAGGTGGTGGGGGTGGGGGACTTGTTTTGGTGTCTGATACCAGCTAGGGGGTGAGGTGTGGAGGGATTATTTAAAGACTAAATACCAATTTAGCAAATTAGTCTTTTTTTAATATAATTTACCATGTAGCCTATAACTTGCTTTTTCTTGGAGTTTATTACTCACGTGAAATTCCTATTGAAGTCAATAGGCCAAGTGTAGCCCTGACTTACTCCTTGTGAAAACCATTGGAACCAGTGTTCTTTCATGGGTTATAAGCCAGGGCAGAATTGGGCTATGAGTTTCCTTAAATAAGGACTAAGGGATCCAACCTGAGTGTTTTATTTTAGTTCTTGCCTATTTATTTTGTTTTCTGAGTCTTGTACTTATTTGTGCACAGCAAACACCAGAGCACAGCTGTTTGTATTCTCTTCACGCACCAACCAGAGGTTGGTTCCCCCCCCCACACACACGTTCTCCACAACCTACTACATTGATGCCACAAAACCAGCTAACTGTTTTTTTCTTGTTTTGTTTTAAAAAGTGTTTGTCGCCTAATGAACTAGACAGAATAAGAGTTCTTTTCTTGCTACTGGTTGAACATACCAAATACATTTGGTAACAGTGGGCTTTTTTGGTTGATAATGTTTGAGGGCTGTGTAATCCTATCTAAGGTATTTACGTGGCCCCCATTAGCAGTGTCTGAGCACCAATCTTTAATGTAGTTATCCTCACAACACTCCTCTAATGTGGGGAGGGACTGTGACTAGAGAGACTGACTATGTATTAGAGCAGAGAATTGCACTCAGGTTTCCCAAGTCAAAGACTAGTGCTCTAACTGGACCCTATCATTACCAATACTCTCTAGGCACACTGGGCAGGTATTCCATTTTGCTAAACTACAGGTCACAAGCACAAACTTGCTTTGCTCTTTTAGAATACTCTCTCTTTTTGCTGTAGTTTTCACTCAGTGCTCTAGCTATATTAGATATTGTTAGTGCCCATTATTGTAGTATCAAAACACTTCCCCCCCCCCCCCATCTTTATACTGTGAATCTTTATCTCCTTAGCCCACTGATGGAGGCTGCTAGTCTAGAACAAAGCATATTGAAATGGGTCAGAGCCCAAAAGAACAAAGGAGACAGTGAATGGGGGTAATTTGATATTTGGATCTTAGGATGTTTCCCTTAATTAATATAACAGCCATATAATGGCTGACTAAGCTAAATAACACTGTTTAGTAAGCCCTTGTAAGATGAAGCCAAAATGCTAGAAAGGAAACACTACCAGAGTCTGTATCATGGATGTAAGCATAGGAGAAGTAGGCTCAGACAGGAGGGGGCGTGAAGAAGTGTGTTGACATCTGCCCTTTTCTGTCCACATTGTGTTTGGATCATCTCCTGCATAATAGCTAATCTGCCACTACATTGATTTCTGGACAAACCACTCAGTTTAAACTTTGACTTTGAGTATAAATCTATTAGCTGAAAGGAGTAAATCTCAAAGTGTGTGTGTTTTTTTTATTTTTTTTTTATTTTTTTTATTAAAAGCAAAGTTAAAGAACTATATTTAAAAAAAAAAAAAATTCCCACTGGGATGGTTTGGGGGAGGGATGGAGGTAACTGTATAAAGAGACCCATCTAATTAAATCAGTGTAGAAATGGATAGATTGGTGAATGAGGCAGAAAATACAACTTAATGCAGTTGTTTGAAAAAATATATATATATACTTCCCACAGTACTTTGTGTGATGGGGAATGGAAGGTGGAAAATAATAGTCCATATCAGGACTCTTGGGTTAACACACAGAAGGCGAAATCCAGGCCTTACTGAAATCATTGGAAGTTTTGCCCCTGACTTTAGTGGGGACAGGATTTTTATCTATAGTGCTTGGGTGGATTTTACTACAAAAGGTGACTACAGGGGAGAAATGAGTGAATAAGACACACTAAGACAATACATACAAAAAAGATAAATACCATAGTGCTAACATGTAAGGTTAAAATCTCAAATCCTCAGGTGCTAATCCAGATTATTTTCTCTCCGAGCCAAAACTATAGCTATGGGGCACTAGCTGTGCCTCTAATGTAACCCTTTCCATTGGAGGGGCTCATTTTTTATAAGTGACCGGTCCTCCATTTTAATTCCTGATTCAAACACATCACAACTCATGTACATGCAGAAATAAATATATTTTAATACCACATGAAGGGAAGAGAAATGGTAAATTCTGAGACAGCACCTGCCTTTGCTGTCCAGTTGGTGTATCCTGAACTTAGAAAATAAATGGGAGGAAAGGGGGAAAAATAATCTTTCCTTTGAGGCTGCTGGGCCAGGAGCCATTTTAGCTCTCCTTGTCACAATGTTTGTGTGTAACTAAATGCATAACTTCAACAGGCTAGAAAAATATAATTTCAATCAGTCCTACAACAGGGCATGTACTGAAATAGGAGGAAAAATACACAGCATGGGTTGAAACTACTTATCAGAAGGAGGAGAGAGAGATACAGCCACCCATAGGGACCAACTCCATGGGTGCTACTGGGCTCAAGCACCCACTGGGGGGGAAAAAATAGGGGGTGCTTAGCACACACAGGGCTGGATTAATCTTTTGTGGGCCCCAGTGCCCAGACCAGCCACCCCCACCCCCACTCGGCATCTTCTCCCTGAGACCCCGCCCCTGCACTCTACCACAAGGCCCCACCGCCACTCAGCCTCTTCCTCCCAAGGCCTCACCCACTGCGCGCAGGGGGTGGGGAGGAGCACCCACTGGCAAAACCAAAAGTCAGCACCTGTGCAACCACCAGTCTCAAAGTTGCTGCTTTAAAGGTGCAGCATGTATGTTTTGCCAAATGTAAAGGGCCAGTCCATTTCCCCCACCAAGGCATGCTAGGAAAAAGTACCTATAAGATGGCAGACAGAGGCAAGTCAGTAGAGAATGGGTAGTAACTGAGAGTTTGTCTTGGAGGGGACTGCTTCTCTTTATGTCACTACCAGATAACAAGGAAAAAATCTTTTTTGAAAAAGAGGGAAGACAGCTGATGGAGTGATATGAACCCTAATTTATTAGCTTTATGTAATCCAGCAGAGGTTACCTGGTGTGCAGTTTTCCAGAACCTTCTAAATGAAATGGGTCTCCAGCCTCGAGCAGCCTACTGGAGGGACCTATGAAAGTCTCTCATCCCAGGAATTCCTTCCCCTCTGAATCAGCCCAGTAGCAGGGGTAGGGTGACCCCTCCAAGCCTTTGCGCCCCCTCCCCCTCCCCCCCCAAAAAAACCACCAAACCCCGGGACACAGATTTTCTTTCATGATTCTCTTCCACAGTCTCCTATGTGAAGTTTTGGACCCTGGTCTGTGTAGGCCTCTCCTTTGTCCAACTCCTACTTTAATTCTTGCTTCTCTTTTCATCTCTGAATATCTCCCTTGCTTCCTTTAAATGTTCTGTTTGTTTTTGTGACAATTTTCTTTCTTGCTCTTCCACACTTCCTGTCTTCTCCCTAAAATCTAGCATTCACTTGAAAGGGCTTTAAAATGTGGTCCCCCCCCCCTGTTTTCTGCCCCTTCTCTATCTGCTTTCCCTTTCCAGTTCCTCCTCCTTCCTGCCCCAATTATTGTTACCCCCATTTCTTTACCGCTCTGTTCTCCTTTCTTCCTGAATTCTTTTCCTTCTCCTTACTTCCCTAGCTGGCCTTGTCTACTCTCCCTTCCCTAATTGCATTTACTCCTCCCTGCCTACTTTCCATAGGCCCCAGCAGAGAAATTGGAGAGTCTCCTCTAGCACTGAGCTCTTGAGTGGTATAGTAGAAAGACAGAGCCTGAAGCATGGGCCTGGTGCAAGCTCTGCAGCTGCTAAGTCTATGCTTCAGGCTCTTTCTACTACAAGTGGCTAGAAAATAGGTGCGTCAGGGATGGGAACTCAAAGATCCTCTGCCAGCATGGAAGGTGCTTCCTGCTGCAGTGACTGGGCAAGAAACTGGCAGATGAAATTCAATGTTGATAAATGCAAAGTAATGCACATGGGAAAAATTTAATCCCAACTATACGTACAAAATGATGGCGTCTAAATTAGCTGTTACCACTCAAGAAGGAGATCTTGGAGTTCTGACATCTGCTCAATGTGCAGTGGCAGTCAAAAAAGCTAACCAATGTTTAGGAACCATTAGGAAAGCGATAGATAAGACAAAATCGCATAATGCCACTATATATATCCATGGTATACCCACACCTGAATACTGTGTGCAGAGCTGGTGATCTCATCTCAAAAAAGATATATTAGAATTGGAAAAAGTACAGAGAAGGGCAAGAGAAATGACTAATGGTATGGATCAGCTTCCATATATGGGAAGTTTTAAAGACTGGGCCTGTTCAGCTTGGAAAAGCAATAACTGAAGGGGATGTGATAGAGGTCTGTAAAATCATGAATGGTGTGGAGAAAGTGAATAGGGAAGTATTATTTACCCCTTCACATAACACATGAACCAGGGGTCACTCAATGAAATTAATAGGCCGCAAGTTTAAAACCAATTTCTAATTTCTAATTCACACATTTCTAATCAGCCTGTGGAACTCGTTGCCAGAAGACATGAAGAACTAAAGTATAACTGGGTTAAAAAAAGAATTAGATAAGTTCATGCAGGACAGGTCCATCAGTGTCTATTATCCCAGATGGTCAGGGATGCAACCTCATGCTCTGGGTGTCCTTAAACCCCTTACTTCTAGAAGCTGGGATTGGACAACAGGGGATGGATCACTCAATTGTCCTGTTCTGTGCCTCTGAAGCGCTAGCCACTGTCTGCAAACAGGACACTGGACTACATGGACCATTCATCTGACCCACTATGGCCATTCTTATGCTTTGTATTTAGTCACCAGAGGCCCTTGCCATGAATAAGTGCCCTCACTCCCCCCCCCCCCCCAATGTGACAAAGGGACAAGTGTTAGCCTGACACTTGAAAAATCACCCAAATCCAAACAACTCTGCCCCCCTGAAATAAAATATTCCCCAAAGACACCTCAGACACAAGGTGGGTGAGGAAATATCTTTTATTGGACCAACATCTTTGTGAAAGAGACAAGCTTGCACAGAGCTCTTCTTCAGAAATCTGTCAACTTTAGTACTAATCTTCCCCCCCCCCCCCAGTTCAATTGATGTACTCCTAAGTGATAGTACCCAAAGACATAGCTAGTTTATTAATTGACTGTGAAGATTGTTGTAAGCAGGGTTGACAGAAGAACAGTGTGAACATTTGGAGTTCTTGGGGTCACAAGGGCCTGTACCTCCCAGTGGTTTTTTGTTTATTTATTTTTAAAACATGAACCAATTTGTCTGTGAACTAATTGCAGGAAACTGAGAAATAAGCACAATCAGAAGTAGAGGTGGTTTTGACAGGTTTAATCTTAAGCAAGATGTTTACAAAACAAAATAGGATGCAGCATGTGTGTACGCTTGACAACCTATTTGTTTGATTCTAAAGCCTCTTTTATCCTTTTTAAAAAGGTTTCCAGCGTTGGATTGTCTTCTAGGGCAAATTGTCACCAATGGCAGTAAAACTTGTTTTCCAGCATTCTGGGTGAGTTTTTATTTTCTGTGTTGTTGATTGATTCTATAATTACATTTGAATCTAAAAACAGTTTTTTGAACAGTATCTTTCATTTTTGTACCAAATCTGCTATTCATGGTGGGGAAGAATGGGGAACTTTTCAACAATTCTTGTAAACAGTACAGTAGTTGAAAGAGGTGACTTGAAAGCATAATTAAAAGTGAGACTTTTATACCAGGAGAAACTTTCAAGCATCAACAGAAATAAACATTCACAATATTTCTTACTGTGTCTGGCAGTTATACTATATTGATAGTATTTACTATATTTATGTCCAAACCAAGCTTTGCTCCTTCACTACAGTTTCTCTTCTAGTTTGATTCTTGTAACAGAGTGCACTCACCTCTCGTGAGCATTTTCTGCTAGGGGTGAGTGAACCTGTGCGCTCTTTGCTCCTGGTGCCCCCTGTTGGCTGTTAACTCGTCAGGTGGGTCTTCAGTGGCTCAGAACACACATTCTAAAGATATGAAGGAACCCCTTCCAGGGTAAAAGGTCCAACAGGGCCTGTGCCCTTGGTTATGTCTGCAGCTGTCTTTGGGCTCAGTTGTCAGCCCCAGCTGGGCTAGCTCTAACTACCCCTGCCCTGTTAGAGCAGTGCTCCCAGGGCTTTCTCCATGGAGACTTTTTGTCCTCTACAGTTCTCACTGACTCAACCTTCCAGCCAGGTCACCTCTCACATTCAGTCCCCTTCTGGGGGTGGAGGGTAACAGAGTTCAACAAATGGTTGGGCCTCTCTAGGGTCTCCAGCCCCATCCCTGAGCCCTTTAAATGCCAGCCTTATGCTTGGGATTCTAAATGAAACTTGTCTCCTTCTTCAGGCTTTGGCCACCCTGTCAGTGGCTGGGGTCAGGGGCCAGGCCCACCCACTACTCTGGGTCTCAACCCAGGGACCCTACAAATAGCAGCCACGTGCTGCTTCCTTTAACTCAGTTGCCGCTGCTATTGCCTGGGTCACTTCCCACGTAGCCCCTTCCTCTTCACCCTTACCTCAGGGTTGAAGTGCTCTGTCTGTTCCCTGCTTGAGCAGAGTCTTTCCCAGCTTCCTCACCAGGAGAGTCTCCCAGCCAAAAGAAATCTGAGGTTCAACAAGGACAAGTGCACAGTCCTGCACTTAGGACGGAAGAATCCCATGCACTGCTACAGACTAGGGACCGAGTAGCTAGGAAGCCGTTCTGCAGAAAAGGACCGAGGGGTCACAGTGGATGAGAAGCTGGATATGTGCCCTTGTTGCCAAGAAGGCTAATGGCATTTTGGGCTGTATAAGTAGGGACACTGCCAGCAGATAGAGGGGAATGATCACGTCCCTCGATTTGACATTGGTGAGGCCTCATCTGGAGTACTGTGTCCAGTTTTGGGCCCCACACTACAAGAAGGATGTGGGGGAAAATTGGAAAGAGTCCAGCGGAGGGCAACAAAAATGATTTAGGGGGCTGGAGCACATGACTTATGAGGAGAGGCTGAGGGAACTGGGATTGTTTAGTCTGCAGAAAAGAATGAGGGGGGGATTTGATAGCTGCTTTCAACTACCTGAAAGGGGGTTCCAAAGAGGATGGATCTAGACTGTTCTCAATGGTACCAGATGACAGAACAAGGAGTAATGGTCTCAAGTTGCAGTGGGGAAGATTTAGGTTGGATATTAGGAAAAACTTTTTCACTAGGAGGGTGGTAAAGCACTGGAATGGGTTACCTAGGGAGGAGGTGGAATCTCCTTCCTTAGAGGTTTTTAAGGTCAGGCTTGACAAAGCCCTGGCTGGGATGACTTAGTTGGGGACTGGTCCTGCTTTGAGCAAGGGGTTGGACTAGATGACCTCCTGAGGTCCCTTCCAACCCTGATATTCTATGATTCTAACTTTAGTGTGAAGAGAAGGTCTTCAATTAGACTTGCATGTGTATATCTGAGAAAATGGCCTGATACTGCATGGGAATGGAAGCTTGCCATGGATTGGACCTGGAATTTCGCCCATGATTATGATTTTGCTACAGAGCCAAAGGAAGATGCACTTCACTGCAATAGGGAGGGGAAAACAGAAAAAGTGCAGGTGAAATATACTGCCTTTTGTATAAATGTCCTTGTCTTTCCCAGTTTGCTTCAGTAGTGTTCAATGTTTGGCTGAATATGATGTCCATAGCAGTAGAGAGAACTGCACAATTAACTTTGTTTTTAATTTTTTTATAACCATGGTTAAAGGAGACAAAAAAAAAAAAAACAGCCGAGGGATTAGTTTCTTCAGTTGTCCTCTTCTAAATGCCATAATTAAGATGTTCCCTCTCATTAATAAAGTCCTCTAAGTTTCACTGTTACAGGTATCAAATGGTTTAATTAATTTAATGCATTTGGTTCCATGTTTATGAATTAATCTGGTGGTGGTATTTAAAGTACAGCATTTGAAAAGCTGAATCTGAAGTTTGATTCCTCTCAGAATGATTAAACCAAGAGGATGATTCTTTGACCAAAGAGTACCAGCTGACAAAGTCTGAGGAATCTTTTAAATGAATTTGCTACATGTAATGAGATTTTCAGGAATATTCAGCTTGTGAAAACCCTTTGAATACTTCAGTGAGTTTTTAGAAGAAAATTGCAAAATTAATAGAGGTCAAATAGAGCAACAGATACGAGGGAGTGCCTCAGAACATGAATGCTTTCTGAAAATCTAGAAAAGTGGACATTTCATTTAGGAGACGGAGTTATTGGTCTCCTAAAATGCATTGTTTCAAGGGGAGCAGGACCAACGTGCGTATATGAAGGAATAAACGGACACTTATTTTTCTGTGTTGATCTTAGAGAATTGTGCGGCAGGGTAATGGGTTCCTTTGTATTTCCCAGAGCCTGAGTGAGTCCTGTTTGGACAACTGCATAATTCAAGAAGTCTATGTATCAAAACCAGGATTTTTTTTTTTCTTGTCAGTGGTTTAAAGAAATATGACCTTGTTTTAACAATTGAATTTTATTATAATACATGACTGACACAACTGCAAATAATGGGCTGAAACTTGAAATATCGCCAAAGAAATATGATGGGATTAGAACAGCCTTTTCAATTTTTTTTAAGGTAATAGGTCGTCATGGTGCTTGCATACAAGGATTTGGGTCAAATGTTTAATACTGTTCCTGTATCTTTGTATAATTAGCTTGTAGAGTGAGTCAAAGATGAATGGCTTTTTGCTACTGTTGCAATTAAAAGCAGATACTCCAGTAAGCAATCTGATAACCCTTTACAGAGTCATCCTGCTAATTAATGCTGGATTACAGTGGAAATCCTATTGAAGTACTTACAGCACCATCGTTATGTCAGATGGATTAATCATGATTAAATTTATTGCATTAAATACCAAAGGAATTAATAATGTCTGGGTCTTTATATCCTGGATTCATAGGTTTTAAGGCTAAAAGGGAACATTATTATCATCCAGTCTGACCTCCTGCATAATGCAGGCCAAAGGAACTCACCCAATTTCAGCATCAAGTCCATCACTTCTGTTTGAGCCATAGCATATTTTTAGAAAGATATCCAATCTTTAAATCAAGACTGCAAATGATGGAGAGTCCACCATGTCCCTAGGTTAGTTGTTCCAGTTATTAACAATCTCGCTTTTTTTTTTTTTTTTTAAGAGAATGAAAATTGCTCCTTATTTCTAGTCTGAATTTTTCTGTCTTCAGCTTCCACTGCATCACACTGTTCCTCTTTTTCCCTGCTAGATTAAAGAGCTGTCTACTGTTAGAAGTAAATGGCTGTCGATTACCCATTTACAATGACTTTTTGCAGTCTATCAGCTAACCCAGTTTTCAATCCATTTAATATGGGCTACACTGATTTTTGGCATAGTGCAGTTTTTTAATCAGAATGTCACATGAAACTAAGGGTATGTCTACACTTAAAAGCCACAGTACTACAGCTGTAGTGTTTCAGTGCAGGGCTGGCTCTAACTTTTTTTTTTTTTTTTTTTTTTTTTTTGCCGCCCCAGGCAAAAAAGAGCGCCACCCCACCGTAAACCCCCCCCCCCCTCGCTGGGCCGCGCTGCCGAAGCCCCGCCTCCCTCCACCCCTCCTCCCCCAGTGCCGCGCCGCCGAAACACCTCCCGTGCTGCCCGGCCGAAACAAACAAAACCCCTCGAGCGCCGCCCCGCCAAACAAAAAAACAAAAATCCCCAAAACACTGCGAGCGCCCCCCGCCACCTCAACATTGGCCGCCCCTTCTAAGGTGCCACCCCAAGCACGTGCTTGGTCGGCTGGTGCCTGGAGCCAGCCCTGTTTCAGTGTAGGCACTACCTATGCCAATGGTAGGGTTCTCCCATCAGCATAGGTAATCCTCTTCACTGAGAGGCCATCACTAGATTGGAATTCTTCCATCGACCTAGCACTGTCGATACAGGGGTTAGCTTGGCATAGCTACGTCTCTCAGAGATGGGGATTTTTCCTGAGAGACATAGCTATGCTGATGTAAGTTCCCAGGGTAGACCAGTCCTTAGTCAAATGCTTTACTGAAGTGTAAGTATATTTATATCCATACATTTACCTTCCTACTTCAAAGTGATACCAGTCATTGTAGTTAGCAAATTTCTACTGAAATAGGTTTTAGCTTGACCTTTTTAAAAACAAAGGAAGTTATTCAAACAGTCCTGGCCATGTTGGTGAAAATGTCATTATAGTTAGCTCCATAGTGTACAGTCGAATTTTATACTTTTTGACATTGGGATACTGTTGCTAGCCATTGAGAGCTTGATTCTGCAGACTTCTGAGTCCATATGGCCTTTTGCAAGCCTGAGGTCATTACTGTGCTGCCATACAGCTGTAGTTGAGAACAGACAATGTACATTTAATGAAGTGGAGGTCTCGGTGTGTTTGCTTTGGAAATAACTTTCTATGGCAGCTGGTCCTTGAGACAGAAAGGACAATAGCCAGGGTCAAAAGGTGATCTCTTTCCAGCAATAGGTTGTGCAGTAGCAGACTTGTAAACTCTTTGGGTCAAGGACTATCTTTATTCTGTATTTGTATAACACCTAGCACAATGCGGTCCTGGTTCTTGACTAGAGCTCTATGATGGGGGTGTACAAACTCCACACTGGACACCAAGGGATTAAGGAGCTGCTCTGGGCTCAGTCAACTTTGCCCCATCACACCTGCGAGGCAAGCACAGGCTGGAGGAGGAGTTAAAAGTACTCCTGGGGGAATTCTGCTCCACTGTGCACAGGCAGAATTCATGTTCTCTGCAGATTTTTTGCTCCACAGAAAATACATTCTGCCAGAGAGGTGCTGCAATTATGCCTTTTGTGGTGCCAGAACAGAGGGCAGGACAGCATGGGGCACATGGAGCTATTGGGGTGTGTCACAAATGGGGGGGACAGACTGGGGTGGGGATGAATGGGAGTGGGGTGCAGAGACGCATGGATAAAGGGGACATGGGTGGAGGGGGGGGCTGAGTGGTAGTGCATGGACACATGGGGTTGGGGGAAGGAGGGGTGGCTGAATAGGGTGCAGGGACACATGGGGAGGGGATGCTGAGTGGGGGTGCAGGGGCACAGGGGCTGATGTGCCTGATTGAATGGGAGAGGCTAGGGGTCAGCCAGGGTCTGCATGGGTGAGGCTCCCCAAATTCCTAACAAACTTTCCTCCCCCTGCACCCAACCCCCTGTTCCATACTTCCCCCACCTGCACCCAACAACCCTCCGGGTTCACTCCCAAGTTACTTCCCAGCAATTACTTCCTTCTCCCTCAGCTCCTCGGTTACCCCTGACTCTTCCAAGCCTTTGCACTGCTTCTGAGGGATGCAGGAAATACGATTCTGTATTGTAGTTTAAACAAATTACTCAGTGTTCTGTATTAATATGCCTTGTAAGGAATCTATTTGTCCAAAAAAAAAAAATCCTGAGTCTTTTTGTTGTCTGTATTGTTAGACATACTTGCTGACAGATATTTTGAAATAAATTACTAATATAATTGAAACTGGCATGATTATATTGTCTGATTTTGACAAAATATTCAGAGTTTTGCAGAATTTTAAAATATTGTGCATAGAATTTTTAATTTTTTGGCACAGAATTCCCCCAGGAGTAGAAAAGGGAGCAAAACAGCATTGTGCTCCCTGGAGGGGAGACCAAGAAAGGGAACAGATCTCAACCCTCAACTCCTAAAGAAAGGCAGGAGCTTTCTTGACAACCACTGCCTGAGGGAAGGGAGGGCCTGATCCTGAATCACCCTGAAAGGGAATCATTCCTTGCTGTCTTATTAACTTGGTGTATTGTGTTACCTCCCCTTGCTTCTTGTTTACAAACTACCCTGGAGGGGAAGAGATTTTTTTTTTTTAAATGACCTGGCCAGTAGCGCTGGAACACTTTTTTTTTTTTTTTTTTTTTTTTTTAATAGTGGGGGTGCTGAAAGCCAGTCACCTTACCCCTCTCTGTGCCCCCCTCCAGAGTTGGGGCTGGGAGCAGGGCCATGTCTCTGGGAGGGGGAGACCCAGATAGAGGTAAGGGGGGCAGCAGCTGTGGCCCTGTGCAAAACCTGGGGGTGCTACAGCACCCCCACACCCCTAGTTCCTGCACCTATGGATCTGGCCAGAGGGCCAAGTCACAGGAAGAGGCCGGCCACTGAAGAGGCCAAGCAACCAGTGGGGGGAGGAGAGGAGCAAGAGAGAGTGCCAACCACGAGTTGGTGCTGGCGGTGAGCTGATCCCCCTCACAAGCTTTTATATGCTATTGCGATATAAAATGAGGCATGTAGACTGGATGTGACCATAAGCTTGGAATGACATAATAGAAGGCATAGCTTCATAAACTCCTAGAAAAGCCCCCCAATTCAAAGTTACTTGCAAAAGATCTTTGGACATGTTAATTTATTGGTAGCACCTTTCTGGATTGCAAAACAAAGTTTGACCTTGGCTGCGAAGTAAAGATGCATAAAAGCATTTTAGGTTTATTTTTCATAATTAATCATGCAAAAGTCAATTTTATGGTAAAATAGACAAATGAGATGTCTGTCAGCATTTGATTGTGAATACATCGCCTCAAGATGTTAGCATTATTTGTGTCTTAGCTAAAACAAAACACACCATTTCTTTTATCTGCATTGTAAAATGAAACCAATACAGGAAAGTAGACTCCAGTTATTATATATTTATATTGTTTGATTATTGAAATCTATCTAATTTGTGGTGTGTGTGTGTATTAGATCAGTAAATGTCGGTAAGCGTTGATTTCACTGCAAACTGAAAAAATATTTCCATTAATAAAAATCAAAAATTACAGTTTGGCAAAGTAAGAAAAATGCTCCTTGAGTGAGTTTGATTTCAGGATATTTACTTTGTATATTTTGATGTGATCTTGATAATTTGTTTTAACTGCTCTAAAGCTTGAACTTTTTGAAATCAATGTCTGTGAATAACCCCCCTCTTGTCTGACCCCCCATCCATAATTTCCTGAAACTGAACATTTTAAATTGATAAAAACAAAATGCTTAAAACCCATAATTTTGCTCAACTGTGAAAGTGTACTTGAATTAAAAATTGAAAAAATGTTTAAATGAGCATTGATATTGTCTTCTGAAATTATAAAAATCAAATTCTACTATATAAACTTTCCCCTTATTCCGCCTCCCCTCCCCCACAGCATTTAGGCATAGACCGTGGCCAGTGTTTTAGTCAAGGCAACCTTTTCCTTCCCTGAAGCTCCTCACACACCTATCAATTTCTGTTCATCTTCTTCCCTCATTCCTTCTGAAGTTTGGGTATGTCTACACTACAGGATTAATCCGAATTTATATAATTCGAATTTAGGAAACCGATTTTATAAATTCGAATGTATTCGGCCACACTAGGCACCATTAATTCGGTGGTGTGCGTCCAAGCTACCATAGTAGCATCGATTTCCAGAGCGTTGCATTGTGGGTAGCTTTTACATAGCTATCCCATAGTTCCCGCAGTCTCCACCCCCCTTGGAATTCTGGGTTGAGACCCCAGTGCATGATGGGGCAAAAAACATTGTCGCAGGTAGTTCTGGGTACAGCCTCCCCCTCCCTCCCTGAAAGCAACGGCAGACAACCATTTCGCGCCTTTTTTCCTGAGTGAACTCTGCAGACTCCATTCTGCATCAAGCATGGATCCCGTTGTGCTCCAGAACGCAGTCTTGAACATTATAAACACCTCACGCTTTCTCGTGGAGTTTATGCTTACACAGGACCAGAAAAAAGAGGCGAGGAGGAGGAGGCGGCGATTGCAGCGCAGCGACCAGCGTGATGAGGACATGGACACGGACACAGAATTCTCTGAGACCGCGGGCCCCGGTGCTTTGGAGATTATGATGTTAATGGGCCAGGTTATAGGCTTGGAACGCCGATTCTGGGCCCGGGAAACAAGCACAGACTGGTGGGACCGCATAGTGTTGCAGGTGTGGGACGATTCCCAGTGGCTGAGAAACTTTCGCATGCGTAAGGGCACTTTCATGGAACTTTGTGACTTGCTTTCCCCTGCCCTGAAGCGCCAGAATACCAAGATGAGAGCAGCCCTCACAGTTGAGAAGCGAGTGGCGATAGCCCTGTGGAAGCTTGCAACGCCAGACAGCTACCGGTCAGTCGGGAATCAATTTGGAGTGGGCAAATCTACTGTGGGGGCTGCTGTGATGCAAGTAGCCAAAGCAATCACTGAGGTGCTGCTACGAAAGGTAGTGACTCTGGGAAATGTGCAGGTCATAGTGGATGGCTTTGCTGCAATGGGATTCCCTAACTGTGGTGGGGCAATAGATGGAACCCATATTCCTATCTTGGCACCGGAGCACCAGGGTACCCAGTACATAAACCGCAAGGGGTACTTCTCAATGGTGCTGCAAGCACTTGTGGATCACAAGGGACGTTTCACCAACATCCATGTGGGCTGGCCGGGAAGGGTTCATGACGCTCGCGTCTTCAGGAACACCAATCTGTTTAAACGGCTGCAGCAAGGGACTTACTTTCCGGACCAGAAAATAACCGTGGGGGATGTTGAAATGCCAATTGTTATTCTTGGGGACCCAGCCTACCCCTTAATGCCATGGCTCATGAAGCCATACACAGGCAGCCTGGACAGGAGTCAGGAGTTGTTCAACTACAGGCTGAGCAAGTGCAGAATGGTGGTAGAATGTGCATTTGGCCGTTTAAAAGGTCGCTGGCGATCCTTATTGACTCGCTCAGACCTCAGCCAAACCAA
The DNA here is from genome assembly GCF_028017835.1 of Emys orbicularis. Classification (NCBI taxonomy): domain Eukaryota; kingdom Metazoa; phylum Chordata; order Testudines; family Emydidae; genus Emys; species Emys orbicularis. Next base: position 323,268,163 of record NC_088683.1, on the reverse strand, counting down.
TATCCCCATTGTTATTACTGCTTGCTGTGTGCTTCACAATCTCTGTGAGAGCAAGGGGGAGACCTTTATGGCAGGGTGGGAGGCTGAGGCAAATCGCCTGGCTGCTGATTACTCGCAGCCAGACACCAGGGCGATGAGAAGAGCACACGATGAAGCGCTGCGCATTAGGGAAGCTTTGAAAACCAGTTTCATGACTGGCCAGGCTACAGTGTGAAATTTATGTTTGTTTATCCTTCCTGAAAACCCGCCCCCTTTATTGACTCATTCTCTGTAAGGAACCCACCCTCCCCCTTCCCCCAGCTTGCTTTCAAAGGAAATAAAGTCACCATTGTTTAAAAATCATTTATTCTTTATTAATTGATTATAAAAAGAGGGAGAGAACCTGAGTGGGGTTTGGGAGGAGGATCAGCGGGAAGGAAAAGCCCAGTAAAAAAAGGTTAAGAAAATGGCAGCCTTTTGCTTGGGCTGTCCACTGGGGTGGAATGGGAGGGTGTACGGAGCCTCCCCCCCCCCCCCGTGTTCTTAAACGTCTGGGTGAGGAGGCTATGGAACATGGTGAGGAGGTAGGGGGGTTATACAGGGGCTGTAGCGGCACAGAACCTGAGTGGGGTTTGGGAGGAGGATCTGCGGGAAGGAAAAGCCCAGTAAAAAAAGGTTAAAAAAATGGCAGCCTTTTGCTTGGGCTGTCCACTGGGGTGGAATGGGAGGGTGTACGGAGCCTCCCCCCCCGTGTTCTTACACGTCTGGGTGTGGAGGCTATGGAACATGGTGAGGAGGTAGGGGGGTTATACAGGGGCTGTAGCGGCACTCTGTTCTCCAGCAGCCGTTCCTGAAGCTCCACCAGACGCCGGAGCATGTCTGTTTGCTCACGCAGCAGCCCCAGCGTTGCTTCCCGACTCCTCTGATCTTCCTGCCGCCACCTCTCATCTCGAGCGTCTCTCCTCTCCTCACGTTGGTCCCTCCTGTCCTCACGGTCACTGGCTTCTTTCCTATACTTGCAAACCGTCTCCTTCCACTCATTCAGATGAGCTCTTTCATTCCTGGTGGATTGCATGATTTCGGAAAACATCTCTTCTCTCGTCTTTTTTTTACGACGCCTTATCTGGGATAGCCTTCGGGAAGGAGGAGGGAGGCTTGAAACATTTGCACCTGCTGGAGGGAGTGAAAAAAGGAGAGAATTTTTTTAAAAGATACATTTTTCAGAACAATGCTTATACTCTTTCACGGTGTATACTATTCACATTACATAGCACATGTGATTTCTGTGCAAGGTCGCATTTTGCCTCTTAATATTGAGTGCCTGTGGCTTTGCTGCTAGAGATCACAGACGCAGGTCCGGGCAACAGAATTCACCTTGCATGCTGCCATGGTAAGCCACTGTCTTTAGGCTTCTGCGCCCTGCTTTCCCACATACCAAGCAAAGCCCGTTGTGCTGCAGTTTTCCTGTTAGCTTGTTTTCTGCTGCTGAAGGTTAACACCCCCCCCCCATCCAATTCTCTGGGATGAGTGCTTTCTCCCTCCCCCCACCGCGTGGCTGGTATCAGGGAAGATCCCTGCAGGAACCAAACTAACAACCCCCCCCCCCCCACCCGCCATGAATTCTCTGGGATGAGTGCTTTCTCCCTCCCCCCACCGCGTGGCTGGTATCAGGGAAGATCCCTGCAGGAACCAAACTAACAACCCCCCCACCCCCACCCGCCATGAATTCTCTGGGATGAGTGCTTTCTCCCTCCCCCCACCGCGTGGCTGGTATCAGGGAAGATCCCTGCTAGCAAAACGCGAAAAGCTCTGGGCCAATCCCCCCCCCCCCCCCTTTGCACTTGGCTAAATGCAGGGAAGGATTTCTTTTCAGCCACAGGCAAACAGCCCAGTAGGAACGGCCACCTCTGTCCCCTTAATTAAATTCCCTTATTTCAACCAGGTTACCCTAAGCGATATCACTCTCCTGAGGATTACACAGCAAGATAAAGAACGGATGTTGCTTGAATGCCAGCAAACACCGGGACCATACGCTGCCAGGCTCTGTCAGGCAATGATACCAGATTACTTGCTACTAGCATGGCGTGGTCAAGTGTCCTACCATGGAGGACGGAATAAGGCTGCACTGCCCAGAAACCTTGTGGCAAGGCTTTTGGAGTACCTCCAGGAGAGCTTCATGGAGATGTCCCTGGAGGATTTCCGCTCCATCCCCAGACATGTTAACAGACTTTTCCAGTAGCTGTACTGGCTGCGAATGCATCCCAAGTGCTCAGGGCAAATTAATCATTAAAAATGCTTGCGTTTAAACCATGTTTTATATTTTAAAAGGTAAACTCACCTGAGGTCCCTTCCATGGGGTCATGGTCTTGGGTGCTGGCTTGGGAGGCTTGGGAGGGTACTTCAGTCAGGGTGAGAAACAGATCCTGGCTGTTGGGGAGAACGGAGAGCTGGGTGCTCTCTGCCAGCTCGTCCTCCTCCTCCTCCTCTTCCCCTTCCACGGAATCATCAGGTGTACCTGATGAGATTATCCCCAGCTCGGAATCCACAGTCAGAGGTGGGGTAGTGGTGGCGGCCCCCCCTAGAAATGCATTTAGCTCAGCGTAGAAGCGGCATGTCCGCGGCTCTGACCCGGAGCGACCGTTTGCCTCCTTTGCTTTTTGATAGGCTTGTCTGAGCTCCTTGACTTTCACGCGGCACTGATCTGTGTCCCTATTGTGGCCTCTCTCCATCATGCCCTTGGAAATTTTTTCATAAGTTTTGGCATTTCGTCTTTTCGAACGCAGTTCTGCTAGCACTGAATCCTCTCCCCATATAGAGATCAAATCCAGTACCTCCTGTACGGTCCATGCTGGTGCTCTTTTTCGATTATCAGCCTGCATGGTTACCTGTGCTGATGAGCTCTCTGTGGTCACCTGTGCTCTCCACGCTGTGCAAACAGGAAATGAAATTCAAATGTTCCCGGGGCTTTTCCTGTCCACCTGGCCAGTGCATGCGAGTTCAGATTGCTGGCCAGAGCGGTCACAATGGTGCACTGTGGGATAGCTCCTGGAGGCCAATAACATCGAATTGCGGCCACACTAACCTTAATTCGGATTAACAATACCGATTTTGACGCTACTCCTCTCGTCGAGGAGGAGTACAGAAATCGAATTAAAGGGCCCTTTAATTCGAATTAACTGGCTTCGTTGTGTGGACGGGTCAAGCGTTAATTCGAATTAAGGCAGCTAAATCCGAATTAAAGTCGTAGTGTAGACCAGGCCTAACTGGCACCAGCCACTGTTGGAAGACAGGATACTGGACTGGATGGACCATTGGCCATACTAAATCAGACCATTCTTCATATTGCTCAGGAAACTAACTTTGTAACTATCAATAGCTTTCTGTGTTACTAGGGTGACCAGACATCCCGATAAAATTGGGACCGTCCCGATTTTGAGCTGTTTGTCCGCGTCCCGATTGATCTCTGGTCGGGATGCAATTTTTGTCCCGATTATTTTGTGCCGGCTTTTTTTTTTTACTTGCTCTCGGCCGGCCGCCAGCACTCGTTTGTTTTGTTCCCCTCCCACCCCCAGTGTCCCGATATTTTCTTCATCTCCTCTGGTCACCCTATGTGCTACAGTGAAGCAAAGATCAAAAGGATAGTTCAAAGGCTGCATCTGCTCATATCAAGAAAAGCTGCAACAACCTTTCCTCTGAATGTCAGAGAAATACTGGTGGCCTCTTCTGGAGCTTCTGACAAAATTATTCTACAGGTCATTCAGGAGAGTGGCTCTTTTGAAAAGGGGGAGGAGGGTAACTTACACTTGCCTTTGGAGAACAAGGATGTTGCTGAAATGACATTAATGATGGTCGTTATTGACACCTGGGTATGTCTTCACAGCAAAGAAAAACCTGCGGCTAGCCTGTGCCAGCTCACTTGGGCTCGTGGGGCTGTTTCATTGCTGTGTAGACTTCTGGACTCGGGCTGGAGCCCAAGCTCTGGGACTCTCCCACCTCGCAGGGTCCTAGAGTCTGGGCTCCATCCCAAGCCTGGAAGCCTATACAGCAATGAAACAGCCCCACAGCCTGAGCCTGAGTCGGCTAGCAGGGCAGGCCAGTCGCGGGTGTCTAGTTGCTAGTAGACGTACGCTCAGAGGGTGGCTGCTCAGCACTCGAGGAATTTTGGATCTGGACCTCAACTTCACGGATGGGGCCATGTTTTAGAGATAGCAAAACCTTCAGTGAATATGATGTATACAGATAATTAACTCTTATAATGTTAATAGTGGCAACCACTGAAGCATTTATTATCATAAATGCCTCTCTTAATGGGATTTCCTGACTTCTAGTGTAAATTGTAATTTTATTTAAAAAAAAAAAAAAATCTTCTTTAGTGGCTCACTTCTATTGTCTTGTCCTTTCTATTTAGTTTGTCCTGGCCGTTTATCTCTCTTACATATGCTCTGTATTAGTCTTCAAGTTAAGCCTGAACTCCGTAATATAAAGCAGTGTGACTGGAGTCTTGTGATATGCGTTGCCTTTCCTTCTGATCTGTACAGTGGTGGAGAATGCAGCTTGGATGAGGAAAAGACACTTAGGCTCTCTCAGTAAACTAGTTTGGGGAACAGTGGGTTCTTAGCTGTGGGGTTTTGCATTGAAGCCATGTGAGTTCAGATAACATGTGGTTAAAGCCCACCAAAATTTTCCCCCCCTAGTGTGACTACACCCACAGTTTTTGTGTGGTTTTGACACACACAGACATTAAAACAATTCAGTATCAGATTTGCTTTGAAAATTCGTTTGAACCCAAAACACAAAGTGAAACTCAAATATATTGTGAAAAAGATCACCCTATACCTGGCATCAGACCCGGTTTCTGGCTCAGTTTCCCCAGTCATGTAAGCCTATGGGCCAGCTCACTGGCCATTGCATCAGTGAAGCTCCCATCATCATCAATATTCCACTTTCTTTTCCAAGGGATGCATTTATTGTATTATTGTTCTTGAATAAGTGCATTTAATAATTCAGGGAATAAAGTGGGAGTTCTCCATGGGCATATGATGTTTTCAAAAACAAATGTAGGAACTTCTAGTTTATCCTCCAGTCTTTTGGGTTACAGTAGCATTCCTGCTTCACTAGTGGTCTTTCATATTGCTCAGGAATCTGTTCCTGTAAATATCAATCTAAAGTGTATGATAAAAAGCAAAACTCAGATGTGAATTTAAAATGCAGTTTCTGCTTGGAGCGAGAGTGCCTGTTGGCATTTAAAAAAAAAAAAAATCAAAATCAAGCTGTTCCAATTTTGAATGAGATAAGATCAGAGCTAAACTGGGATCCTTTCTTTCTGAGACCTGTGCTCTCATGAGAAACACAGCTGGAAGTTGAGGGATATTTTTCATCTAGGTTTAAGATTTTATGAACGGGGGAAATTTGGATTTAGGTGCATAGCTTGCTTTAAAATGTATATTTTTACCAATTTTCACTCACAAGAAGAACAAATACTTTGTGTTTAGGGACCTAAGCTACTGCCAAACTAGAGTGGAATACATGAATTTGTAAACCTGCTACAGCTTTTAAAAAATCTTAATATCACTATTTTTTTCCCCTTTGCATACGTGTTCCACTCATACTAAATTTCAAAGACTACTTTGGTAAAACTTCTTGGGCAATTGGTTTGGCATCTGTTAATTTAATTCCTCTGTACTACTGTAATAGGATATAAATTAGAACTCGGGGGATCACTGATAATGTTCAGTGAATAAGATGAAACTTTGAAGGATATGAAAGGGATTGCTCTGCTAATACCGCAAGTGGTAACGTACAGAGCTAGAGGGACATTTTTACTATACTGTAGTCTTCTGAGGGAGTTGGGGAAGGAGAGTGGGTAGTCAAAAAACCCAAACACAGAGTTCCTGTACGTAAAGTATTTTTGCTTTATATTTTTATATAGACTCTAGTTCCTCCCACTCACAATAAAAACATTATTGGGACTCTCCCTTCCTAAAACAACCCATTCTCTTAACCCCACCTGCCTCGTCAGCTAGCACCCTATATCCTGTCTTCCCTTCATCTCTGTTCTCAAGTGTGCTGCCTACAACTGCTGTTTCAGGTTCTCCTCCAACTCCATCCTGGATCCCCTCTGGTCTGATTTCTGCCATCTCTACTCCACTGAACTTATTCTCACTAAGATCCTTAATGACCACTTTATGGTGAGATCTCAGGACACCTTCTCATCCTCCTTCACATTTCTGCTTTTGATACAATTAAGCATTCTAGAGCTGAGCAAAAATCTGAATTTCCATCCACAGGAAATTCCGATGCTTTACTATTTGTTTTCATACTGAAGTGGTGCAAAAAGTCAAAACTATCAACATTATTTATGGAATGAACATTTCCAAAAAAATCCTATTTGGAAATGCCAGACTTTTTTGTTTTGACATTTTTGATTGGAACACTTTGACAATCATGAACTGAAATTTGTGTTTTGGTGTGCTGAATCAAATCAAAACAATGTCTTGAGAACGTTCAGCTTTCAGTTGCATCTGCCTGTGGGCAAGGTTCCTTGGCTGGACTACATATCCCATGATGCACCACATTGTTTGGTTAAAGGGGAGGCTGCAGTGCGTCATGAAAGATGTAGTCTAGGCCAGGAGCCTGCCGCAGAGAAGCAAATGGGGAATGAAAAACCCAAACTATAGCTCCCATGAAACACTGCAGAAGCATAAGTAGATGCAGTTTAATGTTGACTTGTAACAAAGATTTGCTTCAGTTCAACAAAGAAATATTTTGATCTGGATCAAACTTACTCAGAATGAAATTTTGCTTTGCTTTTCCTAATGGAAAATGAAAAATTTCAGTAAAATCAGAATTTTCCGCCACAAAATTCCATGTAGTAGAAATTGCACTTTCCATCAAAAACATTTAATCAGAAAATTCCCAACAAGTTCTAAATCATACCAGCCTTTTTGAAATCTTACAGTCCTTTGGCTTTCATGAATCCATCCTCTCCTAGTTATCCTCCTACCATTCTGGTTGATGCTTCAGTGGATGGTGATCCTCCTTTTGTTTCTTACCTCCATGGAGATCTGTCCTTGCTCTGCACCCTCTCTAGATTTTTTTTCATTTCACACAGCTTCAATTACCAACTTTGTCAGCAATTCACAAATCTGCCTTTCCTCTGCTGATCTGATTCCCACCATCCAGGCCTACATCTTGGCCTATCTTTCTGACATCTCCTGAAAGTTTTAGATTGATGGTGAAACAAACATGGCGAACATGGAACTTTCCTTCCTCACCTTTCTCTGTCACTGTTGATGGCATCTCCCTCTTCCCTCTCTCTTGCTCCATGCATCCCAAACTTGCCGTTGCTTCCTCCATAGCATCTCTCAGATCCAGACTGCTCTGTCTGTCAGCATAGCTAATACTCTCTCAGCTAGGTGCTTATCACCTTCTGTTTTGAGTACTTTCTGGACACCACTTCAGTCCATTTCAAACACAGCTGGTCTGGTGCTGTCTCCCCATCACCACCTTCTTTGAATCCTTCCAGTGGCTCCTCTTTGTGGCCACATCAAGTTCAAGTTATCCTCACTGTTAAGATTCTTCGCAGCTTTGCCCATCTTTATGTATCTGTTCTTGTATACCACTCAGTCACCCTCTGCTCTCAGTGATGCTAGTGATGTTTGTTACACCCTCTTGTCTTAAACTAGACTGTAAGCTCTTTGGGACTGGGACTATATCTGGATAGATTTGTACATAATGAGCATAATGAGTCCTGATCCTGACTGGCAATTCTGGACACAATCACAAGGCAAGTAATAAATAAGTAAAACAATCCCAATGCAGAGAAGATGCCAGTGAAAAGTGGTCTTGCTGCAATAAATTAGGCGTTTGTGGATAACAGGCCAATATTAATCTTGATATTTCTATCTGCAGAAAATTGCTAACAAAAAAAGATGGAAAAGCTGTTATTTTCTACCTGGAGAATTGTCTTTGTGACTTGAATGGCTGCTGATAGTAGTTATTCTCGTACAGCTCTTCCTCTCTCGTATTTTGTGAACCTATCCGTTTGTAAAAGCTTGCAACCCTGATGTCAATTAAGGACACCACTTCAAAACAGTGGTGAGGAAATACAAAGAAAATTACTGAGGGCCTGATTCTCTTCTCACACACACATTTTACTCTGGAGCAGCTCCACTGACTTCAGTGGAATTACACCTGAGTTACACAGGAGTCAGTGAGAGGCCCTTTATGGAAGTTTATTGTGTGCTACGGTGCCCTTTAAGGTGCGGTGACTAAAGTGGGGATTTAAAGTGAAAGATGATAAAGCATAATGTTGTCTTTGTGAAGTGGGATTTGTATGTGCATTGATGTGAGCTATGTTTCCTTCTGATAGTCAGACTTTTAGAGGGAAAACTCCACAGGAAATTACAGTGGTGAGGGTAATTCTGCAAATTGTCTTCCCAGGAAGTCAGTTCTCAGCATATTGCTAGGAGACACTATGCTGCCGGAGGTGGCATCTCTAGGTTGAGATAGAAAACAGAAGTCCTGATCACTTGTGCTCATTAAAGTTCCTGTTACAGCTGTTGGAGTGGAACATGAAACCAGGCAAATTTTGTGTCTGTTTTCAGATTTAGTAACTGGCCCAAAATTCAGCCCTGGTTTACAGAAAAAGTTGTTGAGCTTTACTGATCTTTTGGGTGAACCTGGCCATGCCTTTCTGAATTATAGTTTCCTTCCAACAGGCCCTGGTCTCCCTGGTTTGCTGGCTCCCCTGTCCTAAGTGTTTTGAGATTGGCATCCTTCTAAATCCTCTAGAAATGTCTTCAAGGTTGTCCAATTCCTTGCCCATAAGCAGGACTCGTAAATCCTCTTTTTGGTCTCAGATGTGGCTTTAGAGGCAATTTACTTTTATTCTGGGGCCTGAGGTACCTCCAGAATGCACCTGGTGCTATTTGGGAATTGTTACTTGGTATGTTTATGACCCTACAGGATCTATTTTGGGCACTGAGTATAGGTTCAAGAACATGGAGTCTCTGCTCTCTAAGTAAGTAAAGTCCTCTTAAAAAAAAACCTGGTCTTTAAATATGAAAATGGGCCAACTGTAAAAATAATGAAAGTTTTTGTGTTTTGGGCTTTTTGTAATTATTGTTGAAGGGATTTGCAGTCTGGGCGTCAGACCAGCACGATTACTTGCGCCTTTGTAAAAACCTGAACTGCATGCTGCTGTAAAAATGGCTTAAGACTTGGCCTGGTTCGTCACTGCTTTGAATCCTGTGCAGAGACCTATGCCTGCACACAGAAGGTGCAAAAGACTTCCATTCTGGGCTGGTAGCCCTTTGCAGAGCAGTAGATGACTGCACAAGGTTCAAGGCAGTGGAAAACGAGGCTCCTGATTTTCATTGTTGTCCTCCTCCTCTCCAGTTCACAGGCCAACAGCACCCCAGGAAACAGAGTGAACATTGCAAAGAACAACTTTAAAATATTTTTAGCCAGTAATAGCTGCAGAGATACCCAGAACATCACAACCAGGGAAAGAAGAGCCAATCTTTCATTTGTAAGTGCGCTTAAGCATATGGATTTTGCCATCAGTCAAAGTAGGACAGGACAGCTTAGACAACCTAACCTTTTATCTGTAACAGAAGAATATTTCTCTTATGAAAAATCTTTAGATGTCAGAAAAGACCTATTACTCTGCTGTAAAGTCATCTTCCCACAGGTCTGGCAAAAATCAGACACCTTTATTGCTTATTGCCTTGTATCTATTAAAAGTGCTGTTTCAGTGATGCTGTTCCATTCTGAGAGGCCAAAGAACACCGCTTTGTACATGCAAAAACCTCCCCATATAAGGAAAATGTCCCTGCTTGCATCTGACACCATGTCTGTTATCTTAATAAGAGGATTAGCAGAGTCTTCATTTGTGTGCTAGAGTGTTTTTGTAGTTGCGATATTGTATTAGAGGAGTTCTGACCCCTCCTTTCTCAGATATAGAGTTAATGCTCTTTACTTTCACAGCTTCAGCATTCTACACTATGCTCCTAACCAATCGTTCACCAGACTAACTTCTGGCAGGGCTGGGTTTTGCAGGTTACAGAATATATGGAGGTATACTTATCTCATAGAGCTGGAAGGGACCTCAAAAGGTCATCGAGTCCAGCTCCCTGCCTTCACTAGCAGGACCAAGTACTGATATTTGCCCCAGATCCCTAAGTGGGCCCCCTCAAGGATTGAACTCACAACCCTGGATTTAGCAGGCCAACGCTCAAACCACTGAGCGATCCCTCCCTTCCAAAAAGTGCTCTTAAAGGGATGCATCATTACACATGCTCTTGACGTCTCTGCAAAACATTGTGTGGAAATAACATTCAAAATAACTAGCTGACAAATATAAAATCAGACAGTTGCATTGGTTAAAAGTTAACTTTCAAGCATGGTTGGATATGATGACATGCCAAGCAGTAGCTATACAGAGACTTGTTACTCCATAGCAAGTTTGTCATGAATTCTACAACAGAGTGGAGATTCTGTGGCAGATGCAGATACATTTTAAAATTGAGGTTTTTACTGAATTATGTATGAAAATAGTTAATACAATTACTACAGTCTCACCTCTTATTAAATTTTATACTAAATTCTGTTTGTTTTATGCTGCATCTATATTTTTAATTGAGTACTGCAGTATTTTTTATTGAAATGCATAACTGTATAGCTAAAATGCCAGGAGTGGAAATGAAGCTGGAGAGAGGACACTTACCTTTCTGCCTAACGAAGAGAAGGTCTATGTTCTTAACTCATGTTCGTTACCAAGAGGTAACTTTGACCTGCTAACTTGTGTGAAAACTACATGCTGCTTTGTCTTCATCCTGGTTTTACCCCCATATTAGTTACTATTTGTTAGCTAACACAAGTTAAGAACACACCTTTTTTCCAAGTAACAACTCATCCTTAAGACTTCTTTCACCTGGGAAGGCGTGGGATGCAATTTAGGATTGTGGGACATGCACATCAGGCTATTTCTGCTAAAATTATCATCCTTTAAAAAGTTGACATTCATATTGGCATTGTCAGCACTAGATCTCAAAGTTAAAACGCTATTGTGACAAATGGAAACAGTTCACACTTCCCCACAGCTGCTGTTTTGGGTTGTCTGCAGGTATGTCTTCACTGCAGAGTTAACTCACACTACCGACCCTTGGGTTAGTTAGTTACAGCGCGTTAGCCTAGCTCAAATAACAGCAGCACACATCAAAATAACACTCAAGCTGCTGTCTACACTGGCGCTGCACATTCGAGTGTGGCACTGAGATTTCTGGGGACACATCTCATTGGACTTTCCGCTGCAGTAAGCTGAGCTGCTCTGAATTTTTTTCTCTGTGAATTATGGGTGAACTTGCTGTCCTTTCTGGGCTCAGTTTATTGGACTACTAGTGGCACTTGGGCCTGTACTCCTCCCCCCACCCCCAAATGGGCCAGCTAAAGAAACACCACACTTGAGTGAAGGGGGTTTGTGTGTGGATGGGACTCAAGTTAGGAGCAAACACTCACGAGACAACAGTCGAGTCAAGACAAGGCTTCAGAAAGAGAACACTACATGAGTTTGCACTCTATTTATTTGGAAGGTTTCCTTTGCAACCACAAGGGCTAGAAACTTACATTTTGTTCAAAATCTTCCTGAATCTAAGCTTCCATTTACAAAATTTATGGCTGTAGAATTATGGAGCCTTGGTTATTACATTTCATGATAGAATATCCTGTGAAAAAATTAACAAGCACATTGAAGTTAGTTCACATGGCCAGAATAGTATTTAAAATAGTCACTTGTACTAAGTCCTAAAAGCACAGTGTAAGACATCATCCTTACCTCAAAGATCCTACAAGTGTCAGCAAAGAAACAGAGAAGAATAGTTCATGAAGCTGGGAGAAGCATGCAGAGACACTTATTTGGGAGGAAAAGGTGAGAAGTGTTCCTGAAAGAAGTGGATTTGAAAGAGTGGGAGACAGAGTTTGGAGAGAAGGCTACTGAGTTATGGGGTAACAATGGAAGGCATGAAGCTGAGACTGGGAGAAAGATTAAGGGGCAGTGTACGTGAGAAGACTGGGAGGAGAATAAAGAGCAAATAGGAGGAAATAAGAGCAGAAATGTAAGATTATGAAGGGGCCTGGAAGGTAAGGATCAGGAGCTAGAAGTTGATGCTGTAAGGCACAGGGAGCCAATGACCGTTTTTGAAGAAGGTGAAATCGTCAGAGGGACAGGAGAGAGAGATTACTTTAGCTGTGGCATTGTGCACAGTCTTCATTAGAACTGCGCGTCTGGTGTTGCTTACCCATTTCTACTGTACATTGTACTGGTTAATATGTGCTCAGGAGAGAATGCATGGCCATTATTAACTGTGTGAGCACTCAGCTCATACTGACTCTGCTCTGGTATCTGGAAATACCAAATTCACACTGAGCATGCTGGAGGCTTAACATAGGTACTAGCATTGTTTCTTCTATACTACTGTAGTCCCCTGATACCATCCCTTATATGTGCCAGCCATTGTGTGAGTTCTGGAAATCAGAGTGGGAGTAGCAGCTAAAAAACGTTATGCTTTTAGTTTCTTTCTTTGCTTTCCTGTCATGGGACAATCAGTCATGGTCAGATTTTTCATTTCTGTTGAATGTCAAAGGCAAGATTAGAGGCAGTATGGTCTACTGAATAGAGCACTGGCCCTGGGAGTCAGGAAAGCTGGATTCTATTCCCAGCTCAGCTCCTAATTTGGTGCCTGCCCTCCTGGCAAGTCATTTCACCACTCGGGGCCTCAATTTCCTCTCCTATTCTTTGTCTGTCTTGTCTATTAGATGGCAAGGTTTTTGAGGCAGGGACTAGCACAGTGGGGCCCCAGCATTAGTTGGCACTACTGTAATACTACTACTACTACTAATTTACAATTGAATTAGGAAGAAAGAGAATTTACACTGGAGTTTGAAGCTCTTATGCTGGTATGTGCACAGTTACACAGCATGAAGCACGAGAGTAAACAAGAAGATTGTTCTAGAGTTTTACTGTTAAGATTCCATTGTGTTTGACCAATGAAACCAACCTTCAGATAATGTTTACACACATTAGGAATGTCTCTTCTCCCTGTATTACAACACAAGAACAACAGGGACATTTGATTAAATTGAAAGGTGGCAAATTCAAAACTGACAAAAGGAAATACTTTTTCATGTAACGTGTAATTAGCCTGTGGAACTCATTGCCACAGAGAGTCATTTAGGTGAAGAATTTAATAAATTTCTAAAAGAAAACGGACATTTATATGGCTGTCCAAAATCTCCAGAGTTACAATAGTGAATGCTAACAAAAAATTTGGAAAGCATGTTAAACCTCATACATCAGGGCTTAAGCAATCTGTAATATTTGGAGACCAGGATGATGCCTAATGGTGGAGGTGGAGGGAAGCTTATCCCTCTTCTGCCTATTGCAGGGTTCCTGTACCTTCCTCTGAACCATTTTGTACTGATCACTGTTGGGGACAGAATACTGGCCTAGATAGAACTCGGGTCTGATCTAGTATGGTGATTCATGTGTTCCTCTCTGAAAATATCCCTGATTTTCTTTATAGGAAACTGCTCAAGGCATAAAATACCCATGGTATTTGAATCTGACTAGAATAAATGTCAGACAATGAGCTACTACTAGTTAGCAGCCTTATCAGAAAGGCCAGTGGTTAAATGTGCATAGAACAACCGAACTGTTCTCTCAGACCTAAAGGTGGTCCCCCTAGGTCAGATTGAAGCAGCCTGGTAGGAAGATTTCATTTTCACTTGTGCTGTACCTGCCCTGTAGACAAAGAGGACTTTAGTTTCTGGAGCTGTCAATCTGGCACTTCTCACAAGCACTAAATTCACTCAAAAAATTAAACAAGTGCCCTAGAACTGAATGTGAAAAACACATTATAGATAATTGCGATTTCTTCTCCCCATAAGAGCACATAATTCTCATTTGTAATGGAAATTATGTATGCCGATCTCAAGGGAAAATGGATCCTATTGCAGGTTGAAGCTTATTTCAGATGTTAGCATTGGATAGACAGTTTGTGTATTAATATTCTGATATTTTCACTTTAGACAGAAAACTGATTGAACATGCTGGCTTGTTTAGTTTAAAATACATTTTTCTGAAGAGAACCAATGATGTGTTCATACAAGCTGTGATTAAAACACTTACAATGTAGAATTTGATCTTAGAGCTGTACGAACCCTGGTGACTGACAGGTCTTGCCATGTGATAAAAGCATTTCAGATTTCATTTCTGGCACTGCTGTTCTCGGTGATGCATATTGCTCCTGTTGTGTCTGATTTCAGTCCCAGCTGCTTTCCTGTTGTATATTCCTTTGTGGCCTTGGGTAAAACAGGTTTTTGTACATTTCTGCTGTGCTGTTGCTGGCTTGACTTTACTTAATATCAACATTCCTCAAGAGTTGCCAGCTCTTTTCCAATGGAAAAACAGATGTCCTCTTTTGCTGACCCAGTATTCTCTTTGCTGATCCTGGAATTCATGATAGGACATTCCTCCACCTGCCTGACTCTGCAACAAAACTGGGTTGTAAAACCAAGCAAGATAAATAATAACAATAATGATCTAATTTTATTATTTGTCTTGCTATAGTGTCTAGGAGCCCTACTCATGGATGAGGACCCCACTCTGCTGGGAGTTGTATAAACACAGAACACCAACAAAAAACAACCAAGCAACCAAATAGTCCCTACCCCAAGGAGCTTACAATCGAAGTATAAGATAAGAGATAACAGATAGATACAGACAGACAGGAGTACAAGGAAACAATGAAACAGTATTGGCCAGCATGATAGGCAGTGGTCTCAGCACATCAGCAGCTTAACCATTGTCAAATATCTTTTGTAGGGGTCATGGAAAAGGAAAGTTTTTTGAGGCATGGTTTGAAGGAAGATAATGAGGTAGCATTGCTCATATTTACATGGAGCTTCTCCTAAGCATGAGGGGCCATGTAGGAAAAGCACAAAGATGCTTGTTTGAAAATGTAACAAGCAGGTGATGGAGGCTGGCCAATCAGAGGCAGACATCAACAGCTCACTGGCAAATGAGAGATAATTGGTAGGGTGAGGATAAACCATGAAGATGTGTCTGTAGCTTGTAGAGAGATTCCCTACAAGAGTTACCAACCGTGTTATTCACAGTGTGTGCGTGCATGCGCGCAAATATAAGACTTTAGAATAAATAAATTAGAAGGCCTTTCTTGAAAAAATAAAGATCACAGATATTGAGGGTAATTTTTAGCCATTAGGTAGTTAGCATCCAAAGAAGAGAGGTGGGTCAGACCTTTGTAGAACTTCAAAAAAAATTTAAATGCTCAGACTCAAAGGATTGTGCAAACCATACCCCTATATTATATTAAACAAACCTTTCTACTTAAGCAGGCCATAGTCCAGCACAAGAGAATGTTTAATTGGAGTGTTGTGGGGAATGACAGACTTACTTTGTTTACTATTGAAATATATTATTTTTGTCATCCATAGGTAGCTGTTATGTAACTTTTAAGTTCATTCAGACGGAGCCCAGCTGTTACTACTTCAGTTAGGGCAAACGGTAAACCACATACATCTCAACCTTGTCCACCCTTTCAACAAAGAAAATGTGATGTGCAATCACTTAATTGCCAAAGCCATACAAACGTACACATGCAAACCATAACTATGGTCATGTCCCTTTTTAATGCAACCCTTTTCTTTTCAATAAACCTGCAGAACATACCATATAACAGACAATTTGTGCCTGATTCGGATCTCACTTGCACCATTTTTTTTCCAACTGTTTCTCCATTGATTTCAGAGTAGGGCTGGCTTGAAAATAAGAATTCTGTTTCATGTACATTTTTGAGTTTGATGCTTTTTTTGTTCCAGATTGGGACAAAATGGAGACCTTTTTTAACTTTTTCAGGGTGGGGGGAGAGTGGGACCATAGAATAGCCAATAGCCCAGTGGATGGAAAACTCAGGTTCAAGTCTCTACTCCAAATCAGGTAGCTCAGGGACTTGAATCGGAGTCTCCTACTTTCCAGGAGACTAGCCTAACCAGTAGGCTATTCTGGGGTAGATGCCTTGTTTCTTCAACCAGAAACTTCATCTGGGTCCTGAGAAAGTGTGGGTTTTGTTGAGAAATTCCTGACAAGCTATACTTCAAAGGAGATATTCCTCATTTACACCATTGCAACTGAGAGCAGAGTCAGGGCCGAGGAGTTAGTGGCAGCCAAAGAAATCTGCTAAATCTCCATGATTTTAGATTGTCTAGGCACACTGTATATGTACGTTCTATGATTTGTACATTGAAAGTAGTGGTGGGGAAAAGAACAAAAATGTGGGTTAGCTTTCATTTAAACTACAATGGGTAGTTTTTAGTGCTGTTATGCAAGGCTGGCTCTTGTCTACCAAGACTGAATAAATGTCTGGATGGAAAAAAAGGCTGCACTTCTCATAAACTGAGTTTAACTGGATTTTTTCCTCATGGAAGATGACAAAAATGGGTCTGCATATTGTTTCTGAGCACAAATTGTGTAAATAGAGCGATTGCTATATAGCAACAGTTATTGTCAAGTTTCTGCTTCTCTAATCCCTGTTGTCAGTCACTCAATGTTTTTCATCCTTTTGGGATGAAGTTTTTAACTTGCTTGGTGTCAGCTTAAGGCTAATTTATTTTAGAACATTTGAACTAATTTTCTTGCACAGTTTTTGAGTTATCAGACTATGGGAAAACATACAATATTGCCTCCTCCTTACAACCAGTTTTCTGCAAGTAACAGGGCCAAATGAGGAAGGACACAAGCATTAGATTTAGGTCACATAGCCACAGTATTTTAAGCAAACAAGTTAACACGTAAAGGCAAACTGAACTAGCGTCAGTGAAAGTTAGGGGGAAGACAACGGCTGTTGAGGTTTTTACTGGCCTGCTGTACTCCATTTGACACTCAAATCCTATGCATCCAAACTGTCAGAAGCCTAAGAAACCTACCGTACTTAAACCTAAGGCTTCATTGCGTCACTGCATTTCCATGACCTGCAGCCCCATGTAGGCTACTTTTGGGGAAAACAAGCAAGGAGAGCTTGGACATTCCTGCAGGTCCATCCCCTTTTAACAGAGAAGGTTAATGATGATTAATTTGAGGATAAGACATTATCCCTCTCTCAATCTCCTCAGGCTTGGCCACATCCAACCTTCACTCCCCAATAACTATAATGCTGCCACAGGAAATATAACCGCTAGGGCCAGGATAAACTACTACAGATGTCATATACCTCACCAGCAAACCTTGTAACCAAATCCCAACCCGGGATGGTATGTCCAGGTTGGAAAATATCAGCTTCTGCACACGAGGTGCATGCCACCTGGACAAAGAGTCCAAGGTAATCGTAGGCTTTCATGCTTCAACATCTGGCTCCCAGTGGAATCCACAAAACTTCTTAGCGCCACCTTTTGCACCCGATCCATTATCACAGGTGTAGAAGTGCCTCTCCAACTCATCACAGTAGTAGCTCAGACCATACTAACGTGGCCTCTTACTTATACTGGTGTAAGGCAGGAGTAGCTCTATAGGAGTCACTGGTGTAATTAAGGGTGAATCCAGACATGTATCAGAAAGGTGACACCACATTTTCACTGAGTCTAAAATGACCTCTCATGAGCTCTGCTGGGATTAATTCTCCATGATTAACTAGATTAATAGGATGATTTGTTTTTAATTTCTTCCTTATTTGTTTTCAGTATTTTTCTAAGCTCCGATTTGAAATGGCAGTTTATTTTTTGACTAACACTAGCCTTCTCCTTCTCCTTCTCTTTCTTATTATAGATTTTTTTCCCCGAGTCAGTTTCCTCTTTCAGTTCTGTTCCTCTTTCTGCCCTGCTGTTTGTCTATTTCAGTGCTTTTTCTGTAGCTCTGAACTTTACTTACTTACCTATTTACTCATTTTATCTCCAAGTCCCTCCCCTCTTCCTGTGTACATACTGCCATTCTCGCCCCCTGCAAAAAAAGTACCTCTTCCCCTTCTGCTTTTCTCTCCTAGGCTTTTCTTCCTCCTTGCCCAGCCTGTAGTCCCAAATTGCCCCTCTCTTCTTCCTGTCCAGATTTGCCCAAATTTCCCTCTTGAAACTGCCTCCCTCCTCAAATTGCCCTGTAGTCTGCTTTAGCTTCTCCGGCTCTCTGCAAGGTGCACCTGACATGAGACTTGGGCTGTAGGATTTTTCAGGAATGCCTCCAAACTCTCAGGACTTAAGAAATTGCTACAACACTGCAACAGTCCCAGAACGAAGGAGAAACACCCTGATGGGTCCTGCCCAAGAAGCTGCAAAGAACGTGATTTTTGAGCTCCACTGGTATCCTGGTGTACTCAGAATCAGGAGGCGATTATTTTCCTCATTTAAAAACAAAATTAAATTTGATGGCCACTTAAAAGAAGAAATGGACCAGGGAATATTAGGTGGGAAGCAGCCAAGGTGAAAACCTTGGGCTTGTTATTTTCTCATTTTAGGCAGATAGGCCGCAAGACTAATGTCTGCCAGCACTGTACTAATAATTCCCCTATGGACTGCTAAGAATTTGGGAGAAGCACTGGAGAAGTGGCAAGGAGAACTGGTCGGAAGTGCTGTGCAGTGCTACCTGTGGCAAGGGGGTGGAGCAGCAGCACAGATTTATCTGATTAATGCTGAAGCAGAAATATTTGAGCAGTAATCACTGGATTCCCCTGGCAGACATAGCAGAGGAATCTGTGAGTGGTGGCTTCCATGCAGCATTCTGGGCACAGCCACCCAGAAGAGGCAGTAAAATCCAGGACACAACACATACAGATTCTGCACTCTGAGGCTAGGTCTACACTACCCGCCTGAATTGGCGGGTAGAAATCGATCTCTTGGGGATCGACTTATCGCGTCTCGTCAGGACGCGACAATCGATCCCCGAATCGACGCGCTTACTCCACCAGCGGAGGTGGGAGTAAGCGCCGTCGACTGGGAGCCGCGGCAGTCGATTTTGCCGCCGTCCTCACAACAGGGTAAGTCGGATCTGATACGTCGAATTCAGCTACGCTATTCACGTAGCTGAATTTGCGTATCTTAAATCGACCCCCCCCTATAGTGTAGATGTAGCCTGAGTAAAAATACGCTCCAATGACATGTTTGTGGTATGCTAGTGCATCTGCTAGTGCATCTGCTCCTGCAGGACCCCAGAAGTACAGAGCTGCATGAAAAGGATAAATAAACTTGTGAGGGTGAGTGTGGTAACAGAACGCTCTAACTTAGCAGTCTGATTAGAGCTCTCGCTGAAACCATGGGAGAGGGGAGACCATTTGCTCTGCCCCCCCACCCTCCGAGTCAGTTCACTCCTAATTGTTATAGGTACTTATCTATGGTGGCATCTGTGAAGCTCCCAAGCATTTAAAAAATGGAAATTGCTGTAACAAGCTCTCTCTCTGTCTGTCTTTCCAGCCTGCAGGGTAAATAGCTTGGTTCAGAGAGGTTTTTTTAAATTGTTTGTGTGTCAAGAACTTATTGTAGGAAAGCTAAGCTGAAGGAGCTAGTTTTGCATTTAATTGTAAATGTGGTGAGGTCTGTGGTCATTCTTACGTGCTACAGGAAGGAGTTCTACAGCCTAGGTCCAAGTCTTGTGAAAATTCCATCTCCTGAACTCACCTGCCTCCCCCATGAGTTGACTTGTCATTGTTTTGCTGCAGCATAACTCTCATGCGAGGTTATGGTTAGTATGGAGGGGAAGGTGATCTCTCAGGTAGCTAGAGCAATGGTTCTGAACCTTTTTTCTTCATCTGCAGACCTCAACATTTTTGAATGGAGGTGCAGACCCTTTGGAAATCTTAGACATAGTCTGCGGACCCCCAGGATTCCGCGGACCACAGATTGAGAACCACTGCCATAGAGATTTGACTATCAGGGCCGAGACCTGGGACTGGACTCTATATTCAAAAGGGATCCAGTACAAAAAGCTGAGCATTTGGGTGATGAGTTCACAGGGACCAACCCATCTATCTTAGGGTTTTACACTGTTGCCCATCACTATAGTTTCTTAGCACCTTCCATGTAAAATCACTAGCAATAGCAAAGTTTCTAGTGAACTTCATGGAGTCCGTGGTTCTTCTGTTGTTTGGGGTATGGTGTTTTGTTTACCTGTGTTACTAAGTAGACTGCCAAAAACTCCAAAGGTAATAACAAAATGTTTTTTAAGTACATCAGAAGCAGGAAGCCTGCTAAACAACCAGTGGGGCCCCTTGACGATGAAAATACAAAAGGAGCGCTTAAAGATGATAAAGTCATTGCGGAGAAACTAAATGGATTCTTTGCTTCAGTCTTCACGGCTGAGGATGTTAGGGAGATTCCCAAACCTGAGCTGGCTTTTGTAGGTGACAAATCTGAGGAACTGTCACAGATTGAAGTATCACTAGAGGAGGTTTTGGAATTAATTGATAAACTCAACATTAACAAGTCACCGGGACCAGATGGCATTCACCCAAGAGTTCTGAAAGAACTCCAATGTGAAGTTGCGGAACTATTAACTAAGGTTTGTAACCTGTCCTTTAAATCGGCTTCGGTACCCAATGACTGGAAGTTAGCTAATGTAACGCCAATATTTAAAAAGGGCTCTAGGGGTGATCCCGGCAATTACAGACCGGTAAGTCTAACGTCGGTACCGGGCAAATTAGTTGAAACAATAGTAAAGAACAAAATTGTCAGACACATAGAAAAACATAAACTCTTGAGCAATAGTCAACATGGTTTCTGTAAAGGGAAATCGTGTCTTACTAATCTATTAGAGTTCTTTGAAGGGGTCAACAAACATGTGGACAAGGGGGATCCGGTGGACATAGTGTACTTAGATTTCCAGAAAGCCTTTGACAAGGTCCCTCACCAAAGGCTCTTACGTAAATTAAGCTGTCATGGGATAAAAGGGAAGGTCCTTTCATGGATTGAGAACTGGTTAAAGGACAGGGAACAAAGGGTAGGAATTAATGGTAAATTCTCAGAATGGAGAGGGGTAACTAGTGGTGTTCCCCAAGGGTCAGTCCTAGGACCAATCCTATTCAATTTATTCATAAATGATCTGGAGAAAGGGGTAAACAGTGAGGTGGCAAAGTTTGCAGATGATACTAAACTACTCAAGATAGTTAAGACCAAAGCAGATTGTGAAGAACTTCAAAAAGATCTCACAAAACTAAGTGATTGGGCAGCAAAATGGCAAATGAAATTTAATGTGGATAAATGTAAAGTAATGCACATTGGAAAAAATAACCCCAACTATACATACAACATGATGGGGGCTAATTTAGCTACAACGAGTCAGGAAAAAGATCTTGGCGTCATCGTGGATAGTTCTCTAAAGATGTCCACGCAGTGTGCAGAGGCGGTCAAAAAAGCAAACAGGATGTTAGGAATCATTAAAAAGGGGATAGAGAATAAGACCGAGAATATATTATTGCCCTTATATAAATCCATGGTACGCCCACATCTCGAGTACAGATGTGGTCTCCTCACCTCAAAAAAGATATTCTAGCACTAGAAAAGGTTCAGAAAAGAGCAACTAAAATGATTAAGGGTTTAGAGAGGGTCCCATATGAGGAAAGATTAAAGAGGCTAGGACTCTTCAGTTTGGAAAAGAGAAGACTAAGGGGGGACATGATAGAGGTATATAAAATCATGAGTGATGTTGAGAAAGTGGATAAGGAAAAGTTATTTACTTATTCCCATAATACAAGAACTAGGGGTCACCAAATGAAATTAATAGGCAGCAGGTTTAAAACAAATAAAAGGAAGTTTTTCTTCACGCAGCGCACAGTCAACTTGTGGAACTCCTTACCTGAGGAGGTTGTGAAGGCTAGGACTATAACAATGTTTAAAAGGGGACTGGATAAATTCATGGTGGCTAAATCCATAAATGGCTATTAGCCAGGATGGGTAAGAATGGTGTCCCTAGCCTCTGTTCGTCAGAGGATGGAGATGGATGGCAGGAGAGAGATCACTTGATCATTGCCTGTTAGGTTCACTCCCTCTGGGGCACCTGGCATTGGCCACTGTCGGTAGACAGATACTGGGCTAGATGGACCTTTGGTCTGACCCAGTATGGCCTTTCTTATGTTCTTATGTATTTTGTATCAGTTGGAGCTTTTCTAGAGTTTAACAGATGTATTGGAGCATAAGCTTTCATGGGTGAATGCCCACTTCGTCGGATGCATTCACCCACGAAAGCTTATGCTCCAATACATCTGTTAGTCTTAAAGGTGCCACAGGACTCTCTGTTGCTTTTTACAGATCCAGACTAACACGGCTAACCCTCTGATTCTAGAGTTTGTGGCTTCATACCCAGTTAGGAACTGCAATAATCAAATCTGTTGTTCAGTGTTGTAGCTGTGTTTGGTTCCAGGATATTAGACAAGGTGGGGGAGGAAATATCTTTTATTGGATCAGCTTCTGTTGATGAGAGAGACAAGCTTTTGAGCTACACAGAGCTCTTCTTCAGGTCAATAATCAAATCTGGAAGTCATGCAAACACACACAAACCTTATATGCTATCTTTTGAGTGTATTCTGTTAAGAGACTGACTTGAACTAGTCAGTTCCATTGAGCTTGGAAAACCACAGTTATGACAATCCACACCCTCTTTGATGCATGATTTTTGAGGTATTGCTGCACATATTGTACATATATTAAGAATACACACTGTTCTCCAGCCCTCGAAATATAGGACACGGGCACAATGGGATAAATTTTCAAAGCGGTCAACATGAATGGAGTCCTACAGCTAGCCTCATGCCACTTTGTTAGAAAGGTCTGTTGAGAGAGCTTAAATAATCAGAATTTCCTTCCTTTAAACATTAAGCTTTTAAACATAGGATTTTTTAAATATTTTTTGTCTTCAAAAAGCCAAACTGCATTAAATTGTAATGGCTTCAAGCTTTCAGTGGAATTATTCTGATCCTTCCATTGATTGAAATTACTTCTTTGCAACCAATAAAATATGATTTGGAAATGAGACATTTTATAATCTGCAGGCCTGTTACAATATTTTGTGTGAAGGTGTATTTATAAAATCTTTAATCTGTGGATCCTTAAGAAGTACCTGCCTTTTAAATATCTTTGAGAAGCAGTAATTGCATATGTGGAGTAGCTGCATTCCTAGATTAATATATTGTCTCTTTCAATGTTTGTGAAATATCTGAAGGCTCTAGGTCCGTATTGGCCTGCAAGAGTATTTAAAAATTGACATTTTTTTATTCCTCCACCACAACAAACCAATTTTTCTCACAATTGTTAAAAGTTGCACCACTCCCCTTCTCCTCAATTTTTTTAAACCGAAACAATCCAGGCACTTCCAGAATGGGAACTTTGTCAAACTTCAGCTCTTTTTAAAACAAACAAAAAATTCATTTCTGTATCATTAGTCCCATTCCTAGCATTGTGCTGAGTAGATGGTAGGGAAATCTGCATGCAGTGGACTATTGTGAATCTGTTCCAACACCACATACCTTTTGGTTGGTTGAAGGTGATTTTGGTAGTTAGGAAGTGGTATCCTAAGGTTAGGGTACGGACCATATAGTATGCTCTATTGTTCTTATTTCTAATTAATTAATATTGTAATATTGCTTAGAGGCCCCAATTAGAAATGAGAGCCTCATTGTGCTAGGTACTGTACAAATAAGTAAAATAAAGATGCTCCAGAGTTCACAGGTGGGATAAAGACACGCATTCTTGTATAATCCGCTGGCAGATGTAATAGCAAAAAAAGGATAGAAATAAAATTAAGTAAAGTAGAGTTAATACTTGAACAATATTTGTCTGAACTGTACATGCCAGTACAAAATGCTATACAAAGATTCAGGATTCACAAGCTGGTGTGTAGTCACATAGGATATTGCTTCTTTCAGGCACAGTGCTTTGAGAGTCAATAGGCGAGAAGACTGCATGCCTTTAGCCTCTGAGAAATATGAATTTCTGACTGAATCCTGCTCCAAATTATTGGGCAAGTTCTGTCGTCAACTACTCAGATGCAAATCCAATGAGCAATATCCTATGTAACTGCACACCATCTTATGAGTTCCTGCATATTGGATCCTTTTGTGACACTTGGCACTGATATGAATAGTTATGACAAATATTGTTGCAGTGTTAGCAAAACCAGGACCAAAATAAAATAAAGTTATTACTTATGCCAGTGGCCAATACGAGTTCTAGTAGGTTAATCTTAAAAGAAGGCTGACAGACAAATTCCAGAGCTGCTATCACCGCCATCAGTAGATTTGGATTATGCACTAACTGAGCAGACTGACTCAAATCTAGATAAAAGAACAGGAGTACTTGTGGCACCTTAGAGACTAACAAATTTATTAGAGCATAA
This sequence comes from Emys orbicularis, assembly GCF_028017835.1. Lineage (NCBI taxonomy): Eukaryota > Metazoa > Chordata > Testudines > Emydidae > Emys > Emys orbicularis. Next base: position 323,243,802 of record NC_088683.1, on the reverse strand, counting down.
GCTTTCGTGGGCTACAACCCACTTCTTCAGATGCATATAGAGTGAAACATATATTGAGGAGATATATATATATACACACACACACACATACAGAGAGCATGAACAGGTGGGAGTTGTCTTACCAACTCTGAGAGGCCAATTAAGTAAGAGGGAAAAAAAAACTTTTGAAGTGATAATCAAGATAGCTCAGTACAGACAGTTTGATAAGAAGCAAGTGTGAAAATACTTACAAGGGGAGATAGATTCAATGTTTGTAATGGCTCAGCCATTCCCAGTCCTTATTTAATCCTGAGTTGATTGTGTCTAGTTTGCATATCAATTCCAGCTCAGCAGTCTCTTTACTCTCACAGATCTTGGGAGACAGACCTGTCCTCGCTTACAGACAACCCCCCAACCTAAAGCAAATACTCACCAGCAACCACACATCACTGAACAAAAACACTGACCCAGGAACCTATCCTTGTAACAAAGCCCGATGCCAACTCTGTCCACATATCTATTCAAGTGACATCATCATAGGGCCTAATCACATCAGCCATACCATCAGGGGCTCGTTCACCTGCACATCTACCAGTGTGATATATGCCATCATGTGCCAGCAATGCCCCTCTGCCATGTACATCGGCCAAACCGGACAGTCTCTACGCAAAAGAATTAATGGACACAAATCTGACATCAGGAATCATAATACTCAAAAACCAGTGGGAGAACACTTTAACCTGTCTGGCCATTCAATGACAGACCTGCGGGTGGCTATCTTAAAACAGAAAACTTCAAAAACAGACTCCAACGAGAGACTGCTGAGCTGGAATTGATATGCAAACTAGACACAATCAACTCAGGATTAAATAAGGACTGGGAATGGCTGAGCCATTACAAACATTGAATCTATCTCCCCTTGTAAGTATTTTCACACTTGCTTCTTATCAAACTGTCTGTACTGAGCCATCTTGATTATCACTTCAAAAGTTTTTTTTTCTCTTACTTAATTGGCCTCTCAGAGTTGGTAAGACAACTCCCACCTGTTCATGCTCTCTGTATGTGTGTATATATATCTCCTCAATATATGTTTCACTCTATATGCATCCGAAGAAGTGGGTTGTAGCCCACGAAAACTTATGCTCTAATAAATTTGTTAGTCTCTAAGGTGCCACAAGTACTCCTGTTCTTTTTGCGGATACAGATTAACACGGCTGCTACTCTGAAACGAATCCAATCTAGATGTGAGTCCTAGAAAATAAAAGTATTCTGAAGCTTTGCATTTGCAACCAACATCTGCCAAGTTGCTATGTTATTTGAAGGAGAATAGTAATTAGCTGTACACTTGGAGCAAGTATAGAAAGAGGTCAAAATCTTTATCACTGCTCATATGGATTGTAAAGAGAAAATAAGAGTGCTGTACTTATCACCACGTAATGCTGAGGTCTGCAATAGCATGTATCTGTTTGTTTGCTTTGAAACTGTGCCACTGTAGATGTAACCTTGGAAACCTAATTGACGAATTTATGTATGTATACAGAATATGAGTTGTGCATATATGGTAATATGGGTGACCAAAACTGATTGGAATAGGTCTTTAAAATGTATTTTCTTGGAACCTCTCATATGTGATAGATTTCTTCCCCCCACATTTTATAATTTAAAAAAAAAAAAAAAAAAGGATTCCAAACAACAATACACTAATAATATGGCAGTGATAACTGAGAAATAAAGCCCTTCTACAATAGCTATTCGTAAACAGAAAGTAAGAAAAAATTGGAAGTATGCATATCTTCAATTACGGGTGACATGTATACTTGGGTGATAGGGAAATTTACCAAACCCCTGCTAATTAATTTTTGAAGAGTCATGGAGAGCTGGAGTACAAGAAGTCTTGAGGCAAGAAATGTTGTAATGATCTTCAAAGAAGGATTAAAAGAGTGCTCCTGACAATTACTATTGGGTAATGCTAAATCCAAATAATCATGCACCTATAAGAGAGAAACTTGTAAATTCCCTTAAAGATAATGGACTTGTGAGCAATAAATAACATGGATTCATAAAGGACAAATTGTAGTATACAAACTTGATTTCTTGTTTTCGGAAGAATTAATAAAAAAAAAGTTGACCAATACAGGAATACGGTATTTGCCATTGGTCTTGACGTTATATTACAACATTTGATAGATTCTCTCAATCTTTACCTAACAAATTAATTTAAATTGGCATGGGTGGGAGTGCTATCATACATGCTGAAGACCTCATGAAAGATGGTAAATGAAGGGTATTAAATGATAGACAACCATATATCACATTGGGAAGTAGTGGCCATTGGGTCCCATAGGAATTTGTACTAAACTTGGCCTTAACTAATTATCTGTAAATATAAAGAGAATGTCAGTTGAATGTGGAAAAGATACTAAATTGGGAGGTGCTGTGAATACCAGTGAAGATAGAGAAATTTCATAACAAAGAACTTAGAAATAATAGAAATATAGACAGTGAATAACAAAATAAGGTTCAAATAGGAAAAATTTTAACTGACACACCTGGGGAAAATGATCTAACCCAGATAGTGAATGGGAGGATGATAATTCATAAGTAGTAATACCAAAGAATTTGGGGTGATAGTGGACAAAACATTAGTTTGAGCCTGTAATGCAGTTTACTTTAACTATGGAAAAAAGCAGGGGAGATTTATGGACTGCATGCATGGAGGCAAACAGACCTGGGAGTTGGCCCATCCTACGTTATACAGCACTATCAATTCTAGAGATTTCCAACCAGAGCAACCAAAATCTTGTTTCTCCTGAGGCAGCAATATCAGGGGGTGTTCTTTCAATGCTGCTATCTTAGTGGAGCGATATTGGGTGTACCCATTACCTCTGTTCCACATACCCACCTACCTCTTCCATATTTCTGCTCATCCCTATGCTCCATTCCTGTTCCTAAGTGGGGGGGCAGTGTCTGAGAAAGTGTTCATATGAGGGTAACATGGATACAACAAAGAGCGCTTATAGGGGAATAGGAAGGAGAGCTGGGATGGGGAAGGCAAGGAGCCACCAGTGACCCAGACTGCAAGGGAGATCTTCACCCCAATTGGCTATAGTTCTGAATTGATGAACAGACTCTGGTCTTGTCCAGCCACGACTTCCCTTTGGAAGTTCACCAGAGGGAAAATCAGCTTCTGGAGCAGAGAGGCTAGCTCTCCTCCCAAAGTATCTTCAGCTGCAATTCTGATCCTCTCCCTGCCAATGTTTATAGGTCCTGGTATAAATCAGAACAAAATTGTAATTGTTTCCTGTTTACAATATTCAAGGACATAATTATTTAGTGGTTCTTTGTGCATTGAAAATCTGGACAAGGTAGAACAGCTACACATGCATGTTCACATACAGGCTGTAGAATGGATTATATTCTGGTGATTAGCAAATAAGTATTAAGTCAACCATTTGTCATCTTCAGGGACTTAATACTTATTTGTGTTGAGTTAGTGCTTAGAGGGCACCATCAAGATTGGGTTTTGCCTTCTAATAGCAGTAGGATCTGAATTCAGTTCCTAGTGCCCCGGAGTTCACATAGCCAAACCCACCAGTTTTGGGCACCTTAGTTCACAGATTTAGCAGAGAGGCCATAGAGACCAAGCATCTGTCTCCAAGTTTGACCCTCCAGGGTTGTGATAGGAAAGCTGGCACATCTGCTACCTGTTCTATGTATGACCAGAGGACTTTGGTCACCTTTCACAAGCTCTGAATTTTCCTTAAAATAATGCACAATGGTAAAACACATTTTTATGTGTCTGAAGAGTTGGACATTTTGGTTTGATAGTGAAAATTTTAAACAAACATATACTTTTTTGGAAGGAAGGGGTGGAAAAAGCCTTTTTGTTTGTTGAAGCATGTAAAAAAAAATCTTTCTTAACTCCCCAATAGTACATACTGTTCTACACTGGAAAAAAAGCCTACGCACAATATAGGTGTAAGCCTATTGATGCTACAAATGACTTTCATTGCAACCAAAAAAAAAAGGGGGGGGGGCAGAAGTACAAAAGGAAAAGAGAACAGCCTACTGTATAGAGCTGGGATAACTAAAGCCTTTTATTCGATTGGCTGTCTTCACTGAAATAAGCTGGGTATAAACACAGAGGACACTATAGGGTTTGATTTCAAAATTAATCTTGCTGATCAATACACTTCACTGTGACTGCTTCATCCAACATTTTATATGCTTTCAGGGATTAACAGTTATATTTATGCTCTAAAGGTTGGATAAGCAACTCATAAATTACAATAACATCCCCTGTAAGGTTGATTCTGAATTTTTTCAGCTGAAACTTGACATGTACTATGTAGTTTCAGACTATGGCTTACAAAAAGCACTTATTTGGGTATATGCATTTTGGATTTGCACTTCTAGAATATCTTTTTTTTTTTTTTTTTTTTTTTTTTTGAGGTTCCAGACTTCACCTGAAAGTGAATATACAATATATGATCTCTTCCAGCCACATGTGATACATTTTTGAAAGAGATTAAGAAAGAAGAAGATCAATAGGGGAGGTAGCATGGTTTAGTGAACAGGGTCCTGGATTGGGAGTAAGGAGACCTGAGTTTTAGTCCCAACTCTGCTACTCACTTGCTCTGTGACCTTGGAGAAGTCATTTCACCCTCCTGTTTTCCTCACTCCCACCCTTTGTTTGTCTTAATTGTTTAAACTGTAAGATCTTTGGGACAAGGTCTGTCTCTTACTAATGTGTTTGCACAGTACCTCTCTTAATTAAAAAATTGAAACGTTTCCTATGAGTGAGTAAAACATGTTAAAATTTAAACTGCAGATAAAAGGATTAGAACTTTTACGCCCCAAAAGATGAACACAATAGGAAACTGACCTGAAAAAATAATAATCTGTATTATGAACTCTCTAAAATGCCTGTTAAAGGGCCAATTCCTGTGGTCCTTACCCAGTTTGTACTGAGGTACCGTCCAGTTTACTTTAGCAGGAGTAAACTGAGTAAAGACCGCAGGAGTTTAGCCCAAAAGGAAGAAAGCTGCTGAAAAAATAACTGTCTGCTGTATCAAGGTTATTCATCTAACTCTAATCTGTAATTTGATCTTTCAGACACTGAGATTTTTTAAAAATATTATGCATAGCAATGTGTTGCCATGTCTCATGGAGCAGGTTCAAACATTACTAAGAATCTGGGGAGTATCTCTAGTTTCAGAATGCTACTTGCTGTATGTGATTGTTCCTCTCTTCCCCCCCCCCCCCATCCCCCCCCCGCAATCAGCATCTACAGCATATATAAACTAAAACTTTTAGGGAAACTGTGTTAGCGTCATGACAATATTAAGAATGAAACTTTATTCTTTGCCTCCACAGATCCACTTCCTTTAACAAAAAATTTCAGTAATGGGACATATATCAAACAAGTTGGAAACTCCACCCCCTTCTTTTCCATTCCCTTTTCATATTCATTTGCATTGAAGCTTATGTTGCATCTGACTTAGAAAATTTTGCATTCTTAGTAGATTTTAGATCTGAATGAAAGGCCACATATTGGGCCTGATTTTGCAGCTGGAAACTCCCTTGACTTCAGGTGGGCATTTTGTTTGAACACTGTAGCATAAACACCTTTTTGCTGTTTCTATGACATTACATTCATGGAGCAATATGAGCTCTTCCTGACAGCTAGTGAACAGCTGCAAACTCCCACATGAAAAGCTATTACCCAAGAGTCTGTATCTTAATGGATGATGTCTGTAGCCTCCCACTGTGTTTAGAAAGGGGAGGTCAAATCCTGCATGGTTGTTCTCTTACTAAATTCTGTTTGTCTGGGGGAATCAACAGCTCAGTGGATTTGTAACTGGCAGTAGTTGGAGTTAATATATACTTGACAACTGGCCCATTTTTTCCCCAGGATTGTCCCAGATTTTACTCTGCTGTTGCCACCTTAGGCCAAAGTCTTAGGTAGCTGGCCGACTCCTTTAAGTACTGTAAAAAGTACTATTAAGGTTACCTGAAACGTCCCATTATGAGACCCGGTTTTCAATTGCAGCTCAATTCCCTGAAGTTTCTGTTTGCACTGGGCATGCGTCACCCCTCGGGCTGAAGGGGCAAAGCCAGACTTTCTCTGCAATTGAAGCGAGGGTTGCCACCTGGCCAGCTATTAACTGGCCTGGCTGGTTTTTGTATTGCTTTGCTGGTGAAAAGATGTAATGTGTTGGGTTTTCTTACTTAGGACCAATGTTTCCTTTAAGCTATGTTGCTGTGCAGCAATCTTGTAACTACAGCACATGTCACATGGCTGGGAGTGAGGCCAGCGCTCAGGTCCTGCTCTGCGTACCCGGCCCTTAGCCTGCCAAAACCACAGCAACTCCTCTCAGCCCTGGGGACCAGGAAGTGGGACAGACTGGAGGCTCACCAGCAGGGTGCGGGAGGCAGGGGATCTTGGGAGGAGATGGTGGGGGGGGGGGTGGTCCCTCAAGGGTTGAGGTGTTGGGGGTGGGGGGGTGGACTGTGATCATGCATCTCAGAGGTGGCAGCCCTAACTGAAGTTCTGGGCTGTTGCAGGCGCCTGAAATGAAAGCAGGGACCCTGTCTCTACTGTGATCTCAGTTATGCCCTTCTGGGCCTAGGCAGTGTGGAGGAGGAAACATGGTTCGAATGCACAGGAGACAAGAGTAGGGTTACCATACGTCCGGTTTTTCCCAGACATGTCCGGCTTTTTGGTCCTCAAACCCCTGTCCGTGGCGAATTGCCAAAAAGCCGAACATGTCCGGGAAAAATACCGGCCGGGCACTTCCCCTCCTGCGGCTGCTGTGCTCCTCCCCTGACTCTTCGGCTCTGTTTAAGAGCCGAGCTGCCCGAGCGCTACCGGCTTCGGGCAGCCCCCATGCCTCTGGACCCTGAGCCGCTGGCCGGGCACTTCCCCTCCGGGGGCGCAGGGTCCAGAGGCATGGGGGCTGCCCGAAGCCGGTAACGCTCTGGCAGCTTGGCTCTTAAACAGAGCCGAAGAGTCAGGGGAGGAGCACAGCAGCTGGAGCCCGGGAGGGGAAGTGCCCGGCCGGGGGCGCAGGGTCCGGAGGCATGGGGGCTGCCAGAAGCCCGAGCGCTACCGGCTTCACGGTTTGCTGGGCAGCCTCCAGACCCTGCGCCCCCGGCTGGGCGCTTCCCCTCCCGGGCTCCAGCTGCGCTGGGGAAGCGCCGGCCGGGGGCGCAGGGTCTGGAGGCTGCCCGGCAAACCGTGAAGCTGGTAGCGCTCGGGCAGCCCTTTTCGCGTGGCTGGGAGGGAGGAGGGGGAGTTAGGGCGGGGACTTTGGGGAAGGGGCGGGAAATGGGTGGAGTTGGGGCGGGAAGGGGTGGAGTTGGGGCGGGGCCGGGGGTGGGAAAGGGGCGGGGCCAGGGCCCGTGGAGTGTCCTCTTTTTTTTTATTTTTTAAATATGGTAACCCTAGACAAGAGCCGAACCTGCAGAGGGGGTAGGAGGAGTAGATTGGAAACTGGGACTGGAGGCTGGTGGGGAGAGGAAAACTGGGACTGTGAGTTTGGAGTTGGTGGTGCTGGGCCTGACTGGGCAAGGAGACTAGGACTGGGAGTCAAGGAGGTGGGGATTTGGGAGGAGGGACACTGAGTTTGAGTGTGAAGGCTGGGCAGAGAGATTGGGGCTGAGAGCCCGTGGGCACAGGGAATGTGGTGGTGGTGGGGTGATTGGAAGTCAGAGCAAGGGAGAGAGACAGATTGGATAAGGAGCTGGAGGAGGACTGGGAGGGTGGAGGGGTGGAGAATAGGACTGGCTAAGTGAGGAGAATGGGACTAGGACAAGGAGCCAGGGGTGGGGAAGAGAGAGGACTGGAACAGGGACAGGTTGGAGGGGACAGAGCAGAAGGGATCTAGCTCAGGAGGAGCGGGCAGGAAACTGGAACACACTCCCCTCCAGATCCTAGAGTAGAACCCATTATTCCTGAGTCTCACCATTCCTCTGCTGTCAGCAAATCTCTGTGAAATCCGCTGACAAGGTGTCCCGTCCCCCTCTAGTGCTGGCCCACACAGAGGATGACCCCCTACTGCTGCTATCAGTTACTCCATTAGCTCGAGTGGCAGAGGGCTGTGTAGAGGATTTAAAAGTTCTAATCCTGTTAATGAAACATAGGATCATAGAACATCAGGGTTGGAAGAGACCTCAGGAGGTCATCTAGTCCAACCCCCTGCTCAAAGCAGGACCAACACCAACTAAACTAAACATGTGGGTGTCAGTATGATGCCATATTATGGAACATCTGTTTTTTTCAGTTTGCTTTTTAAAAAAAAAACACAACTAGGAAATTACACACCAAAAATTGTTAAAAGAACATTATTATGCTTGCAAAATCAATCACTCAAAAGTAGGGAAATGCCAGAATTAAGGTTGTTTGTGCAACCTTCATTCAGCCCCTTTGTGCATATACATTATGATACAGTCTTTTATACATGATCACATCCTATTTTTTTCCACATGACCCCTGTCTCATTCAGTGCACAGGATGGGCCGCCTCCTAGGGATGAATCAGGACTGTGTAATGAAGGAGACTGTTGTCTCCTGCTTCATTTGTTGCAGAAGTTGGAAGATGTGTACCTGTTGTGGTTTCTGGGAGATGGCAGGCCCACCCAAAGCTAAAGGCCTGCCCTTCACCTGATGAATATGGGGTGCAGTGTCACACTGGTCTTTCTCTGTTTTGGCTTGCATTCCTTCCCCTTTGTTAATATTAATTGTGTTGAGTATCTGGTCACCATTAACTTTTTAGTGAAGACTGAAGCAAAATAGACATTAAATACCTTGGTTCCTTTCCCATTAAGTAGAGGGCCTATACTTTCCTTCTTCTTTCTCTTACTCCTAATGTATTATAAGGCAATAAGAAGAGGTTCTTTAATGTCTCTTGCTAGGTGTTACTCATTTTGTGCCTTAGCCTTTCTGATTTTGTTCCTACATGCTTGTGCTTTTCTTTTGTACTCCTCCTTAATAATTTGTCCCTGTTTCCACTTTTTGTTGGATTCCTTTTTGATTTTCAGGTCATTTAAGAGCTCCTGATGGAGTCCTATTGGCATCTTACTATTCTTATCTTTCCTTTGAATTGGGATAGTTTGCAGCTGTGCCTCTAATATTCTCTTCTTGAGAAACTGCCTGCTGTCCTGAAATCCTTTTTCCCTTAGATTTTCTTCCCATGGGACCTTACCTAACAATTCTCTGAATTTGTTTAAAAAAACAAAAAAGCAGATTTTAAGTCCATTATCCTTATTCTGCTGCTCTCACTCCTTTCTTTTCTTAGAATTAGGAAAGCTATCATTTCACGGTCACTTTCACCCAGATTGCTTTCCACCTTCAGAATCACTAACAATTCCTCCCTGTTGTTCAGAATCAAGTGACTGTCCTCCTGGTTATTTCCTCCACTTTCTGAAACAAAAGGTTGTCCCTAATAATACATTCCAAGAACATATTGGAAACTTTGTGTTTTGCTGTATTACTTTTCCAACAGATGTCTGGATAGTTAAAGACCCCCACTACTACCAGGTCCTGTGTTTTGGATATTTCTGTTATTTGTTCTAGAAATGCTTCATCCACTTCCTCCTCTTGATTTCGTGGTCTATATTAGATCCCTACTGATGTCACCCCTATTTTTTACCCCTTTTATCTTTACCCAGAGAGACTCAGCCGATCTGCCTCCCACTTCCCTCTGGATCTCAGAACAAGTGTATATATTCCTGATTTATAATGCAACACCTGGTACCTCTTTACCCTGCCTGTCCTTCCTAAATAAGCTATACCCCTCTATGCCATCTCATGACACTTAGGACCTGATATTTCAGAACACTTGCTGTTGGGGTGGAACATGAGGGCAAGAAAGTGGATGGTGTGAAACATGAGTGTGTACAGATGTTTCCTGGGTGCGGTTCAGAGACAGACTGGCTGGATGTCATTCAGCCAACTAAGGTGGCACGTTGGGGCCAGCCAGGGAGGCTTGTGGGGCAGGAGCCCGCTGATGAGTTCCAGAGGGCCAGGGTTGGCAGGTGGGTGGTGAATGAGGCAGGGGATTGCAGGAAGAGAAAGGATGGTCTCATGGTTAAGGCAGTTAAATGCAGCCCTGGAGAGCCAGATTCTATCTCTGTCTTTGCCACAGAGTTCCTGTATGATGCTAGACAAGTCACTTAAACCAAATATTTCACAGGTGATCACTAATTGTGTGTTCCTCATTTTCTGGGTGCCCGACCTGAGATCCTAAAGTCTGATTAGCAGAAGTGCTGCATGCTCCCAGCTGCAGCTGAAGTTCATGGGAGCTGCGGTTTGACCATATACAGTGCTGTATAATGCTAAGTATTCTGAAATATCAGGTCCTGGGTGTCGCAGATTAGGCACCCGAAATTAGTGGGTACTTTTGACTTTAATCTCTCTGTGCCTCAGTTCCCCATCTGTAAAATGGGGGTAATACCAACACCTCACCCCCCCCAAAGGGTGTTGTGACCCTCCCAGTGTTTGTTCCTCTATTCCCATAAAATAGTAGGATGATGAAAATATTTACGCCACTTACCTCACACAGTTGCTGTGAAAATTAATATTTGGACAGGCCTTTGAAGATAAAATGTAACTAAAGGGGCTATACACTTACAAGAGGTCAGCAACCACAAAGTGCTTTTCCTTTAGAGGGCTTTTTCTTTGATCTTTTGTGGCAAATGAGAGAGTTGTATGTATTAGTTTTATAAATATCCTGTTCACCTCAATTTACCTGTGTGGTATTATCCTGCCTGGCTGAACAGAGTTAAATCAAAGGAGAACACACGAGGGAAACCAAAGTGAACAAAATAATAGCAAAGATAAGGTACGGTCTAGCGTAAAGCAGAGGTCCTTGGGGAAACAATGGGGAAGATATTAATTGGGGAGTATCCTTGGCTTGGCTCCATCTTGGCTGGCAAAGTTGACTCTTCCTAGACCTGAGGATAGAAAGAAAGGAGACTCTAAAACTTAAGGATGCTGGCTTAAGGAAGAAGGCGGGGGGTGTTGAGTGGGTTGTCAGCAGCTGCCCAAGAGTGAGATGTTGACAGAGGCACTCTGAGAAAGAGACCAAAACTGCAGCAAGCAGGTTGTCTCTCCCAACCCAGATATGGGGGTGATTGGGCTGAAGGGAAAGCTTACAAGGAGAGTCTACGCTATAGCCTATGTTGGCATAATGTATTTTATTCTGGGGTGTGAATAAACCACCCCCAAGCGAAATAAGTGACAGTGACATAAGCACTCGTGTGAACAGCGTTATGCTGGCAGGAGAGCTTCTCCCACCAACATAGATTTTTGCCACTCGCGGAGGAGTTTTATGGTGACGTGAGAGCTCTTCCGTTGGCATAGAAGCATCTTCACCAGATGAGCTGCAGTACTGTACATAGAGCCATGGCTTTAGTTTTAGATAAGGGGAAATAGGTGTATAGGATTTTTGTTCTATCCCATTGCTCTGTGCATCATGCCCCCTTTGGGTGACTGACTAATGCTTTGGTTTGAAGATGTTTTGGTGTCATTTTAATTAGCTGCTGGTCACAGGTCCCCAAAGGAAAAGGGCTTACAAGTGCCAAATCCAGTTGGTCCTGTCAGGTTAATATGGTTGGTAAACAGGGAGGCTGTAGCCCACAGACTCCGTCTAAGAAAGGTTGGACCATGGATGAAGCTTGTGAAGCCTGTCACCATATGGGTGCATTCAAGAGGGATTCTAAGGGGTCTAAAATGCAGCTCACTCTGTAACTGTGACACTCCTCTTCCTTTTTCTGTGTCCTTTTCCCCTCCCTCTGTCTTCTCTTCTCTTCTCTTGGGCTGAAGGCAGTTAGGAAAAAGGAAGAAATGTTCAGACTGCAGACTGAGGTAAGGACACCCTTGCATCCAGGCTGAGGTGACAGAAGGGGGCTTGGGTGGCAGTAATTGACAGGGCCATTTGTCTCTTTCATTCTATGTAGGTGGTGTCTTTTGTGAGTCCTACACACATTAAAGTAAACATTGTCATTTCCGTCTTTCAAATGGAAAAACTAGGGGTATGTCTACACTGCCAGCTCTGTTGCGGTAGCACTGTAGTGTAGACACCTATTACGACGGAAGGGATTTTTCTGTTGCTGTAGTAAATCAACCTCCTTGAGAGGCGGTAAGTAGGTCGATGGAAGAACTCTTCCTTTGATCTAGCTGCATCTGCTGTGGGGGTTAGATCAACCTAACTGTATTGCACAAGTCATTAAATTTTTCACAGCCCTGAACAATGTAGTTAGGTTGACCTAAGTTTTAGGTGTATGTAGACCAGACCTCAGGCAGAGAGAAATTAAGGGCCTTATCTAGCTCCCATGGATTTCAGTGGGAGTTGAATCAGATCCTAAATGTTTTACTCAGAGCCACACAGTAAATCAATAGCTGAGCCAGTTTTAGAACTTGGCAGTTCTCTGCCCTTTCCCTCGCAGTCCTATGTTTTATTCCTCTAGCTACGTTCTCTCTAATGCTCTCCATTCTAGATGTTTCCATTATAGGACAGGTGGGAAGGGCAGGAGAAACAGTCAATTTTTTTGTGATTTTAATCATATGCTAATTTGAAAAAAAAAAAAACCTGTTTTACAAATATGTTGTGAAAAATTCAGGTTGCTCTTTTTAAACGTAAATCTAAACCCATGAAATGTGCTGAGCACATTGTATAACTTATACCTCTTAAAAGACTCCTAATGGTATAAGCTCCAGGTTTTAGCATTATCCAAGAATCACAGGTCTTTTCCATTTGTAAATTCATTAGAACCTTTAGGGCCCAATCCTGCTCACACTGACGTCAATGGGATTTTTTTACCATTGACTTCAGTTGGTACATGATCAGCTTCTTGTCGCCCTTTGCCAATTTTCTTGTAGGTTGGTCTGTATTATACAGTATTAGTTGAGTGCAGATTACATCAATTATGATCATTTTCTTCTCTAAGCTGATCATTCATTCCAACACTGAATAATTAAAAAAAAAGAAAGAAAGAGAGAGAGCCTGGCACCCAGGACTAGGATGGCAGTACCATATGCAGAATGGTATCCAGTCCTTAGTGTGGACCCAAACGTAAACAAAGCTATACCTGTACCATATCCACAGTTATAGCATGCAAGTGTAGCATTTTAAAATGTGTAATATCCACACTGAGTGTTAGTTTGATATTTAAGAACATAAGAATGGCCATATTGGGTCACACCAAAGGTCCATTTAGCCCAGTATCCTGTCTTCCAACAATGGCCAATGCCAGGTGCCCCAGAGGGAATGAACAGAACAGGTAATCATCAAGTGATCCATCCCCTGTTGCCCATTCTCAGCTTCTGGCAAGCAGACGCTAAGGGCATCATCCCTGCCCATCCTGGCAAATAGCCATTTAACTACAGTACTTGGTGCTGGAATTGTAGACTAAAATAAAATGAGACTATATAACCCATTTTCTGCTATAAAGTATGATAAATGTGGGACAGCATGTTCTCTTACAAAGAATGCTCTCCTTAAAATCTGATCTAAAACCATGAAGCATGCAATGATTTTCAAACTTATTTCTGCAGTGCAATAAAAAGAATAAAAAGAGAAGAGAAAAGAAAAGAAAAAACAGAACATTTTTACAGACCTGCAGGAAGCAGACTGAAATCTCTGGGCTAGCTGCTAAGAGCCCTGGATCCTGAGTCTTTGAATGACCATTAAGAGTTTTAGTTGATCTAGTTCCTTAGTGTTTCACTTTTTGTAACAATATTGTAATGCATTTTATCTTTTGCCTCATACAGTGGCTTATCTTTTGCTTCTAGATTTCCAGAGAAAACAAGATTCAGAAACCTTGGTAGACATACAGATCAGACTAATCTGTGCATTTTTAAAATCTGATTCTGATTGAAATGACACTACACTTAGTGCTGTGGTAGAAACGCTGGGTAGAAATAAGACTATGCAACCTTCAGGAAGTATTAAGATTTAATAGCAAGACTGAAACCTGACATACCATTGCAAACCCCTTAGAGCTTTACAGCATGGCATTTTGATTCCATTGTAAGTGTGTTTGAAAATGAGTCTATACTTGATTATGCAAATGATTCTAATATCAAGGAACCACTATGTGCTATAAAATTAAAACTGGCAGAAAAAATAACCACTATGGAATAATATGCAATAAATCTACTGCAGCGGTTGGCTTCTGTAACATAATGTCTCATCCTCGTAAGAATGAAATATTTCTCAGTCCTATCATTATTGCTCCACTCAGAAATATCCAGTTGATTGAACCACACTGGAAAGATCAGTAATGTGGAACAAATATCAGGTTTTCCCTATAGGAACGTTCTGCTGGGGAAGAGGGATACACTAGAGTGATGGTCTGGAAAGCTCAGCTGTTGCAGTTCTTGTAATTGCTATTCTCTTGTGATTTCTTTGCTGAATGAACTAAAAATGCTTCCCACAAACAGGTCTGAGAACAAAACATTTGACTCCTCACCAGAGCAAAACTCTTAATAAGCTGTGGTTCATGAATAGCCTTCTTCCATTGTTTCCCAGGTTCACTATATACTATTGAATCTCTCAGCTGATTTTATGGTGCCAGACTTAACACGGAGAGCGAGTGCTTCTGTTTCAGTTGGTGGTGTTTAATTTTTCATGATCAGTGCAGTGCCTCCCCAGGTAGGTGACTCTGACGCTAATTAGCAAGGAGATGTTTTCTGGCTGCATGGGACATTATGTGCATTTGGTTCCATTAAACAAATGGGGGCAGTGAAATTGGTGGTGGTCACTGTTAGCTGCACTATCTCCCTTCTTGCTACTATTACTATTTGACAAAAGCACTGTTAAATGTAACCCATGCTGGGCCACACTGCTGCAAAATAACATGTTTTTCTGTGTGGGGACTCACTGTTGAAGAACTGTGGTCTTTCTTGATAGAAGCTGGGGTGCATGAAACCTTATAGAAGTGCTCTATGTGCATGGTGTGAACAAAGGGCAGATCGTGTTTCATTCTTGAATGTAGCCTTTTATGATTAGGTTATTGTTCCTAATGGCATTAATGACATTTTGCTTCACAGATCTATAACCAGTACAGATCCATGGCAAATAAATAAATAATCTCAGATTTACCAGTGTTGCATTTAAAATATTTGCTTTTCTTTAGTACACAATAAGAAAGAACTATAATGCCATAAAATCCAGGTTATTTTGGATGTTGAATGAAATAAATGTCAAGGTTTATCTTATGGACTTTTTCTTGAGAGTGTGCATCAAGGCAATAGATTAGCACAGCAGCTACTGTATCTCATTTAAGAGATGGCTGTATTAAATAGCATAGGAATTGCTAAAGGGAATTGTTTAAAATGCATAAAATTAATTTTTTGCATAATTTCTTAAGGTGTTTCTATCGATGCCACTTTTTTTGAACAAAGAGCCTTATAGAGTTCTCTCTCCAAATTTTATATTGTTTGGCAAAAGGTTTTTCAGTAGCATCATATTTTGATGGCTGTCTGCATTTTTAAGGCTGTTTACCAGGCTATTGCACATAGAGAGTACAGTATTTAAAAAGTTCTTGAACTAGGAAACTGATGCAGCAAATTGTGCTGTGTGTGTGTGTGTGTGTGTGTGTGTGTGTGTGTGTGTGTGTGTAGTAAAGTGATGCGGGCAAAACCCCCACCCTGCAATGAAGTAAAATTAAGGTTTTGCCAGAAGCCCACAAGTCAAAGTTAAGAGTACGCTTTAGGTCAGACTTGCTCTTTAACCTGATCTCTCCAGAAGAATAGTTGAGGCAGGACAGGATGGTGAAATCTGTGGAGTATACTACAGAGCTCAACCGAGTGCTGCATGTGCTACTGCACCTGTTTTCTGAGGCTCCCATAACCCCCACCCCTAGGAGGCGTCTTGGGAGATGGAAAACCCCACGAGGGACTCCTCACAGAGTTTTCTGTTAGTCATTCAGAGTGTGTGCGTGTGGGGGGAGTGTGCTTCCCCCTTGCAAAACCGGCAGCAGTTTTATCCCCCCAAAACCTAAATATTTGTAGGATCTGTATGAAGGCCCTGCACCAGTTCAGACTTCCTGGTCCCTACTTTGGCCTTAGGGAATCTTCAGCCACTGGCTGTGCCAGGGATTTGTGCCTGGTTTATGTACTCTGAGGCCATGGGGCTTTTTTGTGTTCCACAACGTGGGTAGTGGGGGAGGAGTAGTGCCTCAGAAATGATTGATTCATCTTCCCCATGCCTATTCCTCAGCACGGTGGGGAGGGGAGAGTGATCGGCACAGGAGCAGAATCCCCATTCACTCTGTGTGAGATGGGGCAGATCCACACAGGGGCGACCTTGCATGCTCCGCTGATGGACCCAGAATTAAATGGAGGCTGTCAGCTTGACATCTTCCTTAAGCACTAAATTCAGTTTAAAAAAAAAAAAAAAAAAACACCCAAAACAACAGAAAATTTAAGGCTGACACTCAGTTCTATAGATCCCAGATATTGCAGCATTTATCTACTGCTACTTATCGGTGCAGAGCTTGCCAAGCCAATCTGTGGCAGCCTCAGCAGTGAAGTAGAGAGCTCTCAGACCACCATCAAATCTGGTCAGAGGGCAGTCGTCAGTGATGTGTGACATTGTCCTTTTGGCCACTACTGCATGTGGGATCCTCTCGTTGGCCCCAGATGTGAAGGGTGGCTGCACGTTGACGCTGGCCCATTTGAAATCAGTTCAGAAGGCCCATGAACGGCCGGGTACACGCATGGTCAGGTGAGTTATAAGAGACTGTTTTCTGATGTCAGCTGCAGACCATTCTTCACACACACAGATTTGCAGAGAAATCTGGGCAGGGCAAGTGGGCCCACAAGGGTGCCTCAATGACCAGTGTACTCTTGGGTGATTGAAGAGGTCTGTGTATAGTGGTAGGCTTTGGTTTGCCCTGAGCTTCTTAACCATTCTGGCTGTAGCATCGGATGGATTTGTGGAGGAGTGATGTTGCTTAACATGGGGAGCCATGCTACTGGTGTGGGTCGAATCATCCCAGTTATGATGTGTAAGGTTGTGGGTAGTTGTGTGGCAACCAACTTGACATGAGATGAATAGAGCCAGACTGGAGCACAGCATTCTGGTGCAGAATAACTGAGGGCTAAACTGGATGATTGGAGAGTTTGAATGTTTGCTCCCCATGAAGTGATGGCCAGTTTGCTTAGATGGTTGTTACTCATCCTCACCTTAGCCATGGTTTTCTTTAAGTGGTTAAGATACGTGAGAGATCTGTCTAGGGTTTGTCTGAGGTAGACTGGGTGGGAATTATGTTTCAGGCAGGGTCCATTGAGAGAGATATTCTGTTCTTGGTCTGCTCTGGCCTTGTAAAGATGGAACACACTCAAAACCGTCTTGAAAAAATAACAGGAGTACTTGTGGCACCTTAGAGACTAACAAATTTATTAGAGCATAAGCTTTCGTGGGCTACAACCCACTTCTTCGGATGCATATAGAGTGAAACATATATTGAGGAGATATATATACACACATACAGAGAGCATGAACAGGTGGGAGTTGTCTTACCAAGTCTAGGAGGCCAATTAAGTAAGAGGGAAAAAAAAAAAAAAAACTTTTGAAGTGATAATCAAGATAGCCCAGTACAGACAGTTTGATAAGAAGCAAGTGTGAGAATACTTACAAGGGGAGATAGATTCAATGTTTGTAATGGCTCAGCCATTCCCAATCCCTACTCTACTTGCGCTACATTGATGACATCTTCATCATCTGGACCCATGGAAAAGAAGCCCTTGAGGAATTCCACCATGATTTCAATAATTTCCATCCCACCATCAACCTCAGCCTAGATCAATCCACACAAGCGGTCCATTTCCTGGACACTACTGTGCTAATAAGCGATGGTCACATAAATACCACCCTGTACCGGAAACCTACTGACCGCTACACTTACCTACATGCCTCCAGCTTCCATCCAGGACACACCACACGATCCATTGTCTACAGCCAAGCTCTAAGATATAACCGCATTTGCTCCAATCCCTCAGATAGAGACAAGCACCTACAAGATCTCTATCAAGCATTCTTAAAACTACAATACCCACCTGCTGAAGTGAAAAAACAGATTGACAGAGCCAGACGAGTACCCAGAAGTCACCTCCTACAAGACAGGGCCAACAAAGAAAATAACAGAACACCACTAGCTGTCACCTTCAGCCCCCAACTAAAACCTCTCCAGCGCATCATCAGAGATCTACAACCTATCCTGAAAGATGACCCTTTACTCTCACAGATCTTGGGAGACAGACCTGTCCTTGCTTACAGACAACCCCCCAACCTAAAGCAAATACTCACCAGCAACCACACATCACTGAACAAAAACACTGACCCAGGAACCTATCCTTGTAACAAAGCCCGATGCCAACTCTGTCCACATATCTATTCAAGTGACACCATCATAGGGCCTAATCACATCAGCTATACCATCAGGGGCTCGTTCACCTGCACATCTACCAATGTGATATATGCCATCATGTGCCAGCAATGCCCCTCTGCCATGTACATTGGCCAAACCGGACAGTCTCTACGCAAAAGAATTAATGGACACAAATCTGACATCAGGAATCATAATACTCAAAAACCAGTGGGAGAACACTTTAACCTGTCTGGCCATTCTTTGACAGACCTGCGGGTGGCTATCTTAAAACAGAAAAACTTCAAAAACAGACTCCAACGAGAGACTGCTGAGCTGGAATTGATATGCAAACTAGACACAATCAACTCAGGGCTAAATAGGGATTGGGAATGGCTGAGCCATTACAAACATTGAATCTATCTCCCCTTGTAAGTATTCTCACACTTGCTTCTTATCAAACTGTCTGTACTGGGCTATCTTGATTATCACTTCAAAAGTTTTTTTTTTTTTTTTTTTTCCCCTCTTATTTAATTGGCCTCCTAGACTTGGTAAGACAACTCCCACCTGTTCATGCTCTCTGTATGTGTGTATATATATCTCCTCAATATATGTTTCACTCTATATGCATCCGAAGAAGTGGGTTGTAGCCCACGAAAGCTTATGCTCTAATAAATTTGTTAGTCTCTAAGGTGCCACAAGTACTCCTGTTATTTTTGAGGATACAGACTAACACGGCTGCTACTCTAAAACCGTCTTGGTTACACTTGGTTGTAAATGCCACCGACTACAATATTTGGCCACCTTAGTCAAATCAGCATTTAGGGCATCTTCAATTTCATCTAGTTTAATTTATGTATTGAGATCTACTGAGGAAAAGTGCTAGATGAGTGCTAGTATACTATTATTACAGAGTGTCAAAGGTTAATGTCTTGAGGTTGCCCTCTGGGGCTGAGAGCAGGTACCTTGCTTACCTCCTATGTCATTCTCCAGGCAGTTTCAACCCTGTGGTCTGCTTCTGGGGTACAGTGTACAGTCTTCCGGTTGCGTCTTTCAATGCGTCTGCTCTCTTTTGGAGATACAAATCAGTCCAAAGAAAAGGAAAATACAGCCCCAACCCCATGCCTTGTTCTAGAGAGAGGGAAGCAGTTTCTCAGGCCCTGCAGGCAGTCTCAGTTCCTGCTCCTGAGTATGAGTAAAGGTTGGGCTTAATCATGGGGGGATTTCAACACGAAAACCAGCCTGGCCTGATGTCTTCCTCAGAGGGCTTTGGCAGGTAGCATTTGCAAGTTGATCAGTTGGGGTGCAGGAGGGGGTTTGGGGTGCAGGAAGGTGTATGGGGTGCTGTCTCTGGGAGGGGGCTCAGGGCTGGGGGTTGGGTTGGGTTGCGGAAGGGGTGTGGGCTCCCGCCAGGTGGCACTTACCTCGGGTGGTTCCCAGTCAGCCGTGCAGCGGGGCTACGGTGGGCTTCCTGCCTTCCCCAGCCCCACGCCACTCCCGGAAGTGGCCAGCATGCCCTTGCGGCCCCTAGGGAGGGGAGGGGGGTGTAGCTCTGTGCATTGCTCCTGCCTGCAAGCACCGCCCCCGCAGCTCCTGTTGGCTGCAGTTTCCCATTCCCGGTCAATGGGACCTGCGGGGGCAGTGTTTGCAGGCAGGAGCAGTGCACAGAGACCCCTGCCCCCCAGAGGCCGCAGGGGTTTACTGGCCATTTCCGAGAGTGGCGTGAGGACAAGGCAGGCAGGGAGTCTGCCTTAGCCCCACTGCGCTGCCGGACATTTAGCGGCTGGAGATCGCAATCAACTGACAGAGGCTCCAGGATCGACCAGTCGATCATGATCTACAGGTTGGTGACCACTGGCCTAAGTGTTCCAGCAATTCATTTACTTATGGCATAGGATATGCGTTTAATTTTTAGATTGCGTTCACCTTCTGGAAATCTCTACAAAAGCATGTTGAGCCGTCTGGCTTGGGGATAATGACAGAGCAACATCAATCACTCTGAGACTCTTCAATGATCCCCATCTGTAATATGGCCCTTAACTCTTCCCAGACCATGTGCAACATCTTTGGGGTAGGTGTTGAGATGTCCCTCTAACTCATTGTCCAGGGTAGTTTCAATATGGTGGCAAATCAAGTGTGCCCATTTGGGTGAGGAGGAAAATATAGTTGGGAAAGACCCAAAACCTTGAGTACCTGAGCCCTTTGCTTGCAAGAGAGATGTGTACCCATTTGTACTTGTTCTGGGATGTGGGGTACGGAGGCTTGAGGGCCTAGTTTGGGCACAGGCAGGTAATGGGTGATCAACATCCCTTCCCTGGTCTCCCAGGGTTTTAGCAGATTTATGTGGTGCAGCTGAGTTTCTTTTCACCTTCCTGGCACATGGTTTGGCTCCATGGACCATCAGGTCCGATTTGCCACCTTAAATGGCCCCTGCCATTTGGTTAATTTAGACTCAGTGCAGGGGAGTAATAATAGCACTCTGTTGCCTAGTTTAAAGGTCTGCAGGCTGGCTCCCTGGTTGTTGATTTGTGTCTGTGTTTGCTGAACCTTTAACAGGTTTTCCTGAGCAAATGCCTCCTAATTTCTTGAGATGCTCCCGAAGCTGGAGTATGGATTGGACAGAATTGATTGCTTTCAAGCCTTGCTCCTCCCAGCCTTCTAGGAAGAGGTCTAAAATTCCTTGGGATTGTTGTCCAAATAGAAGTTCAAAGGGGAGAACCTGGTGAGGCCTGTAGTACTTCCTTTGACAAAAAGCAGGAGAGAAAGGAGTTGACCCCAGTGTTTGAGTTTGGAGGCCATGAACTGCTTCAGCATCTCTTGGATGGTTTCATTGAACCTCTCTACATGGCTATCCATTTGGGGGTACTATACAGATGTCTTTAGGAACTTGGTTTTTAGTAGGGCTCATAATTCTTGCATTAATCGGGACATAAAATTGATCCCTACTTGGGAAAAGAGTTTAATGAGTTCTGAGGCAACCATTGTGGCTTTTTGAGAGTGCAGTGGGATGGCCTCTGGATAGCACGTAGTATAATCTATGATGACAAGGATGTTTTGGGGACCCGCAGCACTCCTTTCCCGGGGTGCCATCAGGTCCATCCCTATCCTGTTGAAAGTGGTTTCTATCCGGCGGGGGGACAGGAAGGGATAGCTCAGTGGTTTGAGCATTGGCCTGCTAAACCCAGGGTTGTGAATTCAATCCTTGAGGGGGCCACTTAGGGATCTGGGGCAAAATCAGTACTTGGTCCTGCTAGTGAAGGCAGGGGGCTGGACTCAATGACCTTTTAAGGTCCCTTCCAGTTCTAGGAGATAGGATATCTCCATTAATTTAGTGGAAGTGGGATCAAGGGTGCACTCAGAATCCCCTTTGGGGCAACCAACTGGCATTGTGGATGTGATGCATAGAAATCCCTGACTTCTTGGTGGTCCCTATGCCAATAAAAATGGGCTAATACCCAAGTGAAGGTTTTCTCCCAGCCCAGGTGCACAGCACAGGGAGTGTCATGTGCCAGGCACTGAACCATCCAGAGGTACAAGCGAGGTACCAGTAGTTGGATTCTCACCTCACGTGTTAGCTTATTTAGTCTGACACAACAGAGGCATTCATCATGGAGCACAACGTGTGGCCACTGCTTGACACATTTGGGTTCCACTACCTGGCCATTTACAGAGGCTGTTTGCTCATAGGCCCAGCTCAGTGTCTGGCCCCCTTCTGTTCCTGGATAAAACCTGTGTCGTGAGCTAGTGCCTCTCGATGGGTAGCACCAACTCTTTAGTCACCTCCTCCCTGAGGGGTGGTGTTAGGTGAACGGTGGCCCTCAAGCCTTCTTCCAAGGGGTCTTTTGATTCTCCTAACCCAGCTAGAGCAGTTCTGGGACCACCTTCAACAAAGGACCACTGCCATTTGTCCTGGTACTCTGCTTCCCCATTTCCTGTATCATCTCCTGAAAATAGTCCCAATAATAACAGGATAGGCCAAGGTCCGAGACAATCCTATCAGGAGCACCTCAGCGTGTGGTCCCATGGTTAGTTGCAGCCATCTACTCGTGTGTGCCTTCATATACATGTGGATACATTGGAGGAAAATTGTTTCTCTTGGGACCTCCTCTGTCTCCAACTGATGAGTCTGCACCAAAGTCTGGCTGCACCCTAAGCCCAATAGCCCTTGACCTTGTCCTATTGATCCACCTGGGGACTGTTAGGTTGGCAGGCCTTTGTTTATAGACTTGGTTCTCAGCTATCCATACCTGGGCATACCCACACTCCATTAAAGGGCTTCCCTATCAAAGGTGACCTCATTGTCCTGTTATAGGGATATTGATCACAAAGGCCCAAAATTGTTAAAGGTGTGTTAAACTCTCACTGTCCAACATTAAAATGTGACTGATAAGTTTGGGATTATTTTTAGAAGAGCCTTTGGTTTTACTTGGTTACTTTGCAAAGACCCAAAAGCATTCATACAAATTGAAAGTTTATTGATTAAACACAAGAATGAACAAGAAATTAAAACAGGCACTGTATACTGAAACTGTGGTTGAGTGATTTTGCAAAATGAACATAGTCAAACCTTATTAAAGTCTTTCTCCTTCTGGAGTCAAAATATCAATCTCTTATTTTCAGAGAAACCTTTATTTGATGAAAAGGAGAAAGTTAGTTAATTTTACTCTGTCTTGATATGAAAGGCATTCACTCAACCTGTCCTTGACAGACAGGCAGACACAAGGTGGAGGAGAGAGACGATACAAAAGATGGGTGAAATACGGCTTTTGTTAAGTTTAGTTATGATTTGGTCAGGGCCGTCATCTCTTTGGATCATTTCTCCTTAGACAAGGCAGGTTTGGATGGATGCAGTCTGACTGACTTCAGGATTCAGTGAGAAGTCAAGAGAATGAGATAGGATAGGAAGGAAGAAAAGAGGAGCAGAAAATAACACAAGGCAAGGGAATACAACACAGGATCTTACATGCCTTTGCTGTGCTGATAATTAGCTACCCCCAGTGGGAGGCTAAGGACTGGATGTCATGATAATGTGATGACTTCCAGCACTCAGAGATGAAAACAAAATTTTTTAAACAAAAGCAAAAAGAAAGTCCTTTAGATGAGTCAAGATGAGTTGCAGTGCTGGCTGCTCAGAGGATGAGCTGGGGAAGATGAGACAAGACGAGTTGGGATGCAAGGTGGGATAGAGGATGAGAGAGATGTTTTTTCAAAGTCTCTTTTTAAGAAACCCAAAAAGGGAAAAAGTGGGTGGCATAGTTCATCTCCCCCCCCCTCATTATTTTGTCCACCAATTAGGCCTAAGATCCATCACACCAATTTTGATCTATTTAACTTCTAGTTCCTTATCTTGTGTTTTTACCATGCAAAATTTCAACAGTCCTTGGATTATGTCAACATAGCTTTTTTGGTTTAGGCTAATCCAGTGTCTTTGTCTGGTTCTCTTGCACTTATTACAACATTCATTGCCATAAACAGCTTGACCTATTCTTGATGGTTATTGTAACATCTTATGAACCTTCACATACTTTTTACATTTGAGCGCACATTAAGGGTATATTTTGTGAGCCCAATAGTCACAACAGTCCACATGAGAAGGAGGTCACCAGGTTACAGCCCAAGCCTGTTGCCTCATTCAGTAAGGAGTCTCCCTGATAGAGAAGTCAGATCTCAGGATTGAACAGGACCCACCATGTGAGCGTGCCCTGAGACCATTCAGCCAGTTCTAGTACCTCCCTGAGCATCCTCTGCCTACTGCTGGGGCCAGGTGGAAATTGGAGTAGTCGGCTTGAGTACTGGTGGGGCCAGTGTCGCTGATACCTGTCCCCAACGTGTAGAGGGCAACCCCCCGATCAAACCTTACCTCAGGTCAGGTCAATTTCTTAGTCCCTGTGTACATCCTTCCTCCCATCCTTGTAGGCTCTTCAGTGGCCATGAAGTTCTCCATTAATTGTATTGCTTCCAACAATGTCCCTGGCAGTGTCTCAACACCCTGTCTCATCCTCCGGCCAGGAGTATTTGTATAAACTGCTCTACCAAGATTAATTCTGCTACTGGGGCACCAGTCCACTCTTCAGGCCATTGCCAGCGCCAACAGTGTAACTTTTTAAATTAGTAACTTAAAGATAAGGAATAAAACTAAACTGAATTTTAAGGTTTGAGCTTTTAGGGCTGTTACAGGTAATCTAATTTAGGGGAGGACTGTGAATAACGAGGGATACAATTAAAAACTTCATTTAAAATAAAATAGTTAATTAAAAGCAAACAGACATTACAATGCAACTATACACTGCATTTATATTGATGTTTTCAGATGAAATGATGCATCTAGAGGTGAATAATCTGATGCAGCCACATAGTCAAGTCCTTGGTAGGTGGCCTGTGCTGGGCAAATCAAATAGGGGGACAGGCCAAGGGTTAAAGTTTCCTGTGGTCTCTGTGTGGAAGTTGCCACCTGTTCACAGGTGATCAAGAATGCCTTAGTGTCATCATCGGGTCACATCTTTTGTAAGTTTCACAAGTACCGGTGGACGTGCAAGTCCTGAATCCATGGTTCCTGCTGGTAGGCCTCCGGCTGCCCCAACTGGCTGTCATCCTGCCATTAGCTGTTCTACTAGTTGCTGTTGATCTTACTGCCGAGTAGCCAGCTTGCATAACAGCTGCCGCTGGTGGGCAGTCTGAAGCTGTTATTGTGTCACCCACTGCTGTAATAGTTGTTGTTGGGCTGCCTGCTGTCACAGGTTCTCGGCGAACCACTTCAACTACTGTTCTATATCCAGGCTTCATTTGGTCTACGTCTTTTTTTGTGTCCACAGACTTTCAACCTTGCTTACACCACGCCTTATTACAGAGCGGAGACTATTGCCCCTATTCTCGACCACTCACCAAAGATTAATGTCTTGAGGTCCCCACTTTGGGGTGGCAGCTGCCACATCACTTCGCTCCTATGTCATTCTACGGGCAGCCACAACGCTGTGGTCTGGGTCTGGCCCTCCAGCTGGGCCTTTCTGAGAGTCCACTCACTTTTGGGGGATATAAAGCAGTCCAAACAAAAGGAAAATACCTCCATGACCTACCTCTTGTGCTAGGGAGAGGGAAGCAGTCTCAGTTCCCATTCCTGAGTGCGAGGAAAGATCGGTGTTTAATCATGGGGGGATTTCAACACAGAAAACCAGCCTGGTCTGTCCTCTTCCTCAGAGGACTGGGGCAGGCAGCGTTTGCAAGCTGTAGGTCAGTTAGTGCCACGGAGCCACAGTCCGGGAACTCTGAGCCCTAGTTCTACTTGCTTCTGTGCGTTGCCCCCACTGCACTGAGTTCCTTCCTTTCAAGGCCCATCTCCAGGTCTGACAAGCCTGACAGGTACAGCCAGTTGGGGCTGACTGAGACCACAGAAGTTCCTTAACCCTGGCCTGGCGGATGGGTGGGGAGAGTTATGCATTTAAATCAGAGAGAGGGGCACCTAAACTAGTGGGAGTCCTCCAAAATTTAGAACTTCAATTACTGTAACATTGTTTTATGCACAATAATTTCCTTGTTTTTTAACAGCAGGTATGAAACAAGCAAATAAAATTACATAGAATCATAGAAGTGTAGGACTGAAAGGGACCTTGAGAGGTCATCTAATTCAGTCCCTACACTCAGGACAGTACTTACTACACCATTCCTGACAGGTGTTTGTCTTAAAAATCTGTTCTTAAAAATCTCCAATGACTGAGATTCCACAACCTCCCTATGCAATTTGTTCCAGTGCTTGACTACCTTGACAGGAAGCTTTTCCTAACGTCCGACCTAAACCTCCCTTGCTGCAATTTTAGCCCATTGCTTCTTGACCTATCCGCTGAGGTTAAGGAGAACAATTTTTCACCCTCCTCCTTGTAACAATCTTTTATGTACTTGAAAACTGTTATCATGTCCTCTCAGTCTTCTCTTCTCCAGACTAAACAAACCCAGTTTTTTCAGTCTTTTCTCATAGGTCATGTTTTGTAGACTTTTAATCATTTTTGTTGCTCTCCTTGGGACTTTCTCCAGTTTCTCCACATATTTCCTGAAATGTGGCACCCAGAACAGGACACAATACTCCAGCTGAGGCTTTAGCAGGGAGTAGAGCCAATACACAGAGTATTTCAGTTAGCAGTTATTAAGAAAACTTTAGGCAATAAAAGTATATTAATAGGGTTTTGGCCTACAGGTTCTAGATTAAATAGGTCAACTTTTCACAGCTGTTATGATCTGCCATAGCTATAGTTGAAAGTTTCTTAATTTGTTGCTCACTAAGACTTTAAACTTTGGAATTATTACTATACATTTATGTAAGTGACGCTGAAATTCCTGTTGACAATTCCAATGACATTTGCTTAACAAATGTACTGTGAATATATGGTAGCCATGTCTATAAGCAGAATAAACTGTTTGGTCTAAAAATATGTCTCCTCGCCCCACCAAAAAAATTGTGAACTAATGTCATACAACATTTCAGTGTATTTCATGGCGGGGATCAGCATTTACGTCACACCCCCTGTCATTACCCGGCCTAAGTCGGGGCAGCTAATGATCCAACCAGCGGACCAAATTCAGTGATGAATCCTGGTCACGTTCCACCTGAGGCATGTTGCGCATATACTAACATGAGTGTATTTCATTGGAATAGCAAACATCAGAAACAAATAATGTGTTTTCTTATATTGATATAACCTAAAAAAATGGCTCAATTGACTGTTTTTTCCTTCACACTTTAAGAGCCACTACTGAGACTGAGTTTCTTTGGTGTTAAATTGATGGCAATGGTTGATTAATCTTTTAAATCTGTGTCCATATTTTAAGACCTTTAAGCATCTGTAAATATGAATGTGTAATAGGGCTCTGCATACAGGATGCTATTTGTACTTGTTTGAGATGTGGATACACAAATGTAATGAGTTTAAAAATGAAATTTCACATATGAGCCCTTCTTTAAAAAAATAATTTGTTTAAATAACAGCTGGTTGAATTCTTGTTTATTCCAATTGATGCCCAGGAATTGTAGCCTAGTTTCTCCTGGGCAACTAATAAAATGAACAGCAGGAGTAGTGTTGCTTATTCTTGCAATTTTATCATGAGTCATGCACTATTTGGTGTTTATCTTAAAGCCCCATCTCCTGGATTCATATGAATACATAAAAACCTCAGATTTAATCAAACAAGAATAAAAAGTAAGTTTCTAGCCCTCATGGTTGTGGAGAAATGTTTGAAAACGTGACCCAAATGTATCCTAAAGGTTTAAAAATAAAAGTAAATACAAATAATCCAAATATGTTTGTTTTAGCTTCATCATGAGATTGTTTAAAATCTCATGATTTCTTGGGGGCCTGACAGATGATTTTTGAACACTTGGGGTTTGCAACATACTAACTCACTAGGGGATTTTGGAGGAGGGGAGAATCTGGATGACAGGAAGGAGTAGTATGAAATTCTCCATGCAATTTTTTTTTCCTTCTGAGCATACTAGGCCACGAAAAAACCTGGCAGATTCTGTGGGGTGGCCCTCTGAAACAAAATAAGCCCATGAGAGACAGGTTTGGAGTTGTGAGCAGGTGATTTTCCAAGTCTGCACTCATTGTATAAAGTCAGATTCGCCTCCTTCTTTGGGCCTTATTGGTAATTCAGTAACTGACAATAGCCTCAGCTTAAGCTTTCTCCTCAGGTGTAGCTGTTCCTAGGTTTTCCTGCAGCAGCCTGGCCAACACCAAACATACAAAAATCATAAGTCAGGCTCCAAAAATCATGAGTTAAAAAACAAACAAACCCATAAACAAAAAAACAGTTTGGGTTTTATTTGCTTTCTGGCTGCTGAGACTTTAGGGTGCGCTTGCTTCACATTTGTAATATTTTCTCTAGGACCAAGAGGACTAGCAACTTCTTTTTTTAAATGAAAGCTGAGATTCTCACCTAAGCACATGCATCCAGGAGGTGGAGCTTTAAGTAAAAACACTATTACTATTCCTAGTTCCCTCAGGGTAAAGAGGGTCATGACCATCTTTTATAACCCGTTGAAGTTAACAAGCTTCATATGCCACAGTGAGTCAGCAAAATTTACTCAGCAGTTGTATGCAGCTTTGTGACCTGCTAACAGGCTAGGTCAGTGAAAGAGTCTTGAATCCTTATTTGAGGCTGTAGATCCCGCTACCCTGTTACAGGGGTAACACCAAAAATTCTGAGTAAGTCCTCTGAATTTTATACCAGTTCTAGTTGGGTCAATTAAGCATATTCTATATGATGTGTTCAAAATATTGGGTTTTTTTTGGTAAATATAAACACATTTATTTCGTTGTTGCTTTCAATATCTATGGAAAAACATAAATGTCCATCTGTCACTGCTAAATTCTGTCAGCTCACATATTGAACGTTCTTGGTTTAATATCTAGATTTAATTCCCGAAGGGATTTACAAAATCTACACTATTGGGGATGGGAAAACACATAAGTAAACATAGATTGATTGAGTCACATGAACTGAGCTCATTGTTGTGGAGAGAAACGTCAGAGCTGAATTCTGTAATGGATCACTTGGTGTCTCAATAGAATACTGATGACCCTTTCAATGATTTGGGTTACTGGAGTGGATGTAATTCTACGTTCATAACAGAAAATATGTTTACATTCACGAATTTTTGGGATGCATCATTAAAAATATGATTTAGAAGAAGACTTAATATAATGTTTTTGTCATTTCTTAATATATTTTATTTGTTTACTATTTCTAGTATTTTTCCTGGAGGCCATTTGAATCTTGTTTTCATACACATACACGTAGGAGAAAACATGGGAGGGCAAACAACACACAACTTTTCTCATGTCTAGTTTAAACCGACAAACGCAAGGAATTCAGAATGAATAGTATTACATGGCTAAGGCTGTTTTGCCAGAGACTTGTAAGCAGTCTTATATAATACATCCTGTGGCATCACCTAGCAAGGGATATGAGTTCCAATCTTAACTCCTGAGTTTCCTGACTTGTCCATTTTTGTGTATTTGGTTTCCCACTCACCCCCTCCTTTTTTAATTTGAGGGAGGAATGGCCAGAAATGGCTGGTGGAAGGGACAGCTGAGGAAAAAAAATAACCGAAGAAGAGCTCTGTATGAACTCATAGCTTGTCTCTCAAAGATATTATCTCACCTACCTTGTCTCTGAAGCTATTATAATCATGTCATGTAAATGCATATTAAGGAATTTTGGCCCTCTTTTTTTTTTTTTTTTTTTTAAATCACATAATATTTTACTCCTCTGTGCACACTCCTTCCCCGCCTGCAGAGATTACAGGGGCTCGGCTGCTCCTCAGAGCCCAGCCAGGAACTTCTAAATGCACAACTTCAGTGACAAGTGCAGGGTAGATTTTTTTCCCCCCCCCCATAAGTGACACTCATAATTTGAACACCTCTTTTATTCCCAGACTGGGTACTGGGGCTGGCGGGAATGGGAAAGGTTGCCAATAGTCTAGGTACAGAGGCTTAGGACTGGTCCACACTAACCCCCCAGTTCGAACTAAGATACGCAACTTCAGCTACGTGAATAACGTAGCTGAAGTCGAAGTATCTTCGTTCGAACTTAAAGGTACTTACCGTGGGTCCACACGCGGCAGGCAGGCTCCCCCGTCGACTCCGCCTACTCCTCTCGCAGAGCAGGATTACTGGCGTTGACGGCGAGCACTTCCGGGATCGATTTATCGCGTCTAGACAAGACGCGATAAATCGATCCCAGAAGATCGATTGCTTGCCGCTGAACCAGCGGGTAAGTGTAGACGTACCCTTAGACAGTTACCGTTCAAAGTGAGCAATAGAGGTAAATGTTTGGGTCCCTGGGGAAGTCCAGTTGAGAGTAAGAGCTGTGCAGGCCTTATTGCCTGGGTGCCTTCTCCAGTCTTGTCTCTATTCAAGCAAATAGGAGTTTGTGGATTTCCAGGCCAGGCTCAGTTGGGGCCTTTATTTGGGCGTCTCCGTACTTGCCACTGCTGCTCCCCCCCACAGACCTGCACCTAGGGTTGCCAACTTTCTAATTGCAGAAAACCAAACACCCCTGCCCCGCCCCTTCCCTGAGGCCCTGCCCCCTGCTCACTCCATCCTCTCTCCCTCCCTCACTAGGGTTAACAGACAGCACCTGTGAAAAAACAGGGCAGGGGGTGGGGGGTAATAGGTGCCTATATAAGAAAAAGTCCCCAAAAACAGGGCTGTCCCTTTAAAAATGGGACATCTGGTCACCCTACCCCTTGCTCATTTTCATTGTCAGTGCCAAGCAGGCACCAGGAAACGGGCAGGAGCATAGGCGCCGACTTCCCCTCTACCCGGGGGGTGCTTGACCCCTCCCCACACCCTAGGCCCTGCCCCCACTCCACCCCTTCCCCAAGTTCCCCTCTTCCCACCCTCGTTCTGCCCCACGTCCACTCCACCCACAGCTGATCTGCGGCGGGCAGGAGGTACAGGCTCTGGGAGGGAGGGGGAGAACTTGATCAGCAGAGCTGCCAGCGGGGGGGAAGTGCTGGAGGGAGGAGGGGAACTGGCTGCCGGTGGGTGCTAAGCACCCGCTAATTTTTTTTTTTTCATGGGTGCTCCAGCCATGGAGTCGACACCTGTGGCCAGGAGCTGCAAAAGTTTGAATGTGGGAGATGGAATGTGTAATTCAAATAGCCTTCACCTCACCTGGGAGAGATTTTAAACACTATTGTAAAATTAATTGCCTCCCAAAAGAGTCCCACTCACTCGCAATGAGTGAGACTAAAGAGACTATTGCAGGAGCTTGATTTGTCTTGCCTTCACCCAACTGCCCTGGTAGGGGATCCAGTAGTGCTGCAGCCACTGACTGACTCCTTCCCTACCTGACAATGAACTGTATAGCAGGGGGAAAAGTTACGCTGTTCCATGTTTAATGACTAGTTAAATTGTTTAAATGTATGCTTTAATAGACAATACATGCAATGTGGACAAATTAATGTTATGGGAGTCTTAATGTTAACATTTCCTGACACTTATGTTTAAATATATAACCTTAATATTGCATTAATGTTATTTTATGAATTCATTATAGCTCTTTAATGTTAAGAAGGTGAGGTTCCATAAAATGTAATTCTTGCTGCAGAAACTGACCCCTCCCTATTTTACCATCCTGCTAACCAATAGATTGTCTAGTGTGTGACGGGTTGGATCACAGAAACCCCCCTTGGGGCTGCCAACCAATGTGCCAAGACTACTTCTGCCCCTGCTTTCCTGCCTGGCAGCTTAGGACTTCAGTGCCCTGCCTAGTTTGAGCCAGACCTGCTAGCCTGCTGCAAACCCAGACCCAGGGTCTGAACCACATCCCCTAACAACTGTAGGCTTAATTGAAAGCAACTTACAGAAGTGTTCCTGTCTTTAACACTCAGATGTCCAACTCCCAATGGGGTCCAAACCTCAAATCCGTTTTACCTTATAAAAAGCTTATACAGGGTAAACTCAAATTGTTTGCCCTCTATAACACTGATAGATATGCACAGCTGTTTGCCCCCCCAAGTATTAATACATACTCTGAGTTAATTAGTAAAAAGTGATTTTATTAAATACAGAAAGTAGGATTTAAGTGGTTCCAAGTAGTAACAGACAGAACAAAGTGAATTACCAAGCAAAATAAAATAAAATGTCACATAGTGTTCTTCGTTTCAAGAGGAAATATGTTAGAATGTTGCACACAGCGTGACCACCTGTCCTTCGTTCGGTGCTCAATGTTCCACGTGACACATCAAATCAATAATATAGTCTTGTATACAGCAATAATCATGCAAAGAATTGTACACTCTAATACAATGTGTTATTTCCATACGAGTGTGTGTCATAAATAAAACAATTTTCCTATATATAATTCTCCCATAATTTCCAACTTGTCCTTTATTTGAAATGTAAAGGGTCTGTATATGGGCATGAGGGCGATTACCATAACTGGGGACTAGCTCTTCTGTTTCAGGAACATCAGTCCTAGTGAACCTATGCATTCCCTGTTGCCAGGCCCCTTTTGTCCTGCCTGTGGTGTTGGCACCATCAGACCATATGACCCACTTACTTTTTGCAGACTTGGGCGGGCACCCACCAGTGCAAAGTGCCAGGCTTTGCGCACACCTATGTCTGGCTGCTGGCGTGGGTCCTGATGTGCCCCGCTGACTGGGTGGGTTGCAGTGGCCACCCCAGTGGTGGAGGCCTGACCAGCCCCAGGTCAGTGCACTGCCCCTGGATGCACTGACAGAAACACACCCAAAACCACACTAACCTACACGCACCTCCTGCAGGGAGGGACTGGCTTGCACAGCCACCTAGGCTAGCAGCTGCTGTGTCCCACTTGCTGGGAAGGTGTGTGTGTGGGTCTATACAGCAATTAAAGCTGGCTGCCCCCTGTCCGTTGACTGGGGCTCGCTGTGGGGCTGTGTTTGGGCTAGCTGAACCCCAAGCTCTGAGACCCGTGAGCGGGGAGGTACTCAGAGAGCCCAAATGTCTACACAGTAAAGTTACAGCCCCAGTCTGCTGAGCCAGGCAGCAGGGTGTTTAATTGCAGTGTAAACATACCCCGGATTCCTCAGAGGGGCTGAAGTGGAGGCTCCCGGGTAGGGACTACCGGGGAAGGGAGCCGCAAATTTGGAGCATCTCCTCCTGACCCCTCCTCCTCAAGCAGCTGACGGCCACTTGTGGGGAGCAGGACCCCCTAACTGGGGCGGCTGCTAGGAAGAGCAAGAGGGTGCTTGGGGCTGAGGGTTAGGGTGGGGGAGCGGGGTGGAGGATGGGAGGGAAGGGTTTGGGGTGCAAGAGGGGGTATGGGTGCTGGGCTGGGGGTGCGAGCTCCAGGGTGGGGCCAGAAATTAGGGGTTCAGGGTGTGGGAGGGGGCTCTGGCTGGGGCAGGGAGTTTGGGTGTGGGAGGGGGTGGGGCTGTGGACGAAGGGTTTGGAGTGCAGGAGGGGGCTCTGAGCTGGGACTGTGGGTTGGGGCACAGGAGGGGGTTTGAGGTGCGGGCTCTGGGTGGCTCTGGCTGATGCGATTCACGGGGTCTCTGGGAGGTGCTGACCTCAGGCGGACCCCCTGAGCAGCCACACCAGTGCTGCCCCGACATTTCCCGGGGACGGAGGAAGTCCATGTGGCTCCCGGGAAGCTGCAGCATGTCTGGCTCCTAGGTGGAAGGGCAGCCAGGGGGGCTCTGTGCGCTGCTGCTGCCTGCAGACACCATCCTGAGTGCTGGCTCTGCAGCTCCCATTGGCTGCGGCGCCCTGGATTTGCACCCGCCGTGGTTTCCCGGCCAATAGGAGCTGTGGAGCCAGCACTCAGGGCGGTGATTGTGGGCAGGGGCAGTGCGCGGAGCCCCCTGGGCTGCTCCTCCACCTAAGACTTGGAGGGACATGCTGCCGCTTCCTGGGACAGAAGGCAGCCTTAGCCCCACTGTGGCCAACCAGACTTTTAGCGACCCTGTCAAGTGTGCTGACTGGAGCTGTCAGGATCCCTTTTCAACCAAATGTTCCAGTTTAAAACTGGACATCTGGCAACCCTGCTTCCACCCAGCTGTAATATCTGGCAGTCACAGCCTGTTCTGCACGGAGCTCTGCATACAATTCTTAGGGAGTTCTTTCTCCTCCAGCTTTTCTGCAGCGCCTGGCTTGGTGTTTGGCCACTGCTTCCAAACAAAACACAGCACCTTCCGGTTCTGGCCCTTTCCCCTCCTTACCTGTCCAGGAGGTGTGTAGTGGGGAGAGGGCTGATGGGACTTGTAGTTACCTGCTTAGCAGATCCATCACACCATTGTGAGGATAGTCCCTGTGCATGCACAATAACTATTTTTTCATGCTTATAACTTGGGAAGTTTTAAATATTTCTGCAAGTGGTTTTAAGAGCATGTGGTTTAAAACTTAACATTGAATTAGGTTCACAGGAGGTGTCATGTGGGCAGCGCTACCAAAGCCCTTTATGTCTACCCAGCAGGTTCAACTTGGGCAACAGCATTCCCTCAGCACCGGTCAGGAGGCTCACTTGTAGGAGTGAGGGATAGTTCAGCTTCCAGGCTCATTCTTTTTTGGCTCCATGCTCATTCAGTCGTGCTCTTGGTGTTTGTTGATTACACAACGAAAACAGCAGCAGTGTTGGCAATCGAACCACTGTTCCCCTAGGAGCTGGAGTAATGGTAAAAGCTCATTTCAGATAGGGTGCCTGCAGATGATGATTGCTTCCATCGTGGGTTTTTTTTCCCATGTAGATCTCAAAGTGCTTCACACACGTAGGTAAGTATCACTGTCCCCATATTACAGATTGGAGAACCTGAGACGTAGACAGGTGAAGTGACTTGCCCAGAGTAACAGAGCAGCTTAATGTTAATTAGTAGCTGTAGTATTAAGTTGTATTATAGTAGTTCCTAGAGGCCCCAAATGAGAGTGAGGCTCCATTGTGGTTGGCACTAGACAAACATAGTGAACAGTCTTTGCCCTGAAGAGATTAGATTAAATAGACAAGGCAGACAAAGGGTGGAAGGGGAAGTAGAGGCACAGAGATTTCCAGATTCAGTCCTGTATTTTATCCAGTATATTGCAATGGCTGCTATCCCGGGCAATATTTTAACTAGTATAAAATATCCCCACACAATTACAAATCCCAATCCCATAAGTGATATAGTTCCTCCATAACTTGTTTTCAAGAAACTTTAAACACTTTTAAATTGTTTTACATTTTATAGTCTTCTCATTATCATTGGTTGTAATACCCTTTTGAAAGCTTGGAAATGACATTTTTGTCTTTTATCTTTTTTTTGTTTTTGGCAACCATTGGAATTTAAAAAAAAAATCTCTCTTCTTTTGCAGTACAAAGCAAATATACAGACTTTCTGGCTTATATATTTCCTCATTTGTTATCAACACCATGATGGTGTAATTAATTACTGTGTATCAGCATAGTTTTCCAAAAAGGCTTTGTTAGCCATCTAGTGATCTGTCTGGCTTTGCATTTCAGATGAAAAGTCCTGGTATTGTTTGTGCCTTACTTTACAATAACTTTTGTGTGTGTGTGATTTAATTTTTTTGTTGATTTTTTTCAATTTACAACAGTAACTTTAACATTTCTCTATAACAGAGCAATGGATTTTACAAAAGCAAGTGAGGAAAAATATTTATAGTTTAGTTAATTGTGCCTATTAGTATGTATGGGTACCTGTTATATGGTTGGTCAAATTTTGGGCCTAAGTGTGTTTAGATTAAAAAATATATATATATTATTTAAAAGTAATGGGCTAAACTATACTTGTCTTCAAGAACAAAACAGTTTTTGAGTTCTGGGAACTCAGAGAGAATGTGAGATTGGGGAAAATTGGTTTTTATTTACCACTTTTACTTTATTGTATAGCTTAAACACCTTGGTTTGATGGCCATTCTATACTGCAAGTGAATTTCCCCCCCATGTCTTTTGAGAAGAGTTTGTTAAGAAAATAAAATATGCTTTTGATATGAGTGATTTTCTAGTAAGTGGCAGCTTAGGGGAATTCCTGTACGTCAGAGTTGTAAACCCTTGAGTTTAAAGGTAGTAGTGATCAAATGTTAAATGTAGTAGCACTGCAGTGACTGACTCTGCTATAATACTTTCCAGATTCTTTTGCATTTCTGCTTTTATTTGCATCACTGGTCAGGAAATTCTTCTAACTCTCTAGGAGCTATTGGCACAGGAATGAACGCTATTCTTCTAGCAACTGAAATATGAAAATAGGAAATATAAGCAGGATATTGACTTACTCTTATAACTTCTACAGGTTCAAATCCTGCTTACTTTACTGATATAAGTAGACTGAATGACTTTAGGGGGGGGGGGGCTGTGTGAGAAAAAGGAGCAGGATCTGTCCTAGAAGCTGTTTAAAGGTAAATTGTAGGGGAAACCAGTTTGGAAGTGCCACTTGGTAGATGCAGGTGTTCTGTGGGCTTAATCGCCTCCTACAGAAAGCTGCTGTGTTTGATTAGGTTCTTTTTGAAGGGTCTGAGCTGCTTTGCACAAGCAGTTACAATTGGTTTCAATGGGCCTTGTACATATAGAGCAGTTGTAGAATGCGGCCTATCTTTTAAGGAGATCGCAGAGGAAAAAGAAGATTGGGATTTTGCCAATTTCCCCTTCATTGTGATGATTAAAGATGGCCTGAGAGGTGTATTATCATGTTGTGGGTTTTTTTACTGTTTGTTTTTAATCTGAGAAATATAAGGAGTGTTAGATCTCCTCTTCCTTGGTTAGATGTTCTTGGAGGGTTCAGGTGTGTATTGTGAGCTTTCCCCACCCTTCATTGAAAAGGCAGAAGGCTTTGAATCATTAACATGCAGATCTTTTCTCCCAACTGTTAATATGGTATCTAAATGAAATAGCTGTAGCACAACACACAGGACAGTTTTAAACAGTCTGAATAGAAATGACTTCCCTCACTTAAGCAGTTCTCCAGTCAACTAGAGAGCCTTCCACATCAAAGAGGGCAGACAAAACTGGAACTTTTAATGGAAAAAAAACACTGGGGGGGACGGAGACAAATCCTAGAAAACCCTTTCAGGCCTTCTTTATACATCATAAAGAAACAAAAGGGCCTAAACACATTTTTTTCCCCCTTTTCCTTTTAAAACAACTACTGCCTCTACCTAAAGACTGTGGGTGTAATCCTGACTTTTGAAGTCAATGGCAAAACTCCCATGGATTTCAATGGGACTAACATTTCATCCTATAACATGTAGAACATATTCCGTCCCTACTCAGGCAATACTCCCCTTCTAGTCAAGAGTAGTGGGGCATTCCATCCCCCTACCTAGACTCTGGAAACCTTCCTTGGGTCTATGTACAGTATATTATGTTGTTTGCTAGTCTCTGAGCTCAATGGGGATACTGGCTTATTTAAAAATAGAAGATTAAGTACCTTCAGGAGCCATCAAGCTGCCAAGTAACTGTGATTTTATCTTCATTTCCCACCTCCCCCTTTCCCTCTTTTGGTTTATCATACTTGCTTGTCGTGTCTTGTCTCAAATTAGAGCCTAAGATCATCAGAGCACAAACCGTCTCTTACTGTGTGTTTGTAAAGTGCTTAGAACAATGGGGACACGTCTGAATTGAGGTCTCGCGGCAATGCAGCAGCACTGCTATTACATCTGTTGCTATTAATTAATTAATTAATCATTGCAGCATTTGGACCTAAAAGTCTACGTTTTTACTCTCTCGAGGCAGTGTTTTTCAACTTCAGGGACTCTGACTTTCTATCCCTGTGCATCAGTGACCTCAGGAACATCTCTGCATACTAATGCCATGAAGGGAGGACGTGTTGCTACTGGCATCATTCATTTGAAATGGAAATCCTAAAAATGTTCTTCTTCTTATTGAAAATTGCTGCTAAAATGTTCCCATCTTTAATCTCTCTCAATTGTAAGGCATGCTAATCCAGCCTTGGTTTTGAGTAACAGAAGCCCTAAAGTCTGTTTCAAAGCAAGTTTAATAACTGTGGGCCAGGTTCTGCCACTCTTAAGTTGAGCAATACAAACAATGGCACTACTCATAGAGTAAGGTACTACTCAACATGAGTAAGGGTTCACATTGGGCCTACAGAGATTAAACTAGAGGTCCAGTTTCTGTTGCCCCAGGAGGGCTTGATTAAGTGCCCTATTTAGGGTCAGACTGTCCTCTGGTGTCGGTGCCTTGTCATGGCAGGACAGCTTGTGTGCTCTAACGATCCCCAGAGTCTATGTCGGCGGGGGCTTTTGTTCCTGGTAGGTTCAACCATACCGGATTGGTCTGTGGGAGAGGGGCCAAACAAAACAGACATCCTGGTCCTCCAGGTTGGGGATTAGGCACAGGGCTAACAACCCTGTCCCATAAAAAACAAAAAATGTTACGGAAAAAATCGACCATTACTGTGTGTGATGGCCTTCAGGAGTCAATGACCCATATGACTGCCAGTGGTGGAAGCCACTGGCATGAAGACTGAAGTGCTCAACACCAAGACAAAAACCAAACTTGGTTTTTGGAACGTACGGACAATGTACGAAACAGGGAAGCTAGCTCAGGTCACTGCAGAGATGAGACGCTACAGCTTCAACATGGCGAAGAGCTGTGGAAGCTGAGCTAAAAAATCTGGGGCACAGCTGGGGAACCATTGAAAGACTTGCCAGAAACAGACAGGAGTGGAGGAGCTTTGTCACTGCCCTAAACGCCAGAGGGATAATAGGAACATGATGATGATGATGATGATTAGGGTCAGAGTCTGATACAGTTACTCATCTTGAGTGGCACCTGGCTCCTTGAGTAATCCCATTGATTTCAATGGGATCACTTCTGGAATAAGGTACCATTCAACATGAAAAAGGGGTCAGAATCTCACTCTTTGTGATTTGGGGTAAAATTTTAAAAAGCACCTAAATCCCATTTTCAAAAGGAACATAAGCACTTTGGAGCCTAAATCTCATTTTGTAAATCAATGGGACGTATGTCCCTAAGTGCATATGTTACTTTTGAAAATAGGACGTAGGCTCCTAAATCGCTAAGATGCTTTTGAAAATTTAACTTTGATCTAGTAAGATTTTAATTATTCAGTCCTTTGTCTGAACACAACACGTGTGCTTGTCTGAACTTAAGAAACATTTTAAAATATCCTTTGCTCTAGGTAAAATATAAAGCTTACCATGGCTGCTGTTTGTCATTTGTGCATGAATTATGGCATATTTAGGCTTTGCAGGATTAGATTTTTAGCGATAAATGTCAGTAAACCTCAATTTCATCATACACACACAAACCAAAAAAAATTTCTATGAATAATAATTGAAATTTACAGATAAGCAAAGTAAGAAAAATGCTGCATGAGAACTTCAGAGTCTGATTTAAGGCTATTTACTTTGTGTAACAATTTTGTGTTTTAAGGGTCATAAAGCTTTAACTTTTTGAAAATCAATATCTACTGTCATTAAGTAAGTGTCTGACCCCCTGTAATTTCCTGAAACTCTGAACATTTAAATGGATTAAAATAGAAAAATGCTTAAAAATAAACATTGATATTATCCATCAAAACTATTATAAAAATAAAAAATGAATTCTGCCAAGCTCATCTTCAGTGTGCGGCTAACCATTAATAGCAGAGTGTTACTGTTTGTGCAAATGTAGAAGTGTTGTGAATAGAGTGAAGCAGGTGGTAACTAGAGAATAATGAAACGATAGTTGTCTCAAGAGCAATACAAATTCATCTAGTATGAACCCTTGCAGGCAAATGAGTTTATCAAATCAGGGATAAAATTGGGTATTTTACCCTTGGATTTGGTGAAGTGTAAAGCATAGATTATGGTAAAATTAAAATGCATTCACATCAATCATTCAGAAGGTAATTGTCTCCAGTACTATACATTCCGTTTAGTACTGCCTTTAGCAAATAAATAAAAGAAAAGCGGAAAAATTAGCCTGAGGTGATGCCTACACTTTCCTTAGAGAATCAGAGACCTTTTTTTTTTTTTTTTTTTAAACCATTCATTTTGCTCAGGTGTGTGTGCGTGTGTAATCCATTTATCTCCTAGCCAGTCAGATATCTATTATCCCCTGAAACGGCAGAAGCCAAAATGTTTTGTGGATTTATACATTGCTGGATCTACTTGTCTGAATGACTACTGTCAGAATATTATAAATTCCCATATGTATAAATGTGGGTATTTATTATAAAGGATGCAAGAGGCAACAGCTATAGATAAGATTGCAGAACAGTTTCCATTACAAGCTTTCAGATTTTACTTGCTCATAACTTTCTGAAACCTCTTTCTTTTGGGATGAAATTTTCCATGGTCCCTGTCAAAAGTTGACAATCTTTTTATGGAAGATTGAGCAATATCCTGTCAATATTTTTGAGAGAAGGGAGAGTGAAAAAGTAAATGTTCCCATTTTAAAGAACTCCCGTGGTGTTTCTTCTGGTGGGATTGTGTGCAAATTTAAACTTGAAATTTAGGTCCTGTTTATACAGTTAAGGGTTCGCTGTGTTTCAGAAAATTTGTAAAATAATGGACTAATGGCTATTTGAAAATCAGTGCAGGTGTGCATATGGTAGAAAACACTGCTAACTCTTAAGTTGTGATGTAAATCCCCATATGAACTAGGTATGCATGCAAAGTAAGTAGGGCCCTTCGTTTTCGGTTTTTATTTTATTTAATTTTTCCTGGGAATTTAATGGTGTTTATTACTACAACAACAAAAACAGATGAAAATCAATGGGAAAAGCTATGAATAATTTTGCTGGGTAAGTATCGGGGTTTATTTTGGTGGACGGAAGGATGGGCAGGAAAAGTATTCAGTAGATTAATGCTTTGATGAATGGAATTCAATATGGTTTGCTGCAGAACTAAAACAGAACTCAAAACACAATGCCACCTTTGACTTTAAGAAAACAATATACACCTCTACCTCGATATAACGCTGTCCTCGGGAGCCAAAAAAATCTTACTGCGTTATAGGTGAAACCACGTTATATTGAACTTGCTTTGATCCACCGGAGTGTGCAGCCCCCGCCCCCCCGGAGCACTGCTTTTCCGTGTTATATCTGAATTCGTCTTATATCGGGTCGCGTTATATCGAGGTAGCGGTGTATCTTTAATCCCCAAATAAACTTTTCATTTGAATAAACAGTTTACTGTTGCAGATGTAAAACTATTAGCCTATAAATATTTACATTTAATAATTGGACCAAACCATTTGCACTGCATACACTCAACTTCATCCTTTTCTCCTGTTTTTGTTTTTTTAAACTTTTGAATACTCTGATACAGATTTTCATTTTCTTCCTGTTTCAGTGTGTCAGATCTTTAAACCGTTATCTGCTAACAGCTTGAAATGTATACGTGGTGGGCAAGGGATTCATTAGTATGTTCAGATGCTTACGTGCATGCCTGTTTGTTTATTGTGTGTATCTTCTAGACTAATACATAGCCTTACTTCAACAGGCAGCTTTGCATATGCACAGACTAATGTATTATCGTAATACATATATCATGCAATGTATTGTATTTTTCCTAATAAAACAAGTTTATTTTTTTATATATTTGAATGATACAAAAGTAGGGTGAACATCAGAAAAAAAGAATAATACTTTTTGTAAAACTTGGGATTTTTTTTGGTAAAAATCAATTTAAACTGAAAACAAAGGGACTTACTTTTAAGTTAGCTTTATAGCTAACCACCAGATCCAAAAAAATGCTCCAAACCATCCCAGGAACCTTTTCAAATGTCTCAGGGAATCCCGGGTCAGATAAAAAGAGCCTCTTCCTCTAGCTGCAGCGAAAGCCTGTTAGCCCCACTTTGCCTAGGGGAACAAGCTCAGGGTAGCTAAACTGAGGGACGTATGTTTACAATGTGGATTTTTCAGAAAAGTCTTTGAAAACTGAAGTTCTGTTGTCTGAGTGTGGATGTCAGAATTGGGTAGTGCCCTGGTGTTGCTGAACCGAATGGCTCATATTCCTGTGTGCGGTGTTTTGGCTGCTACTGTCCTCCCCAGAGCCTGGTAGATTTCCAGGCTGCTGTGCTTATATATTCATATGTAATCCCTGCTACATGCAAGTTGAGAGCTGAGAACGGGCCTATAAGAATTCCATATTAAAGTTTATGGTGAAGCACTCAAGACATAAATACATCAAATTAAGGTTGAATGCCTAGCTTTGTCTGCCCCTGTACATATTACAATAGTCATCATTATATTCTTTTTTTGTGTTACACGAGGAATCAGGTCTTGAGAAACCAGCGTTTCAGAAACCATCTGAAGAAGTGAGGATTTTTACCCACGAAAGCTTATGCCCAAATAAATCTGTTAGTCTTGAAGGTGTGACCGGACTCCTTGTTGTTTTTGTGGATACAGACTAACACGGCTACGCCATGATACTAAACTTGACAAAGTTCTTTTGAAGAAAGGTTTCGCTCCTTTATA
Source organism: Emys orbicularis (assembly GCF_028017835.1). Lineage (NCBI taxonomy): Eukaryota > Metazoa > Chordata > Testudines > Emydidae > Emys > Emys orbicularis. Next base: position 323,201,538 of record NC_088683.1, on the reverse strand, counting down.
TCACATGAATCACACATGCATGTGGGATATTTAATTTCAGTATGCAGCAGAATTTCTCTTCTGCATCAGTACACATTGCACTTCCTCTGTGAAGGTTTAGATAGAATAAGCCGCATTGTTTGTTTTGAGTGAGGCCATCGAGGAGGATTAGATTGAAGTGTTCTATCTGGTAGCATAAACAAACTCTGTGTGATATCTGCATCACTGCATTTTCCAAAATACCTGGTGTAAAGCAAAAATGTCTGAAGTTATGTATATATTTACACACATTGATTTTTATTTAGATTTGAGATAAAGATTGACAGAGTGGTAAATTTGAGGACAGGACAGTCATACAGCACAATCTGTATCTCTTGGTAAATGAAGCCCATTCAAATAAACTGCTTCACTACAGCCAAATACTAAGACATGAATCTTGGTACAAGGAATGCAGGCCAGACCTACAGAATGGGGGATTGTCTCCTGGGAAGAAGTGTCTCTGAAAAGGATTTAGGGGTCATAGTGGACAAACTCCCAGTGCGATGCTGTGGCAAAAAGGACTAATGCGATCCTTGGGTGTAAAAACATGGGAGTAGTGCGTAGAAGTAGGGAAATAATTGTACCTCCGTACATGGCATTGGTGAGACTGATACTGGAATATTTTGGTGTCCACATTTTTAAAAGGATGTTGAAAAACTGGAGTCAGACACATTTCACTGGGAAATAAGGAACAGATTTTTAACAGTGACGGTGATTAACCATTGGCACACTGCAAAGGTGGATATTTGGCTATTAGCTTTTTATTAGAGCTGTTTGAATTATTCATTGTGAATAAATTATTGAATAATTTGCCCCCTTTTCCTGTTGGTGACTAATTTGCAAACCACTTCTGAGTTCTGGGAATTCTTTGAATGAGATATTTTCAACCTTTGGGTGTTTGCAAAATTCACTTTGACTATTCACTATTTGGTATTCATGGAGTGTAATTAGTCACCTTCATCACATGATATTGGTTCTGCTCCTTGACTGGATTCCTGCAACTTTTAAAATAGGATGAATGACAGATAGAATTAATGCCATTTAAATGAATGACAGACAGCGAATAGTGAATACATGTTTTAACTCGTGAATCCCCTTGTTCACATCTAAATTATAGACATGTGTTCCAAGAATAGCCATTCACTAAACATTGATGCAGATTTAGCTCCAGGGGCAAGAAGAAGCAGTGCACTCTCTGCGCAGGCATGTGTGGTTTTCTCCACAATTTTTCTTCCTTCCACATAGTCTCACAAGGTAGAGGCACGGAGTGGGGGAAGAGAAAGAAGCACATACAGACCTAAAATGTACTGAGTAAATTAGCATTATTGGGATGTTTCATGCATCATATTGATTTAAATTTATGTTTAGTTCTTTGTAATGGTGGCATTGATACACTGATGTGTATTCATTGTTCCCTTCCATTAGCACTGTAAAATAGTTCTTATTCTCAGAATAGTTTACATTGATGTCCCCTTGAAATTACATTAAAATTAACAGAGATGTTTAGTCCCATTCAAGGAGGGGGTGGGGAGCCTGAAACTTTCAAGAGAGGAGATTGCTTGTAAAGATAGCTGTACTGAGAAGTTTATTGCTCACCCTGCAGTAATTAAGCTTATTTCCATAGCAACATTATCAGTTCCGTACGAGAATTTTGAGATTTTGTACCATACAGGAATTAAACTATCTTTCTAATTTTAGCAAATATCATGCTTGTATTTGGCAAGAGTCTTATACGCGCGGTGACAAAGTTCCTCCTCTATCTTGGTGGGTCCTGCGCTTATTGGCGGATTTTCTTGCCTCAGAGATTCACCATGTGGGTTGGGGAACAGCCCAGAGACCTTTCCCTCTGGGAGAACCCACAGTCCAGGTCAATTGGGAGGTTTGGGGGGGAACCCGGGCCCGCCCTTTACTCCGGGTTCCAGCCCAAGGCCCTGTGGACTGCAGCTGTCTATAGTGCCTCCTGTAACAGTTGCATGACAGCTACAACTCCCTGGGCTACTTCCCCAAGGCCTCCTCCAAACACCTTCCTTATTCTCACCACAGGACCTTCCTCCTGGTGTCTGATAACGCTTGTGCTCCTCAGTCCTCCAGCAGCGCACCCTCTCAGCTCCTTGCACCTCTTGCTCCCAGCTCCTCACACTCCCACCACAAACTGAAGTGAGCTCCTTTTAAAACCCAGGTGCCCTGATTAGCCTGCCTTAATTGATTCTAGAAGCTTCTTCTTAATTGGCTCCAGGTGTCCTAATTAGCCTGCCTGCCTTAACTGGTTCTAGCAGGTTCCTGATTACTCTAGTGCAGCCCCTGCTCTGGTCACTCAGGGAACAGAAAACTACTCATCCAGTGACCAGTATATTTGCCCTCTACCAGACTCCTGTACCCCACTGGTCTGGGTCTGTCACAGCGCATATGCTTGGGTGGTGAAATAAGGCTCCATTTTGTTCGTTTTTTTCTTCTTGGCTAAGTGTAGGCTGCTTATGTAGCTAATAGCAAAGCCCTGAAGTCTGCTGTCTAGGTACTCTGCATCACTTTTACCTAAGGGATCTGTCCAGCAGACAAGACACATGTATTTATTTATTTATTTAAATTTATAAAAATGCTAACAAGTCTGCCTGCCCATACATGCTAGGTACCCTTGATCTAACTTAAAGATACAATTGAAATGCAGCAATTTAAAATAACCCAGAAAATCCTCATTTAAGTTGCTTGACTTTCTTAAGGTAGCAAAGGTTTCCTTCCTTGATGAGTAATTCACAGTCACGGACCAGCCACCAATCCAGATAAGTTGTTCAGGGGGAATTCCCATTTGCCTGCTTTCTTTTCAGGAGATCCACATTTAGGAACCCCAAAGATCTAGCTTAGATTGCAAAGATTCAAAATTATTGTAACCCATCCTATGGCTCTGGGAACAATGGCTATCTCTCAGCCTTACTTATAAGGCTCTGATTACTGTCGTCTCAGAGTGCCTCATGTCCTGTAGTGTAGTTATCCTCCTAACACACCTATGAGGTAAGGAGGTGTATTATTTCCATTTTACAGATGGGGAACTGAGGCACAAAGATTTGACCAAGTCTGCAGCAGAGGACGGACCTGAACCCAAGTTTCCCAAATCCTAGGCTGATGCCTTAACCACTGGATCATAAGCAGCTGTCACTGTCCCTACACCTTTTACAGGGACAAGGAGGGTTTGCCGTAGTCCAGCAAGAGAAGTAGGAAGAAAGGGGGCATTACTGACCTAAAACAGCCTGTGCTGCCAGTCACAGGTACCAAATATTCAACTGGGGCCACTGTTCTGAGCCTCCCGAGCTGATAAGCAACACAGCAAATATGGTTAGAAGGGGAGAGAGATCACAGCAAGGTAAAGGTCGCGATGAGCCCAACAGAACATTTACAAACACTTGGGTCCCTAGGTCAAAGGATGCTAGAGGGTGCGCCCAGTCGCCATTGAGGACTCTTCACCTTCATACTCTTCACCATTCTGTTCCTATTCCTGGGCAAGGCGATTCAGACCTCTTCAGATCCAAGGGCAACTTTTATTTACGGGGTTACTAATGGAGTAAAAGTAGTGAGAGAAAATCCTTGTGCAGGATCCTTAGCTAGTGTAAATGATCATCTCCATTGACTTCAATGGATCTATACTAGTTTATACCAGCAGAGGATCTGGTCCCTTACATCCTAACTCCTCACTCTTTCTGTAACCAGCCTAGAATTCTACATGTATTATCATTAGGGTTAGGCTGTGAACATTTACTAGTTGAATTAAAACAACAGTTTTCTACTCACTGAAGCGGTCAGTGATGGTTTAGTGAGAAAGATCCTGAAAAAAAAAGTGTATGAAATATTTTAACAGTAAATCACCCTGTCTAGGCAGATTTTTCAGAAACCCATTGCATCCTCTTGCTTACTAGGTCAACTTGTTTTTCAAGAAAGTGGGATATTTTATCCATATTGGTGCGGGGGGAAACAAAAAATTCACTTTCTAAAATAAAAGTAAGAAAGGAAATATAACAATCTGGAGTAGCACAGCAGGCTCAGCAAATGCAGTATCTATAAAATATAAAATAGCATCAGAATAATCATTTCTATTGCTAATGAGCTCTGAAGGTAAGAAAATAGTTAATGTATTCATCTGGGACTTCTACTCAGGCTTGTAAATATTTTATGATTTTCAGGGAGTGGGAAGCAAACTACCATAAAGCTTGGACCCAGATAGAAAGTAATTTTGTATCAGCCAAGGGCTTTGGGTTTTGCAGATGCAGCAACTCAGCCACGATCCTTCTGGCAGGGGAAAAGAACTACTTACTGGACTCACTTTACACTGTCTGGTGACTTACAACTTAGTCTTTGTGGCATCCTGGGGTTCTATTACAATTTGGCATCTCCCCCTCTCCAGGGAAAATGAAAGTCCTGTAGTATAACCAATATTTTGCTAACTTGTGTTTATCTGCAGAAATTCTATTATAAATCTAAATTAAGGACAGCTGTGAAGCATATATAGCCCTCTATTGGAGATGGATTTGTGTGTAAATTGGCAGATAGTAACTATTTTTAGGAAATACTAGGGATATGGGCAGACATTCTTTGTATGTGAATCATTGTAGTACTTGGAGTCTGGAACACTGATTTCTTTTGCCATGGAAACTTCGGGCCCTAAAGTATTTAAATAGCAGAAATAATGTTCAACTATGAAAATTCTTCTGTGCATGTGGTGGTTACTCATTGCTCATGACTTACAAAGCACAGCTAATTTTTCCATTATTACCAGCGTCAAACAGGACTACTGGGTGGGAGAGAGTTCCAGGTTGGCATTGGTGTCCACACTGCCGCTGCTTGTAAACAGGTGATATTTACTGTTAGTGCATGGAGGTACCTCAGATATTGCAGTCGTTTCCTATTCTAAATATGAGGCAGTGACTACAGTTTCTCCAATACCACCGGTATGGAATTATTTATGAATATTGACCTTTTAATAGTGACAATTGTATTTCACAAGAAAAGAATCACGCACAAAAAGGAAATTACAATAGACCAGAACAGATTGGGTCCTAATCCTGCAGAGGGAACCACACCAGCATTTGCACATGCAGATCCATTTCACGATTGGAAGTGGAATCATCTCACTAACATTCCACCTAGACCATGCTCTACAGCAAGCCCAGCTCTGGAAGGTGAAGTGAGTGTAGCAAAACCACCTAGAGCAAGAGACAGGAAATTGTTTTCTCTTTCTGTCTCTAATAGCTTCCTCTTAATTGATCCAGCAGATCTCTTGCTAATAGGTCACTTCAGTAAATCCATCTATTCTTCCCCTTTGGGAACTTTCCTCCATACTTGACAACCAAGACAGTACTTTGGAAGAGGTAAAGGATTTTAAGCCCCTTGCCAACAAACATTGTGTGAGCTCTGTGTATTCCATAACCACTGGCTTGTCTTTTTTCTTTCATATTTGCATGACGGTAGAACATCAGCTTCACACATTACATCTTTCCAATCACTACTTATGGTGAGTGGTCTATTTACCTAATGCCCTGAGAACTGGAGATTCTACATTTTGTTTTCCTCTTAGCTCACAAGGGGTGTGTTTTTTGTTTTTTTTTGCTGTAGTCCATCCTTCCCTCTATGGAAAACTAAAGTACCAATTAAGAAAATATCTTGAGCATCAGACCTGTTCAGGATATTGTAAAATATAGTAGAAATAATTTTACTCATCTGAAAATAAGGGTACAGGTTACAATGCTCTAAACATTAATTACTGGGTGTTTCACTAAACTCTGCAAATCAAAGGTATTTGTTTTACTGTAAGGTCTCCTCTGAACCACATTTGGTAGTGATTGTTTAAAGAGTCAAGATGCTAAAAGTAAGGATCCATCATCTATCTTGGATTACTCTGTATTGCACACAAATATCTAGCATAATTAACTTGTACGGCTAGAGTAGCTTAACACAGGCACCTGACAGCAGCTGTCATTTTGCGAGAGACAGACTGGGGATGAAGATAGAGTCAAATCAGTCCTAACATAAGCAGGTGCTGATGCATGATTTAGCAGTGGTGTACCCATTTGTGCCACCACAGAATCCTGTTTGCCATCCTCAAGTTCAGTCTAGATAGAAATGGAGGAAGAGCTTCACCTGTAAAGCACCTTCACTGAAGCTGCCCATTTGAATCCCTTTGTGTGTGTGCTTAGGGCTTGATGTAAGTCCTTCCTGTTAGGATCGTGAATAAAATGATTCCTATGTTGGCGATATACATTTGAGGGGAAATAAATATATGCTTTTCCCTTCTTTTCTTAATCCTGTTGCTGTATAAGGATTGGGAGAAGGAGAAGAAATGCCACCATGCTGGTCTCAGTTTCAGCTGACCATAGAGGAATTTCTTTTATCTGCCATGCTGTGGGTTCTGATTCTGGTTGTGTTGGGCGTCGGGATGCAAGTTTTCTGGTGGCTTCTCTGTAAGTCTCTTGTGCCTGATCCAAAACACATTTACTTCAATGGACTTTGGATCCTGCCATTAGTTAAAGGAGATGCTCATATTTCATCCCTAAAATGGAACTTGTGGAAAGCAGTCTGTAGGAGAGTGCAAGATCTATTGTAAAGAGAGCAGGAAAGCCTAATGAGAACTCTGTTACACTTTTTCAGTCACAGAATTTGTATAGCTTTCAACTAGGAAAGATAGGACACATGGGATGATATTTCTGGCTTTAAAATTTGTAGTATGCAATGTTAAATGTTAGCAAGAAAAGACCACGATGGACACTGTCTGTACATTTAGCACTTTAGTGTAAACCTGATTTCATGAGTACAAACTTGAATAAAACCATAACCTATAGTGAACAACCAAAAACCAGCCAAACTAAAAGCACCCAACAACTCCCCCCAATCCTCGCCCTCTCCCACTTTTATTTACTATGTTTCCCATAGTGTCTCTGTGAAGTCTCACTACTTATAAAAGACTTTTATGTGTCAAGTCCAATATATAAGGCATCTCTTTCATTTTAGTCCATCTTTAGCAATTTGTTTGTTTAGGGCAAGGTGAAAAGGAAATAAGTCTCACATTTATTTAGTGCTTTTCATCCCAAATGTTCTTAGAGTGTTTTACAAACCATATAAAGGGATTTCACTGAAATGGAGCCACCTGTGGGCTGAACCCCAGAAAATGTATAATAATAGCTTAGACAGGAAGTGAAAAATATCATATTGATTTGAAATGGTAGAAGACACTTAGCTGGGCAGTGTGAAACTAGCTATACTGAAATATAGCACCTCATCTCTTGGGGGATCTTTTTTTGACTGGAAGCAGTCAGTTCCTCATCCCAAACCTGTTACCTCATGTGCCTAGTTGCTCTGCTATGGCATTGGTTCAATGCTACTGATTGAGAACGAGGAGAACTGCCTACATAATCACAATAACTGTCTGGCAGCACTCTGGGGCCCTGAATCTCCATTAGTTGCATGTTAGTATAAGTCATTTATACTTGAGAAAACTAAAAGTAAAGCACTACCAGATCAGAATGGTGGCATTTTACACCCAGGTGTAAATGGCCACACAAGGTGCAAGGCAGTGGAGAATCTAGTCCAGCCTGTTCCATAGGGCTTGGAATCAAGTACCAAGCTAACTTGACCCTGTTTAGCTTGTAAGAGCTAACTCGATCAGAGCACAAAGTGGTATGCATTCAGACAATATGATTAACATAATCATTTTTTTAAATATGGGAAACAACTTGAAATGTTACAGCTATAAATCTCTAATCTACTATTAAGGGTTTTCATTTCAAAGCAATTAAATTAACCATAAAAAAAGTCAATTGCAGAGACACAAAAGAATAAACAACTCATTCTAGTCTATTTTCCAAATAGATTCAAAGCTGGTCAGCATTGCTGCGAGTTAATTTTGTTATACTTTGTTAACTGGAAGCAATGCTTACTAAAAGTCAGCTGAAATCGTTTAGGGAAATTAAAGTGCTGACAAGCTAATAATGACTATTCTGGTTGTTAAATAGGATTGACTTGGATTTAGCATTAGGAGGTAGGTGATAAATTTCTGGATTTGCAGCTGAATAATATTTTATTAGAATGACAGCTTCTGGAATCCGGCTGCATCAGAGCATTCAGATGTGGGCTAATTACAGCCACGTGAAAAAGAAGTAGTAACCAATGAGAGACACTTACTTAGGACAGAATATAGTTCTTAGGTACATTCTTCTTCATATTTTAGCAATTACGGATTGCCTTTTATCGCTGCTGGCATTCCTGTGATTCCTCATCAGCCAAGAGTTATCCATTCTGTTATAGTTTATTTGTTCTGTTTAATCCCCTTGATGCAGTGGATTCTGTACAATTATTATTTAAAATTAATATGCAGCCCAGTGAAGAGAAACACGTTTATAGTGGTTTGAAAGAGTTTGCCTGATTAGTCTTGTTAAGCTGTCATCATAAAACCATTTGGATTAATAATGCACTGGCATTCTAGAATTCACATCTGTTCCAACAATAATACATGAGGCAGCACTGAATGTTTAGAAGGATACAAAAATCACAGAAAGCTGTAAACAAAATGTATTCAACATAGAAAATCAAAAAGCTGGTGAATATTCAAGGTTTCTTTTTTGTCCGGTTAATTTCTGCAGCTGTGTTCTTCTTTCTGTATTGCCAGACAGATGGATTCTGTAGAGGGACTACCTCAATACAAGAATGAATGTGTGCATGGAACCAAAGTTTGGATGCCAAAGTCTGAAAGTTTCAGATGTCTTGAGACTGAGATCAGCACTGAAAGAGAGAGGGGGAAATGAGGAGATGATATTTATTGGATGAGAAAGTTACAGGGTCTGCCATTATGTGCACAGAACCCATATTGAAGTTGGAGTTTTGTGTGCTGATCAGTTACAGGATTGGGTAGTTGACTTTGTTAGTAGCAGCAAAAGCTATTGCACAAGTTACCTAACCTTTGAGCGTAATGGGGACGTTGATCAGAGTCCTAAATGAATGTGGCGGCAGACAGTCTTCCTCACTATCCCTTCTCGGACAGGGAAGGACAAAAGATTGAAACACTGTGGGTGAAAGTCTGGTGTTCTCTGAAGGGCGCTATATGGAAGTTCATAGAAAAAAGTGACTAGGTTATAGCATGTCTGTTGGACGAATAAAGCTCAGAAGAGGGATTTAAGAATGAAATAAGAATCTTAACGCCAGATTTTTACCTTCCTCAATTTGCAGTGTTAATGGTTTTTTAATGTAGCTGTTTGTATTTAATTATGAAACAGTACAATGTGTCCTAAGAAAACCTATGACAAGTTATATGGTAGCCCTGCTTTATAATGTATCCTTTTCTTGAAGAGACTGTATATTAGTATTTTCTCATTTAGGTCTCTACAATTCCACAGTCAAAATTCTGAAACCTCTGACACCTTAGTCACCTGCCTTCCCACATGCATGCTTCATTATCTAGGACAGTGGTTTTCAAACTTTTTTTCTGGCGACCCAGTTGAAGAAAATTGGTGATGCCTGCGACCCAACGGAGCTGGGGATGAGGGTTTGGGGTGTGGGAGGAGCTCAGGGCTGGGGCAGCGGGTTGGAGTGTGGGGGTGAGGGCTTCAGGGTGGGGCTGGGAATGAGGGGTGAGGGGTGTGGGAGGGGGCTCAGGGCTCTGGGCTGGGGGTGCAGGCTCTGGGGTGGGGCCAGGGATGAGGGGTTTGGGGTGCAGGAAGGGGCTGTGGGTTTAGGAGGGCTCAGGGCTGGGGCAGGGGATTGGAGTGCAGGGTTGGGGCATGGGCTTACCTTGGGTGGCTCCTGGTCAGCGGCACAGTGGGGATGCTAAGGCAGGCTTCCTGCCTGTCTTGGCACCGCAGACCATGCTGCTCCCTGGAAGTGCCAGCAGCAGGTCCGGCACCTGGGCAGAGGCACGGAAGTGGCTCCATGTGGCTCTCGCCTGCAGGCATCGCCCCCCAGCTCCCATTGGGAGTGCGTTTCCTGGCCAATGGGTGCTTGGGGTGGGGGCAGTGCATGGAGCCCCGGCCCTTCCCCCCGCCCCCCTCCCCCCCCCCGCCTAGGATCCGGACCTGCTGCTGGTCACTTCCGGGGCACAGCGCGATGTCAGAACAGGTAGGGACTCGCCTGCCTTAGCTGGGCAGCACCGCCAACGAGACTTTTAACGACCCAGTCAGCGGTGCTGACTAGAGCCGCCATGACCCAGTGCCTTCCATTCTGTGACCCAGTACTGGGTCACGACCCACACTTTGAAAACCACTGATCTAGGAAAGCTTGGTCACTGAGTGCACCAAGCAGATATAACTAAAGATAATGGGCTGAAATTAACAGAGGGAAAATTTAGGCTGATTATAAGAAAAATGACTTCTTGACAGTGAGAAGTATTAAGCTGTGGAACAAACTCTCAAGGGAAGTGGTGAAAGTTACATCACTTGTGGTATTCTAAAAATTAGATGGGATACATAACTAGAAAACATACTGTCGGGCAAAGACAACACGTAACTGTTGGTAATGGGGTGAGGCACATATTTTGAACCCATTCCCCGCCAAAAAAGGAATACAAATATAAATCCTGGCAGAAATCTGGCAGGGCACATGACCCCGTGTGACCTCCTGCCCTCCACGTCACCTCTGGTGTCGGGAAGAATCCTGCACTATCAGAATATTTTCCCTATAATCAGTCTAATTTTTCTCTGTCTTAATGTCATCCACTTTACCACCCCAATTGTCGGTTTCTCATGGGCTTTTATATAACCCCTATTGTATTGGTTTCTATCTATCTAGGTACTTACATGGTATGCATCATCCTAATACTGAGCACTTCCCACACATTTGTGGATTTATCCTCACTACACCCCTGTGAGTTAAGGAATTACTATAATTTTATATACTCTCCACCAAGCTTGCACACATACTAACCTGGGAATGGGAAGCTAACATGTGGGTCAGAATCCTATAGGGATTTAGAACCTAAGACCCTGAGCTCCAAAAGCTTTTTTTATGACTTCTAACCACTAGAGGGCAAAACTGCCATATACAGACCTGCTCCTACATTAAGGAAGTGCTAAGCTTTCAGCTCATAAAGACTTGGTATCTATCCCATTCCAGCAGGCACAAACTAAGCAGCACCAAGCTTTACACACACCTGTGTCCATTTTGTGTGTTGGAGCCTCTGCTTCTCCTGAGACTTGAAGCAAGGATTACTGGATTGAAAGTAGAAACTCAAGCACTATAGGTAAAGGAAAATCTTCTGCAAGGCTGTTCAAATATGTAGGTTGGTATTTATGTGAAAATTCTTTGTTGGGACTGTCTTGCTCCTATATCAGATATAGACTGACTGCAGAGCTTACTTCTGAGCAAGATACACACCAATGTGTTCATCACAAGATCCTTTAATGCACCGCTAGGTATGGCTGAGGTTAGCTTAAATAAGGTATGTTACACACAGAGCCCCTGGTGGTTGAACAATATAATACAGTTTAGCATTCCATTACATCTCCCCCTTTAAGTTCTACATTCCTACCATTGTACTGGTTTTCTCATTACATGACCCGAACGTGTAACAGTTTGGTCATCTGGCTGTCTGTTAGTTGCAACAACTGGCCATGATCGGTTTGGAATCTGAGTTGTCATCGTCTTGTTCTGAATCCACCATCTGTAGAGTTTGTTTTGTTGATTGATCTTTCTGAGGAACAAACTGTGGATGTCAGTGGTTTCTGTTGAACTCTGCGCTGTCAATCTCAATCACATATGATCGAGGCGCTGAATTCTTTTTTGTTACAACAGCTGGTGTTGTCCATCCTTTTTCTCCATCCAATTTGACATGAACACAGAACCAGGTTCTAGACCTGAAAGCTCTCTGAGTGACATCTGTTGTAAAAGAGTCCATAAGCTCTTTTAGCCTTTTTTATCCTATTGGGCTACTCTCTCCATGTCTGGCCACTTTGGAGATAGATTCTTTTCCAAAATGGGATCAGTAGTTCTGAGCTGTCTCCCCATTAGGAGTTGTGCTGGACTGTATCCAGTAGTTGCTATCTGTAGCTCAGAAAAGCAAGGAATGGATCTTCATGCTCTAGGATTTTCGTGGCTGTCTATACAGCTCTCTCAACCCTCTCCATTCACTTGTGAGTAATGTGGGCTGCTAATAATATTAAAACTATATTTCATTCAGAATTACTTAAATTCTGCTGGAGTGAATTGTGGTCCGTTGTCCATCACTAGATGTTCTGGAATACTGGAGTAAGCAAAAGTGCACTTCAGTATCTCTGTTACACCGTGACATGTTATGTCTTTCAAGTACATTATTTCCATGTACCTGGAAAAATAGTCCACTATGACCAAGTAAGGATGTTCTCTCAATTGGAATAAATCTACAGCTAGTCGCTTCCAAGGTGTCTCTGGTAGGGGTGTTTGGTGTGGTTCAGCATTATCTCTTAAGTTGATTTATATGGGATCTCCTTTCAAAAGTTCAGTTTCCTCAAATCCGCAATCGAATTCTTCACCTTTCTCACTAGTCTCATCATGGATGCCACACTGCGGCTGAGAAAGTTGTTGGTCTTTGTTCCCTTGATCACATGCATTCTGGATGCAAAGTTTTTCTCTTTGTAAGTTGTTTCTGTAGTGAACTGGCTTATGCAGTTCAGGGTATTTCCAGGGCTAGTCAGAACTGTGTCAGGTGACATCAGCTCTGGGAGGGATTGAAGGTGATTGTATGTCCCTTCTGAGATGATTGTGACATCAGCTCCTGATGTCAATAGTCTTGCCATGAATATTCAGTTTCACTCTCCAGGCAGATTGTGACATCACAAATGATAGCTCCCAGAAACGATAGCTCTTGATTGTCTGTAATATGTCAATTCCCTGATGGCTTTGGTGCAGCAAGCAGCAGCAAAATGTCCATATTTTGTGCATTTATTATACCTTTTTCCTCTGGCTGGAGATGCATCATCTCTTGGGTTATGACTTTTTCCACACCTTGTGAGTATAGGCTGGAATTTGTCCCTTTTAGCCTCAGGGGTCTTATGATAATGACTTTTTAGAGCCATGCTGAGTCTTTCTACTGCTTCTAAGCTAGTTTCTTGTTTTTCAAGTTTGGCAAGTTGCTCTTTGTTTTGCTGTCTCACCAGCTCAGACTGCTTTGCTATTTGAATAGCTGTGTCTAGGGTTAATTCTGTCTTCAACTGTAGCTGCTTTGAAATATTTTTATCTGTTTACCCAATAAGCAGTGTCTCTGATATTTTCATGTTTTGCAATGCCAAAATCAGTTTTCAGCCAATGTATGCAGCGCTCTTATAAAACATTCAGCATGTTCTCCTTGTTCTTGAATTATCTGGTGGAAACATGCTCTTTCTTAAACCACATTTCTCTCAAGTATAAAGTATGCATCAAACATAGCCAGAACCCTTTCATAATCATCTTAGCGACTGTCTTCAGTAAAGTCAAAGGATTTAAAGATATGCTCTGCTTGCTTCCCCACAGCATGAATTAAAGATGATACCTGTATATCTCCAGTTTCTTTGTGGAGCTTGTTTGCAATTTGAAATCTTGCAAAATACTGCTTCCAGTCTGTCCATTGTGAAGTTTTGTCATAACTGAAGTTTTTTGGGGCAGTGGATGGGGAGGTTGATGAAACCCTGCAATCTTTGTTGCTTTGTTTCTTCTGTTTCTGTTCTCTGCTGGCACCAGTTTACTTCTGACACCATATCATGCTCCTGTCTATGACTACAGAGCTTACTTCTGAGCAAGATACACACCAGATGTGTTCATCATAAAATCCTTTAATGCACTAACAAGTATGGCTAAGGTTAGCTTAAATAAGGTACAGTAACTCCTCGCTTAACGTTGTAGTTATGTTCCTGAAAAATGCGACTTTAAGCGAAACGATGTTAAGCGAATCCAATTTCCCCATAAGAATTAATGTAAATGGGAGGGTTAGGTTCCAGGGAAATTTTTTTCACCAGGCAAAAAACTATATATTATATAGATATACACACAGTATACGTTTTAAACAAACAATTTAATACAGTACACAGCAATGATGATTGTGAAGCTTGGTTTAGGTGGTGAAGTAAGAGGGCGGGATATTTCCCAGGGAATGCCTTGCTGATAAACGATGAACTAGCACTCGGCTGAGCCCTCAAGGGTTAACACATTGTTGTTAATGTAGCCTCTCATCAAGGCAGCATGAACAGGAGGGAGGGGAGACAGCATAGCAGACAGAGACAGACACACACCTAGGGTATGTCTACACTACAGGATTAATTCGAATTTATATAATTCGAATTTAGGAAACCGATTTTATAAATTCGAATGTATTCGGCCACACTAGGCACCATTAATTCGGTGGTTTGCGTCCAAGCTACCATAGTAGCATCGATTTCCAGAGCGTTGCATTGTGGGTAGCTTTTACATAGCTATCCCATAGTTCCCGCAGTCTCCACCCCCCTTGGAATTCTGGGTTGAGACCCCAGTGCATGATGGGGCAAAAAACATTGTCGCAGGTAGTTCTGGGTACAGCCTCCCCCTCCCTCCCTGAAAGCAACGGCAGACAACCATTTCGCGCCTTTTTTCCTGAGTGAACTCTGCAGACTCCATTCTGCATCAAGCATGGATCCCGTTGTGCTCCAGAACGCAGTCTTGAACATTATAAACACCTCGCGCTTTCTCGTGGAGTTTATGCTTACACAGGACCAGAAAAAAGAGGCGAGGAGGAGGAGGCGGCGATTGCAGCGCAGCGACCAGCGTGATGAGGACATGGACACGGACACAGAATTCTCTGAGACCGCGGGCCCCGGTGCTTTGGAGATTATGATGTTAATGGGCCAGGTTATAGGCTTGGAACGCCGATTCTGGGCCCGGGAAACAAGCACAGACTGGTGGGACCGCATAGTGTTGCAGGTGTGGGACGATTCCCAGTGGCTGAGAAACTTTCGCATGCGTAAGGGCACTTTCATGGAACTTTGTGACTTGCTTTCCCCTGCCCTGAAGCGCCAGAATACCAAGATGAGAGCAGCCCTCACAGTTGAGAAGCGAGTGGCGATAGCCCTGTGGAAGCTTGCAACGCCAGACAGCTACCGGTCAGTCGGGAATCAATTTGGAGTGGGCAAATCTACTGTGGGGGCTGCTGTGATGCAAGTAGCCAAAGCAATCACGGAGGTGCTGCTACGAAAGGTAGTGACTCTGGGAAATGTGCAGGTCATAGTGGATGGCTTTGCTGCAATGGGATTCCCTAACTGTGGTGGGGCAATAGATGGAACCCATATTCCTATCTTGGCACCGGAGCACCAGGGTACCCAGTACATAAACCGCAAGGGGTACTTCTCAATGGTGCTGCAAGCACTTGTGGATCACAAGGGACGTTTCACCAACATCCATGTGGGCTGGCCGGGAAGGGTTCATGACGCTCGCGTCTTCAGGAACACCAATCTGTTTAAACGGCTGCAGCAAGGGACTTACTTTCCGGACCAGAAAATAACCGTGGGGGATGTTGAAATGCCAATTGTTATTCTTGGGGACCCAGCCTACCCCTTAATGCCATGGCTCATGAAGCCATACACAGGCAGCCTGGACAGGAGTCAGGAGTTGTTCAACTACAGGCTGAGCAAGTGCAGAATGGTGGTAGAATGTGCATTTGGCCGTTTAAAAGGTCGCTGGCGATCCTTATTGACTCGCTCAGACCTCAGCCAAACCAATATCCCCATTGTTATTACTGCTTGCTGTGTGCTTCACAATCTCTGTGAGAGCAAGGGGGAGACCTTTATGGCAGGGTGGGAGGCTGAGGCAAATCGCCTGGCTGCTGATTACTCGCAGCCAGACACCAGGGCGATTAGAAGAGCACACGATGAAGCGCTGCGCATTAGGGAAGCTTTGAAAACCAGTTTCATGACTGGCCAGGCTACAGTGTGAAATTTATGTTTGTTTATCCTTCCTGAAAACCCGCCCCCTTTATTGACTCATTCTCTGTAAGGAACCCACCCTCCCCCTTCCCCCAGCTTGCTTTCAAAGGAAATAAAGTCACCATTGTTTAAAAATCATTTATTCTTTATTAATTGATTATAAAAAGAGGGAGAGAACCTGAGTGGGGTTTGGGAGGAGGATCAGCGGGAAGGAAAAGCCCAGTAAAAAAAGGTTAAGAAAATGGCAGCCTTTTGCTTGGGCTGTCCACTGGGGTGGAATGGGAGGGTGTACGGAGCCTCCCCCCCCGTGTTCTTACACGTCTGGGTGTGGAGGCTATGGAACATGGTGAGGAGGTAGGGGGGTTATACAGGGGCTGTAGCGGCACAGAACCTGAGTGGGGTTTGGGAGGAGGATCTGCGGGAAGGAAAAGCCCAGTAAAAAAAGGTTAAAAAAATGGCAGCCTTTTGCTTGGGCTGTCCACTGGGGTGGAATGGGAGGGTGTACGGAGCCTCCCCCCCCGTGTTCTTACACGTCTGGGTGTGGAGGCTATGGAACATGGTGAGGAGGTAGGGGGGTTATACAGGGGCTGTAGCGGCACTCTGTTCTCCAGCAGCCGTTCCTGAAGCTCCACCAGACGCCGGAGCATGTCTGTTTGCTCACGCAGCAGCCCCAGCGTTGCTTCCCGACTCCTCTGATCTTCCTGCCGCCACCTCTCATCTCGAGCGTCTCTCCTCTCCTCACGTTGGTCCCTTCTGTCCTCACGGTCACTGGCTTCTTTCCTATACTTGCAAACCGTCTCCTTCCACTCATTCAGATGAGCTCTTTCATTCCTGGTGGATTGCATGATTTCGGAAAACATCTCTTCTCTCGTCTTTTTTTTACGACGCCTTATCTGGGATAGCCTTCGGGAAGGAGGAGGGAGGCTTGAAACATTTGCACCTGCTGGAGGGAGTGAAAAAAGGAGAGAATTTTTTTAAAAGATACATTTTTCAGAACAATGCTTATACTCTTTCACGGTGTATACTATTCACATTACATAGCACATGTGATTTCTGTGCAAGGTCGCATTTTGCCTCTTAATATTGAGTGCCTGTGGCTTTGCTGCTAGAGATCACAGACGCAGGTCGGGGCAACAGAATTCACCTTGCATGCTGCCATGGTAAGCCACTGTCTTTAGGCTTCTGCGCCCTGCTTTCCCACATACCAAGCAAAGCCCGTTGTGCTGCAGTTTTCCTGTTAGCTTGTTTTCTGCTGCTGAAGGTTAACACCCCCCCCCCATCCAATTCTCTGGGATGAGTGCTTTCTCCCTCCCCCCACCGCGTGGCTGGTATCAGGGAAGATCCCTGCAGGAACCAAACTAACACCCCCCCCCCACCCGCCATGAATTCTCTGGGATGAGTGCTTTCTCCCTCCCCCCACCGCGTGGCTGGTATCAGGGAAGATCCCTGCAGGAACCAAACTAACACCCCCCCCCCACCCGCCATGAATTCTCTGGGATGAGTGCTTTCTCCCTCCCCCCACCGCGTGGCTGGTATCAGGGAAGATCCCTGCAGGAACCAAACTAACACCCCCCCCCCCCACCCGCCATGAATTCTCTGGGATGAGTGCTTTCTCCCTCCCCCCACCGCGTGGCTGGTATCAGGGAAGATCCCTGCAGGAACCAAACTAACACCCCCCCCCACCCGCCATGAATTCTCTGGGATGAGTGCTTTCTCCCTCCCCCCACCGCGTGGCTGGTATCAGGGAAGATCCCTGCAGGAACCAAACTAACACCACCCCCCCCCCCCACCCGCCATGAATTCTCTGGGATGAGTGCTTTCTCCCTCCCCCCACCGCCTGGCTGGTATCAGGGAAGATCCCTGCTAGCAAAACGCGAAAAGCTCTGGGCCAATCCCCCCCCCCCCCCTTTGCACTTGGCTAAATGCAGGGAAGGATTTCTTTTCAGCCACAGGCAAACAGCCCAGTAGGAACGGCCACCTCAGTCCCCTTAATTAAATTCCCTTATTTCAACCAGGTTACCCTAAGCGATATCACTCTCCTGAGGATTACACAGCAAGATAAAGAACGGATGTTGCTTGAATGCCAGCAAACACCGGGACCATACGCTGCCAGGCTCTGTCAGGCAATGATACCAGATTACTTGCTACTAGCATGGCGTGGTCAAGTGTCCTACCATGGAGGACGGAATAAGGCTGCACTGCCCAGAAACCTTGTGGCAAGGCTTTTGGAGTACCTCCAGGAGAGCTTCATGGAGATGTCCCTGGAGGATTTCCGCTCCATCCCCAGACATGTTAACAGACTTTTCCAGTAGCTGTACTGGCTGCGAATGCATCCCAAGTGCTCAGGGCAAATTAATCATTAAAAATGCTTGCTTTTAAACCATGTTTTATATTTTAAAAGGTAAACTCACCTGAGGTCCCTTCCATGGGGTCATGGTCTTGGGTGCTGGCTTGGGAGGCTTGGGAGGGTACTTCAGTCAGGGTGAGAAACAGTTCCTGGCTGTTGGGGAGAACGGAGAGCTGGGTGCTCTCTGCCAGCTCGTCCTCCTCCTCCTCCTCTTCCCCTTCCACGGAATCATCAGGTGTACCTGATGAGATTATCCCCAGCTCGGAATCCACAGTCAGAGGTGGGGTAGTGGTGGCGGCCCCCCCTAGAAATGCATTTAGCTCAGCGTAGAAGCGGCATGTCCGCGGCTCTGACCCGGAGCGACCGTTTGCCTCCTTTGCTTTTTGATAGGCTTGTCTGAGCTCCTTGACTTTCACGCGGCACTGATCTGTGTCCCTATTGTGGCCTCTCTCCATCATGCCCTTGGAAATTTTTTCATAAGTTTTGGCATTTCGTCTTTTCGAACGCAGTTCAGCTAGCACTGAATCCTCTCCCCATATAGAGATCAAATCCAGTACCTCCTGTACGGTCCATGCTGGTGCTCTTTTTCGATTATCAGCCTGCATGGTTACCTGTGCTGATGAGCTCTCTGTGGTCACCTGTGCTCTCCACGCTGTGCAAACAGGAAATGAAATTCAAATGTTCCCGGGGCTTTTCCTGTCCACCTGGCCAGTGCATGCGAGTTCAGATTGCTGGCCAGAGCGGTCACAATGGTGCACTGTGGGATAGCTCCTGGAGGCCAATAACATCGAATTGCGGCCACACTAATGCTAATTCGAATTGACAAATTCGATTTTGGCGCTACTCCGCTCGTCGGGGTGGAGTACAGAAATCGAATTAAAGGGCCCTTTAATTCGAATTAAATGGCTTCGTTGTGTGGACGGGTCAAGCGTTAATTCGAATTAAGGCAGCTAAATCCGAATTAAAGTCGTAGTGTAGACCAGGCCCTAGTGTGTGGGAGGGAGAGAGAGAAATGCCCCTTCAAGTAAGCTGACCCACTCTTAAGTGCATTGTCTTTTTAAGTGGATCAGGAAGTTGAGACAGCAGCTGCTGTCCCAAGCTCTCTCTGTCTCTCTCCGTCTATGTCCCCTCCCTGCTCTATATGGAGAAGGGGTAAGCGGGGTTCAGGAGCAGGGGGGAAGGGGACACCCTGACATTAGCCCCCCCTTTACTCCCCTGCACAGCAAGCTGGAGTCTCTGGGAGCAGCTCCAAGGCATAGGGCAGGAGCAGCACATGGCAGTGGGGGGAGGGACAGCTGAACTGCCGATTGATAGGCTGCTCAGCGGCTGCAGCACAGGGAATTTACGGGAGCGGGGAGCTGACGGGGGGTTGCCGGTCCACCCTGGTTACAAGCCCCCACCAGCTAGCTGCAATGGGCTGCTCTTCCTGCAAGCAGTGGACAAAGCAGGCGGCTGCCAAACGACATTAGAAGGAAGCATTGCACAACTTTAAACGAGCATGTTCCCTAATTGATCAGCAACGTAACAACGTTAACCGGGACGACTTTAAGTGAGGAGTTACTGTATGGTATATACAGTGCCACCTTCTGGTGGAACAGTATAATACATTTTAGCATTCTGCTACAGGGACTGTAGAAGATTCTCTGATACAAAACCAGTAACTCCGTATTTGAACTAAGAAAATTTCCAATTCCTGTCACTGATATCTTTTTCCAGGCTTCTAATGAACAGAGAGCAGAGAGCTTTGATAAGGTGAATGCATTCTCAAGAACCAGACAGCAAGTAATAAAACAAGCATGTGAGGGAAATGTTCTCAGATATCACAGTCTAAAGTCCCTTAGGTATCTCTCAAAGGTAACACTCATTTGAATATGAAAAGTACAATACCTCATTAAACAGATAATCAGGTATCCCTTTCTCAGAACTTAAGGAGGGGACAGCAATGCATCTTTAACAATGAGATCTTTTATCTCATTCACTATTTGTCAGATGTTTGAGTTGAATAGGTGATAGCAAAACCGAAGTGTTGTAAACATTAACTAAAAATTCCCTTTCTTTTCCATTGCTCAGATTTCACTCCCTTGGTACTTCTGATTTCTGTATGGAGCAGCATGAGCTGCTCTCCAGCTAATGGATAAACCCAGTTTTAAATTCCTTCCCATAACTTGCCCCCAAATAAACCAATTTCTCTGAAATTTCACATGCTGCATCTTATCCCTGGAACTTCTGGGAAGTTTGGTAAAGGATTTGGAAGATTGGGGTGTTTGGGAAATTTATCTAAGTTCACTTTTGAAAAATTTTCTAATTCTTTTTGGCTTATATGGTTTACAAAATAACTTGACCTATAAATTCCAAACTTGCTTTGCATTGGTGTTGCTTCGAAGAAATTCCTTTCGGTAGTGGAGATTTTGGGGAAGCTAATGGGTAAAATTACAAAGATGTTCAATAGAAACAGCTTGTAATACTCCACACTGAAGGAAGGCAGGAAAGGGTTAATTAGAAGCTCATTAAAACATAGCCACTAAGTTTTGTTCTGCTTCATGTGGCATTTTATTCAGAATGAATTTGCATATTAATAAATGGTTTGACTTTTATCATAAGCTTATGCTTATGGTTGACACCTGTTGTAAACAGTGGCGGGGGCTGGACATGAAGCTGCAGAAAACTGGCTGTTCTGGCAGGGGTTGATAGTTGGTTGGGTACTAAAGGGTGTTGCTGTGACTGGGGGAGGGGTAATTTAATGTGTGGGCAATTCAGGCTGTTGATGGTGCTGGTGGTATAGGAGGAGCTGGGATTGGAGCAACGGATTCTTCCTAAAAGTGGGAGGCCATGAGGTCCCGCCTCCTCCATGGCCCTGCCTCCTGACCAAACCGGAAGCTGGAGCTAGGCCAAGGAGCCCCGGTCCCTCCACGTGCCCAGGGTGGGGGGCCATAGAGCAGCCCCCAGCCCATGTGCCCCCCTCCCCCTGGGTCCCTTGCCCAGGGCAGGTGGAGGATCCACGCTCCCCAAAGCTGCCCGGACGGCTCTTACTATGGCTCAGCCGCGGCTTTTCGGCCCCTGAGGTCCCGCCCCCAGGCCAGGCCAGAAGCTGGAGCCGGGTCAGGGTAAGAGCTGGACCAGGGACATGGGCCGGGGATGTTCTCAGGCCCCTATACCCCAGGCAGGTGGAGGGTCTGCAGCTTTCCCAGCTGCCCAAGCTCCCTGGGTCATTCTTGACACTAAACTGGGAGGAGTGGTAGATACGCTGGAGGGTAGGGATAGGATACAGAGGGACCTAGACAAATTAGAGGATTGGACCAAAGGAAACCTGATGAGGTTCAACAAGGACAAGTGCAGAGTCCTGCACTTAGGACGGAAGAATCCCATTCCTGTTACAGACTAGGGACCGAATGGCTAGGAAGCAGTTCTGCAGAAAAGGACCTAGGGGTTACAGTGGACGAGAAGTTGGATATGAGTCAACAGTGTGCCCTTGTTTCCAAGAAGGCTAACGGCATTTTGGGCTGTATAAGTAGGGGCATTGCCAGCAGATCGAGGGACGTGATCATTTCCCTCTATTCGATCATTTCCCTCTATTCTGGAGTACTGTGTCCAGTTTTGGGCCCCACACTACAAGAAGAATGTGGAAAAATTGGAAAGATTCCAGCGGAGGGCAACAAAAATTATTAGGGGGCTGGAGCACATGATTTATGAGGAGAGGCTGAGGGAACTGGGATTGTTTAGTCTGCAGAAGAGAAGAATGAGGGGGGATTTGATAGCTGCTTTCAACTACCTGAAAGGGGGTTCCAAAGAGGATGGATCTAGACTGTTCTAAGTGGTAGCAGATGACAGAACAAGGAGAAATGGTCTCAAGTTGCAATGGGGGTGGTTTAGGTTGGATATTAGGAAAAACTTTTTCACTAGGAGGGTGGTGAAGCACTGGAATGGGTTACCTAGGGAGGTGGTGAAATCTCCTTCCTTAGAGGTTTTTAAGGTCAGGCTTGACAAAGCCCTGGGTGGGATGATTTAGTTGGGGATTGGTCCTGCTTTGAGCAGGGGGTTGGACTAGATGATCTCCTGAGGTCCCTTCCAACCCTGATATTCTATGATTCTATGATTCTTACCTGGGCTGGTCTCTAGCTTCTGGCCTGGGTGGGGGGCGGGGCTGCAGGGGATGAGGAGAGGCAGGGTGCCGGGCCCGTGGCGAAAAGTTGACAGGCCAGGCCCATCCACTTCCAAAAGTGGGAGGGCCATGGCCCCGTACCCGCCCCGCTGTTCCTGCATCCCTTGCTGGGATTCATGTGGGGGCAACAGGGTACCAGGGGGGGAGAGGGTGCTGGGACTTTTAGGACTAAGCTGAGACTGGGTTGGTATGGGGCTCTTCACCTGGTGGAGGTGGGGGTAGGGATAGGCTATCCTGCTGCGCCAACTTCTCTGCAGGAATTACTTTGGGGAAGTTCTGTGGCCTGTATTCTGTAGGAGGTCAGGCTAGATAATCATAATGGTCCCTTCTGGTCTTGGAATCTATGAATCACTCCACCCCCTTTCAGCTGCCTGTTCCTGGCCCTGGTCCAACAGGGGCACAGCAAAAGAGGTGGTGCCTGACTGCCTGCTCATCAGGTGCCACAGCAAAAGGCAGAAATTCAGGCAAATGTCTCTAGCCTTGCCACAGCGCAGCTGGCTGTCAATCCATTTGAGATGGAGGGATATGTAACGGCTGCCAAACGTGCTTGTGTGACACTCGGCAGTCTTATTAAAGCAGAGCTATACAAAGGAGCCAGTGAAATGCTGAGGAAGGGGTCTCTGAAGGGAAAAGGAAGAGGAGGCACTTGCCTATCTCTGCAAGAAAAGAGGAAGGATTTTATTCATACCATCATTATTGTTTCTAACTGTACCTGCACAACTTGCAATTGCAGATTTTTTTGCATATCTAGGAGAAGAGAGTTTTTTCAGTTATGATAATTTTTATAAATCATGCCATGCAATTATTATGCAGACATTACAGTACTCTGTGAATCCAAGATCTGTATTATTATTATTTTTTGTTAGACCCATCTAGTAAAACAGAATCTTACAATTGTTTGGGCTAATTCACTACTGACAGAAGCATATACAGTTCCATTGCAGTCAGTGGCACTCCACCCAATGGTACTACCAGTGAATTTGGCACATTTTAAAAAATAAAATGTAACAAATAAGTTTCATGACTGTAGATTTATTTAAATTGCCAGGTAAAAATTCCCAAATGGGCAATTAAGGGAGAAACCTTTCCATTAACATCAAAAACTGGTGGCATTTGCTAGAAAGACACCTTGCTGGGAAATCTGAATGATTCTACAGTGCAAGTCTATAACAGATGAACTAATGAGCCTGTCACATTTTCAGTGTAACTGCACTTGTATTCTCCCTCAAACCACCGTGGACCCTCAAGGGCATCCACTTAAAGGTTTCTGGCTCCCAGTCATCCCCTCTCTTGGGCAGAGATCCATGTCTCACTCCCTCCTGACTGGGGGTTTTAAAGCTCCACAGCTCCCTGGATGACACTGTGATATCCCCAGCAAGTCAGACTGCCTACAAGGCCAGCTTAGAATCTTAGAAATGTAGGACTAGAAAGGACCTCGATAGGTCATCTAGTCCAATCCTCTACAGTGAGGTAGGACTAAGTATCATCTAGACCATCCCTGACAAAGTTTGCTTTGCTTCCTGAACGCTATGACCAGTGTATTGCTCGCAGTTATAAACTACCACACAGTTCTTCTAAGCAAGCACATTTATTCTTAAGATAAAATCATTACAGAGAAAACATTAACAAACAACAAAACAAAGAACCTACGTGCATCCTAGAAAGTGTACCAGAGGTCACTCCCAATTCCAGCTTGGGGCTCTGGTAGGTTTCAGTCTTTCAAAACCCACAATTGTTTTTTTCTCCTTAGTTACAAGTTCATACATCTTAGAACCAGAACCCCCAAATGGGCAGATCAGGGATTTCTTTGTACAGCTTAGACCTTTAATCTTGGCCTTCTGTAACAGGCACTGAGTGTTGGGTGCTTGCATAACCCAAGTTGGGTAATTTGCATCAATTTCTCCCTAGGGATTCCCTAGGAAATCTACTTAACACTTATTGTCCCCAAAGTCCCCACTTGTCTGGCACATTTTCAATATAGTCTTTTGGACTCCCAGGTCTCACATCTGTAACATCTCCCTCCTAGAGAGATTACATTCAATCCAGGCCCATGATGATAGATAAACCTAATACAAGGTTTCAGAGTAGCAACCATGTTAGTCTGTATCCGCAAAAAGAACAGGAGTACTTGTGGCACCTTAGAGACTAACAAACCTAATACAATTAAGTCTTTCAAGGATATTACAGGAAATTGCCATATCTGTCACATCTCCTCCCTGAAGAAGTGGGTATAACTAGGTTGCTTGACCGGCATCAGAATTTCTTATTTCAACTATGCATATGTGGCTCTCTCCTGTTCACTGGCCTAGGATGAAGTTGTTCAAGATAGGGGAGGTCTGCCTTGTGACTTTTTGCACAACTTTGGGAAACTGGGCCTGAGGCTCCTCCATGTGCTCTGTGTTGTGTGTCAGTGTGTGTTAACCTCAGACCAGACCCACTCAGACAAACCACCAGGGACAAGGTTTTATTCTGTAAAGAAACATAGAACAGGATTACAGTCCAGCAGCCTCCTCTCTGCTTGCCTGCCTCGTGCTCCCAGCTCAGTCAGCTCTCAGACTTCTTGCTGGGAGGGCAGAGAGTACATCCTGGCAGGAACCAGGAAGTTCTCCCAATGTGCCGCAGTTTGTAGTCCACAACTTGCCATTCCCAAGGCTGCTGTTGAAGCACAGTGGAGCTTGGGCTACACATATAATAAACATTCTGTTAGCACGCCAGCATACACCCTTCAAAACCCCCTACAGAGCTGTTCAGCAATTACCCTGTATAATTTCTCCTGTAGAACCAATGGGCTGACCTCTCGCATGCCCCCTCGTACCGTTGTTCACCCCAAATCTTTGGCTGTGAACTTGAGACCTGGTTCTTCCACTCCCACTTCCCATCCAGTTCCTAGGGAGTATGTGTGGTGTCCCGTTGTCACTCAAGGAGTCAGCTGCCCCAACAGTGGTTTGAGGGTCCCCCACCCCCACTCAGGGGTATTCTCTTTGGACAAAAAACGAGAAACAAAGCAGGGCTGGCTTCTTGAAGCAGCTCATGCACTGCTTTTAACATCAGAGGGGGCAAGAAAGGGAGATTCTTCAAGCTTTCCCCATGGCCAAATTTCTTTCTCTTCCTCATCTCCTCAGAGGTTGGGGCCTGGGGATTCTGGTTTCTTAACCTCAGCTTCTCTGAGGGGAGTGGGAGGATGTTGATCCTCCACCCCACTGGGGTGGCCCTTTGATCCCCACATACTGAGTCAAGGCCCACAGCATTTTGTCTCCCACCAGGCTCAGGCAATTGTAGACTGGGAGGAGACGTTTCCCTTTCTTCTTGGCTGTAGTTACCACCATCATCTTCCAAGCAGCTGCCGTACACCGTACTTGGGCGTTTCTCACCTTATGGAGGGTGTTCTAGATTTGGCAGAGCACTGCAACTGCCTCATTGCCTCCACTTTTGGCTGGAGATACTGCCATCACCATGCTCTGTATTGCCTCTGGTTCCCTGCTAAGGGTAGGCGGAGAGTTTATTTCCCTGACCTGGGCTTCAGGACTCAGAGAATTTCCCTTCAAGTCAGGAGGCCCATCTGTGTGCTACATACTCCACCCAATCTGGTGTAAAGTGCTAATTTTATTCCATCACTATTAAAACAACAACAAAATCATAAAGTCGTTTTAAGTAACTCCACAGACCAGAATAGAAACACTATACATAGCCTCTTCGCTATGCTGCTAGCTCTAACACTTTCTTTGGATGTTCCTTCACACTCTAATTGCCCAGCTGAAAGTGCTCTCATTATAAATTTGTTTATAACACTCAAAATGTTTGGATGCTCAGGGTTGTGTATAAAGAGAAGTCAGGGTAGTTTAAAAGCTTGTAGCAGTATTTTCTTTTCCCCCTAAGAGCCGCCTCAGAACTCAGCACACTTCTAGGGCCAGATTTTAACCTCTGATATGATGCGCATTGTTTCGTAACGTGAAAAACTTTGTACTGTGCTTTCGTGCACAAACACAGTAACAGATTGTTTCTGGTTTTGCATGCCACACACTGGAGAATCTGACTCTGACGCTATGGATGATCTTGCAGTCATATCAATTTTCAAGGGCATACTTTGCACATATAATTTTCATTGACATCAATTCAAGTTCTATGTACAGACCAAGTGTAGATCATGCCCTGTAATATGTAAGATGTATTCAGCTTCTCTGTCTCCAGTTATTCTCAACATAGTACGAACAAACACACTTATTACAGTGTGTACACACACTTCAGTGGAGAATGAGAGAGAAAACAGACCATCTTAATCCCTCAAGTAACCCCACCTATGGATAATTTAGTGACACTAATTACTGATATAAATAGTAAACCGAGCAGAGCAGCGTCAATACAGTAAAGTAAAGCCAATCTATTTTGCTAGTCCAACATCATAGACGAGTTTTAATGTTACATACCATTGGCCACACTAACAACTGGACACTTACTAGCCAAAGAAGTGTGTTTTGTTTTTTTTAAATGTCACTCCCTGTCACTAGGTTACTGGCTCCTTTATGGGTCGATGGGACCAGCCAGCCAGCCACACCTGTGCCATAATTAATTAGTTGCTTTCCAGCCTGAGAGGGG
The DNA here is from genome assembly GCF_028017835.1 of Emys orbicularis. Lineage (NCBI taxonomy): Eukaryota > Metazoa > Chordata > Testudines > Emydidae > Emys > Emys orbicularis. The sequence goes on along the minus strand of NC_088683.1, from coordinate 323,174,555 downwards.
GTGAGGTAATAGTTTAATGGACATCTGAACCTCATAAAAGGACTGAGACACCTCAGTCTGAGAAGAACCACAGGGAATGGGCAGGTTTCTGTGGAAGGCCCCGAGCTAGGGTCTACAGGAGGTTTTCCATTGTGTGTACTTTGGTCCCTTTCAGATCAGCTGTGCTGTTATATATTAAACTGTTTATGACTCTGTATTCCGTTGTTTTGGTTTACATTGCACTTTCTAAATGGCCATAAGAGTTTTAGTCTTGTTCCACAGATTTCACTTAAACAGCAGCTACTAAAGTTAGACATTTGAAAATCAGCAGGTTCGGATAGCTTGCATTCAAGTGTTTAAAAGTGTTGGCTGTGGAGCTAGCTGGACTCATTGATTTTTCAATAAGTCTTGAAATGCTGGGGAAGTTCCAGAAGACTGGAAGAAAGTTAATGTTTGTGCCAATATTTAAAAAGGGTAAGTGAGAAGATCTGGGTAATTATAGGCTTGGCAGTCTGACATTGATCCCAGACAAGATAGTGGAGTGACTGATAAGGGACTCAATTATTAAAGAATTAAAGGAGGGTAATATAGTTAATGCCAATCAATATGGGCTTATGGAAAATAGATCTTGTCAGACTAATTTGATATCTTTTTTGTGTGTGGTGATATTACAAGTTTGGTTGATAAAGGTAATAATAGTGTTGATCTAATATTCTTAGATTGCTGTAAGGCATTTGACTAGGTACCACATGACATTTTGATTTAAATAAAACCTCCTTAACATGGCACACATTAAGTGGATTAAAAGCTGGCTAACTGATAGGTCTCAGAATGTAATTGTAAACAGGGAATCGTCACTGAACAGGTGGGTGTGTTTCTGGTATGGTCCCACAGGGAGTAGTTCATAGCCTTATGCTATTTAATGTTTTTATTAATAACATGGAAGAAAACATAAAATCATCACTGATAAAGTTTTCAGATGACACAAAAATTGGGGGAATGGTAAATAATGAAGAGGATAGGTCACAAATACAGAGCGATCTAGATCACTTGGTAAGCTGAGTGCAAGGAACCAATACACGTTTTAATATGTCTAAATGTAAATATATACATCTAAGAACAAAGAAAGTAGGCCATACTTGCAGGATAGGGGACTGTATCCTGGGAAACTGAGACTCTGAAAAAGATTTGGGGATTGCAGTGGATAATCAGCTGAACACGAACTCCCAGTGTGATACTGTGGCCAAAAGGGTTAATGAGATCCCTGGAGGCATAAACCAGGGCAGCTCGAGTAGGAATAGAGAGGTTATTTTACCTCTGTATGCACTACTGCAACTGCTGCTGGAATACTGTGCCCTGTTCTGATGTCAACAGTTCAAGAAGGATGTTGATAAATTGGAAAGGGTTCAGAGAAGAGCCGCAAGAATGATTAAAGGATTAGAAAACCTGCCTTATTGTGATTGAACTCCTTGAGTTTATCTATTTTGTTTATTAAATAAAAGGGTAGGCGTGACTTGATTACAGTCTATAAGTACCTACACGAGGAATAAATATTTAATAATGGAGTCATCAGTCTAGCATGATTCAATGGCTGAAAGCTGAAGCTAGACAAATTCAAACTGGAAATAACTTCCCAAGGGTTGTGGTGGATTCTCTATCACTGACCATTTTAAAATCAAGATTGAATGTTATGCTAAAAGATTTGCTCCAGGCATTATTTGGGGAAGTTCTCTGGCCTGTATTATACAGGAAATCAGACTAGATGATCAGAATAGTCCCTTCTGGCCTTGGAATCTATGAATGCTTCACTCTTTTTGTATTAGTCATTACAATTGTCTCCTGACTTCTCTATTGTTAAATGAAATTCTGTTCTTCCGTACTCATCTGATTTGCTTGTTTCTTCCATTCTCTTCTGTAGCCATGGTCTCATATTTAAACTTTATCTTAAGCCCGATCTCCAATAGTGGACTGGCAAATGGGACTTGTTCCATGGTGCTACAGCTCCTCTGCTCTGTTTACTGAAACATTGATTTTCTTCAAGTATATGTAGTGGGTGGAAAATGTATATCCCTTTACACGATGCAGAACCAGTAATAAAAGGGCACCCTGCCAATCTACAACAAAGAGCTAGTGCCCAGAGAGGAATATCGCTCAGTGAAACAGAAACATATACTTCTTAGTCTAAGGCAAAGGAAAGCTTGGTTCTCTGAACTGTGACACTAAAACCACCACAAATAGAGCCTAAATACTTTCCAACCAACTTGCAAGCAAAGATCCAAAAGAAATCTCTCTCCTTCAACATGCTATTGAGAAACGGAGGGAATATTACACAACCTACCTGTCATGGCATTTTTCAAATAGTAGTAAACACACAGCATGGTTCTTTTAAAATAAAATACAAGAGGTGAAATGTAAATCAGTGGGAGTTTTGCCATTGATCTCAGGGGAGCCACGTTTTCACCCACATCTCTGTTTCATGCAGAAAATAGCTAATGTCTAATATTTCATTTTGGTAAATATATTAACCTCAATCTTTAGAAGAAGAAAAGTGTGGATGGTATGTGCCATTTTACAAATGTAACTTCATTTTCCATTGTTACGCATCTGGCTGGCTAGCTGCCTAACCCTTTCTGGCCAGGTGTCACATCCCATTTACAGATGGGGAGCAGAGGCAATAAGTGACTAACCCAAGGAGGCTGTGCAGACCAGGGAACTGAACCCAGGGCTTTTATCTGCTCGGCCAGTGTCCTGACCATGGGACTGTCCTTTCTCTCTGAGAGGAAGGCTCAGAACCAGCATAATGCATACCCATCCACTCCTGCTAGGTTTCTCAGGCAAGTTAGTAATACCTTATAGTTGACTGTGTCAAATGCTGCGGATAGCAGAATGGAGATGAATGCTGGTCCTTTCTATGCACTAGAGAGGAGATTCTCCATGCACATGGCCAGCCCAGACTTGGTGCTATAGCTTAGACTGAAACATGACTATGCTGTCTGAGGCATTAGGAGAGGTTAGATGTTGCAAGTAGCATCTCACTTTGCAGGGCCGCCCAGGGCGGGGGCAAGTGGGGCAATTTGCCCTGGGCCCCACAGGGGCCCCCACGAGAATATAGTATTCTATAGTATTGCAACTTTTTTTTTTATGGAAGGGGCCCCCAAAATTGCTTTGCCCCAGGCCCCCTGAATCCTCTGGGCGGCCCTGTCACTTTGCTCCAGAATGGTAGGTTAGACACCAGAGAGAAGGTGGGTAGGATAATATCTTTTATTGGACCAACTTCTGTTGATATGAGAGAGAAGCTTTTGTGCCACACAGCGCTCTTCCTCAGGTCAATCTAATATCCTGGGACTGACAAGGCTACAACTACACTACGTACAGCAGGTTAGACACCTGGCAGATGGGTTACATCAAATGGTGTTTTTTAGAGTGCTAGATGAGATATTCTGGGCTTAAGCTGACAAGGAGTTTCGGACGGTAACTGAAGGATAACACAGTATCTGCATAACGCTGAAACTTAGGAGGAGGAATTTAGGAAGGCCAAATGTAATTACCCACAGTGGAATTAGGATAGATCACTGAGGTTAATATTAGAGCTGGGCAAACATTTTCAGGCAAATAGTGTATTTGTTAAAAAATGCAATTTCAGTTAACCTGAAACTATTCATGAATTTGTGTCAAATTTGCCAAATACTTTCAGCTCCAAAAATAAAATTCAGGTGAGTTCCAGGAGGTGGCTTAGACACCATTCAGAAAGTGGTGGTGCTGTTGCTGCTCCCTCATGTGACCAATAGCCCAGAGGTAAAGGCACTCACCTGGAGTGTGAGAGACCAGCATTCAAGTCCCTGTGTTTGAGCAGGGATTTGAACCCAGTTCTCCCACATCCAGGCAAATGTCCTTACAACCTGGCTATTCTGTGATGCAGCTTTTGTATTAATTTAGATAGAATATGGGCCAAAGTGTCAAAGGTGTTAACAAAACCCAATCACTGTCCACCTTTAAACAGTGTTAAACAAGGTTTGATATACAGAGATCTCAGCGTGCTTAGTACCATGACAAACACATCATTAAAAATCCCTTTAACCTTTTATTAAAGATACAGAAAAGAAGGAAAAACAGTTAAAGCATTTGAAATGTAATGTATTAAGGCTTTCATTTGAACAGCATCACTTGTCCCCTTGCCCTTTTAGATAGAGAGCATTTTTAGAAGGATACCACCCTCACCCTTGTTTGACAGTCTCTTAGGTGGTATCAAAGATGGCAAAAGCTGTCCTTTTGGGGGAAAAGAGAAGAAGTTAGTTGAGATGGGTTGGAGCTGTTGCTGTTGTTAAAGTCCAATCAAATTCCCTAAAATAAAACAAACATACACAACATGGGAGAGAAAAGAATAACAAACATAGATAGTGCAGCTTCTGCCTCTGGTCTTGACTTTCACTTGCAACTTCACTTCAGGAGAAACAGGCCTGGCACAAGACCAAGACCTGGCAAGCTTGTACCAGCATTGGGCTGTTTAGGGCATTACTTTTAGCTGCCTCTTTCAGGCTTACAGCAGTTGTTGCAAAATATAAAATCTTGGCTGGCTAAGCCAGGGTCTTATTAGACAGAAGGAAAAAGAAGAGAGATCAGAAAGAGAAGAAATAAGGTAGGGGGGGGGAAAGGATGCTTCTTGGGGGTGGAATGACAAAGTCTCACTTTCTAGGTGGTGGCCAGGATTCATCCAGAGCTGGTGGAAGTGGCGGTGGCAGCTGGCTCCTCCTTTTTCTGGCCTGGTTTGATCAGGACATCTCTCAGGAATCAGATTACGATAAAGACTGTTCAGGGTTCTCACTCTGGATCCCTGGGTCCCAGGAGATGGGGGGGGGGGGAGGGGAGAGGAGGAGGAGGAGGTGGCAACCATGATGGTTAAGATCACTTCTTCCCCTTCTTTCAGTCAGCCATTGTTGCCGGTAGCCAGCTTTTCCCCTCTGCTTGTGTTGTTATAGGTTATTGTGGCACTTTGTGAACTTTCATCTTCTTTTTACAGTAGAACTCACAAATAGATAAATTTGTAGGCCCAATTATTGCAACAGGTCTCTCTCAATCTCGCCTCTTGAGGTTGTTCCATTTTGCATGAAATACTTAAATATTCGTTGGGCCAGCAAAAGAGTGTGAGAGAGACTCTCTAGCCTGGTGGTTTGGGCACTTTCCTGAAGGGGACAAGGAACACCTGGGTTCCAGTCCATGCTGTAATGACTATTTAATTGTTTATACAAAACAGAACAGCTTCAGCAGAAGAATTGAGAGGCCCCCACTGCAGAATACCCTACAGCTCAGAGATTAGAGCACTCACCTCTAACATTGTTTAAATCCCTGCTCTGCCACATTTGGAGCAGTAACTTGAACTTGGGTCTCTAACATCCCAGTTTAGTGCCTTAACCCTGGGAGGGGCATTGTCAGTTCCTCCCCCTGTTCTGTGAAAGCCCAAAATCGGAACATTTTGTTTTGGGATGGAACAAAATGTTTCATTTGACCCAAAACTAATTTTGTTTTTTGTTTTGTTTTCTTTTGCTGAGAAAGTCAAAACATTTTATTTTCGGGTTGATCTGAAGCAAAATCTCTCTGATTTTTTTTTCAGTTCATCCAGTGAACTGTTAACCTCTGAGGATAGGACAAGAAGCAATGGGCTTAAATAGCAGCAAGGGCAGTTTAGATTGGACATTAGGGAAAACTTCTTAACTGTCAGGGTGGTTAAGCACTGGAATAAATTGCCTAGGGAGGTTGTGGAATCTCCATCATTGGAGATTTTTAAGAACAGGTTAGATAAACAGCTGTCAGGGATGGTCTGGATAATACTTAGTGCTGCCATGAATGCAGGGGACTAGACTAGAAGACTCTCGAGATCCCTTTCAGTCCTACAATTTTATGAACCAAAAATGATTATTTGCACAGTTCTAGTTAATATCTCCTACTCAGGGTCATTAAGGATCACTCTGCGAAACTGCTCAGGGTCTTTGTTTTAAGTCTCCTCCAAAAGATGATCCACTCTAACAATATAGTTGCCTCCAGCAACACTCTGGGTTGTTCATTCAGTTCAGGCTCTTAGAAAAGTGCAGCACACAGATACCTCTTCCAGCCAGGGAGACCCAGCTTAGCTAGTGGAAGCTAATGAGGTCACAGCTCACAGTGTTATGGCTCCAGTAATGGCTGAATAAATGAATCACTAATAACTCTCCAATGTTATAGCATCAACTTTCTTCATGTAGTAAAAACATTGTCTCTCCCTGAGTATGAGATTTTCCAATATCAGTATTAAACTTCCACTATTATTAGGACTACTATATGCCTGAGTTGCAAAATTAACGCTTTGTGATTATCTTGTACATTTCATGTCATTCACTGCCAGCATTCTGAATATAAAGAACAATGTGCAAACCCAGCAGTATTTTCAAATGACAAAGCCATTATCAGTGCTAAACTCTGTTATCAGCCAGTAGCCAAATGTTTCAGCAGATGCAACCAAATGCGATTAAAGTTTCGAGACCAGAAACGTTTAGATGCAAAAAGAACTTTTGCATGAACAGTTTTGCCTTAAAACATTATCTCCCAGGGCATGTACCATAATTTTTCCATCTATTTGCTATACATCCGAGGAAAGCAAAAAGTAGAATATTGTAGAAGTATAATTATCTGATTCATTTCCCCCCCCCAGTTACTGGGTTTCTTCTAGGTGGGAGATAGAAATGCACTTTTTATTATGAATGTGGATAATTGTGGGCTCCAGAATATTCCCTGAAATTCAATGACTGCTTATTTTTTCCTTTCTCTGATTTGAGATTATATTATATAAAGACAAATATCCTAACAATGGATATTCTTTCTATATGGTTAAATATGGCTGGTTTCTTAAAATGGCTGGCTGCATTTCAGTGAGACTATGCATTTGCTTTGGAAGTGTCCTGTTGTGCCATTTAATTAACTTGTGTCATGTGAAATATGTGAACTGAGAGATTACTATAAATTCTGAAATCCCAGAGGACATGAATATGGACGTGTTTCTGTCATGCTCCATTCCCAGTATTAGCACAAGTGTTTTTGAGACTATATTAGAGGAACTTCATTAAATGAGAGGAAAATCAGTAGGGAAATACTTAGCAAAGTGAGAGAGAAGCTTTATTATAATACAAGCTAGTACACTGCCACTTATTCTTCAGTGCATCCCAGTGAACATAACTCAGCTGCTATGATGACAAACCAGTGATAGGAAATAGATGATGTTTAATATTTCTGATGGTAGCCTTCTCTTCCCACAAACCTATACCATCGTACAACTCTGGTGCCCTTGGAACTGAAGCAAATTTTTAAAAAATATTCAGCGTATCTTTCTGGAACGTTGGCAAGTAGTTTATCGGGAATTTTTGTTGGTCAGTTTTGTTATTTGCTAGGCTAAGCATTAAATTAAAGTGTGGTGTTTTATTAGGTACCCAGAGGCCTTTGGGCATGGAAACCTGTAATGTAAGCATAATAAATTTCACCAAATTTTTTACCAATGAGCACATTCAGCTTAACTGTGTTCTTAACTCTCACTGATACTCCAGATCTCAGGGTTAACATCTGAGATGGGGGGTAAATAATACAAATTTGCTTATTTGTCACATGACTTTTGTAGCAAGTTATGAGACAATTGAAAGTGGAGATGGAAGAAACTACGGCTCAACTGTGTTATGTTAAACGATTAAGTGCCTCATGGGTGTATAGAAGGAATGTGTGTTAAGTGGGTGCCTCATGTGCTTCCTACAGGGATGAGAAGTCCATGTTCTGCCTCTGAAAAACTAAATTTTTAACCTCAAATATTCAGTCTCCTGCAATGTACTGAAGGAACCACACTTCAATATTTAGAAAACCAAAGCATTCTTCTGTGTGGTAGTGTATGGAGCTGGAGTTGTAGAACAGATGGTCTTAGACAACTGTTGCATTTATTAATGCAGGTATTGTACCTGCAGAATAAGGACAGTTAGAGGATATGCAGTACAAGTGCCAAGAACTGTGTGTATTGTTCTGTGAGAGGTCCCACCAGTGCTACATGGATAGGAGTGGTCTTTTTTCTGGTCTGTAATCTGATGTCCCTGCATATGCAGCCCAAATTCGCATAGGATTTTTGCCATCATATTGTATTCTGAGCATATATTTAGTTCATTGTTACTGTGAAGTCTTTCAGCATTGCTCCCCTCCCTCTGAATATTTCTCACGTCTTTTTTTTATTGCCCACAAGGTCTATATAATGTAGCATTCTTCTATATCTTTGTTATCACTTCGCCTTGTGGGATACAGGCTCCTTATGCACCAGCTCGTTGTGCGCTGAACCACCATTGCATCATCATCTCCTTTGCTGGCCTTGTGCCTTCTACACCCGGAACATCTTCATGTCCTCATTCACCAACATGCGTTCTTTCTTCCTTCAAATTCCATTTTAAAATTCACCTCTTCAGGAGATCCATCCTTCCCTTTTCTTATCATTCAGGTTATGTCTGCGCTTGGAGCGGAGCGTGTGATTCCCAGCTCGCATAGACATACTCACTCTAGCTCTCATCAAGCTAGTGTGCTAAAAATAGTAGTGTAGTGCAGCCGTAGTAGCACGGAGAACAGCAAGTGGCACTACAGGTTAGCCATGCGGAGTACCAAACCTGAGTGGGTTTGTACTCTGCACACCCCTGGCTCCAAGTGTAGACATAGCCTTAATACCCTGTAGATCCTGCGCTAGACTAGCGGCTATACATTTCTTGTCTTGAATTTGTGTGTTCTTACTTAGATTGTAAGAATTTCAGGTCAGGGAACACGTCTCATCTGTTTTGTAAAGTGCAAAGTAAATTCCCAGATATATGTTTTATTATAATCATAATTTCCCCCCAAAATGTATTTTCTTGTATTTTTCCTTACTGAATTTCATTTTGTTACATGCTGCCCATACGCCCTGCTCTTAGAGAAGGACTCACAAATTCATTTAGTGAGACTGTTTCCGCAAAGTTACAGAATGTGTTTGAAGACCTAGCTGGTTTGTTGAAAGGTGTGGCTCAGTAGTTTGCCAGCCTCAGAATGGTAGCGACAACATAAGGGCTGCTGCTTGTACAAAAAGGCACCATTAGCATGGCATTGGTAATGAAAACCGTCTGTGGAATTTTTGTCTAATGGTAGGAAGCACTCTGCTAATAATGTAGGACAAGGAGAGGCACAGAGTGGATGCTATTCCTGGGAGTTGGTGGAATGGAGACTTCTTCTCTTTTCAGATAAAAATTGGTGTGAGAATTAGGTCACACGTGCCTGTTTAGCTGAAGAAAAAATAAATGTGGGACATAGAATGCAATTCTACTCTGTGTGTATTAACCTATTGGGCTTCTTGAGATGGGTTAGAGCAAGTTTCTGTGTTTGTACTGAAGAAACAGATTTTCTGCTGAGGGATTTCTTCTTCAGTTATCTTTTGGCCTCAATCACTGATGGCTCTTGAAAAACAAAAGCAAAACAAGATTTTTGTGTAGCCAATTTTAAATGGTTGTGACCTTAATCGCATCTGATATTGTGATCTCTCAGAAATCACACGCAATCCATATCTACCAATCAAATCTGAAAGGTAGCTATTCAAAAAGGAATTAACTACATGGATTCATTCAGCAGAGGCAGTAAACCGAGTGGAAATGGCCCGCAGAGAATACCAAGAGCATAAAGGGTGTGTTCCCCCGAAACCACAGAGTTCCTGAAATGGTTCTATGCTGCCCACCTTCCTGGTCCCTAGTATAGGGGAGAACTTGTAGTGTGATGTAGGAAAGAAGGATTGTGACCAGAGTGCTGCTGTGCTCTGGCTAGTGTTGGGTGGTAGATGGCTCATTGGGAGCCAATAAGAACATAAATAAGAGTGTAACCCTTCTGCCCATCTAAGTTGGCAGCAACAAGGGCCGGGTTCTGTATCTAGGGGTTCCGTTTCAATAACGCAATGCAAAACCGGCTCGAGCCCCCACCCAGTGACCTGGGACAATTACATACCACCGCCTGGGTGCCTCTAAGAGGCAATACTTCCCCTCTCACAAGCACGGAGTCTGAGTGTAGCAGAAAATGTTTAATAACATGAGGTAAACGACATCAGCATTAAATTGGAAAAAACACCACAAACAGGATTCATAACACAAACCATGAGCAAAAGACCCACCCCAGCAAATTGGGCTGTGTCCTTTCCCTTTGGTTCTTGAATCCAGCAACCCAAAAATCACCCAGAGTCCCCAAAGTCCAACACCCCCAAAGTCTCTTGGGTCCAGCAACCACCCAAAGTCCCAAAAGTCCAACAAACCCCAAAGTCTCTGTCCCTGGTCAGTGCAGCCCCAGAGTAAAAAGGGGGGGCACGCAGGGTGTTAAGGGGCACCTTACGTGATCCAAGGCCGGCCGGCCGTCTCTCCGTGGGGTTCCGCCGCAGCCTTCACCACGAGCCAGTCCACTTCCTGCTGTCCCACAAACTGCTCCGCTCCGCTCACCGACCTGTGAGTCGCTCCAGCCGTCCCCGCAAACAGCTCCGCTCGCCGTTCCTTGGGCCACTCCAACCGGCTCCGCGCCGCTCCTCCAGTCGTCCCCACAAATTGCTCCGCCAGCTGCTTAGCAATATAGCTTCAGGCTCCCCCACTAGTTAACACAGCACTCAGTGATCTCAGCTCTTAATAACTTTAGCTCTTTTGTGATTTCAGCTCTTAGCGATTTCAGCTCATAGTAGGGGAGCCCCAGTGCTGGTGCACCATTGGCCCAAAGTGAATTCAGCTCAGCAGCCTGTAACTAGACTCCTGATGGAATCAAAGTTAGCTCTGACATTCAACAGTGGAGAGAGGAGGTACTGCAATTGGTGTTTCAAACCCTCAGAGGGGGCCCATATCATCAGGTACAAATACCTGTCCCCATCCTCTCTCCCTTCACTGGGTTTTGTAACCCATGCCCCTTGTCAAGCAAGTGCTACTTAGGTAATGGTGAAGGACTCACTCAGTCCTTCTGTCATACAACGGTTCCACTGGTCTTGATTCACAGAATCAGGGTAACAAAACTTTATTCTTCCTGCACCAATAACAGAGAAACTGGGGATCCCACACCAGCCAAAGTAACCACTTTCAGTTGCTGTTGTTTCATGCCAGGCAAGTGGGTGTGCCTATGCAAACAAGATCAGCCCCTGGAGTTCTTTTCCACACTCGCCATAATTCACCACCAGATGTCAGGGTAGAGCTCATCCTGACTCTGCTTACAAGAGCAGCCCGTCAGGAGGCGCTGAGGTCCAAACCTGGCAGTACCACCTAGTGGCAATGGTCTGGGCTGCAACAACCAGTGGTGAGGTTGAGGTTGGGGAACCCAGGCCCTCCCTATTCCACCAGCTTCCAAACCAGGGCCCTGTGAACAATAGTTCAAATATGTGGCTTAGGGGCAGATGCCCTTATGCCTGTTCCCGAGCCACTTCCTACCCCGTCTTCGGTTCCTCTGTCTGCACAATTGATCAGTTTCTGGATTCTCCCTGGAGTTCTTTCTGATCGTGCTTCAGCAGGTTGTCCCCTCTCAGCCATGGCCCATCATTCCCTGCCTCTGTGGAGTGAAGGGCCTGTGGCGGGTCAGCAGTGGGGCCTGGTCTTGGCAGCATAGAGCCCCGATGGCTTCTTTGCAGAAGCTTGCAGTGCATGACTTCTCCCCTGCTCTGTCTGCCCAGACTGAATTTAGCTGCTCCCTTTTGAGCCCAGCCTCCAATGGGAGTATGCCCAGCAGGTGCGGCTCGGCAGGGCCTTCTGGGCCCAGAGCTGCTCTTTAATCTCACTTCACCATTGTGGGGCTTGTACACCCCATCACACACCTCTAATTTACAGTCTGGGCTGAGAATCCAGGGTGTTCAAAGGTGACTTGAAGCCATATTTTTTCCTTCCTTCCCAACCATTCCCATGCTGACTGAAAATATGGAGAACTGAGGGGTTTTTTTTTCTTCAAATTATGCATATGCTATCCAATTGGCAGATGAATATATATTATCTAACTGCTAATCATATTAGAGAGACAAGGTAGGTCTTTTATTGGACCAACTTCTGTTGGTGAGAGAGTGTCTAAAATCCTGGGACCAGCACGGCTACAACACTGCATGCAATCATATTAGGAAGATGAAAATAAAATAGAATAAAAAGAACTAGGAACCCGTAAGAGGTGAAAAGAGAAAGTGGGTTGGCAGGTGTATTACTGGCAAGGCAGGAAAGAAGAGGAGAGGAGAAATGGAAAACAGGCTGACAAGCGAGTACCTGCTGGCTTGCTTGTTTTTGGACGATCATTATTCCTGTGGGGCGCATCTGAGTTATGAAACTACCTTGCAGCAGCTCCCAGGATGAGGAGAATAGATCCAGATTGCCTCATATTGAACACATATTGCACAGCCACATTTAATTTGATGTTTGTCTCTTTCAGTTTTCAAATTTAAATACAAGTCTAGCGACATAAGGTAAAATCCTTTATTCTTCCATATATGTGTGTGTGTGTGGCGGGGGGGTGGGCTTAAATTCAACAGAGCCTCTGTGATTTCAGTATGCAACGTGTGAAAGTCTGTTTGGGGCACAGTCCATCCCTTGTGGTGGTCATGGAGCAATGGTTTGCAGTGGCTCTCTGCAGCAGCACGAAGGGGATGTTAGGAGCTGAGTTGGGGCAGGACAAGGTAAGGAGAGGATGTGGCTGTATGGACCCAATGGCTAAATCTCTTATGGAGGGGTCGCCAGATAATGTTCTTGGAAGGATTCTTTTTTCCCTGTTCTCCATGGAGATACCCAGCACTTAATCTATATGTTTGGGCCCTGCTTATGCTAGGGGTCAAGGACTTGGCACATTGATCATGTTAAAGTCTTTCTTGTGGCATGAGGAGTCATCTCAGTCAATGGATTTTTCTTTTTTTTGTTTGTTAAGTGAATGATATTTATTTTTTAATGAGGAAACCATTTCAAACTGTATGCTAGCAATGTACCTAGCAGTTTAAAATGAACTATGTGGCTCTGTAGTGTCTAATAGATGGTTTAAAAACAATAAATCGTGAAATAATCTGTCTTCTATTTTTAGAAAGTTAGTAATTAATATGAATGATACTGAAATTATGCAAGAAAAAAATGAAAGGCAGTCTTTTAATGGAAATTATGGGGCTTGATTCTGATCTCCATTACAATAGTGTAAATCTAGAGCCAGTGGTATCAATTAAATTATTCTGGGTTTGCACTGAGATCACAATCAATTCCTATGGGTTCTAATCCTAGTGAGTCTCTATAATCTCTTCCCTGGCACCATGCTGTAAGGAATCAATTGCATTATCAAAATTGTTCAGCTTTTAGATTGTGCTGATATAGTCCAGTTGAACTGTCACTTCTACCTTCTAGATAAAGAAAATGTTAAAAGTCCTCTATTGTGTAACACACTACTCCAGTGGAGAGCCATATTTATAACTTTTAGAGTAAAAAGGAAAGACAAGTATTTTTGTTCCAGAAAAGTAGCTTTGTGAAAGTACAACACAGAAGAATTAGTCACTAATAAAAAAGGTATTGCCTTTATGATGTACTTTAAAGCTACATAAATAGTCTTTGATTGCACACAGCTGGATAGCTATATATAAAGAAAGCAATAAACATGATACTGTACCAGTGAAATGACTGAGTGAATTAATATACTGTAGTTTATATAAAATTTGTACCTAGTTCTGTTGTGTTCCTCTTCCTCCACTCTTTGTATGTTTTATCATAGAATGGTAAGACTGGAAGGGACATCAAGAGGTTATGATTCTAATCCAGTCCCCTGCACTCATGGCAGGACTATATTATTTAGACCATCCCTGACAGGTGTTTGTCTAACCTGCTCTCAAGAATCTCCAATGATGGAGATTCCACAACATCCCTAGGCAATTCATTCCAGTGCTTAACCATCCTGGCAATTAGGAAAAACTTCCTAATATCCAACCTAAACCGCCCTTGCTGCAATTTAAGCCCATTGCTACTTATCCTATCCTCAGAGGTTAAGGAGAACAATTTTTCTCCCTCATCCTTGTAACAGCCTTTTATGTACTTTAAAAAACTGTTATGTCCCCTCTATTTTCTCTTCTCCAGACTAAACAAACCCAGTTTTTTTTCAATCCTCCTTCATAGACCATGTTTTCTAGACCTTTAATCATTTTTGTTGCTCTTCTCTGGACTCTCCAATTTGTCCACATCTTTCCTGAAATGTGGCGCCCAGAACTAGACACTATATTCCAGTTGAGGCCTAATCAGTGCAGAATAGAGTGGAAGAATTACTTCTCATGTCTTGCTTACAACACTCCTGCTAATACAACTTTTCATAGTCTTAGATTTGTAAGGCCATTTTTTCTTTGTGAATTAGAGTGCTTAGCACAATGGGGCCTCTAACAGACACTCTAACAGAAATAATAATTATCCCTTCTTACATTTTATATAATCAATTTCCATTCTCCATGTATAGTGTTCTGAAGAGCAATGCTGTGATGTTAAGGTCCATATTAAGATATCTCCTACCCAAAACTGGATATTTTAAGAAAGATGTGGACAAATTAGAGAAAGTCCAGAGGAGATCAACAAAAATAATAAGAGGTTTGGAAAAAAATATCCAGGAGGAAAGGCTGAAAGAATTGGGCATGTTTAGTCTGGAGAAGGGAGGAATGAGTGGGGACATAAGTCTTCAAATATGTGGAAGGTTGTTAAGAGGATTGTTAGAGAATGAGCAGGCAGACCCAGAGGCGGATTGAGTAAACGGGCTTCTTTATTGCAGTACTTGTTCCCTCAACCCAATTGTCGAGTAAGCTCTGAGCTAATCACATCACATTATTTTATCTAAGTTAATATGTAAATACCTGTATTTACTACAACATCCCCAAAACCCTTATTGAGTAATATGAATATTAATAGCTATATGCTGAATATAATTATCCCCGCCCCTGTTTACTGTTTACAGCATAAAGCATATTCTACAGACATTTTTACCTTGAAGATACATTTCTTTGCAGTAATTACAGCCACAAATTCCCTTGATCAGCAGTTCACAGGGAAGGGAGGAAGGGGCCATGACCCAGAGCTTGTTTATGTAGCTGGGAAAGGAAGGGAGGGGGAGGTAATACTTCTTTACACAAAGGGTATTCTTTAGACACCCACATTCCTTATGCAGCTGCAATGCTTATCAATCCTTAACAAGCAGAAGGGAAGGGAGAGGGATGGCACTTTATCTGTCAAGCGCAGAAACGGTGCCTGCCCAGGCTTCTACTCCCTAATACCATGTCAGGACACCAGTGGTTTCCCAGGTCTTTACTTAACCCTTACATATCCCAACAAGGATGGTGATCAATTGTTCTCCATATACACTGAGAGAAGACCAAGAAGGACTCAGTTAATCAGCAGCAAGAGAGATTAAGGTTAGATATTAGAAAAACTTTCTAACTAAAAGGATAGTTAAGTACAGGAATAGGCTTCCAAGGGAGGTTGTGGAATCCCCATCACTGGGAGGTTTTTAAGAACAGGTTAGACAAACATTTGTCAAGGGTTATCTAGGGTACACAATCCTGCTTCAGTGTGGAGGAGATGGATAGATGATCTCTTGAAGTCCCTTCCAGCCCTGCATTTCTATGATTCTATATTCAATATGCTGATAATTCCAAACTGTATGTCAGTATGACGACTGACCATGTATCAACTCACCTAGTGTAAAACCCATCTGTATTCCTGGACTTTTGTGGAAAGGGGATTATTTTTGGACTTTAGTTGTACAAATTCTATTATATTTTGGATTGATACCATTAGTTTTGATTTAATTGTATTTGAATTTATATTTTGTGCAGCCTTTTATCGTTTTAATATTATTTCAAAAGTATGCAAAGCCATGGATAGCTGCTTTTTTATGGTAGCTTATTCACAATTTAAAAAAAATTAAAAATGGAAAATATATGGAGATATACCTATCTCATAGAGCTGAAAGGGACCTTGAAAAGTCATTGAGTCCAGTCCCTTGCCTTCACTAGCAGGACCAAGTACTGTCCTTGCCTTTTTTTTTTTTTTTGCCCCAGATCCCTAAATGGCCCCCTTAAGGATTGAACTCACAACCCTGGGTTTAGCAGGCCAATGTTCAAACCACTGAGCTATCCCTCTAGATTCTCCTGTTATCTCATTCCCAGTGGTAAGAGAATCAGGCTCATTTGTAATTTGTATTGAATTATTACACAAAAAGCATTTCTCACAAATCTACCACTGTTTAAAAACAGAACTTTTAAAAACGAATAACATCAGTTAATTGGTGTATGGACCCCAAAATCCTCCAAAGGTGATCAAAAAATCAATATAATATCTTTGAACTGGAAATTTTAAATTAGGATTTGGATTTCAGTTGAAAGATACACAAATTCATACACAGACAGCTCTCCATTGACTAAATGACTGAGATTATATATTGTGCATGGTTTTTCAGCTAATGTGGAAAATATTGCTGTTAGGAGTTATATACGTGATACCTTTTATTCTGACACAAGTATGCAAATAGCTTGGGTGTAAGTCCTACATGCCCCCTTCCACAGATTGTCTGAATAGACATACCTGGGACATTGAAGCTGGATGGGAAAGAGCTTTCCTGTCCCATGAAACATTTTGAGATTTAATTTACACAAAGTGAAACAGTTCTAACAGGAAAGACAGAGAGACCCACCCCAGGATTCCCAATAGCCTGGTGGTTAGGGCACTCATCTGGAATGTGGGAGACCCAGGTATAAGTCCCTGATCAAACCTTTGGGCTATTGCCTATTCTGGGGTAGTCTTTTGGCCAGAAATTCCATTCTGGACCCATGAAGCCGTTTCTCGACCAAATTTCACCGAAATGGATACGTTCTTGAGAAAAGTTTGTTTCAATGGGTTGGCATTTGCTGACAAAAACAGTTTCATCAAAAAATTCCTGACTGACTGTACTGGACATGGGTTTATTTCCTGAAATAGCCTATTTTCAGTACAGCTAGCACAGAGACTATTTTTTGCTCATACATACCTGTTGTTCTATTTCCAGATGATATTGATGTACATATGGGATTGAGAATCAGGCCCTTACAGTTTTGGTCTAGACTGCAATTCTTTGCATAAACTTATCAGAAACAAGTGCACACTTCATGAGCACTATATATTCTATAGTGCAGGGGTTCTCAAAGTGGGGGTCATGACCCCTCAGGGGATCGTGAGGTCATTACATGGGGGGTCGCGAGCTGTCAGCCTCCACCCCAAACCCCACTTGCCTCCAGCATTTATAATGGTGTTAAATATATTAAAAAGTGTGTTTAATTTATTAGGGGAGTTGCACTCAGAGGCTTGCGATGTGAAAGGGGTCTCCAGTAAAAAAGTTTGAGACCCACTGCTATAGTGGAAGAAAACAACAAACGTAGCCTCCTCAGTTGCATAGTCAATGGGGAGCTATCTACCTCTGTGTGGTTTTTACACATCTCTCAGCTAAATCAGTTACATTAATGCAAATTCTGTCAGTTGGGGATATCCTGTAGATTTGGGAGTCTTTGGATCTATATGCAAATGAATGGATTATATTGCCCCAGATATATGGCTGGTCATCTGGTGACAGAAATGAGTAGATATTCTTTATTTTCTAAAGACTACAAGTCAAATTCATACACATTTACTGATATTTGTTTGGAATACTCTGCACTATATTAAACTGCTTTAGAACACCATATGCGAAATAACACACCTGACTGGAAATTGCTTACACAAGCCATGCAGGGTGACTGCTGCATTTGATGGAGAAGTGAAGTGAAAGGCAAACAATACACTGGTTTTTAGGAGGCACATCACATTCAAGACGACATGCCTTTCACTTCACTGAGATATTCCACAAAATACTGCAGTCCCAACTCGCAAATTCTGCCATACGTGGGTTGTTCAGGTAATACTGTGCAATGTGAGTGGAAAAATGG
The DNA here is from genome assembly GCF_028017835.1 of Emys orbicularis. NCBI lineage: Eukaryota > Metazoa > Chordata > Testudines > Emydidae > Emys > Emys orbicularis. Next base: position 323,156,623 of record NC_088683.1, on the reverse strand, counting down.
TTGCCAAATATTTCCTTGTCATAGATGTGCTGAATATGCTGTTCAGACTCCGTAGTTTGAGGCAAAGATGTTGCTTATTTCTCATATTTTAATGGTTATGTATTATGTTGATCTAACCCATCATGTAAAGAAATAGCTAGGAAGGCCGTTCAGGATTGGACAGTATATAATAGACCTAAACTTGGTTTAAAATTTGGTTGAAAATGACTATTTACCAGACCCAAGATAAGGAATCCCCAAATACAGCCAGATCTGGACACGCACATTTGGCAAAATAATCAGATTAATGTGTTGGCACCAGGAATTTTGTCCTTCTGGACAAATTCATTCTTCATAAAGCATGTCAAAATGCAACATCAAAAAATGATGACATTTCATGGAGCTTATATAATATTTGGGACCCTTTAAATCCTCCAAGCCAGAAAACAGAATCTCTTCACTGAAACAGGAAAGATAGGAGAATATTATGTGTGGCAACTGATAATTTACTTTTCCCACTTATTGCATTTCACACATTGATCAGCCTGGGGTATACTTCTGTTAAAAGGTTTTTTCTTTGCTGGTTGCCTTCTCACTCCCCAAGAGGGAGGGAAAGAATAGGGCTGGATAGAAGGGGTAAATGGGAGGCAGTATGGAATTTGAGAAATGAGGTGTGTTCCAGCAGCACTTTGAGATCATAAATTTATTTCAAATGTTTTCTCAGAGTAAGAATAAAAAAGAAAGCACAACTGAGGATAGGTGTGCTATGTGGACTATATGTTGATTTTTCTGTGTTTGCCCTCAGAATATCCCTTTATTCTAGCCTGCTTTCAATATCAAACTGTATTTCTCAGGGAGAAAATTCCCAGCTTGGGGTATAATACATTAAATATTTGCAAACCACCGATGCCTGGAATGAGTGCTGCTTAATATAATTAATTCCAGTTTTCCAAGACCACGTGTTCCTCCCTCCACATCTCCTGTGTTGCTCCACTCACATCTCCATAGCAGTGGTTTAGGAGAAGAGTGTGGGTAAAAGATGGAGCTGCTCTGATGGGGTTCATTTTTCAAGGGTATTATGTATGCCACAGGGAAGCTTTCACCATTGCAAGCTGCCTCTATCAACTTGTCATTTCTTTTATGGGCACCATCCTGCATACATACTAAGCAGGTCACGCCCCTGCAGGGGCTCTGTGCATTGGCTGTCACAGGACCCCGCCAGTTCCTTTGTCTTGGTTTTTCTTGAACACTAGAGGGAGATCCTGACCTGCTGCTTGCACATGAAGGAAGAGGAACACACTGGTACAGCACACAACATGATCTAGCCCTAAATGTAAGGTGTGTTTTGTACGTCTCTCCACTGGTTCAGAGTGAGCCATATTTTAAAATAAGAGCCACTCTTATTTATTTATTTTATGTTAATATTTAAAATAATGTTAACCCCTACTTGGGCTTTCCATGGGGGGAACCAAACAAAATCCTGGTAAAACCAAGAACTCAGCATTTTGAAATGACAGGGTAAGCAGTTGTTCCAATGATAGAGGATCAGATGGCTGTAGGAGAAGAACAATGTCTCTGATGTGGCAGCAATCATAAAATCAGGTCATATGGAAGTTAGAGCTGGAAAAGACATATGTTATTGGATAGAGAGCCTATTCCCCTCCCACTGTAGGATATTGAGCCTCAGTAAAGGATTTATAAAATAATAACCTGATAATAGATACTTGTTCTGGATACTACACTTTCATGATCTGGACTTGGAAAATGTACCAGATGCCTTCTAGCCAAAGAACCACTGCCATTAGCAAAATGTAGTCTATTTTTAAATGATTTTCACAAAGCAAAGTAAAAACTGAGAATCCCTTTTATCTTGACTGTGTTTCATGCTTTGTATTAAATAAGCTCATGTATGTGCTGCAGGCAGATGTCAGTTTAGAAGCATCTGACTTGTAAGAGAGTTCTACTTAGAAATTGATATTATAATATCACCCTGAATTTGGGATATTCCATGTTCATATGAAATGACTGAAATAACTAGTAATACTTTAGAATGAACTTGGACATAAAGTTATTTTACGTCCAAGTTCATTATACATATACTATTAGACTTAAGAGTTCCAAGTAACATTATATATTATGGAAAAACCAAACAGCTGAAGATCAATTTCTCCTTCACATACCTGCCAAGACCTGATTTGAGAAGTGAATGTTTTACGCCACTAACATCTCCACCCCTTGAACTATGATCTGGTATGTGCCAGGTGCCACCCTTCTTGTGTCATGCACCATCCACTAGATCAGGGGTCGGCAACGTTTGGCACGTGGCTCGCCAGGGTAAGCACCCTGGCGGGACGGGCCAGTTTATTTACCTGCTGACGCGGCAGGTTCGGCCGATCACGGCCCCCACTGGCCACGGTTCGCTGTCCCGGTTCAATGGGGGCGGCGGGAAGCCGCGGCCAGCACATCCCTTGCCCGCGCTGCTTCCCGCCGCCCCCATTGAACCGGGACAGCGAACCGTGGCCAGTGGGGGCCGTGATCGGCCGAACCTGCCGCGTCAGCAGGTAAATAAACTGGCCCGTCCCGCCAGGGTGCTTACCCCTGGCGAGCCACGTGCCAAACGTTGCCGACCCCTGCACTAGATATATAGTACCCCAATGGCAACCTGTGGGGATTTTGCAGGGAAGTTAATATAAACTGAGGATGTATTTACTTTTCTGCAAAATCTCTGCTAGAGTGGGGAACCCTCCCCTAAGGGGAATTCCAGGGACTGCCTGTGATGGAATGTACCCATGTATTCACACTCTACACACCATTGTAATAATCTTGGTACAAAGTGTGCCTTGTAAGGTATCATTTGAAAACTAATAACTTGCTGATCAATAATATCATGGTAAAAATGTATGTAGCAACATTTGTAAAGCTATGAACATAAGCTGAAATCATGACTGAAGCGTGTTTACACAACAAGTCTGGGATATGGGTAAACCTGTTTCTTAAAGACAAAGGACAAGTTGATGTCTCAGCCAGGAATCATCAAAAATGATGGGCCATCACCTATCAAGTAGCCATTCTTTGGCAAGAGAAGGGGGCAAGAACAAACAGATCATGTCTTAGCAAATAACAGCATGAAACCTCCCCCCCCAGGAAACTCCTTGCTCTCAGCTGAAAAGAACTTTTTCTAGGGGTCACTCACAGGGAAATGCATTTCAAAGGGTGAGTGAACTATAAAAGTGCAGAGCAAAAACAGCCTAAGTTCTCTTCCTGTCCTCTTTTTTCCACCTAAGAAGACAAAAGAAACAGCCTATGAACTTGGTCAGCAATGATACTGGGAATCTGTGGTAAGAGCTTCACCTTAAACCAGGACTAGTTTGTTAAGTTTAGAAAGCATTTTATCTTGTAACCATTTCTGACTTTAATGCCTTATTACTTGTACTCTTTGTAGTTAAATACATTTTTGTTTGTTCTGTACTCAAAATTAATCCAATGTTGTGAACTGTGTGGGTAACTCCATTTAAGGGTGGCAAATTTTGGTATATTTTTCCCTTACAGCGACAATGGACCTTTAGAACTGTCCAGGAGAGGGCTGGACAATGCAGCGCAGAATAACCTTTTTTTAAGGGAAAAATCCAGGACTTGGAGTGTGTTGGGCTCACCCTGCATGTGGTAACCCAGGCTGGTGGAAGCCAGAGTGTAACTGAAGTGTGTCTGGCAGGTTGCAGCTATACACAGACACTCAGGGTGTGACTTGCATGCTGGCAGGTCGTTTGTCAGTGACCCAGCTGAGAGCTACAGCAGCAAGGCATTGTGACACACCGAGGTTTCAGGGCAAGGGTGCCAGCTCCTCATTTGTCTGGATTGCACTCAGAAAGGTCATACTGTCCAGATGTGAGAAGCCCTCCAAAACATCTGCACTGTCTGGCTGATGAAGAAGCCACATTGCTGATGTCCCAAGAGGCCAGACCCCTTTCTTCTGTAGGGAGGCAAATCCCACCTCCAACAGATGAATTTGTAGGAAATGATGAGGGGACTGTAATGGGGCATAAGTCCAACAGGGGTCCTATGTTGGCTGCCCGATCTCATAGTTGCTTGGGCATATTCAGGCCCGCCTTTTCTTGGTTGTCAGCCAAGTCTTAGCTGTGAACAATGTCCTTGGATGGGGCCAGCATCTTATCTTTGGACTGAGCTTGCTAGCTATATATTTTTTTTCCCAGTTAACTCATTCTGTTCTTTTTCCTTTTCCCCTTCTTGGCTTCTTTTAACCCACAAAGGAAACTTCCACTCTTCGCTTATACACCTTTTCCCAACAATGAACACATACACATTGCCATCATACACCCTTCCAGTAAAATAACTTCTATACAGAGCTTTGGAGCAACAAACCAGGACGAGCACACCCACTTTTGAGGAATCCACTTGGTACAACCTCTGGTGTCCAATAGCTTTCCTTTTTAAAACCTTAAATGCCTTGTCGGCTTCTGAGGACCAGTGAAAGGGGTCATGATCCGCTCCCTTACCGCATTCGTACAAGGGTTTAGCCCACAGTCCAAACTCTGGGATCCATATTCTGCAGAAGCCTGCCATACCCAGAAATGCCCTAAGCCGTTTACGATTGCTTGGGATAGGAACTTGGCAGATAGCTTCCTTTCTTTTGTTTGAAAGCCGACGCTCCCCCTGCCTTATGTGAAACCCTAAATATTGTACTTCTGGGAGGGCAATCTGAGCCTTACTCTGTGCTACCCGATATCCTCGGAGTCCAACAAAGTTCAGGAGGCTCACAGTGGCTTTAAGGCAAGGGATTAAACCCACAGCGGCAATTAACAAGTCATCTACATATTGCAGGAGGAGGACCTTGTCCTCATTGTCCCACTCCTCCAAATCTCTGGCCAGGGCCTGGCCAAAAAGGGTGGGGGAATTTTTAAATTCCTGGGCCAACACTGTCCAGCAAAGCTGCTTTTTAACCCTCCTTTTGTCCTCCCACTGGCTTCACTCTGGGGCTTGCATGGCTGAGGGCTCAATTGCAAGGGTCATTATCCAGGCATTCTCGGGGGGTAAGGTAAGGGTTACTTCATCTTGGGTGAACTCATACGGCCTGGCCCAATTGTTGTGTCGGACAGCCGAATGGCGGAGACCACGTAAAAGCAGTTCTTTGTAGGAGGTGAGACGGGTGAGATGCGTCGGCTCGTTGGGATTCCACCGGGGGTCTGCTATAGGGACCTGGTTTGCAGCAGCAGGGATGTGTGCTGCGTCTGCCTCATGTCTACGCTGTGCCTCCTCCCTTGCCTTAGACACAACCTGATTACGCTCCACCTCAGACAGCAGGGTCCGCATAAGGACATTACAATCATCCCAGTCAGGCTTACAGCTAGCCAGGCACCCTTCAAAGGCCGAGATAAACTTGCGTGGGTTCGTAGAGAATTCCCCTGCCTGTGCCTTAAAGGCTGCTAGGTCCACCGGGTTAAAAGGCACATGGGTGTAACAAATAAAAATGGCTTGTTTGTGTTTAAAAGTTTAATCAATGAAAAAAGAATAAATTAGGTCTTGCAGCAGAGACAGATGTTAGAGGGAAACCAAAATTCAAAGAGCAGTCCTTTTTAATGTGCTGTTTCTGAAGTGCCTCCCAAAGTTGCAAATTAATAAAGGTTGAGAATAACCCTGATTTATGATTACAGAATGTGCTGTGAGACTGGAAGATCAATAGCACTTTACTACTTACTAAAGAAGCTGTTTATTGAAATTATTACTTCTTATGGCATATACCAGTAGATAAACAGTGTGTAACTTAGTAAATTTTGTGTGACTGAATGCTTTGTGACTCGTCCCTTCAGTTCATTTTTATGCCATTCATTTCTGAATTTATTCCACAGTAAACACAGATACTACCATTCCATAATTTAAAAAAGAATTATGTCTCTTCAACTGAGAGAATCAGTGTGTGTTACATGAATTGCCTATCAAATTTTCATTGTTTTAGTCAATTGAAATTGAAAGTGATAAGTACTTGTTTTCAATTGGGAAAGCATTGTTAATTCACATAGTAATTCTTCCATCTAGAAACCCTACTGTCTGTTTTACAAAGGATCATAAAGAAACTTATGCCTGTGCTCCAAATTTCACCCCTTTCAGAAGTATTTATGCTCATGATAAAAAAAATCACAATTTTTCATATGGCAAAAGCTATTTATTGTACTTGATCTTGTTTCTCTTCCTGTACTGATGGCTACAACCCAGCCTAGGTTCGCCTCCACAGCTGCTTGCTGTGAAAACTTCCCTCTCTGTTCTGAGGGAGGATAGCACTTTCTCCATGGAAAGTGGGTACACAATTGCAAGCAGAGTCTGTCTGAGCTCTCCCCTGAAATCTAGTGGTGAGCTGTGGAAAAAGACTTCAGAAGCTGATCTCATTTGCATGGACACACCCACCCTGCCTAGGTGCTCAACATGATGGGACTGCTTGCCCAAATGATCACTTCTGGCTGGTGTTGGATTCCCAGTCTTCTTGTTATTGGGGCAGGAGTAATAAAGGGTTGCTATCCTTGTTGTGTGAATCGAGGGCAGCAGAACTGTACCTGGCATACCCGAATGGAGGGACTCACCCTCAACTGAACAGCACTCACTAGGCAGGGGACATGGGTTCCAAAGCCTGATGAGTTGAGAGAGGGTGGGGACAGGTACCTGTACTTGGTGGTGTGGGCCCTGTTTAAGGGTCCTAGACACCATTTGACCCTTCCCCTGTCTATGATATAATAAATAATTTAGACTCCATTGAGAGTCTTGTTACATACTGCAGAGCTGAAATCACTGATACCTAGGTCTAAGTGTTTGACCTACTTTGGGGTAGTGTCTCTATTGCAAGAGACTGCACAGTGTGCACCAGCAGTGAGGCTCCCCCACTAACAGCTGAAATCACTGAGACCTGCGTGAAGTGTGTGGGAGGGGGCCTGCAGACATCTTGGTGAGTGGGGAGTTGGCAGAGAGGTGTGGCAAGCGGCTAGCAGGGTGGCTGGTGGAGAGGTATGGCAAGTGGCCAGCAGAGAATCTGGTGGAAAGGGCCAGAGCAGTGTAGCGTGTAAGGTGCCTCCTTACCCCCACCGCCTTCTACACAGGGTGGGAGGTGAACTCTGCGGATGAACCTCTGAACTCTGGGGATGCACTGGCCCAGGACAGCAGCTGTGAGTGGAGTACAGAAAAGGGACAGGCACGTTAAAGGGACTTTGGGGTTGCTGGACTTAAGACTCTGAGGGGAAAAGGACACTGCCCAACTTAATTGTGGGTGGGTCTTTTGCTCATGGTTTGTGTTTATGAACCCCAGTTGCGGTGATTTCCCAAATTAATGCTGAGTTACTTCCCTTCTTTTATTAAAAGTTTTTGCTACACTCAGACTCCGTGTTTGCGAGAGGGGAAGTATTGCCTCTGCCCAGGGGCGGTGTGTAATTGTCCCAGGTCACTGGGTGGGGGCTTGAGACAGTTTTGTGTTGTATTGTTGAAAAGGAACCCCTAGATACTGAACCCGGCCCTTGTTACTGCTGGCTTCACCTGGAAGAAGGATTACACAATGCTGGTCTCAGTCCAGTCCCCTGCCTAGATGTGGAATGTGGCATAGGAGTGACATTGGGATGTGCTTCTGGACTGGGGGGTGGATGTCTCCTGAGCTGATGGAAGACATGTCACATTTAAAGAGGCCATGTAGCCCAAAGGTAATGTTTTTTGCCTGATAGCTCTGAAAGAGAACTCTGTGAGGGGGAGAGTCTTGGCCCATTGAGCTAACAATTCCCCCCACCACGAATTTTAAAGACAAATGTGACTTATAGGGAGGAAAAAACGCACAGTATTTTTCTCATTTTCTAACGAGCTCTACTGTCTGCTTTGTTCTCCATATATTTTGTTTCTTTCAGGGACTAATCATTGTGGCGCTCTGCTCTACATTTTACCACAGGGGTTCCCAAACTTTGCTGGCATGACACCATTTTAATGCATTATTTCCTCCTGGCACCTCAGACAGCATGGAGGACACATTTCTGTAGAGCAAAATGGAGTCGTCTGCACAGTGTGACATTGCAAGCACTATACGTGTGGCATCGTCTGCACAGCATGACCTCATACATACAGGGCATGCAAGGTCATGCTGTGTGGAGGATGTCATATTGTAGAGCAAAATGGTGTCTTCCCTGCATTGTGTCCTCACATGCATCATACATGCGTGGTTATGCTGTGTGGAACAAAATGGTGTCTTTGACACACTAGTCATCACCGTAACCCCATTTGGGGTCAGGACCCACAGTTGGGGAACTGCTGCTTTACCATAATCTCTCCTCCTAAGTTCCAACTGCTGGATCCAATGACCTCAAATTTGTTGTTAGTGAGATCAGTTTCTAATGGCCATCTCAGTTAGGCTGAATAGCTGGTTACTCTGATCAGTTTAATCTGATTTTGATGGGTTGGATGTCACCTGATGTGCTGGGGTCCCACTGAGCCTCAAGGGACAGATTCTTTTCTTCATTACATCTGTGTATGTGAAGTAAGTGGAATTATTCAGGATTTACACTGGTTTAACTGATCCAGAAAACCTCCTGAAAGACACAGGAATGTCACTCATAATATTAACCTGCCTTTCTTCTTCTGCTTACTATGTGATCTCCCACTTCAGCTTGTATTTTCACAATGTGGCAATCACCCAAAGGGTCTATGGTAATCATAACCCGATCTTCCAGGTCAACACAGACAATTAATTGCTTAGCGCTTCTCACTTCAATGCCTATTTCTGATGTGCAAAAGCTTTATAGTGATAATGGCAAATAACTCCAGTGTGCTATCCCTGCCTCACAGAACTGACTAATCAGTTTTAGCATTTTGATATCATTAATACACTCTACCCATTGTCAAATATAGTGCAAATCATTGCTGTGGGCAATAAAGAGAGGATTTGGCAGGAGAAAAATAATGGAGGAAATATAACTTCTTTTGCATATCAGAGAAATCAAATTGATTTTGCAACTGGAGTACTAATGCATCTGTATGTTGTAGAGTATGGTGCAAGTCATTCTTACGCAGTAATAAGCATTTCTGTCTTGAACAGAAGGTGGGATTTTTGTTGTATCCAAAAACACTTCAGTACAAAACATGAAGAGCTTTTTCTTTTCTTTTTTCCTCTCTAGAAAGTCTTTACTTGTGCTTATCTCATTTTTTCCACTGCATGGCTTGACTGTGAATAGTTTTCACATTTCCATGTTTTTTTACTTTTGGGCTAACCAAAAAAGTTAGTTTAAAAAAAAGATTATGCTGTCAACCCTTGTGTGCACAGGGGGTTATTTCTTCTAAAATTAAAAAAATCTTGAACTTCAGGTTCACAAAATAAATGAGCAAAGGAGCAGTTTTTAATTATCAACTCACTGATTGCTTCACTGCTTGAATTGCTTGCTGCTCTCACAAAGAAAACAAACCACACAAAAATATGGCTAATGGTGATAGGATATGTTATGTTAACTATAACATGCATATTGTTCAAAGGGGAGTTCCAATTATCAAATACTAATGCTCCTCAATATTTTCTTGCAATTAGTATATTATCAGAACTAGTGAATGTTTGGTGTGGAGAACTCATGGCTCACTTTCGGGGCTTCTCAGTCCAGGGATCTCCACCCCCTTCTTCGGGGAACCTTTCCTTTTCCCTCCAGTGAGAGGGCCCCAGTCCATACCCAACACAATGGGATACGGTAACCCCTCTACTACCCCAATCTGCTTCCATTTAAATCTGCCCCACACTTCTAGGGGCACCTGGGCCACCGGTCAATATCTCCTGTCCCCGTGGATACACTCCAGGGCCATCCGTGCATCTGGAATTATCCATTGTGGTTTTACCAGCCTCCTCTGGACGAGCGAGCAGGCTGAAGCCATATCCACCAGACCCCCCACATTATAAAGCTTCCTCACCACTCTCACCGGGATGGTGGACAGCCTCTACCCCTTTTCCCGCTCTCCAGCATTAATCCAGCCGCAAAATTCGGTCCACCCACATTCCATGTCTGGGAAGTCTCCCTTTTTATGTCCTGGCCACCCGCACTGCCAGCAAACGATTCCAGTGGCTCAACTAAGAGCTCCTCGGGGTTCCTCCTTCTTCCTCTCCGGGCCTTTCCCGGGGAGGGGTTCCCTCAGTTTCTTCCCCCACTCTGTCCTTACAGGGTTGGCCCTCCCTTCAGATGATATCTGCCTCCATGTATTCCTTGGTCAGCTTGACTGCCGCATCGACTGTACTTGGCTGATGTTGCCTGACCCAGACTCAGATATTCTCGGGGAGGCCCTGTAGCAGGGCGTCCACCGTTTCCCCCACTGTTTGCATCTCGGACCTCAGCCAGCAGGTGGCGCAGTCCATCAATCTCTGTGCGAATGCCTGGGGCTGCACGGTCCCTGTCCACCTGGCCTACTGGAACTTCTGGTGGTATTTCTCCACCAACAGGCCCATCCGATCTAGGATGGCTGCCCTCACCGCCTCATAGTTCCGGGCCTGTTCATCACTCAATGCCATATAGGCTGCTTGAGCTTCGCCCGCTAAGTAGGGACCCAGACGTAGGGCCCAGGTTGCTCGATCCCAACTGGTGCCCATGGCTACCCTCTCAAACCTGCCGAGGAATGCATCCGGGTCATCTGCCGGGCCCATTTTATAGAGTCCCAAGCCCGGTGACCGAATGCCATCCCCTACTGTGGGACTCACCATTCGTTGCAGGAGTTGCTGCTGCATGGTGGCCTGCTGTCTTATAAAGTCCTGCAGGCTTTTTTGCTGTTCTGCCTACCAGGTTAGCAAGGCCTGTCTCCCGACCTGGTGGGACTGCTGGAAGCCTTGCAGGGCCTTCTGCTTCTGCTCCTGCTGCTTTATGAGCCATTGCAGGGTCTCCTCCATCTCCAGGCCGCCAACCACATCCATTGGCTCGGGATCCCGGACAAGCCCCCACATGTAACAGGGTGCAGCTGGGCCCCTCTTCGCTTCTGTCCCTGCTGTGCCCGCAAACCATCCAGAGACCTCTGCATTGGTGTAATCACCCATGCTCTTTATTTACAGTTTCCCACCACCTTGTAGCTACCAACAGCTTCAGTCTTGCAGTCCCAGGGATTGCTAGCTCCTACAGCCAGCAGGGAAGAGCTTCTTAGCCAGCACCCTGTCACAGGGGGGCACTGAATATGTTCCTCGCCTGCGGCACCATTTGGTCTAAGGCCAGCCCTGTATACACCTCAGTAAGAAATCATCCCATATACCGTACTGTTTATTGACGCACTAAGCTTTTCTCAAGTATCACTAGACCAGGGGTTCTCAAACTGGGGGGCGTGACCCCCCAGGGGGTTGCGAGGTTATTACATGGGGGGTGGCGAGCTGTCAGCCTCCACCCCAAACCCCGCTTCATCTCCAGCATTTATAATAGTGTTAAATGTTTTTAATTTATAAGGGGGGGTCGCACTCAGAGGCGTGCTGTGTGAAAGGGGTCACCACTACAAAAGTTTGAAAACCATTGCACTAGACAATCTTGGTGTGCCTGGTGTATAGTAAAATTTCATACTTGTGAGAACATTAATTACTATGCTAGAAATTTTTTTAAACCTTAGCACCTTAATAAATTAAATGTGATAAAACAAACAGAACAGTAACCAGAAGATAAGCTTTTAGGGTTAAAAAGACTGCACAATTATATTTGTGAGACATCTTTAGCCTGCTATTTTTTGAAAGCAAATATTTGAGTTATGTTTGAAAGCTAATCGCTTCTTTGGGTTTTTGAAACATATTGTAAGAGTTTTGGATACCTGTGAGAATTAAATCACATTTAAAACTTTCAGTACCCAAATCTTGCATTGAATAGTATAAAGTATAACGAACTGTTTGACATTTCCTCCAGTGCTGAACCAGCATGATTTTAGCTGACTATCTTCCCTGGCCATCTGGTAAAATAGTGTGAAGGAACTTTACAGGGACTAATTATTTTCTAGATTAATATTGCTGACAAGCACTCCATGGTGTAGTATGAGTGTTTGTGGGGTTTTATGCTATTAGAAATGTCATTAATTATTATGCCTATGATTGCTGAGATTCTGTATGTTGGCATTCCACCTCAACATCACCATCTGTGTACAACATTCCTATATCACAGGATATACTATGTCATTTGCTTTAGTTTTCTATGGATGTTGTTACATTTACAGATCTAAGAAGCTAGATTCTTTCCAAATTCTGTTTGATTGTGGGTTTTTTTTCCTTTTGAGTATAATGACTGGACAAAAAAAAAACTTTGCTTTTTTTTTTAAACTTTCCTGTCATAAATTGTGAAAGTCTAATAGTTACTGTTAACATAATATGATAAAGTACTTTTCCTGTATTGGCTGCTTTCAAATGTAGCAATAGAAATTGAGTGTAATAAAATCTCAGGCATCAGATGATTTCTCTATTTGTGTATAACACATACTGTAACTAACATGGTTTTTATTTGTACAGAAATTAAAATGCTATACTTTATGTACTATACTGTAATGTAAATACAGAAAATCACTTGTGCTATTTGCTGTTTCAATATTTATGATACGAATAGAGAAGTAGTAGTAATTTGACAAAACACAACAAAATTAATTCTTAACACTGTCAGGGCTTTCATTAAAATGAGGATGGAAATTATGCTAAATCAAAATACAAAAGAATATTTTAAAGTTGTAAACTGATTTTGCTTTCATTAGTTTTGCATACTGCACATTTCTAATTATTTTCTTTCCAAAACACAAATGTGGTATAATTCCAAACTTAGTCAAAGACTCAAGTAATCATTGTTCTTTTATGTATAAATTTGTGAAGCCCTCATTAAGAATAATTTCAGTGGTAACACGCCAATAGGTTTTCTTTGACCTTCTCTGTTGTTTACTATAGCTTCAAGGTCTTTTGACACCTAAGGTGTAGAAAAACAGTCTGATGTAGCAAACTCCTGCAGGTCCTTCTGTTGTTAAAACAGATGCCTTGCCTTATGTACTGTACAATGGGATATTTTACCCAGTGGAGCAACACACAAATTCAAAAGACTGATATTCACTGGGTAAAAGAAAATCTCAAGTGAAGATGTGGGGAGGGAAGGAAAGTCACGTGGTACTTCAGCAGAGAAAAGACATACATTGACGAGTTCATACAGTGCCAGGGATCTTAAATCAAGAAACCAATTTAAAGATGGGGAACTTCGGATGGGTGAATTAAAGGTGTTTAAGAATGTGTACATATGACGACAAATGGGAGAATGACTTGGGTTTGGGAGGGGCAGGGCAAAAATTTTAAAAGCTCGGTGGGAAAAATGATAAAAGTTGCCAGAGAACGCCCAGCATTATTTTGTAAAATGTACGAAATAAAAGTTATAAGAAAAAGGCATTCTCTTGGCTGTTACAATCCCTAACCCATTTTGCCCACTAAGAAGTTTCTCCACCAATCTAGGAAGCAGCATGGGACAGGTTCAAGCCACGAAAGATGAACCTGAGAACAAATTACTCCGCCCAGGGAAATGATGAGATAAACATATTACATTCCCAAATTTCAGATCCTGGTTAGGTCTTTTGGATCTCTGTTGGAGCTCCTGAAGAGGATGTAGGCAGGAGGTTCTCCTTCAGCTTTTGGGCAGCTAAGAGGAAACAGCTATGTTACTTGCTGAACCTGCATTAATCATACAGTATCCTATTCTGACATTCATAAAAAGGGCTCACTTCCTCTCAATGAGAGATACAGTAAAGCCACTGCAGTTGTTTATTATTTGTATTACAGTAGCACCTAGAGATCAGGGCTACATTGTGCAGGGTGCTATACAGAGACATAGCAAGAGACAGCCCTTGACCCCAAGAGGATAAATCTAAACTGACACAACAGACAAAGGGTAAGAGAAAGTAGGGCGGTGGGGAACTCTCCATAACTGAAAAAGGGGCTTAGTATGTACCCACGGCATTCATCTGGATTTGATCTTATTTTTGGATCAGCTGTTTACTGGAGGACATCCGAAGGCCAAGGCTGATCAAATGAATTCAGGACACCACTTGAATTGAAGCACAGCATTGAGTACAGTGGGGCTATGCTGATATATACCAGCTGAGGATCTGGCTCCAAACTTTATTTAACACATTCATAGATTTGTTTTTCTCCCCTTTAACAAAAGACTCTTGTGTTGCTTGTGAAGAAGTTTCCCGGGCAGGCTCTTGTTTCTCAGAAAGAGGCTTGGCTAATTCCCTTTTTCTACAAGCACTCTAGAAATACTTTCTCACTGTAACAGCAGGGAATACACGGAGAGAAATCTATAAAACTTCTCAGGATGTTCTTCCATTTCCCAAACGGGTCCTGTCACATCTGACCCCGAAGTCCCTAGAGAGTAACTGGATTAGATTGACTTTTAATGCTGGATATTTCCAAGTGGGTCATATGGTGCCTTATGTAATTAAAATACACTGTTGGCAATATATAGCTCATTTAATAAAATGTGTATGAACTAGATTCTGAAACATTTACTCATGGTGAGTAGTACCTTACTCCTTGAATCCTCCCATTGAAACCAGTGGGGCTACTTGTGGTATAAAGTGCTGTTCATTGTGAGTAAGGATGTTGCAGTTTAGCTCAATATTAATAAATATCTCTATTGGGTGTGGTTTCTTCTCCAGTTTTCTCTCTTTAAATCAGTTGCTTTGTCTTGGGTGTGGTTTCTGTACCAATTTTAAAGGGGACAGAAGAGAGGAAAACATGTTCTATTTTTGCAGGCAAGAGAGTATGATATTTTTGGAGTATATGGACATGTTTGCTTAAATACAGACTCACTTTGTTGTGGGAAAGAGGCAAAATATCTGCCTTGTTTAAAAACATACATCAGCATACAAAGGAGCTACATATAAACTGTACAAGAACTAGGTTCTGTAATTGGATGATGGAAGTAATTTTGGCCCTGATTCTGTATCAGGAGCTGCTAGTGTGGGGTCTAAATGAGACTGTACTAGTGGTTCTGAATGCTGAGGTAGGGCCTTAAGAACCAGGTAATGAGGAAAATTATAGAATTTCTCTTCACAGACCTTGACAAGCACTAACTAATACAATGCCCCTCTTTTGGATCCTTTTGTAAATGAGGCAGAAATGTTGTGACCTCCTGAATGCCACAGAGAATCAGTCAGGATTCCCGGCTCCCAGTCATGTGTTCAGATGCCAGGTCATGCCTTGCTCTCAATATTCTTCCAAAAGAAAAAAAGCCAACAACAAAAGTTAGAACCATGAAAGTAATGGAAATAAATTCTTTCATATTTCCCTTTGTCCTTCTACATGAGGACATCCTAGATTTGCATTATAACAAGGAGGAATTTTCAAAACAGCTACATTGCTTATCAGGAGGAATATATCATTTCTGTAAGGCACAGCCATTGCTGTTCAACTCATTTGCATTTGTGGGTCTCAAAATTATCATATTGTAATTAAGTTTATGGAAAAGCAAGAATGGTTTTTGATTTTATGCAGAGTTTTCTGACCCAGAGAGGCTACTGGGAGATGAAACAGGCAAATAAGAAACTTTTTTTTTAACCCTTCTGATGGATAAATGCCTGTAAAAAAGGTGTACGCACTACTCGTGACAAAAATGAGATGATGATCAGGTAGTTTGTTTAGCCTGGATTTTGCCATGCTATTCTATCACACACTTAATTCAGATATTAAAGAGCTTAGCACAACCCACCTGTGATCAAACATTTCCTTGGGCAAGCCAGACTTTGGCGCCCCATAACTGATGCCAGCCAGCAGGGTCAGGTCCAAGAAAGGCTGCTTCTGAGTCAGTGGCACATGCAGCAGGAAATGTGTTTTGCCGGGGAGGCAGAGGCAGTGGCAGCATGGCATAACGGAGGTAGCCTTATTTAGTTGAGGGGTTACTCTGGTTGTGCCCCTAGTTGGGTCCATTGGCAAAGCCCTGGCAGGCAGCAATTCTGCCACTGATTCTGAGTGAGACAAATAAAGAGAGGATTAAGAGATGGCAAGGAAAGGAGAAGAATTTGCTCTAGGTTTAGATTCTCAGATGTAGGTGGGAGGTGATAGCACATGGGCATCCTGTCTTGGAAGAACTTCGAAAAACAGATGCAACTTGGAACCATTTAGTTGCCAAAGGAAACATGAAATCACTCCTTGTCCTTCCTTTCTATCTCCCCTCCACATCCCCAGTTTTCCTACTGCCTGTCACAAAAATTGTGCTTCTTTCTCATTCCTTCTGTTTCCCAAGCCTGATGTGGGTTTTTTGGAAGCAACAGTTTTGTCTGAGGCCTGGTCTACACTACGAGTTTAGGTCGACTTTAGCCGCGTTAAATCGAATTAAGCCTGGACACGTTCACACGACGAAGCCCTTTCTTTCGACTTAAAGGGCCCTTTAAACCGGTTTCTTTACTCCACCTCCGACGAGGGGATTAGCGATAAAATCGGTCTTAGTGGGTCGGAATTGGGGTAGTGTGGACGGAATTCGATGTTATTGGCCTCCGGGAGCTATCCCACAGTGCTTCATTGTGACCGCTCTGGACAGCACTCTCAACTCAGATGCACTGGCCAGGTAGACAGGAAAAGCCCCGCGAACGTTTGAATTTCATTTCCTGTTTGCTCAGCGTGGAGAGCACAGGTGACCACGCAGAGCTCATCAGCACAGGTAACCATGATGGAGTCCCAGGATCGCAAAAGAGCTCCAGCATGGACAGAACGGGAGGTACGGGATCTGCTCGCCATATGGGGAGACGAATCACTGCTGGCTGAACTCCGAAGCAGTAAACGAAATGGCAAAATATTAGAAAAGGTCTCCAAGGCCATGAAGGACAGAGGCCATAACAGGGACGCACAGCAGTGCCGCGTGAAAATTAAGGAGCTAAGGCAAGCCTATCACAAAGCCAGAGAAGCAAACGGAAGGTCCGGGGCTGAGCCGCAAACATGCCGCTTCTACGCGGAGCTGCATGCCATTCTAGGGGGTGCAGCCACCACTACCCCAACCATGTGCTATGACTCCCTCACTGGAGAAACACACAGGGAAGCGGGTTCGGGGTACGAGGACGATGAGGATGGAGAAAATGTAGATAGCTCACAGCCGCAAGGAAGCGGAGAAACCGGTTTCCCCAACAGCCAGGATATGTTTATCACCCTGGACCTGGAACCAGTAACCCCCGAACTCACCCAAGGCGTGCTCCCAGACCCTGAGGGCACACAGGGGACCTCTGGTGAGTGTACCTTTGTAAATATTACACATGGTTTAAAAGCAAGCGTGTTTAATGATTAATGATTAATTTGCCCTGGCAATCGCGGCCAGTACAGCTACTGGAAAAGTCTGTTAACGTGTATGGGGATGGAGCGGAAATCCTCCAGGGACATCTCCAGAAAACTCTCCTGGATGTACTCCCAAAGCCTTTGCAAAAGGTTTCTGGGGAGGGCTGCCTTATCCCGTCCGCCATGGTAGGACACTTTACCACGCCAGGCCAGTAGCGACCTTGTAACGAAAGCACATGTGCTGTGTAATGTGAACAGCAAAATTTAACGTGAAAGAGTGTACCCATTGTTCTCTAAAATGTGTCTTTTTTAACCACCTCTCCCTTCTCCTCCACCAGCTGCAAATGTTTCTCCTTCACAGAGGCTAGTGAAGATTAGAAAGAGAAAGCGAAGGACACGTGATGACATGTTCACAGAGCTACAGATGTCCTCCCACGCTGACAGACCACAGCAGAATGCGTGGAGGCAGTCAATGACTGATTACAAAAAAGCACAATATGAACGAGAGGAGAGGTGGCGTGCTGAATCGCGGGATGAACAGAGCAAGTTGCGGGCTGAAGATGATAGGTGGCGTCAGCTTGCAGACAGAAGGCAAGAGTCGATGCTCCGGCTGCTGGAGCATCAAACTGATATGCTCCAGCGTATGGTTGAGCTGCAGGAAAGGCAGCAGGAGCAGAGACCGCCGCTACAGCCCCTGTGTAACCAACAGCCCTTCTCCCCAAGTTCCATAGCCTCCTCACCCAGACGCCCAAGAACACGATGGGGGGGCCTCCGGCCACCCAGTCACTCCACCCCAGATGATTGCCCTAGCATCAGAAGGCTGGCCTTCAATAAGAGTTAAAGTTTTAAACTGCAGTGTGTCCTTTTCCTTCCCTCCTCCCCCACCCATCCCGGGCTACCTTTGCAATTATCCCCCTAGTTGTGTGATGAATTAATAAAGAATGCATGAATGTGAAGTAACAATGACTTTATTGCCTCTGCAAGCGGTGCTCGAAGGGGGAAGGGGAGGGTGGGGTGTTGGCTTACAGGGAAGTAGTGTGAACCGGGTGGGGGGGGGGGCGGAGGGTTCATCAAGGAGAAACAAACAGAAGTTTCACACCGTAGCCTGGCCAGTCACAAAACTCGTTTTCAAAGCTTCTCTGAAGCGCAGCGCGCCATGCTGTGCTCCTCTAACCGCCCTGGTGTCTGGCTGCGCGTAATCAGCGGCTAGGCGATTTGCCTCAACCTCCCACCCCACCATAAATGTCTCCCCCTTACTCTCACAGATATTGTGGAGCGCACAGCAAGCAGCAATAACAATGGGGATATTCTTTTCGCTAAGGTCTGAGCGAGTCAGTAAGCTGCGCCAGCGCGCTTTTAAACGTCCAAATGCACATTCCACCACCATTCGGCACTTGCTCAGCCTGTAGTTGAACAGGTCCTGACTCCTGTCCAGGCTGCCTGTGTACGGCTTCATGAGCCATGGCATTAAGGGGTAGGCTGGGTCCCCAAGGATCACGATAGGCATTTCAACATCCCCAACGGTTATTTTCTGGTCTGGGAAGAAAGTCCCTTCCTCCAGCTTTCGAAACAGAGCAGAGTGCCTGAAGACGCGAGCATCATGTACCTTTCCTGGCCATCCCACGTTGATGTTGGTGAAACGTCCCTTGTGATCCACCAGGGCTTGCAGCAGCATTGAAAAGTACCCCTTGCGGTTTATGTACTCGGTGGCTTGGTGCTCCGGTGCCAAGATAGGGATATGGGTTCCGTCTATGGCCCCACCACAGTTTGGGAATCCCATTGCAGCAAAGCCATCCACTATGGCCTGCACGTTTCCCAGAGTCACTACCCTTGATATCACCAGGTCTTTCATTGCCCTGGCAACTTGGATCACAGCAGCCCCCACAGTAGATTTGCCCACACCAAATTGATTCTCGACTGACCGGTAGCTGTCTGGCGTTGCAAGCTTCCACAGGGCTATCGCCACTCGCTTCTCAACTGTGAGGGCTGCTCTCATCCTGGTATTCTGGCGCTTCAGGGCAGGGGAAAGCAAGTCACAAAGTTCCATGAAAGTGCCCTTACGCATGCGAAAGTTTCGCAGCCACTGGGAATCGTCCCACACCTGCAGCACGATGCGGTCCCACCAGTCTGTGCTTGTTTCCCGGGCCCAGAATCGGCGTTCCACGGCATGAACCTGCCCCAGTAACACCATGATTTCCACATTGCTGGGGCCTGTGCCTTGTGAGAGGTCTATGTCCATGTCAATTTCCTCATCACTCTCATCGCCGCGCTGCAATCGCCTCCTCGGCTGGTCCTGGTTTTGCTTTGGCATGTTCTGGCTCTGCATATACTCCAGGACAATGCGCGTGCTGTTCATAGTGCTCATAATTGCCGCGGTGATCTGAGCGGGCTCCATGATCCCAGTGGTAGCTATGGCGTCTGGTCTGAAAAAAGGCGCGAAACTAGTATCTGACGGACCAGGGGAGGGAGGGAGGGAGGGGCGAGTGACGACATGGCGTACAGGTACAGGGAATTAAAATCAACAAAGGTGGCTGTGCATCAGGGAGAAACACAAACAACTGTCACACAGAATGGCCCCCCCGGAAGATTGAACTCAAAAGCCTGGGTTTAGCAGGCCGTTGATTTGACGGAGGGAGGGGGAAGCAAATGAATACAGAACAAATCTATTTTTTACATCTTAAGACGACGGTGCAGCATGACTGATAGCCCTCGGCATCTTCTGGGTGCTTGGCAGCAAATACTGGGCACTTGGCAGTTAGTGTACTAAGACTGATAGCCACATTTTTCCTGTATGATGACGATTGCCTTCAGGCCTATTGCACGATCTGCTGCTCAGGGAAGACTCTGCTAATGTGCGATGATCCAACTTGTAATAGGTAACTACGACTGATAGCCATCATCGTCATTGTGAAGGCAGCAGAATATGACTGGGGGGATGGGGGACATACGGAGTTCCAGCCACTGCTGTACGATGACGACGGTTACCAGTCGTAATACACCATCTACTGCCAAAAGGCAAAAGGCAAGGGGCTGGTGCAATGCAGCCCCACGGCTGCCAGCACCCAGATCGCCGATGAAGGCTACCAGTCATGCTGCACCATCTACCACCAAAAGGCAGTTAGCTGCTGCTGCTGTGTAGCAATGCAGTCCCACGTCTGCCGGCACCCAGATGACATATGGTGACGGTGAGCTGAGCTGAGCGGGCTCCATGCTTGCCGTGGTATGTTGTCTGCACAGGTAACCCAGGTAAAAAGGCGCGAATCTATTGTCTGCCGTTGCTCTGATGGAGGGGGAGGGGCCTGACGACATGTACCCAGAACCCCCCGCGACACTGTTTTGCATCATTCGGGCATTGGGATCTCAACCCAGAATTCCAATGGGCGGCGGAGACTGCGGGAACTGTGGGATAGCTACCCATAGTGCAATGCTCCGGAAGTCGACGCTAGCCTCGGTACTGTGGACGCGGTCCGCCGACTAGAGCACTTAGAGCATTTTATGTGGGGACACACACAATTGGCTGTATACAACCGATTTCTATAAAACCGGCTTCTATTAATTCGACCTAATTTCGTAGTGTAGACATACCCTGAGATAGACAAGAGACGCTTTCCCCCCCCCAGGGTGTATTTGCTGTTACTCTTTCTCTTCTTTGTCTATACTTCTGTCTTCCTGTTTCTTTTCTCCTAACCTTATTGTATTTTTCCATTGCTAATCACCTCATTTTCTCCCTGCCTTTTTGCCTTTTAATTTTTTATCTCTTATAATCTATTAACTCTTCTCCTCCTTCCTCATGTGTTGGCGTTTCCCCATCTTTCTTCCCCTTCTTGTCTCTGCAAAATTCTTCAGCTCTCATGTTGTAGACACTATGCTACCTGCAGACTGAGGTTATTTAATGGAGTGTTTCCTCTTTCTCTGTAGACAAATCCCTTCAATGCAATGTGAGACATATCAGAAGAGCATAGCCAAGAATGGCACCAACCATATTGTTTACCTGGTCCTGAAGCTCAACATAAAAACTAGAATTGGTCAAATAAATAGTATATTATGTGAACATTTTCAAAAGAAACAACATTTTTGTTCCTTAGAAATTTCAGTGAAATTCTTTTTTGTGATAAAGTTTTTTAAATGACATTTTTCAAAATGTACACGCCTTTTTAAAAATGTCACTTGGATTTGGTAGAAAGAAAAACAACCTCTCACTTTTTTACTCCCCTCCATTCCCTCCTTTTTCCGGGGGGGGGGGAATAAAAAGAGGGAGTGTTTTTCAATGAAAATGTTTTGAAAGATTTTGTTTTAGTGAGTAAAAAAACAACAACCCTAAGACAACCACAAAAAAGTTTTGACAGAACATTTTTTACTAGCTGTAATAAACATTAATTCCCGATCCCATTGAAGTCCATGGGAATCTTGCCATTATCTTCAGTGAGGCTAGGATTTTACCCAGAGGGTGAAAATCTGCAATATTTTATACCTCATGCAGTTCCATTGAAATAAATGCTATTGATTGATTCAGAGCCAGGTGTTGCACAGGTGTTGCATTACCTGGTTATGGCTATAGGTCTCAATCTTATGCAAGACATAGGGCAATAGAGACATCCCTGTTCTCTGAGGAATTCCACTGAGAATATTTATTTCTTTATGAACAGCAAGTATAATACACATGTATTTTCTATAGGATTTTTTCTATAAGCTGTATTCCAAAATGTTTTATGGAGTTAACTAAGAGAGTTATAAATTTAAATATTAAACAATAGAGAGAGAGAGAGTGAAGAGACTAAAAGAAGAGTGTTCCAGGTGTTAGGAGTGGTAGAGACCAGGTTGTGGCACCTGCAAGAGCCAATCTTGTTTGAGCTTTAGTAGTTAATTTTCCCTATCACTAATCGGTGTGAGTGGGCAGCTTCTTTACTTGATAGTCTGAACTCAGGAATAAATTAGATCTTCCACAGGATTCTGAATATTTAAGTGTTCTCAATGCACAGGGTTCACACCAGCTTTATTTAAGTCTCAGTTAAGCCCTAACTTGATCAGGCCCTGTGCACAGAGGTGATTTTTACCATATTTGTTTTTTCTGGTGTGTGACTGGTCACATGGTGGTGTTTTTGCTTCTTAATTGGATGACTGGAATTCTTAAAACGAGGAAGTGGGAAATCAAAGATTTCAACGTGATCTCTGTGTCAAGATTTCTCATAGTTGCATAAGTGGCTGCATGGAAGTGTATGAATATAGTGGATTAGAAATTAACATGAATTGACTAGGTATAGGCTAAACACACCTGAGGACAAAGATTCATTCCCATGCATTTTATACTGGTGGGAGTGCAAAATGTCTGAAGATAAATTTAGTTATAATTCCACCAGAAATGAGGAGGAGGAGTTTCTTTGAGCGCCATCTTTGTCCTGCAATTTCATTGCATATAAATTCAGGTATCTGTTTCACTGTGTGATCTTTGTTCTGTTTTTTTAAATGTTAACATCAAATTATGGGTGGCAAGCCAACTTGTCTTTGGAAGTGTTCTATTTTGTATTACAGCAGTGTTTGAGATAGGGCCCTTTTATGCTAGGCACGGTACAAATGTATAGTAAAGATGGTCCTTGCTGCACAGCATTTACAGTCTCAATAATTAAGACAGACCAAACAGTGGTAGGGGAAACAGAGAGATGAAGTGTCTTGACCAAGGTTACACAGCAGACCAGTGACAGAACTGGGAATAGAAATCTGGTTTCCTGACTCCTAGTCTAGAGCCCTAATCATGCTCCTTGCTATAAAATGCGTTCTTTATAGTGCTGAGCAATAATTATTTTTCATGCTCAGCAAGCTGTTTTGAATTGAGCCTTGTGCTTTAACAGAGAATATTCTTGCTAAATCCTAGGGCCAGAGAGAGAACATCTGAGGAATGTAGCTAAGAACCATGAAGAAGACACAGTGCGCAAAACTTTGGTCTTTGACGCATTTGCTGCAGAACCAACAGTGCAGTAAATTCACGTTCACTTGCATATTAAGGGTGTGGATTTAATTTTCAGACAGTGCAGAATAGGTCAGATAAGAGCTTCTATGTCACAATCCACCTAATTCCTTATGCACTCGGAAGCAGAAGAATTTTTGCCCACTGCTGCAAAATATAAAACTGGCTAGTAGTTTTCAATTAATAAAGAGGATACATGCTGGAGGGACTCTGTTACCTCTAGTTGATGCTTTGCACATTCCCTAGGGGTAAGATAAAAGAATTTTGCTTGACTTGTGTTCTGAATAGAACATTAGACAGCAAGAATGTAAGATAGGAAAGAGAGAAGATGAAAGCTGAGACGTTATTAGGTATACATGTATTACAGAGGAAGCAATTAAAACCCTAGATAGATTTTTTACAAGGATTCAGGACCTGCAGAAATATCCCCCACTACTTGTAAAATCCTGATTATGCATTTTATCATATTATGGCTATGCCCTCTAGCATTATTATAGTGAAGAGTCTATCACTGTCTCCCTTTTAAAACCCTGTTATCAGTGGTTTAAAACTAATTCATAAAAGATTAGCTCTGGGCTGAAATTTATGATGTAGTCTCTGAGCCCTGAACATTTTATTTTAGTTAAAAAAATTATTTGGCATATACAAACATGCAAACAAAAGAAAAGAGCCTTTTCGAATGGCTACTTGCCACATTTTAAGTTAGTACGTATATAGCACTTCACATGTTTAAACTGCTACAAAAGCTGTCCATAATTCAGTTCGGTGAAAGAAAAGTGAAAAGACAACGGTATTTTGAATAGAAGCATGGCTACTGATCATATGCAGTGACTTCTGTTATCAAGCATTTCAAGTAGGGTTGCCAACTTTCTAATCGCACAATACCGAACACTCTTGCCCTGCCCCTGCCCTGCCCCTTCCCAGAGGCCCCTACCCGCTCACTCCATCCTCCCTCCCTCTGTCGCTCGCTCTCCCCACCCTCACTCACTTGCTCATTTTCACCAGGCTGGCTCAGGAGGCTGGGGTGCAGGAGGGGGTAAGGGCTCTGACTGGGGGTGCAGGCTCCCAGGTGAACATAAGAGCAGCCATACTGGGTCAGACCAAAGGTCCATCTAGCCCAGTATCCTGTCTTCCGACAGTGGCCAATGCCAAGTGCCCCAGAGGGAATGAACAGAACAGGTAATCATCAAGTGATCCATCCCCTGTCGCCCATTCCCAGTTTCTGGGGTAGGACCAGAAATGAGAAGTTCAGAGTACGGGAGGGGTCTCCAGGCTGAGGCATTGGGTTGGGATGTGAGAGGGGGTGAGGGCTCCGGGGTGGGGCTAGGGATGAGGGGTTTGGGGTGTAGGAGGGTGCTCTGGGTGAGGACTGAGGGGTTCGGAGGACAGGAGGGGGCTCCAGGCTTGGGCAGGGGTTTGGGGTGCTGGGAGGTGTGAGAGCTCTGGCTGGGGATGAGGGGTTTGGGGTGGAGGAGGGTGCTCTGAGCTGGGACTGAGGGGTTCGGAGTGTGGGCGGGGGATCAGGGCTGGGGCAGGGGTACATGGGGGGTGAGGGCTCTGGCTGGGAGTGTGGGCTGGGGATGAGGGGTTTGGGGTGCAAGAGGGTGCTCCAGGCTGGGATTGATGGGTTCGGAGGGTGGGAGGGGGATTAGGGCTGGGGCAGAGGGTTAGGGTCCAGGAGGGGATCAGGGGTGCAGGCTCTCAGCAGGACTTACCTCAAGCAGCTCCCAGAAGCAGCGGCATGTTCCCCCTCCGGCTCCTACACAAGTGTCACCCCACAGCTCCCATTGGCCGCAGTTCCTGGCCAATGGGCGCTGTGGGGGCGGCACTGGGGCAGGAGGCAGTGTGTGGAGCCCCCTGGCTGCCCTTACATGTAGGAGCCAGAGGGGGGACATGCCGCTGCTTCTTGGGAGCAGCACAGCGCAGAGGCTAGAAGGGAACCTGCCTTAGACCCACTGCACGGCGCCGCCAACCGGACACTCAATGGCCCGGTCAGCAGTGCTGACTGGAGCCGCCAGAATCCCTTTTCTACCAGGTGTTCCAGTCAAAAAACGGACACCTGGTCACCCTAATTTCAAGATGGACTTTTACTATGTAGATTTCAAGTGTGTATATGTTAATTGCACTGAGTCCATTTGCTAGAAATAACTCCGGAGCAGCAGTTCTGACATGTTTTATCAACAGTATACATATTTGTGCAATAGACAATAGATTCCTCATTTTAACAAATTCCTAAATACATATTTACAGTATAGACTTTGGCATCTCCTCAAATCAGATATGGCTACAACACCGTTACCAAGTGGTTTGGGCATTTATTACTTGGCAACAGTTTTCATTGGAAGAAAAATAATTAATGTACAAAGCACAGGGAAGCTATCTATAAAATGTCCACTCAGTGTTTGTTCCAAACCCAACATTAACACATTAGCTGATTGAGTCCTTGTGAGGTAGTCTACTGTGATGGTATAACTGCATTTATATACTATGCCAGAAAAGATTGAAATAGCTGAGTTGTAAAAAATACATTCTCTGTCATTTTAAATTGTATTTACTTCCTTCATCATTATTGGTTAACTAATGAAGACTTTCTAAAGGCTAACTCACTTTCTTTTCTACAGAACATCCAATAAACATGCTGCTCTCTTAATTTTACTCTTTGGCATTTCTACTGGGCATTTTCTTCCCTTCTCTTGTGCTTTTGGGTTTTTATTTCTCTTTTTGTAATATATCCCATCTGTGCTATGGCTTCAAGTGAGCCACTGTAAGGAAATTTATATAAATTAGTTTTGGAAAGGACCTATTGATTCATCTAGTCTATTCCCTGGGGCCAGGGTAGGATTGTTGCCTACAGTCCAGTTTCCAGTTCTTTCTCTTAACCAATTTTGAATGATTCCAGCAGTAGATTTGAATTTGCTCCTATTCAAGGCAATGAAAAACTCCCATTGACTTCAGTGGGCCAAGACAGAACCCTAATAGAGAAAAAAATGTTTCCTGATATTAATTTAGCCTAAGTCTTCCTCTGCTCATTTCTATCCTGTTCCTACTATGAACATCCTCTTGGAAAACTCTGAACAGATATGCTCCCTCCATGCTGTACAATGGGTGGGTATTATGGTCCTGATCCTGTAGATACTTAGGCATCTGCTTAACTTTAGTGCTTATATCCCCTTGTAGTTATAATTTAGCCAAGTTATACATATTTAGTTCTTTTTCTGTTTCTTCACAACGTATGTTAACACCTCCAGCCTTTTAATAATTTCTGTTGCTCTTCTCTTTATGTCCTCTAATTTGTTGCCAAGTTTCTGGTATATGAAGTGTTCAGAACTGCACACCTTATTCTAGGCAAAAGTCTTATCTGTATCAAGATAAGACTTTTACCTTCCCGGTCAGTGATGTGATGCTTCTATGTCTGAAGCTTGAAATAACGAAGGGTAGGAATAAATACTCAGTTTTCATAATGGTGACATAAATAGCGGTGTCCCTCCGGGGTCTGTACTGGGACCAGTGCTGTTCAACATATTCATAAATGATCTGAGAAGAGGGGTAAACAGTGAGGTGGCAACATTTGCAGATGATACAAAACTATTCAAGATAGTGAAGTCCCAGGCAGACAGCGAAGAGCTACAAAAGGATCTCACAATACTGGGTGACAGCGCAACAAAATGGCAGATGAAATTCAATGTTGATAAATGTAAAGTAATGCACATTGGAAAACATAATCCCAACTATACATATAAAATGATGGGCTCTAAATTTGCTATTAGCAATCAAGAAAGAGACTTGGAGTCATTGTGGATAGTTCTCTGAAAACATCCACTCAATGTGCAGCGGCAGTCAAAAAGGTGAACAGAATGTTGGGAATCATTAAGAAAGGGCTAAATAATAAGACAGAAAATATCATATTGCCTCTATATAATTCTATGGTATGCCCACATCTTGAATACTATGTGCAGCTGTGGTCGCTTCATCTCATAAAAGATATATTGGAATTGGAAAAGGTACAGAAAAGGTCAACAAAAATTATTAGGGGTCTGAAACAGCTTCCATATGAGGAGAGATTAATAAGACTGGGACTTTTAAGCTTGGAAAAGAGATGATTAAAGGGGGCTATGACAGAGGTCTATAAAATCATGACTGGTGTGGAGAAAGTAAATAAGGAAGTGTTATTTACTCCTTCTCCTAACACAAGAAATAAGGGTCACCAAATGAAATGAATAGGCAGCAGGTTTAAAACAAACAAAAGGAAGTTTTACTTCAGACAATACACAGTCAACTTGTAGAACTCTTTGCCAGAGGATGTTGTGAAGGCCAAGACTATAACAGGGTTAAAAAAAGAACTAGATAAGTTCATGAAGGATAGGTCCATCAATGACTATTAGCCAGAATGGGCAGGGATGCAAAATCATGATCTGAGTATCCCTAGCCTCTATTTTCCAGAAGCTGGGAATGGGCTTGATGATTACCTGTTCTGTTCATTCCCTTTGAGGCACCTGGCACTGGCCACTGTCGGAAGACAGGATACTGGGCTAGTTGGACCATTGGTCAGACGCAATATGACCATTCTTATGTTCTTAGGAAATCTTATTAATACATTATAATGCCAGAAGGGACCACTGCGATCATCTAGTCTGACTTCCAGCATAACACAGGCCAAAAGACTTGTGTGATCATCTTTATTTATTTTGATTGACACATCTTTAAGAAGTGCCTCTCCAAACACTTTTGATAACTGTTAAAAAATACTCAATTAAAATAATTTAAAACAATATAGTAGATAAAAATATCAGTGTACAGCCTATTTTCGCCATATTTCATTGGCAACTCATACCTTATGTGAAGTTCATTATGATCCCGAGGTCTTTTTTCACACCACTTTCTTCCAGACAGCTACAGTGTCTTTCCAATTAAGTGCAAAATAAGGTGCACATGGATCATTATTTGATTGTGGTGCATGCGTTGGGTGCATTGTGGGACATGAGGCTGAAGGTTAAGTAGCTTCAACCAGCTGAGAAGGCACAAATAGCCAAGTAAATGCTGACCCTGATGTAGCTTTATTGTTACAAGAGTAATTCAAAAACATGCCAGAACGCTTTGAGGGTTAACAGTACATTATTTTTGGAAAAATAAATGAAGTAATCCCACAGAATTTCCATAAGCCAAACTCGCACTGACATCAGTGGGAATTTTGTCTGCCAGGGGCCAGGGCCAAGGGCTTTTTGACGATCGCCGTGTTGGAAAATAGTTCAGAGCAAAAAAAAATGAACAAATTAAAACTGTTAAGAAGGATGGTTGGGGCCCCTCTGCGATGCAACAGATGCAAAAAATGGGGAAGTTATGGAAGGAATTGGGTAGATAACAGACTTTTGTCTCCCGTTTTGGGTTCCAGCGCACCACTAGTCAAGGTGGTTCTGAGAAAGACAATGGGGTGATGGTGGAGATGGCCAGAGGGGATAGATGCTCTGCTGAACAGTTAGACCAATGTATAGTTCTCTCAAGCTGCATATACAATCCCAGCTGTGAATTTCTTACTGTGTTGGTCATGGCTATGTTCACTTCTGTGTAGTTACATATTTATTGAGATTAATATTTTCTCTAATGCTTGCAAAGGATTGAAATTATAGTTATTGCAGATGGTTGTGATTTTGTTTTTGTTTTTTCCCTTTTGAAAATTTACTTCAGGCTTGCTTTATTCCATTCCGCTGGTGCTTCTGGGGTTTTCTGTTTTTTTTTTTCTCCCCTCAGAAATAATTGCTGCCAGTTCAGTAAGTTAAAATTTTCTTGAGAATGTGGAAGGCAAGATTCTAACGGAGTTATGCCGCTGAACAATTGAAGTAACATAATGATGAATCAGGCCCAATAGTTTTATGCTGATATTGCCATTAAGTGTTCTCTTCTACAATGTACTGACAAGATCATTCATTCGCCTAATTCCTCTTCTTGTTAAAGAGCAATTTTAAAAAACATCAGAGAATTGATTTTGAATCAGAGTTGGTTTTGTCTCTCTCCTCATTTCAGAATCATAGCTCAATTTTAATGGCTTGCTTTCTCTCTAGTGTTTCATATACTCCTGATGTGTTCATAAAGCTCTTCTTATACCTCTGAAGACCTTGAGCTACTATTAACATATACTGCTTTTCTGCTGCTCTTATCTTTTCTCTGCAATACTTACCTGACTCGGGATGTTCTTCCTTGATTCCCTCTGCACTTGTCCACGGCCGCTCAGAGGATTCAGGGGGCCTTGGGCAAAGCAATTTCGGAGGCCCCTTCCATAAAAAAAAGTTGCAATAACTCTAGTAACATGTATTTGGAAATGTAAAAAATAACCAGTGAAATACATTCAAAAATTAATTTTTAATAATTTGAAAATACACGAAATACATTATTTAAAAACATTAAATGCTTTAATGGTATGTATACACTTGCAATTACATAATGGGCTGTCGCTGGGCGATGGTGATGGTTGGTGCCAATGGGCTGTCGCTGCCTGGGGGTGGCGCTACTGTTGCCCAGGGCTGGGTGGGGAGCTGGGCTCTGGGTCGCAGGGTGCCCGGCTCAGAGGGGCTGGGCTCGGAACTGGGGGTCAGGGCTGTGGGGGGATGGGGTTGGGGGTGCCCGGCTCAGAGGGGCTGGGCTCGGAGCTGGGGGTCAGGGCTGCAGAGGGATAGGGTCAGGGGGTGCCCGGCTCAGAGGGGCTGGGCTCGGAGCTCGGGGTCGGGGGGTGCCCGACTCAGAGGGGCTGGGCTCGGAGCTGGGGGTCAGGGCTGCGGTGGGGGATGGGGTCGGGGGGTGCCCGGCTCAGAGGGGCTGGGCTCAGAGCTGGGGGTCAGGGCTGGGGAGGATGGGGTCGGGGGGTGCCCGGCTCAGAGGAGCTGGGCTCGGAGCTGGGGGTCAGGGCTGGGGGGGGGGAATGGGGTCGGGGGGTGCCCGGCTCAGAGGAGCTGGGCTTGGAGCTGGGGGTCAGGGCTGGGGAGGATGGGGTCGGGGGGTGCCCGGCTCAGAGGAGCTGGGGGTCAGGGCTGGGAGGGATGGGGTCGGGGGGTGCCCGGCTCAGAGGAGCTGGGCTCGGAGCTGGGGGTCAGGGCTGGGGGGGGGGAATGGGGTCGGGGGGTGCCCGGCTCAGAGGAGCTGGGCTTGGAGCTGGGGGTCAGGGCTCAGAGTTGGGGGTCAGGCGGTGCCCGGCTCAGAGGGGCTTACCATGCTGCCTCCCCCCTCTCCCAGAGGCTCAGCGAGCCACGTCCAGGAGCTCCTGCCACTCGGCCCGGCGGAGCTCGCAGCCCTGCCCCCTTACCACGCAGCTCTGAGCGGGAGGACCTCAGGCCCCGCCTGAGCCACAGTGCACTGAGGCGCCTGGGGATGGGGGAAGGCGGAGGCGGGGGGAGCCTCCGACATTCTCGTTGGGGCCCCTGCGGGGCCTGGGGCAAATTTCCCCACTTGCCCCCCCCCCCCCCCCCCGGGCGGCCCTGCACTTGTCCTGCTGTTTTCTTTTGTATTTTTTAACCTGCAGGCCTTGGAGCAGGCCCTCCTGGAGTCATAGTGACCATTTCTTGTTCCTTATGCTTTTCTACTGTAAGGTTGTGTAGAATGACTATGTTGTTTTTTCAGGATGCTTGAAATCGTACTTTCAAACTTCAAATTGAAGTAGATATGAATACAGTCACTTGTAATGAAAGCTGTCCGAAGGACCGCAGATAAAGGAATGGCAAATGGTGATGTATTGAGTTGTGGAGAGAGATATAGCAGGGTGGCCAGGGACTGATAGGACCACTTTTATGTAACAACTTCACTATAAGGGGATTAACAGCAAATTAATTAATTAAAAATGGGATGCCTTTTGAATTAAATAGGGCAGCAAATCTGGCAAGTATGTTACTGTCTGAATTTAAAAGAGATATGGGTGTATAGGAAAAACAAACAAAGCTTCTTCTTTTTTTTTTTTTAATGGATTATAGGCCAGGCATGCTAGTGCACGAGGCAATAACAGGGTTTGGAGTTCTTCTCTCCTGCAAACTTGCCAACAGAAGGTTTTGTACTGGCTGCACCATTGGTTTCAGAGGAGCAATGGCAACTGCCATGTGGATAAAGGATTCTGAAGTGCACGAGTGCAGATTTGCTATTGGATAGTAGGCACCACTATATGTTTAAATTTGGTGTATAATACATAATTTTGTCAAGAGGAGATACTACTGTAGTGCCGCCTTACTAAACTCATATTGTCTGTGCCTAAACCTGGCCCAGACAAACTTTGGCTAACATCCTTGCATCAGATAGGTTTCTGATTTCAGGGTCATCATTTAGGAGATCAGTCATTACAGGAACTTAGAAGGGTTTTAATATTTTTTACAGTATTTATACAGAATTCGTTTAAACTTAAAAAGTGGGAGTAGTTGTGTTGCAGCAATAACCCTGAAAAATTCTCCTGTACTAAAACACGAGCAAGATCACAATCTATAGATTCCCATCTGATAACCCTAACACTGTACAGACCGTATCTTACCATACACAAATTGAGTATATTATGAAACTTTTTATCAGATCAATGATAGCAGGTTTGTAGTTCAGTAGGCAGCTTTTTCCACCCACATGGTGGAAATGCCCCAAAGTTACAGTGTAGTTCTAGTCTGAAAAGTGACTACACAAATGACACCTTCAAGCACAGCACATCTGTCCTGTGTGTATTCAAAGTCATATCTACTTACTTTTGTGATTAAAAAAAGGAAGTTTTTTTAGCTGTGCTTTTAAAAAAATCAACCTCTATTAGCCCAGCAGAGCTGAGCGTGAGCTATGGATTCTATTCCTATTTATATGTCATCAGTGGAATTATTTATGGAGTTCTAAACAGTTAGACCTGTGCAAACATATTGAAGGCATTGAGACGGCACATATTTTCCTCAGGATGTAATTTTCTGACAAAGACATGGCACAGGTCTAACTGAGGGAATAATTTGGCCTGCAGAAGTATTGTTATTGTTGGTGGTGATGTATGAGAAGTAGAGCCAGTCAGAACAATTCCAATTAGTTGAAACTGAAATATTTAGCACACGAGGTTTGATTTTGACAAACTTCCAACCCTATCCAGGAGATTTTGCTGAGCCTTGAAGCTGGTCTTTCAAGTTACCAGCTCCCTATTGCTCCTCTAGGTGGGCTACCAAGGAGCCAAGTTTTCTTGGACTTCCAGGCTCCCTGGGTACCTGGCAGGTAGGCTGACCAGACAGCAAGTGTGAAAAATCAGGACAGGAGGTGGGGGGTAATAGGAGCCTATATAAGAAAAAGCTCCAATCATCGGGACTGTCCCTATACAATCAGGACATCTGGTCACCCCGAATGGCAGTGGTGAAACTGACCAGCCTAGTCATACTACTCTGGCTGTTTCACCTTCTATTCCTTGTGGGCAGCAGTGAAACTGACAACAATGTCAATTTCAGTCAGCAGCTGCCAAGGCTTCCAGGGTTTCTGGCTTCCTGTACCATGCCAGATGGGCAGCCAGGGATCCCAGCGAGCATATTTCATTTTGGAAACACTATATTTTGCAGGATTTTAGTTCAGCAAAAACTAGAGAGTTTTTTTTGTCATAATTTGGGATGAAAAATATATTTCTGAAAATTCAAAAATGTCCACAGAACTAAAATTCAGTTTCCCACTGAGCTCTAATGAGGAGAAAGGAACTCAGTGTAATGTTCAAATTCCAGGTTCAGTCTACAGTTCTGGTATTTAGAGCTCAGTTCAGATAAAATAGAAGAGATGTTAGTACTATGAAGGAAGCAATCAGAAACTATAGTGAGGATTCTCTCTCCCCCTTTCATCAGAGGTGCATACCTGCTGGTTTGATATGAGCTGGTGTAACCCACAGGTCAGTGTGCATTACATGTCCCACTCTGCCTGAGCCACAGAGGCATTCAAGCTGAAGCTCCTCATTTTAACAGAGTGGGACTGCTGGCAGGCTGTTTTTCATGCAGGGCTGAGTCTTTGGAATTCACTTCCCCACTTTGTCTGAAATAGCCAGAATCTGTTGAGCTTAAGGGC
The DNA here is from genome assembly GCF_028017835.1 of Emys orbicularis. Taxonomy (NCBI): domain Eukaryota; kingdom Metazoa; phylum Chordata; order Testudines; family Emydidae; genus Emys; species Emys orbicularis. The sequence goes on along the minus strand of NC_088683.1, from coordinate 323,123,411 downwards.
ATGCTGCAAAACTCATATCTTTTCCCAACTTTTGAGAGAGAAGATAAGAATCTCAGGCCAGAAGAAGTGGATTGTTGGAATATTTTGGGCTGGGGCCAGTGACTTGAATGGGGTGTCATTTTTTCCTCTTTGGGGAGGGACTTGACAAGACTGCTGGTTTGCATTTGTGGTGTTTAAGTTGTTTTTATCTCTAATGTCACAGATACCTTGAGCTTTTTACAGGTGATTTTTAGGTGAAATTGAAATAATCAAATAAATAAAATATGAGTGTAAATGTATTTAATCTTCCCATTAGAATCCATGTATTCTTCTTGTTGTAAAGTTTGCATGGAAGAAAAACCTGAAATGAGAATGTTTTTTATTTTGTCTATAAGAATTAGAAATGGTAGGAGGTTAGAAAATATTAAAGGCACATAAAGAATATCTGCTTGTTTCCCTGTTTTGTGAAAAGAAGAATGCAATTACGTGACAGACAAATTACAGAAAATGGCTTTAAGATATACATTTTTCTAAGCAGAACAAACATAATTGCTTACAGAGCAGTGATCATTGTGATCTATTTTCCTTGTAGTATTTTCAAAATTAGTAACAGCAGACTTGTGATGCATTATCTGTGCTTGATATTTCTGAATGACAAGGTTTGGGTTGTGTCCTCTGTGATCCTTAACGAGGATTTTCTTTCTCCTTCATCCTTGATTGGTGCCAAATCACCAAAACCTGCTTGGGCAAGTGTCACGGGGTCACTCACCACACTGGCACCTCCTGCTGGGCGTTTTGGGAATTAGCTCAGTCCCAGCGGGTGCGCCCTCAGGCGATGGTGGCTCTCCCACCTTTGCCTCCATCTGTAGACTTGTTGTGGCTCCTTTCTTTCGGCGTCTGCTTCGTGGCACAGCCCTCCAGCCATGTCACCATCTGGTTCCCCCCCTTCTATTCCTCGCAGGGGCTTGGCAGTCCACTGCTGGGCCACTCCTTCGGCGGCTAATGGGCGGGGGCGCCAGGCCCACCCACTACTCTGGGCTCCGGCCCAGGAACCTTGCAAACAGCAGTTTCCCGCTGCCTCTTCCTTCCAGCTCACTGTCTCTATTCCCTGGGCCACTTCCCCGCAGCCTCAGTTCCTTCTGCCTCTGGCTCCAGCTCCTTTGCCCTCATCCCAGGCCCTCGAGCCTGTAAGTCCTGTCAGCTCATCAGGATCTCTCCCAAGCTCCCCAGGTCCCTGCTAGCACCTGCCCTTCCCTGCAGCAGACTACTCATTCTGGTCTGCAGCTTCCTTTTATATGGGGCCAGATGGGCCCTGATTGGCTGGTCCAACCACTGCCCTAATTGTCTGCAGCCGCCGCCCTAATTGGCTGTTTCCTCTGCAGCCACTCCTTTGGCTGCCGGCTGCTCAGCTTCCCTAGGCTGGTTTTAACCCTTTCAGGGCCAGTGCGGGGCAGGCGCCCCGTCACACCAAGAAGGAGGGGAGACACTGGATGTTACTTCTTCTGACACACATCAGTTCAGCTTCTTGTTCCGTCACAGGGGTTCCAATGGAACAACACAAAGAGTTCCTTGTTCCCTAATAGCTGAAATTGCTGCTGGTTCTTACTGGGCCTGGGAAGCTAACCCATATCCCTTGTAAGACATGGTGACGGAGCATTAACTAAAGAATCAACGAACTGACCTCACTACACCAGTCAAAGTGGGTTGTTTTAATTTATGGAATCAGGGTCCCATAATTAAGATTGTAATCTGGATGTAATCACTATTTTCATCTCACCCCTTCCCCTCCAATTTGTTAAATAAAAACTCCTTTTGACCATTGAGTCTCAGGTCAAGGATAAACAGTTTTTGGAAGTTTAGAGCAAATTATCTCCGCTAATTCTGAATTACAGGTTAATGGAAATGTACAGTATTTTTGACCGTGTGTGTGTCGTGGTTGTTGTATTTTTTTGTTAATACTTATTAGCTGGTTCAACATGTCTGCAGTGATATTTTTTGATGATTTGACAGTTAACCTAAATTAGCATAGATTCTAGAGTGTTAACATTTTCAAACCTGGATGCCTAAAATTAGGCTTCTAAATCCACACTTAGGCACCTATGTAAGAGTGCACATATTTTCAAAAGTGCTGGATACATTTACCTGCCATTGACTTCAGCAGGATTCAGAAACTGGTGTTGAAGATAGTTTACCCTTGGCTACACTTGCAGTTAAACTGAATTCAGCACTAGTTGTAACTGCATTATCAGCAATGGGTAAACTTGCTAAAATAGACAAGGTTTATGAGCTTCTCTTTCTTGCTCCTCAGAAAGCAAAATTCCAAACTTACAAGTGCTTAAATTTTGCAACTACACCTCTACCTCGATATAACGTGACCCGACATAACACGAATTCGGCTATAACACGGTAAAGCAGTGCTCCGGGGGGGCGGGGCTGCGCACTCCGGTGGATCAAAGCAAGTTCAATATAATGCGGTTTCATCTATAATGCGGTAAGATTTTTTGGCTCCTGAGGACAGCGTTATATCGAGGTAGAGGTGTATGTACATTTCTCCCCTTTCTCAGCTGTTTTGCAAGAGGGGAATAATTTAGCAATCTTAACAAAATGCTTCACTTTCGAAATGTTACACACTTCACAGGTTATGTACAGGTTTGGTACTGTACAACAATAGATTGGGTAGAAAAGTGCTTGGGGCCCAAAATATCTGATCTTCAGGTGTTAGTAGATTTTATGATAATCCGTAGTTTGTGTTTTGTGAGGTGCATTATATTGATCTGTTCATCTTGCTTTTTATAGAATGGAATGAAGTTGAGAAAGCTGCAGAAAAAGCCCAATAATCAACTTCTAGTGTTTACCTTTTCTCAAAAATCCCTCCCTCAACCATCCATGCATCCATTGATCCATTTTAGGATTTTTTACTTCTACTTTCTGGAGTGTCTGACCAACTTCTATGTAAAATCAATAGCAATAGTGAAGTCTCTTGTGGAGTGTCTGGCTCATGTCCCTTTTCAGGGTAAACATTCTGCTTTGGGTATTTTTTACTGTTTGAGGGGTTTGACTTTTTTTTTTTTGGCATGTTGGTTGGTTGATTGGTTACAGTTTAAAATATTTGGGTAGAGGTATGGGTGGATGGGGACTCAATGTTGAGAGTATCCTTCTTGCTGTGGTAAAAGGGCTCTAATGAGGAGAGATTTTCAGCATTTCCTAAACACTCTGGATGAGTGTAATCTCCTCTGGAAGTTTGTTCCATAGCCAGATCCCCTTGACGGAGATGCTTTGTCCCCTGTTCTCCTGTGCATTATCCTGCGCTTTGTGACCAAGACCTTAAACTGGTACTTGAAATTGACTGGAGAGTGGAGAGACTTGAGCATGGTCCTTATATGCTCCTGGGAGCCAAGACTATGGAGGAAACAGGTGGTTGCATTCTGTACCAGCTGGAGACTGTGCATTGTCTTTACATTCAGTATCAGATACAGTGAGTCATAGTAATCAAGCCTGGAGGTGACAAATGCATGGATCACTGTGGCTAGGTCCTCGTCCAGGAGGAATGGGCAAAGTTTCCTGGAGAGCTGGAGATGAAAGAAGGCATTTTTAGACATTGATGCTATGTGATCATCCAATCTTAATGAGGCGTCACAACAGACTGAAGGCCTCACACTGCTTTGACTAATGGGGGCTGTACATCTTCAATGGAAGGTGTAGACAGTATCTCAGCTGGTTTTTCAAAGTGTTTCCCCCTTGCAACTGTAACCCACACACCTTTTGGGTGTGGTGTTCTGTCCCATCTAGTGGCACCGAGACCACTTAGAGAGATAAAATGAGTCTGCTCTACAGCCTTAGCTAATAGCCAGTTGACTTTTGGCTCATGCGGTAGAGGCTCATGCACTAAGCTCCAGAGGTCCCTGGTTCGATCCTGCCTGTCGATGACCAGGGTCTGTCGGTGTTACAAGTGGGGGCTCGTCTGGGATTTCAACTGGGAAGACTCTGAAGCTCGGGATGTGCTTCCTTAGCTAGGGGAAGTATGTAACCCACACACCTACTGGGTGTGGTGTTCAGTCCCATCTAGTAGCACCAAGACCACTTAAAGAGAGAGATAAAATTAGTCTGCTCTACAGCCTTAGCTAACAGCCAATTGGCTTTTGGTTCATGCGCTAAGCTCCAGAGGTCCCTGGTTCAATTCTGCCCGCCAATGACTGGGGTCTGTCGGCATTACACAATCAGCATCAGTTCAGTCTTGGCTGGGTTCAGTTTGAGCCAGCAGGTCTTTATCCAAGGAGGTATTCTGACATCTCAGTTGTGATGGTGCCTGCATCAGCCGAGAATGGGCTAGATAGTTGAGTGTTGTTTGCATATTGTTGGCAGCTGTACCCATGCTATTTCACTCTCTCTCTCAATGGTCTCATGAGATCAGTGAAGAGAAGCAGATATAAAATCAATCCATGTATGATGTTACAGGTGAGGAACTTAAGAGAGGAACAGTTACCCATCACCACTGTGAGTTCTGCTGGAGAGGAACCATTGGAGCCACTGTAGTGCTTGTCCCATCTTCTACTCCTATGTCATCCAGGCAGGTTAGCAATACCTTGTGATTTATTGCATCAAGAGCTGCAGTGAGATCCAGCAATATGAATATGGGGACCGTGCCTGTGTCTATGGCCATAATGGATTCCTCTTTTAGTGCCTGTAGTTCTGACCTCTGATTGTAATGCACCCAAGATGCTGGCTTATGTCACATTTGTTGGAGCTTGGAAGCTACTAGTACACCTCACTATTCTTATTTCCTCTACCTCCTACTATCCTTTAAAGTTCCAGTTCTATTCTCTTTTAGAAAAGCGTGTGTAGGGGGGGAATCATTCTACATATACTTAGCATCTTCCTCTAAAAGAAATTCCTTGTCGATTCTTGCTTTTACCATTTTCATATTACTAACTTGGTCTATCTAAATGTGATCAACTTTATTTCCTTTATCTGTCTCAAGATCCCGCCCTCTTTTTACACTTTCGGTACTGCCCTAGCTGCTTGTGGCTATGTGCTATTGACCTCAATGGTCAGGAACAGTTTGCTGGGATCTCACTTTGCTGACTTGGCTTCACTTCTACTGATCCACTTGCTCTTTTTACCCCTTGGACTGACAATATGCACTCATCTAGCTCTGTATCTCTCCACAGGGGTATAGCTCTCTCTTGTCCTGGGTTTTAGTCCTTAAATTGTACTGTACTAAATGGAAAGCTTCAGTTTTCTGTATAATATGCACAAATTCCTATATGTTTAAACAAGCAAACTAATCTGAAACTAAAATAAAAATGAAACTTGTTCAAGAGTAGTTGAAATGATCATCTAATTAGCTGTGTGGTTGACTTTATTCAGAAGATCAGAGACATAGGGCTTTTTGGAACCTTATTAATAGGATTGCTTATATTGCACTATGTGAAATTCTCCAACTGTGAATTTTTAAAAAATTAGGGTTGGAAGTACACAATTATTATGACTTATGCCTTATGGAAACTTGTTTGATGCTAATTATTAAAATAATTTGTCAGTTTTGATAATCAGGATCTTTAATCCTAAAGCCTACACTCTTTTGAAATAACAGTAAGCAGGATTCTTTCCACATAATATCCTTGGGGATTAGAGACTGACAGGTAATAAATTATTAGGTTAGCTCTTCAAATTTTTGTTTAAAATATACTGGTTTTAAAAAGCATTCATAAGTTACCTTATAAAAAAAATATTTGATATATTTTCTCAGAAGGTTTTTGATCTGAGATCTGTTCTCATTTAAAATGCACTGAACCCCAAAGTGTAACTGGGGAAATGTTATTTGAGATATAGAGAGATTGTTGCCCTCTGCACTGCTGCTGCCACTTCTATAGTGTGGTAAGTTGTAGGGCTGTTCCTTAGAAAGCTGGACACCCACAACTCCCATTAGTCAGCCGGACTTGCATGTGTCAGAGGCCATTTCCTCTCAGGAACAGACCTGTGATATCCATTACCCCCTTACTGAAAAGGGGTCTCTGGCTGTCAAACAGGCACAGTATTGCCAACCCCAAAAGTTAAAAATCCCGAGTCAGACCCCCAAAACCATGAGGTTTTAAAAAGATATTTTTGTTTTTGAACCCCCTTCTGCACATTCCCAGTGTGTGACCATTAGCATTGCCCACTCTCCCAAATGTACTGAGTAAGTTGATTTTGGCTCTCATTTCAAGAGCTGTCACTTCCCCATCTGCCTGTCTCCTGCCCAGCAATTAACTTTGCTCCCCAAACCTCCAAATCAGTCCTGTCCTCCCCCACATCTGTTCTGTTGGTGCCAGTCCAGGTTTTCCAATGACTGTCCTTTTTTTTTTTTTTTTTGAGGTAGCTGTCCCAGGACATTAAAAGTGAATTAACTCCTGTTTTTTGTCCATTGAGTCACCTCTTGGGCCGCTGCTGGGGGGGATGGAGGGGAGTCTCGTCTTCCTCCTCCTCGTGCTGCTGCTCCCCATGCTACTGGCTGCTATGCAGCTCCCGAGAAGAAGCCAGCAGCAGCAGCTTCCTACCTGACCAAAAAGCCTCTCAGAGCAGTAAAAAGAGCTCAAGGAAATAGCCCCACAGTGCCCTGCTTCTCGCCATGATGGCAGCTATTCCTGCTCAGAAGGGCCCTGATCCACACCCAAGAGCCATCGCCTATTTCCCCCGCACATTCCCCAGCTCAGGGATATCCTGATTTTTGTACTTCAGAGGTGGCAACCCTAGAGTCTCCCTAGCCCCACTCAGCCCCCACATCTGCCCAGCCCCCATCAGTTCTGCAACACCCTCCCTCCCCCTGCCACATTTCTGATCCTCCTGGAGCTCTTCAGCCCCTCTCTGGGTCTGAGGGCTGCAGCAGGGTCTCCTCCCCCCTTTCAGGCTGGAGGGCAGCTTCAGGGGCTCTTCACCCCTTCTCTGCCCCTTCCCAGGCCAGGTGTTGCAGGAGGCGGGGGGAGGATCAGAGGAGGCGTCCCATTGCTCACAGGAAGGGAGGGGAAAGAGGGAGTGAGCTGCTGGGCCCTGTGCTCCCCCCACCGCCTCCCCTCCTGTGAGAAATATGGCGTCTGAGGGGAACAGGAGGGAGTTCTGTCTGCTTCATGCAGCAGCCTGGATTGGCTGTTCTACCCCCAGGAGGTGGGCAAGTGGGATAGGCAGCCAATCAGAGGAGGTCCCATCCCCATCTGGCAGGAGGGTGGGCTAGAGGGTGGGAACATCTCACCTTGTCATGAGACCAGCTCCAGCCCTGGCCAAACTCCTGTCACTCCTGAAAAAATCCCGAGAGTTAGCAGCTCTGAAGGCAATATAATCCCTTTGCTATCCCTCCTGTGCTGGGGCCCCCTTTCACCCTGCCACCACATGCCATGCACAAGGAAGTTAAACTGTATCAAAATGCTTCTAGTGGGGCAGGTGCTGTCGGTTCGGCTTCTTACTCAGAAAGGAAAGTGAATTGTAAACTGATCGTGCACCCCTTCAATGGACAGAAGCAATGAGAGATCCCAGTGGTGTTACCCAGGGTTTCTGAACCCAAAGCTCTTGGTAACTTTTACTCTTGATGAAGCGGTGGCAGGAAATAAATCACTGGAGACACAGCTGTTCAACCGATAGATGGCTGGCACAAACAGCACAATACAAGAGTGCTTTCACTTAAAGCTATACTTTTAGTCTCAAGCACTTATACACCTCCACATAGGGTTGCCAACTCTGACTGAAGTTGCCAACTATTCCTTTCAATAGTCACTGGGAAATCTGGGAGACTCCAGGCCAATCCTGGAGGGATGGCAACCCTATCTCCACAACAAGTAAAACACCCCCCAAAATCCCAGATTCATATTTGCCCACGGTGTTGAAGAGGTCTTGAGTGGATAACCTACAAACGTCCAGTGGCCGGTCTTCTGTCTGCAGGGGAATTTGAGAGGTGTTCACGTGTCCATAGAGCTCAGATTTCTCCCTCTTTTTATGCCCAATTCGTTAGTATTACATAACTTGTTCATCAAAATAAAAACAAAACCAAAAAACCCAAACAAACTGCTGAGCCGAAACTAAGTTAAGTGTGGAGATTTCCAGCCTGTCAGGCAGAGAATATTCCATCAGTTAACCAGCTGTATAGCAATAGTTAACTATTGCCAGACTTTCAGTCTTACAAAACCGCATGCTTGGGAAAAACAACTCAAGTCACGAGGGCATAGGGTCATGTTTACTCCGCGAGGTCACTCACTTCCCTCTCCCCTCCTGGTCTGTTAGTTGTGCTAAGGTTTCAGAAAGGCCTTCTTTTAGCTGCTTTCAGCAATAAGCATAACAATTGGTATTCCAGCAACTGGCAGTGGTTTAAACAGGTTGCTGGGCTCTGGGCTATCAAAAAACTGCTCCTACAGTGCCTGCTGGCACATGATTCTTCAGTTCTGTTCTTTCATGGTGTGCCACAGGTCGTGTAAGGTGCACCGAGATGCTGAGCTCCCCTCCCCGCATTGTGGGGTGGGAAGAGTGTGGCTCTGCTGCATTTACTTTTGGCTATTCTTTCAGGAATGATGTGTGTGACAAGTTGAAGAAATCCCCATTGATTTCCAGCAAACAGGGAATTAATTCACTTCCTGGATATTTCCTTGAGGCTTAAGGTAGAGAAATAAAATGGGAGGAGGTGAAGGCTTTTTGGCTTTTTCTGTTTGGGTTCTTTTATTGTACAGTAACTCCTCACTTAAAGTCGTCCCGGTTAACATTGTTTTGTTATGAAGTTGCTGATCTATTAGAGAACATACTCGTTTAAAGTCGCGCAACGTTCCATTATAAGGTTGTTTGGCTTGCCCTGCTCCACCCGCCTGCCTGGCGCTTCTGTTGGGGAGCGGGGTCGGGGTGCGGGGGCTTGCCCTGCTCCACCCGCCCGGCGTTCCAGCCAGGGAGAGGGGTCGGGAAGTGGGAGCTTGCCCCGTTCCGCCCACCTGGCGTTCCAGCTGGGGAGCAGGGTTGGGACGCGGGGGCTTATCCCACTCCACCTGCCCAACATTCCCAGCCTGGGAGCGGGCAAGCCCCTGACCCCACTCCCCGGCAGGAGCGCCAGACAGGCAGAGTGGGGCAAGTCCCCGTGCCCCAATCCCACTATGCCCCGCCTCAACCAACGTTCACAATCATCATTGGTGAGTACAGTATTAAATAGTTTGTTTAAAATTATTGAAAATTTATACTGTATATGTATATAATGTCTTTTGTCTGGCGAAAAAAATTTCCCTGGAACCTAACCCCTCCCCCATTTACATTAATTCTTATGGGGAAATTGGATTTGCTTAACATCGTTTCGCTTAAAGTAGCATTTTTCAGGCACATAACTACAACGTTTAGCAAGGAGATACTGTATAGGAATTGGGTAGAATCCCTTTAAATAGTTAGTGAGCACTCTGGTGGTGCTCTTTGTGTTCTGAGAAACATGCCAAAGCAGTGGTGCATGTATGGAGCTCAGCCTTGCATGTTGCATGTAGTTAGTAAACATGGTTATTTGGCCTCCGCTGTGCCATGTGGTTACTTCATATTACATTTGTTGTGTAAAGAGCAAAAGACACAGCAGTTGGCAGCGAGCATGGGATACTGATTCAGGAATACAGTGGCACAGAGCGTGCCTGCAGAGGCCTGGTACAACTGAAAAGCCCTCCAGCCACTAGGACTGTGAGAACACTGCTGATTTAGAGAGAAAGAAGGCTTAAAATATGCATCTGTTTAGGGCAAATGGATTTTGGACTTCGATAGTTCACTAGAAGACTGGCTCACCTATATTGAGAGACCAGAACATTAGATTTTAAGGCCTGAAGGGGACATTAGATCACCTAGTCTGACCTCCAGTATAACACAAACCATTACATTTTACCCAGCTACCCTATAATAGGACCCAGTGACGTTAGTGAGACTAAAGCATTTCAGTCCTCAGGAGACAACTGTTCAGTGCCAATGGCAGAGAACAGGAGAGACTGAGGAGCCACCAATGCCTGAATCCCCTTCAATGTCAGGAAATTCATTACGTGAGATGTGCAGGTGATCCATGCGCCATGATGCAGAGGAAGGTGAAATCCCACCAGTGTCCCTGCTAATATGACCTGGGGGAAATTCCTTCCTGGTGCTGAATCTGGTGATTAGTTTGACCCTGAGTATGTGAGTGAAACACATAGGGTTGCCAACTTTCTAGTCGCACAAAACTGAACACCCTAGCCCCGCCCCTTCCCCAAGGCCCTGCCCCCACCCCAAGGCCCTGCCCCTGCTCACTACATTCCCTTTCCTCAGTGGCTCGCTCTCCCCCACCCTCACTCACTTTCAGTGGGCTGGGGCAGGGGGTTGGAGTGTGGGAGGGGGTAAGGACTCTGGCTGGGGATGATGGGTTTGGGATGCAGGAGGGGGCTCCAGGCTGGGGGGTGGGGCCGAGGAATTTGGAGTGCAGGAGGGGGCTGTGGGTTGAGGCAGGGGTGGGGCTGGGGATGAGGGGTTCAGGGTGTGTGAGGGGGCTCTGGGCTGGGGCAGGGGGTTGAGGTGCAGTGGGGGTGATGGCTCTGGACTGGAGGTGCAGGCTCTGGGTTGGGGCCAGGGATGAGGGGCTTGGGGTACAGGAGGGGGCTCCAGGTTTGAGGGGGGCTCAGGGCTGGGGCAGGGGATTTGGGGCTTGGGGTTGGAGTGTGGGCTTACCTTGGGTGGCTCCCGGTCAGCAGCGCAGTGTGGGGGCTAAGGCAGGCTTCCTGCCTGTCCTGGCAGCGTGCTGCATGTGCCCCGGAAGCAGCCAGCAGGTCCGGGGCCTAGACGGGGGGGATGGGTGGGGGTGGGGAGGCAGGAGGCTCCATGCGCCACTCTCACCCGCAGGCACTGCCCCCCCCCGCTCCCATTGGCCGGGAATTGGCCAATGGGTGTGCAGATCCAGTGCTCGGGGCGGGGGCAGTGCACAGAGCCTCGTGGCCCCCCGGCCTAGGAGCTGGATCTGCTGTTTCCGGGGCACAGCGCAGTGCCAGCCAGGACAGGTAGGGAGTAGCCTGCCTTAGCGCCGCAGCACCACCGACTGGACTTCTAACGGCCCAGTCAGCAGTGCTGACCTGAGCCGCTAGGGTCCCTTTTCGACTGGGTGTTCTGGTTGAAAACCGGACACGAGACACACCAGCCAGGCATCTCAGAGAGATGATTCTTTGTACCACCTCAGAGCCCTAGTCCACCCCATCTGGTGTCCCGTCTCCAGCCGTGGCCAATCTCTGATACTTTGGAGAAAGGTGTGAAAAAAACTCCAGAATAGATCTTGCCAATTGTGCATGATAGAATGATATAAATAAATATATCACAATGAGAGAAAAGTGGCAGTTTTGCTAAGTGTCATGGGGCTAAAACCTGTAACCTGCTGCATGGCCCAACAGCTCCTATTAACCAGCAGACAAAGCATTTGCTGAGATTGTGGAAATGCTACAAAAATCACCTATCCCTAGAGCCACTGGTGCTTGCAGAATGTTTATGCTTTTATAAACAGAATCCAAAAGAAAATTCAACATTTCTGAATGTGGCTGAATTAAGGAAATTAACAGAGCATTGCCAATTTGGAGAGAATTTAAATGATGCATTAAGAGATGTATTGATATGTGGTATGTGAAACAATCCAAAACCAGCTATTGACAAGATTAATTTGACCCTACAATGTGCACTAAAATTTGCTGTATCAAGGAAGACAACTACTAAAGATGTCAGGGAGCAGCAGCATTATGTAATCTGTGCAACAAATACATGAGGCGTCATGCAAAAAGCACAGCATGGGCAACACTGCATGCTTTCATTGTGGGAAACAGGCTCACAATGCAAATAGAGGGCAAATCTTTAAAAACTGTAACAAACAGGTACACACGGAAAATGTGCAGGGCAGTGCAGCAAGTACAACCGCCGCCTCGTAAGGGCAACTCCAGAGGATTTCAGATTCAGCAGCTTGCAGATAAATGACAATAGGAAGTCGATCTGTGCACCTGTTTAACTTAAAGACAACGAACAGAGGCCAGAACTACATTACAAAGTTTTGTCAGTAAAGCTATATCTGACGGGGTGTGAAAAAACCACACCCCTTAGGCCAACATAGCTATGCCAGCAAAACCCCCACTGTGGATGGAGTTATGCTGACAGAAGACTGCTTCGGTCAGCAAAGCTAATGTTCTTCAGGGAGGTAGGTTACTGGGCCAGCAGAAAAACACCTTCTATCAGCATATACTGTGTTTACGCTTGAGGACTCTGCCAGTATAGCTACACCTGTCTAGCTGTATCAGCAAAGCTTGTGTAGTGTAGACTAGCCCAAAATATTATTTGGACTTTTTCACAAGTGGCAGGAAGTATTTTCATGATTCATACCTGTAAGGGTTTATTTAAGTATAACAGGAGAGTGTTTGGCAGAGCATCAGTACCCGCTGTTTGGCAATGAGCCATTGTTAAGAATATTCCTGGCACTTCTTGTTACTTGGACAATACACTGCTCATGGGAGTTAGTGATAAAGAGCACCTTGGGAACCTCCAGAAGGTCTGTGGGAGGCTGTCTGAGCACGGTCATAGAGCAAACAAGGCATTCAAACTGCAAAATGTGTCATAATTACGTACCTTTCTGGAAATGGTCAGTTATTACCATAGGTTCTCATCTAATATAGTGACAATGTTATATCCTCTGAGTGAACTGTTACAGAAATGATGTTGGTCCACGCAGTGTACCCAGGCTTTGGATGACCCCAAGAAGATTATAGCCTTTGAAAGAGTCTTTACACACTACAATGCAACTTTGCCTTTAAAGATATGAAATAGGAGCAGCCATTTCACATGTATTGAAGATCACACTGAACGGCCTATTGCCTTAGCTTCCAGATCTTTTTGCCCAGCAGAACATAACTATGCTCAAATTGACAGAGCAGCTACTATATGCTGCAGTTCTGTGTTCACATAAATAGCTTTTGGTTCTTTTTTAAAACCTGTGGGTACTAACGACCTGACCCAAAGCCCAGTGAAATCAATAGAATGTTAGCATTGATTTCCAGTGGGCTTTGGTTCAGTCCCTAAGGCTCAAGAATAAAGCTGTGGAGGGAGAAAAACACTTTTTTTTGTTGTTAAACCCATAGGCACACCTTACCAATTTGCAATTCATTTACTTTCTATTCAGAATAATACCTAGAAATAACAAGGAAGTATTATAGAAGCAATGAGGGCATATGGAGGCATTGGATGTTCAGATCCCACTTTTTGTTTCTAGTTCTTGTAGAACAGAAACCAGAAAGAGCTGTCAGCATAAGCTGTAGGTACTGTACAGTACCAGCCAACATGTTTTTAGCATCAATTTAACATCATAAATATTTAGTTGATAGAATTGCAGTGCTGGCGATGAGGGAATATTTATGAAATTCTATGCTCAGGAAATAGTTTTTATTAGAGCTGGTCAAAAATTGCAACCAGCTTCTGGTTTTATTTCTTTGTTTCTACCTTTTATTTCTTGTAATGTTTTTTGAGAATTCCTCTGTGGACCTCAAGATTATTGATGCTCTATTTTTTGTCTCTTATTAAAAACAAAAAAAGCCCCAATAATATGGTTTATCTTTTTTTTCTTTTATGTTGCGCCTCCTGAGAATACAAACAGCACATGCCTCCAGTGTTATTCCTAATGTGCCTGTTTTACAATAACAAAGAAAAAAGTTGCTGCTGTTGTTTAAAATGGAATGTCACCTTCCTGGTCTAGCTCCTATTCTGTTAAACAGGTCCATATAGTATTATTGTCCCCACAGTGTGTGGTGGGACATAAATCATCCAGTTCTGCCTTCACCTTCTTCCTAGTGTTGCAGGTGGTAGGTTGGGATCAGCTGGTAAGAATGAAGTTTAGGAGAGGCCAGGACATATGAGATTAGGGACCTTGTTACAGGTTGAAAGAAATCCTTAGTTAGCTTGATGACCGCCTACTGGATTATGGTGGCCAAATGAGATTTTATGGTGACCAGAATTTATATTTTATTTATTTAAAGTATGTTTTTCCTCAGTTATTTTGCCTTGTTTTTAGTTGATCGTTAATTTCTGCTGCTTTTCACTTGGGGTTATGATTTCAAATCTCACTCTCCCATTTTTAAAATGTTCTAAAGCAGGGATTGGCAACCTTTGGCATGCGGCCCGTCAGGGAAATCCACTGGTGGGCTGGGACAGTTTGTTTACCTGCAGCGTCCGCAGGTTCGACCAATCGTAGCTCCCACTGGCCGTGGTTCGCCGTTCCAGGCCAATGGGGGCTGCGGGAAGCGGCGGCCAGCACATCCCTGGGCCCGCGCAACTTCCTGCAGCCCCTATTGCCCTGGAATGGTGAACCGCAGCCAGTGGGAGCTGCGATCGGCCGAACCTGCTGACACTGCAGGTAAACAAACAGTCCTGGCCCGCCAGCAGATTTCCCTGATGGGCCGTGTGCCAAAGGTTGCCGATCCCTGTTCTAAAGTAAACTGTTTATCTCCCCACCCCCAGTATTTTTCTTTTTCTCAAATCTTTTTCCCCACCCCTTTTGTTTAATTGTGGTTATGTCCTCTGGGTTCAATCTTTAAAATAATTCCATTCATGGAACCTCCCCTTCAGGTCAGTAGGAATTAGGAGTTTGGATTTGTAATAGCTACATGTTCACAAGCAATCATCATTGTCCTGTGGTTATACACAGAGGTAGACTTTCTTGAAGGCAGACATTTGTGAGGGAAATTGAGGTTGCTGAAACTAACAAAACCATTTAGCAGTGTCTCAGGCTTTTCAGAACTTTTCTCTTCCTTATAGGAACCACAAGTAATCATAGATTGATGGCTTGTCTTATTCTGCTCACCAGCATGTCTATTTTGCTTTGTACACTTTGTTCACAGCATACTGAAATTGTATCCTGCCATGATTTCAAGAGCTGTAACATATCGTGAGTTTCCACGCCCACAAATTCAGAAGAAACATTTTCTACCTTGTTTCGTATTGTAATATGAGACTTTTACCCACATCGAGACTTTTGTGTATTAAGTCCAATCTTTAAATCTTTCAGTCCTACTCCTTATCCAGGATCTGCACAGCACTGCTTCTAGGGGATTTGATGCCACTGTCTTTGATGTCTGACATCAGTGGTTTAGGGTTAAAAGGTTTCCTTTTAGGAATTGTTAAGACCTTCCAGAGCTGCAAGAAGTGATGTAAGCTATGTGTGTGTGACCAGTTGCTAACAAGTTGAATTAGTAAAAACTCAGACACATTTATCTCCTTCTCACTTCCCTCTTGATATTTGTTTCATCCTAATGACTCCCAAACAGCCTATTGAAGCTAGGGTTAGACATGCCTTTTAGGGAAAGCTATGCTGTTCAATTCCCAGTGACATAATTTATTCACATAGAAGTTATCTATATTAGAATGATCAGATGCAGTAGGTGCCTACATTTAATACAAAACTATAAATCATACACTCAAATATATCTGTCATAGTCATCTAAAATATTTATTGTGCTGACTCAAACAAAAAAAATGTTTGGATTCCTTATCACAGAAGCCTGAATAAACAGTATATTTATTAATCAACTTATGGATTCTTATCTCTATTTTATGCATTGATTCTGCAGAAAACCTACAGCTTTGAGTATATTTTAAGTCAGAATGGAGCCTTAAGATTTATTCAGCACCACTGCCACATTCCTCTGAGTTGATAATCCTGACAGCTATATTTACATTGCATAGTTTTAGATTACAGGGATCATATGGCATACATTTGCCAACATGGATCCAACTATTGGTCTATCTAATCAAAGAATGTATGTCATGCTTACAAGATTGGGGATTGTATCTAGGGTCATGGTGGACAACCATCTGAACAGGAGTTGATGGTGCAATACTATGGCTAAGAGAGCTAACACATAGCTTGGATGTATAAATAGGAGAATATTGGGTAGCAGTAAGGAAGTGGCATTAGTTCTGTATATGGTGTTAGTGAGACCATTACTGGAGTACTGTGTGAAATCCTTGTCCCGCTGAAGTCAAATGGGAGTCCTGCCATTGATTTCAATGGAGCCAGGATTTCACCCACTTTGTCTAAATCTAGTGTCCACACATTGAAAAGGATGTTGAAAAACTGGGAAGAGTTCAGAAAAGAGCCACGAGAATGAGTCAGGGTCTGGGAAACCTGCTTTATAGTGAAAGATTAATGAAGCTCAAGCCCTGTAGTTTATTAAAGAGAAGGTTAAGAGGTGACTGGATCACAATCTATAGGTTCTCTGTGGGGAGAAGATTCTGATACTAAAAGTTTCTTCAATTTAGCAGATGAATGCATAACAAGATCCAATGGCCGGATATTAAAACTAGACAAATTCAAACTAGAAATAAGGTACACATTTTTAACAGTGAGGGTTATTAACCACTGAAGCAACTTACCAAGAGGATATAGTGGATTCGTCAAGC
The DNA here is from genome assembly GCF_028017835.1 of Emys orbicularis. Classification (NCBI taxonomy): domain Eukaryota; kingdom Metazoa; phylum Chordata; order Testudines; family Emydidae; genus Emys; species Emys orbicularis. The sequence goes on along the minus strand of NC_088683.1, from coordinate 323,107,025 downwards.
CTTGGAAATGTTTAAATTAAGAATGGATGTCTTTCTAAAAGAGATGCTCCAAGTGAGACAAAAGTGATGGACTTGGAATCACTGGCTGAGATTCTCTGACCTATGTTATGTAGGAGGTCAGACTAGATGATCACAATGGTCTCTCTTGATCTTAGAATCTATAAGTAGATTGGGTTCCTCCCTTGGGAAGTGGCCAACACCTGATGCTGTAAATTAATCAGTGATCAGTTTATGCCCCGAAACCTGATGTTTCACTATCTCATTTTAGCTATGTAATGCTCCACTGTGGTGAATGCTCCAGGATAAGCAAATGTTCTGTGAAGTGTTTCTCATTTTTTTTCAAATTTACCTCCCATCAGTTTCATTGAGTGCCCACTTGTATTCACATCATGGGGCAGGGTAAAGAGGGGGTACTAACTAGTGTTTACCTTATCCACCACAATCTTAAATGCCTCTGTTAACTCCCTTCTAACATTTTGTAAGACATTTATTTTAAAACTATCAACAAGCAACAGTACTAATCGAATTGTACATTTAAAAATGTGTAAGATCTAATTAGAGGGGTAGCCGTGTTAGTCTGGATCTGTAAAAAGCGACAAAGAGTCCTGTGGCACCTTATAGACTAACAGAAGCTTAAGCTTTCGTGGGTGAATACGTTGCATCTGACGAAGTGGGTATTCACCCACGAAAGCTTATGCTCCAATACTTCTGTTAGTCTATAAGGTGCCACAGGACTCTTTGTCGCTTTTTAAGATCTAATTGTGCACCTGATAGCCACATTATTTATTTATTTATTTATTTATTGGTGCTGCTGTAGCGCCTAGATTGTTCTCCCTGGGTCCGAGAATCCATAAGTGGGGAAGGGACAAGGAGTTAGTGGGCCAAGGCCAGAGGGGTCCATCCGCCTTGTGCTATTGAGGAAGGCTGTGTAATGCAACTTTGGGAACTATTGAATCTAAGCCTTTACTTTCCCATTAGGGATCCTGTTTAAGGGGGCTCCTGACAGCTGCTGCTAGCTTCAGAAGTACTGTCAGTGTAGCTCCACTGGAGTTCTGCTGCAGGGTGTACCAGAGACCTAGATGTATGAGACATCCGTGTGAATATGCTTGGTCTTCTTTTGGTTCAGGGGATTCATCAGATCCTGGGGGTTTCGTGGAATTCAGTGGTGGACCCTGCTGCTTGTTTTCTGGGGGGAGCCCCTCCCTCTGGCGAGCTGACAGAATAACTGGGGAGAATCTCAGTGAGGGAATATCAGAGATGTTCTCCTATTAGTTTTCCTGCAGGAGTGGGGGGAGGGGGGGAGGGGCGAGAGTAACATACCCTAGTGGTGTCATCCCTACTAATCTGCAGAGCACATGATAAAGTTTTTTTTAAACTAACTTAAATTATTGCAAAATATCTCACACCAAGATCACTCACTGCTAAAAAAAAATAATGAAATTGTATTGTCCTTGTCAGTTTCGCTTTCCATTTGAGGGAAATACAGTTCTATCTGAAGAACAAAGCCTGAGCACATCTCTTCAATTTAGTCAGATTGGTCAACTTTCTACTACGGGGAAACCATATTCCCAATAAAATTAATCACGTACATTCCACACGCTAAGCAAATACAAGTTTACTTTGTTGACTAAGAGGTGAATATATATGGCTCTTGGTTTTTCTTTGGTTGAAAAATTGGATTTGGCAAGCACAGTACACATTTGTGAATAATATTTCCTTACGTGTACTTCAAAAGTGATCTGCATAACTGGTGAGAGGAAAGCGACAAAGAGAAGGTTGGGGTTTTAGTTTTGTTTGTTTATTTTTTCTTGTTAAAACACTATTTTGTTCATACATTCTATACAAAAGTAATGGAACAGAATGCAAATTAGCCTATGACAATAGCATTGCTCCCCTCCCTCCCTCCGCCCCCTGCTCCCCCCCCCCAAAGGCATGGAACACTGACAACTGAGCACCTGTTCTGAATAAGCATAGTTCATACCTTTGATTCTGACCATATAAATAAATAAGTCAAATAGTGACTCATAGCATTAACTTAGGTTACATACCTGGGAACCATAATTTTTATGACATTCTTCTCTTATATTCTCCCTAACCCCCAGGGGGAGTGGTGAGGAAAGGAAACCCATTGTTTCATATCAGCTCTGTTTTTCATTCCTTCTCAGCAAATTACACAATGAAAACAAGATTCTGCTATGTATCCTCTCTATTATGTCTTTATTAGTGCAACTGTAGTATGTATAGTGTTTGAGGTTTTTTGGAGGTGGGAGGATGGAATTAGGAAGAGGGAAGGGATGGTGGGTAGAGGCTGAATTTGAGTTTTCCCATCCTTTTCTGAGCCCTGAGGCTCTCCTCACTGTTCTTTTTGTTTTAAAATCTCTTTCCTTTGATGCCATGCACCCTAACCATTGACTGTCTACCAGAGAACCTGAGGGTCACCATTTAGCAACATGAGTCATTCCCTGTAGGTTGAGGGTTTAGCCTTCACAATTAATGTGTAAATTCTGGTACTGTAATTCTGCAAAAGATTTTAATTGGAGAAAGTCCAAATTTTAAATGAAACCTTTAAATATCTACAATCAGTTCAATAATTTAATCTCTGGGAGTAAGGGCAGAACATAGCATTAATTTAAAATTCATATCCTAAAGTGCTCCAAGGATAAGATGCATAATAATACGGTTCTGTGATATTGAAATGGAGCTCTGATATAATGTCCTGTTTCATGAATTAATGTAATCAGTTAATGTTTGTTCTAGAGAGGGAACTGAGCCAGAAACTGGAATCCAAACCGTGTGTGTGTGTGTGTGTGCGTGTGCACACATGCACAAATCTGGACTTGAACTCTGATCTGAAAGTTAGGATCAGGGCCCTTTTGTAGAATGGGCTGAACTGGAACCTCTGAGCGTAGAGGGATTTTGAAATACAGACCTAAACTTGCATCCAGATGTTATAGATAGAGCGTCTCTCTAAAATGGGCTGATCCAGTACCTTCTAACTGGAATCTCAGTATCTTAGGGTATTGGTGGTGGTTTCAAAACTGGGTCTCAGTTTTGCAACTTTGGCTCATTTCTAGTTTTCCAAATGTACATATTATTACATGTTAAATATTATTCATTATTAATAATTACTTTTGAATGACTTGAGATAAAATGTGAGGAGACAAGTGTAGAAAGCTGTCTTCTAGACATTGCCGTTGACAGAGGATGCCTGCTCCTTTTTAGCGCCCTATTAAAAAAATCAGGGAGGGTCTGCTTTGATGGCTGTAACATAGCTTAGCATCTACACTACGAACTAAGGATGTGATTTCCAACTGGTGTAGACATACTTGTACTAGCTCAGAGCTGAGCTAATATGCCCAACATAGTAGTGCAGCTGCACTGGCAGCGGTAGTGGAGGCACGGCTTAGCCATGCCAACGACAAACCTGCCCGAAACTGGTGGGGCGAACACGGCTAAGCCACGCCTCCACTGCAGCTACCCGTGCTACCGCAGCTGCTACTTATGCTCACACTAGCTCTTGTTGAGCTAGGATGGGTATGTGTCTGCAAGCATGGAAGCCCATCCCTAGCTCCTAAAGTAGATATAGCCTTAGTGTGTGTATCACTGCTATTTGGGGGAGGGAGGGAAGCCAAGTATACTTTCCCTGAAGTCGCCAGAATTTTGTTCCTCAGGACTTGTCGACACTAGAAAGTGTTGTCATTTTAACTATACTGGGATAGTTAAGTGGCATAATTCTCTCAGTTATATCAGTATACAAGTGCTTATACCAGTGTAGCTTTTTCCTGTATGGGAAGCGAAAAAAGCTATGATATAATTACATCCACACTAGTGCTTATGTGGGTATAACACACACAAATCACACCCCTTTCCAACATAGTTATTATGATACAACTTTTCTGGTGTAGACCAGGCCATGGTCTACAAATATTTGTTATTAGCAATAATTGAAAATTTACATAAAGTGTTATGAAACATTAATCTGTGGATGCAACAGTGAGTATTGCTAGTGACATCATCTGACTTAACAACATGTGTGATTTTTTTTTTCTTCCCTTATAGGTTAAATGGACTAACTGGCTCTCATTCTGAGGGAACCTAATGGATATCTCTTGCTTTAATTAAATCTCTACTGTATGTCAAAAAGATTTCTCAAGTCTGGAAGCTGCTCTGAAAGCAATTGAAGCAGCATAAAAATGTGAATCTAACAAGACTCCAAACAACTTGAGAGAGAATTTTCTACTGATCAGTTTGTAATTTAAATCCTTAACTGAAGCCTGCATAGTGGTTAAACTGGTTGAAGAGAGAGCTTGCTCCTTAAATAGGACTGTCAAAAAAGCAGTCACCTGAAATTTCAAAATGAGTGCATCACTGGTACCAAGTGAGCCATGTTACACCCAGCTGCAGGACAACAGAAATGAAATAAAAAATAACAATGAAAGCATAATAAGTATGGGAGATACAAATGCCAACCAAATTATGACAAAGGTCAGAAGCACTGAAGGGGAAGTCAAGAGATGTGATTTGACAACTGATCCTGGAAGTGTGCATACTGGTGGGTCAGAGAACATTACGCAGTTGGATACAGAGCAGAATAAACTTCTGGTCTTTAAGGAATCTCAGATTTGTGACATCAATGTACAAGAATTTAGGTTGCCTTCTACCGTAAACAGGGAATTGGATAAAGATTACAAGACTGATGAAGTGAAGGATACTTCAAAGAATATTCGTATTAGCCGAGGAAAAAGTCTGTCTAATTTGAAGAGCAGTGCAAATGATAACAGTTCAGAGGTTCTTTCAAAAGATGATGTTGAATTTAACCGGCATATTTCTAAGGATAAAATGATCAGGACCATGGAGGCTGAAGGAATAAAAAGGCTTTCTTTGGGAAGATCAAGTAAATTTTCTACTAAAACAGAAGCATTTTCAAAAGAACGTGTGTCGTGTAAACGTTCACTTTCTGCATCACTGGATTCCATTGATACATCACATCATTTGATTGCTGATACTGAGAAATCACAGAAAACACCAGCGGATCATTTTCTAGGTATGGTTTTTCATCCACTTGACAATACCTCAGAGGAAAATATGGTGTTTTATTCGAAACCATCTACCTCAGAGAACAAGAAAGTAAATATCCCAGAGAGCCAAATGGATGTGGAAGATGTACCAAATGTTAACAGTAAAAGCACACTGCATCCTACTCACGTAGATCTAAATTTAAGTGGTAAGCCCAGTGAAGTCTCTAGTAAGTCAGAAGCACAAGTAGGTCAGGGTCATACGAGTAAAAAACTGGAGCTAAAACATCCACCACTTGTACCATCTAAGAACATTTGTCAACAAAAAATTGAGAGAATTATGTTGGTAGAATTTCTAGGATGTCAAAGAGAAGAAAGTACATTAGTACAAGAGAAGAAAGGATGTGGAGCTGAAGTGTCCAAAATGCAAGCTCCCCAGTTTCCAGACTTTTGTAGTAAAGTAGGGGATCCGCTCTTAAACCAAGTGGTAGCCTATGCTGAGGACAGACTACGAAGTGGTAATAACACCTGCCCTGGGTTAGGAAGAGGAAGTAATGATGATGAAAGCAGGGCAGCTAATCAAGGTCGTCAAGAATACATAACAGACAAAGAAATTGGATCTGTATTTCCTCTTACTGATGATAGCAAATCGAGTGGCAAACTGACACGTACAAGAAATAGAAACTTACTTGAAGCTGGTACAAGTTGCATTCAAACAGTTGGTGGGCATATATCTTTTCTACACAATGTTAGTCTCCCTTACAGCAAAACCATGAAAGTTAATGAGAATAAACTGATGCTAGTCAAAGGGAACACTGAAAACACCACAGTGTCTGCCTCTGATCTCTCAGATCAACACAGAGCGCTTAGTACAGACACAATGTCAAAAGAACAGCCAAACAACCAGGATAGTGATGTGGAAACTGCAAGCTTTTCAGTTCAGAATAAAAAGACAGCTATTGCAAAGAAATATCTTTCAGATGAAGCATCAGAGAGTTATAAAATTTCAGCAAGGGCTGATGCCTTTTTCTGCGTCCCAACTTCCTTGCGCCCAGTGGCAACTGTGAATGTTAATAATCAGCCCACAATTTCAAACAGCAATTTAAAGGATCTTTATGCACTTCATGTTGACAAGCTGTCACCCTCCTCAGTCCTACCTCCCATTGACAGTAGCCAGTTGTTAAACATATCCCCTAAAGTGCCTATCAAGACTGCTGTGAACAGTGGAATCCCCAAACCAATCCTTGTGCATTCCAAGGGCTCCCTTACAGCCAAGGGTGATGCGGAGAGTGACAGCAGTGAAAAGCCTGAAGAAAACATTGAGATAAAACCTGTCATACCCAAACCCAAACACGTGAGACCTAAGATCATCACTTACATTAGAAGAAATCCTCAGTCTATAGACCATCTTGACCCTTCCTTTGCCTCAACTGAGCTGCCGTATGGTCCCCCTGTGTGTGGTATGCCCATGGCAAAAGAACAGCAGATATTGAGTGGTGGGGATATTAAACCATCTAACATTCTGTATGATAAATTTAAACCCGACTTGCAGAAGCCAAGAATCTATGGTTCGGGACTTGTGGTATCTGGCATTAAACCCCCGGGGCATCATTTTGGTCAAATGAGTGAAAAGTTTTTACAGGAGGTAAGGAGATAACCACCTCTTTTGTACACCTATTGACGTTTGTTTACTTATTTCTTTGAGGAAAATAGCAGAGATTGGCGGTAAAACCTGAAAACAGTAAATCAATAATGGGATATATGTGGGTATTGTAAACAAACTTTGTTAACTGTTTCTGACACTGACGTGGTGATGGCGAATGGTCTGTTGCTGGAAGCTGCCGTACTGTCACAGTGCTTCCCAGAAGCACACAATCACCCCCTAATATTCAAAAGCTATAAATGGGAACATTGGAGAGAGAGAAAGGCATGTCTCTTAACTCCGCTGACATACATGGGCCTGGGTGAGCCTTTTGAAGAGACAGCTGTAGAAAATGGTCACTATTTGCTATGGTAAACACTATGGTAAACAGGGGCTTTTCCTCCTCCAGAGGAAGGTTGGCAGGTATGTCCAGCAAGAGCTCTGGACTGGTGACATGCAGTAGGACTAGAAGAGTTTGCCTCTCATTTGAACGAACAGAAAAACAGGGATTTTCAAAGCTGCTGTAAGACAATTTATAATGTTTAGTAAAATGTTTGTCTTGTTTCATTTTGAAGTGGGTGGGTATATTAACCATTCTCTCAAAATAACAGAATTTTCCTTTTCCCAGCTTTGGAAGTCCCTGTTTTGCCATGCAGTCAAAGGATAACTGAATTCCCTATGGCCCATTCAGTACCCCCTTGCCAAGATGTCTGTTTCCAGTTTGATCACTCTGGGCAAGATCATGGTTCACCTTCCTGACCCATGCTGGGGAGTGTGGGAGTGCAGGCTATCCGCATTGTCAGTTATAGAGCAGCTGCTTCTGTGCCACTACACCCCCTCCAGTGCAGGTGGGCAGGGGAGTGGGCAAGCAGGGGTCACAATTAGGTCCCTGGTTAGTTTGTGGGCCAGCTACTTACTGCCCCTTTCTTGGGACTTGTGCTACATTATGATACAGTCTTTACATGGTCACATACTATTTTTTCCACATTCCCCCGCTCCCCACACACATACTCCCAGTGCACAGGATGGAAGGTGCTCACTGTATGAGCAGCTATTCAATATTTTGTTTTATCCTCATTGTTCACTGTGTGGCCCCGGCCTTATTAACTACATACAATTCAAATCCCTCTTTGAAGATGGAATTATTAATTTCTAATGAGTTTGTTGGTGGTGCTCATCACCATGGTATCTGAGTGCTTCACAAATATTAATTAATTTTTGTAATACCCTCTGTAAAGTGAGGTGGTATTTTTATTCCCATTTTACAGATGGGGAACTGAGGCACTAGTATCCACTAGTTTCAGGTGCTGTAACAGGGTGATCTGTCCTGTTAAGGGCAGTGGGTCCTGGGGCCAGCCAGCCCTGTTCTAAAGCATGGCACCTTTAATTCAGTTATTCAGGAAGAATCAGCAGACCAAGCTGGGAAGGGGGGCCAAATGCCAGAATCAGGTGACCACCTCCAGAGCATTGTGAAGGACCACTCTTAGCTCAGTGGAGGGGAAAGCCAAGAGTCAGGAGAGATGACCCTGAGGGGGTAGAATCAGAATCTTGATCGGCCAGGGAGGCCTGCCAGGATTAAAGTACAGCCCCAGGAAAGAAGGGCTGTGGATACACTGTTCACAGGGGGAAGGAATTTTAGCTGAGGACTGGAGCTAAAAACACTTGAGGGAAAAGACTTTTCAGAGGCCAGGCCTGTACATAGGAAGAAGCTCTAGGAAGGAAAGGTAGAATGAGCTTGAGTTTGAATTATGTGGCATATAGCCCAGTAGTTTAGTGTTCCCAGGGTCAAGAACCCACAGTAGAGGTTAGGTGTATGTTCTCCCAATGCTGCCACCCTATTAGGGATGCAGGGAAAGAAAAGGGACTGACCAGAGCCCAGGAGGGCTGGAAGTTGAGCCCAAGAGAAGGGCCAAAGACTGTTGTATGGAACAATCAGACCCTGTGGACAAGGGCTGTGCCTGGCACAGGGTCCAGGGTGGAAAACTGATGTTGGTGTTTTACTTTGGACTTTGGTTACCCTGGAAGGGGTGGTATTGTGTACCCTGGCCAGAAGGCTAAGTCACCTCTATAACTGAACCTTGCTGAAGATGTAGAGGACTACTGGAGACGAAGGGAAATTGAAGCAGGGTGATTGCGGTGCCACACCCTGAGGGGGTGTGTTCTGGTACTGCTGCCTGTCAAATTTCAAGTCCTTGCTCCAAAGCATGGAGGCCAGTAGAACCTTTCAATGAAAGGGCTATAAGAATCTTATTTTACATGGGCCATATAATATAATTTTCCCTTGTATGCAGTGTATTTGTAGCCAGGCCAGTGCCACCTTTTATTGTCTCTCACCAACAGAAGTAGGTCCAATAAAAGATATTACCTCACCCACCTTGTCTCCATAATTTTCCCTTATCTCATTCTCAGAAAAGGTTGAACCAAAAGAATGAATGAATAAATAAATAAATCACCAGAGCACAGATACCCAACAAGGAAAAGCTTGTCCTGAATGTAAAGTTTATTATATGTAAAGATTGTAAAGTCTTATAATGGAAAATGCTGGGAAACCTTAACGATATGCATCACTACCAGTTCTGTTTAGAATTAGCCATACTGTGGAAGTTTCAGCTGCTAATCTGCACTTACTGCTGACTTTTCAAGTGGTTGAAGCTTTCTTCAGCACATCGGTTTATACATAGAGTGAGTAGGAGATATTTATTGCATACCATGGCATATGAAATCAGAAGCCTAAAATTACAGGAGTTGGGAGCTTTAACAGGATATATCAGTTCATTCTTTAAAAGCACCAAATAGCTAATGCAGAATACCATGGGCCAAAACCAGCCTTGTAATCAGATACAGCTCCACTGAAGCCAATCAAATTACACCCTATCTACATTTGTCCCAAAGTACAAACCGTAAAAACAGACTCAATCCACAAACAGCAATTTTGTCTCACTAAAATAGAGCGATTGTGTGTGGAATTTTTTTTAAACAAACTTTTACTGTATTTGCTGAGAAATGATCAGGCAAGTCCTCCTGGATTCCACCAGTGGATTCATTTTAAATCTGTGATCATCTTTTCATGTCTGCAGCCCTGCTGTCTTACCTATAGATCACTGTCAATAAAGATTAACACAAGCAGTTTGAAGCCTTGACAAAACTAACTCAGCTTATTAAAAATGCATGGTCTCTATATTCAAAGAATTTCTCTGTTCTTTCTGTTTAGGAATTTGTTGTTGGTCTATTCACTGCCAGTTATAAACAAAATGATAGGAAGTGTATAATGAAATCTGGCTGAAATATGCTCATATGAGGAGAAAAGGTAACCAAATCTTAACCAGGAAAACAATCTCATACCTAAAAGCTCCAGTAAAGCTACTGCATTGATTAATTTTGAAAAATTAAGATAATTTACTTTTATAAGTTCATACAAGTAAGGCATCAGGAATCAGACATAAGTAATAAAAACCTGAATTCTAAAATAGAAAAGTAGGTCATATAAGTATAATACAAAGAAAGAAGAATGTCATTGAAGATTTAATGGTGGAAAATGAGGCTACATTTATGGTGAAAAATGTAGAGCAAAGATAAAATGCTCACGCCTGGTGTACACTAGGAAATTAGATAGGTATAACTGCGTTGCTCAGGGGTGTGAAAAATCCACACCCCTTGAGTGACAGTTAAACTGACCTAACCCCTGGTGTAGACAGCGCTAGGTCGACAGGAGAATTCTCCCCTCAGGGCGGTGAATTACGCTGACAGAAGAACCCCTCCTGTCGGCATACGTTGTGTCTTTGCTAAAGTGCTACAGCAGCGCAGCTGCAGCGTTTTAAGTGTGGACAAGCCCTAAATATCTACAATATCTGTCTTATCAGAATTTCAGTATAAAATATGCAAAACCCTAAAAGATTCTAAACTGATTTCTGTAATAGTTCCTGTGAGTCTTCCTGTATATGTGTGTGCTGGCAAGTGAGTAATGAAGTCTTGCAGTGACATGTGATCATGTCACCTGAACTGGAATCCATCTTTAACCTGGTGCTTTTCCAGTGAGGGGGGGTAGAAACCCAGAGGGACAAAGGGTTCCCGCCTTATGCAAAAGATATATAAAGGGGTGGAAGAGAACAGAGTGAAGGAGAAGAGCCATCATGAAGAATCCCCTAGCTACCACCTGAGCTGGAACAAGAGCTGTACCAGGGGAAAGAATTGTGCCCAGGCCTGGAAGGTGTCCAGTCTGAGAAAAAACTTACTGAAGCATCTCTGAGGGTGAGATTATCTGTATTCAGTTTGATTAGGCATAGATTTGCGCATTTTATTTTATTTTGCTTGGTGACTTACTTTGTTCTGTCTGTTACTACTTGGAACCACTTAAATCCTACTGTCTGTATTTAATAAAATCACTTTTTATTTAGTAATTTACTCAGAGTATGTATTAATACCTGGGGGAGCAAACAACTGTGCATATCTCTCTATCAGTGTTATAGAGGGCGAACAATTTATGAGTTTGCCCTGCATAAACTTTATGCAGGGTAAAACGGATTTATTTGGGTTTAGACCCCATTGGGAGTTGGGCATCTGAGTGCTAAAGACAAGCACACCTCTGTGAGCTGTTTTCAGGTAAACTTGCAGCTTTGGGACAAGTGATTCAGACCCTGGGTCTGTGTTGGAGCCAGACGGGAGAGTCTGGCTCAGCAAGACAGGGTGCTGGAGTCCTGAGCTGGCAGGGAAAACAGGAGCAGGGGTAGTCTTTGCACATCGGGTGGCAGCTCCCAAGGGGGTTTCTGTGACGGGTTGGATCACTGATAGAGAGATATGCACAGTTGTTTGCTCCCCCAGGTATTAATACATACTCTGAGTAAATTACTAAATAAAAAGTGATTTTATTAAATACAGACAGTAGGATTTAAGTAGTTCCAAGTAGTAACAGACAGAACAAAGTAAGTCACAAAGCAAAATAAAATAAAATGAGCAAATCTATGTCTAATCAAACTGAATACAGATAATCTCACCCTCAGAGATGCTTCAGTAAGTTTTTTCTCAGACTGGACACCTTCCAGGCCTGGGCACAATTCTTTCCCCTGGTACAGCTCTTGTTCCAGCTCAGGTGGTAGCTAGGGGATTCTTCATGATGGCTCTTCTCCTTCACTCTGTTCTCTTCCACCCCTTTATATATCTTTTGCATAAGGCGGGAACCCTTTGTCCCTCTGGGTTTCCACCCCCCCTCACTGGAAAAGCACCAGGTTAAAGATGGATTCCAGTTCAGGTGACATGATCACATGTCACTGCAAGACTTCATTACTCACTTGCCAGCACACACATATACAGGAAGACTCACAGGTAAACACAGCCATCTGCAGACAATGGGAGTCCTCAAGATTCCAAACCATCCTTAATGGCCCACACTTTACATAATTACAATAGGCCCTCAGAGTTATATTTTATATTTCTAGTTTTAGATACAAGAGTGGTACATTTATACAAATCGGATGATCACACTCAGTAGATTATAAGCTTTGTAATGATACCTTACAAGAGACCTTTTGCATGAAGCATATCCCAGTTACGTTATATTCACTTATTACCATATTTTTCTAAAACTATCCCAATTACATTATATTCACTTATTATCATGTTTTTATAAAACCATATAGACTGCACAACGTCACAATCTGTCTTATCAGAATTTCAGTATAAAATATGCAAAACCCTAAAAGATTCTGAACTGATTTCTGTAATAGTTTAAGGCCAATCTTACGTATTTTGGAATATTAAAGATGTGCTTATGAACCTGTTAGGATCAAAGCTCCTATAGCCACACATCCTCTAAATGCTTATAATTGCTGAAAAGATATGGGCTTGTCATATTAAATACATTGTAATTTACAGCAGAATTCATTAATCAGTAGATATACTTCTGCATATGTAATTTTTGATTAATTTTTAAAATAAATTTAGCCCTGATTTCCAAGCCACTCCCTCCTCCCCCAAATCCCTAACTGGTTCACACTGGAAAATATTAAAGGGTCCTTAACAGAGAATTATGATTTATATTTTAAAAGAAAAGTCTACAAAAGTTGGACTCCAACCCAGAGTGCTGATTGGGGGCAATAGTGTAAATGTGTCTTAGCAAATTGTGGAGAAGTGAACACCCATAAGTATGTGACATTGCTGTGTTCTTTTATCCCAAGTCATGGAAAGCAGCCCACAGCCTGAAGAGGTGGACTCGGGGCAGGTCTACACTTAAAGCGCTGCAGCGGTGCAGCTGTAGCGCTTAGTGAAGACGCTACCTAAGCCGACGGGAGAGCTTCTCCCATCAGCATAGGTACTCCACTTCCCTGAGAGTTGGTAGCTATGCCACCAGGAGAAGTCCTCCCATTCACATAGTGCACTCAGGGGGTGGATTTCAGTTAAACTGACATAAATTTGTAGTGTAGACCGAGCCTCAGTGGGACTACACGTGTGTGTAGCTAAGCACATGTATAGGTCTTTGCAGATTCGTGGCCTTTATGTGGAGAATTTGCTCTGCTGTTGTTTGTGGGGCTGTGACTTTCATCAGCATTCAGACAACAGCCTGGGACATGAATCCTGAAAGTTTCATGAATTGGACCACACATTTGTCAAAAATGTTTCTCTCTTTTAAGAAGCTTCAGTTTCAAGGAGCAGAAACAGCACCATGTGATTTAGGTTACCTACTACATACATAACATACATACAGACATCAATAATGAATAACAAAAGCCAAAGTGAACAGTTTGTGATTAGACCATATGCTGATGTTTTCATACCAAACTATCTGGCAAATGCTTATGAATAGCAAATAAATTCATAGGACTCAGGGTCATTTTGTGAACAAATAAGGCCAAGTTTCTTTGTATTTATTCATCACAATGAATCTGAACATATTAATCTCAAATGAGATTATTTTTCTGATGAAATTAGGTAAAAGTACTTTTAACTTTGTTTCTAATTGTTTCATTCATTGTGGTGTAAGAATTAAATTCTCCACATTCTTGTAATAAAAGACAACTTGCTCATTCAAGAAACTTTGCTAGAGATGAGTGTCTTTGTTTAAAAAAGAAGAGCTCTAGTTTATCTTCAAATAAGGAATATTTTAAATAACATCCAACAAAAATTCCCTTTACTCATTTCCTTGGCACATCATTCTCCATGTTCAAGGAGATTTACCTTTCAGGTGTTAATAGTGTCACTTTATTTTCACTACTTGAGGCTTTTTCTGAGAGCAAGGGTCAGCGGTGTGTTGCATTTGGCTGGGTTGTGAATGAAATTTTTATTCCATGGCTAGTGATCAATAGGCTCAAACCATCACATTTTGAATCTCCCATGCTGATCTCAAACCAGCAACCACAAAAAGGAGAAATTAGTCATAGTCTTTACAAGCAAATGTGAGCTCCTTGTTTCCTGGATATGTGAATACACTGCAGTGATATCTGTTTCATTTATTTCTCTATAGGTTGGGAAAAGGCCTATGAAAGAAGAATTCTGTTCTCCGCCATATACCCACTATGAGGTATCTCCAAGTTTTTATCGATCTGCCATGATACTTAAACCACAGTTAGGACTGGGTGCGGTTTCCAGGTTGCCCTCTGCAAAAAGTAGGATTTTGATTGCAAGTCAAAGGTCCTCAGATAGCTGCCTCCATCAGCCAGGACAAATAACAAATGCTTCCAGCCTTTATCATCCTGAGGCTTCAGGTAAACTACAAACACTTCCTGTCTATAACTATAATCAGTAATTATTTTTTCAGACAGGCATATGACAAAACGAGCAATACCTTGGCCTGATACCAGAAAGCTCTAATATCACTCTACAAGGTGCCTTTATCCAGTCTGAGGTAAGGCTCTGCTGACTAAGGAGCCTGGGACTTGTAGGAAGGTTACTGGGTCTCTTGCCAAGGAGGAAGGATCAGTTTCAGGACCAGTCATTACAGTGCTTGTGTACCTGATCTTCCTCCTCCCTGTAGGTGTCTTAAATGTCTTATCTGCAGTAGTCGGAGGCTAGTTACCTTTGCTGTTGTAGCAGGGAAGTTAATTGAACACTTTTTTCCCCATCACAAAAGTCTTTTTTAGAATTTACTATCTCATTCTGTCCCCTCCCCCATAACACTGTGTTCTGTTCTGATGTGCCTCACAGTGTTAAAATATGCTGGCAGAGAAGTGACATTTACTACAGTCCTGATCTTCTGAAGGCCTGACACAGACCTCTTCTGTGCCAGAACATTGAACACAGCGCAAGATCAAGCAGACTAATGGGGTGGGGGGTGGGGAGAAGAGAACAACAGAAGAATGTGAGGGAAAGAGTCAAACACAGCGGGACAGAAATAATCCTCCTCCTCAGACCTTACACAATTTATAAATAATGGCTTTCATCCTGAAGGATATCAAAATTTTTAAAAATGTGTATATATATATATATGTAGGATCTGGTTCACAGACGACTGAAATGCAGCCTTCTCTGGAATGGAACATGGCAACCACTTAACAGCATACCACACTACATAGAAATGTAGGACAAGAAGTAAAGCTGTAGTTAAAAACTCCCAAAGGTATTTAGGTAGGCAGAATGGAATATGACCCCAACATTGAGCTTAACACCACCTCTGCCCTTGAAAAGAGTGCCGTTTGATAGTTAAAAAGCACACATTGTCTGGATCTTAGTTTTGCATCTCATCAGAAAGTCAGTACCTCCAGCAGCACAGTGCCTCCTATCACCATCTTGGTGAAATTGGTGCTGTATTGCCTCAGTACCTGGATTTTTTTTCTCTGTGGCCCTATTTGCAAATATTAGCCAAGCCCATCTCTGCATAACTTCTGAGAATTTACAAGATCACAGAATAAGGTAGTAAAGCTGTAAGTGACACAGGAATATAGAGGGAGCAGAGTGGAGGGCAAGGAAACTAGAAACAATACTGACACTGACAGGAGATGTAAGAGCTTGAAGGAAGGGAAGGATGAGACAGTCCTTAAAAGGTGGAAACTCAGAAACATCGTAAGTGTACGGGGAAGGGAAACACAGGGAATGGGCATGCTAACATATTTAGTCACTTATCTGATGGTTCAAATGAATGATTTTTATTCACCTCTTCATACATAAAATTATTTTATTCACTCTGTACTTTTCATTTTGCAATCCCTGCTTTTGCCAATCCATTTTTTTGTTCATTCAAGGACATGCTGTCTTCCATGTATTAGACTTGTCTAGATTATGCATTGTGTCTTACTTCATTAAAGTGTTGTTGTAGCCATGTTGGTCCCAGAATATAAGAGAGAGAAGGTAGGTGAGGTAGACACCAAAAACCATGGACTTTAATAGGGACACTGATTTTATGGCTAATTACAACTGTTTGTACCGCACCACATTGCCTGCTACCTTTAATTGCCCAATTAAACAATCTGTGCTTAACTATCTAATGTCCAGTTGCCCACTTCATTTCAAGTGACTGGCTCCAACACGTTATGCCTTCTGCTTAACAATCTATCCCAACTTGTGTTTAACTCAGACACTCTGGATTGGGCCTCCTCCCCCAGACCAGAAGAAGAGCTCTGTGGAGCTCAAAAGCTTGTACTTTCCACCGCAAAAGTTGGTCTGATAAAAGATTTTACCTCACCTACCTCATCTCTTACTGTATGGAACACCATTTGGAAATCCAAGCAGTATCTGTCTGTGCCTCGCCTCTGTTTCTTTTCTGTAATGTCATCTTAAAATTTCTAACTGAGAAGCTTTATCCCTTATGAAACAGTTGGCCATTAATTATCAAGTCATATTTTTCTAGTTATTTTGTGATCTCATCACTGATTATCTCTAGGATCTTGTCTGCCACCAAGGCCAGAGTTAATTCCTTTGCTCCCCATAGCTTCCTTCTTAAAGAATTTCATTATGTTTGCATCTCTCCAGCCCATTGTTATCTCACCACTTTCATAGATACTATTACAAATAACTCTGCTAATGATCTGTTGTGCCATCTCCCTCTGTATCTTGATGTGTAACCCATCTGTTTTTATTGATTTTTAAATGACACAAAACTTGTTCTGGAGTGATTGCCTAATGCCTTTAATTTTTCATTGTGTTGCCCCAGACACGTTATTTTCATTTCTGTCATCTCACCTCCAATTTCCCTTATGAGCAGTGAGATAAAGAACTTGAATTTTTCTGCTGGATCTTCTTCCTGTGTTGTTAAGTTCTTTCCACTGTTCTCTAGTGATTCACTGGCTTTCCTTATTGATCTATTCTTTTTATTTATTAAAAGTATCTTCTATTGTTTTCCTTTACTTCCTGGGCAATGCCTCTTTTATTTGCAGTATTTTCTTTCCTTAATACCCATTCAGTATTGGTTAGTATTTTTCTTTGTCATCTTTATAGTTTGGATCCTTAAGTCTTATACAACCCGTTTTTCCCCTTGACAGCTTTTTGACTTCTTAAGCCATCTTTATCCGTCTTTTTTTTTTCACCGTGTCTCTGAAAAGGAATATATTGCTTATGAAGTATGGCAGAGTGACAGCATGGGAAAATGATGTCCTTTAACCATGGAACAGACATAATATAAGCAGTGGCAATGTAAGCTTCCGCACAGCTTTCTAGCAATATGTTTCACTCTCTAGAACAAACTGAGGTTCAGTCTACCATTCGTGCCTATTCTATCCTTTGCTTCAATGATTAGACTGCCAATAAAAGTATCAATTGGCAATAATTGTGAGAACGATTCTTGTATTGTGGACACCTCTCTGTTAGAACCCAATCTTCTTTCATCTAAACCACAAGCCATCATATAGTAAAAATTGTTTCAGTTCACTTGATGGCACATATGATTTGGTAATTTGATACAGAGCTTTTACCTCTCAGTCATCTCTTCAGATCCAGCTCAGGTGAACAGTTGCTGAACCCCATTATTTTCTGATAGCCATTGAACAGCTCATGTGAAATGAGCATTTGGAGTCAGTACAGTTCTCACAACTGCCAGTTTGGCTGGCTGGCTTAGTTGTGTCTGTGCCTCAGTGGATCACAGCTGATGGCTTGTCTGCATTACCGGCTGGATCGACGGGCAGCGTCTAGTCTAGATGCGATAAATCGACTGCCGAGCACTCTCCCGTCGACTGCGGTACTCCACCAGGGCAAGAGGCACAGACGGAGTCGATGGGGGAGCGTCAGCTGTTGACTTACTACAGTGAAGACACCGTGGTAAGTAGATCTAAGTACATCGACTTCAGCTACATTATTCACATAGCTGAAGTTGTGCAACTTAGATTGATTCCCCCCCCTACCTCCCCCAGTGTAGATCAGGCCTGAGAATACCAAATTCAGGACACAGTGCTGAGAAATAGGGCACCCCAAACTGGTGGTTATTCTATCATTAGATTATACCAAGCCAGTAACAAAAGTGAACTTCTGTGTCACCACACTGGTTAACAAGAAGTCAAAAACACAATCTCTTTAGAGATTCCAGCCCTTGGCTCACCACCCAGACACTGGACTTTATGATGAGTGGTTACTGAAAACCAGTTTCATCAGAATTAGGGTCTGTAGCGAAGCCTGACTCAACAGTGTGGCGCCTTCTGCTGGTTGTCCTGGGAATTAGCTCTTCACCAGGTTCAGAGTGCCCCTACTGGCCAGTGTCTCACCTGCCGCTGGCCCTGTGTCCCTTCTGGACCCCAGTGCCCTTTACCCTGGGGTTTTGCCCCAGCAGTAACCCACCATCTGGGTCTCCCCTCCCAGAGTAACCCCCAACCCTCTATCCCCACCTTGCCTCAGTGGTTACTGCCAGTCATCCTTTAGCCCCCGCTCCCTGGGGCAAACTGCAGTCTGTAAACCACTCATCACTGGCAAGGGGGGGTTGGACCCGCTGCCTTTGCCTAACCCCAGGCTACACCTCTGCAGCCCCAGTACCTCTGTAGGCCTTGCATAAGGCCTGCAGCCTGGGGAGTTGCCAGGCTGGAGCTCTCCAGCTCCTCTTGCCTTTCCCCAGCATTACTCTACTCAGGTTCCCTTGTCTCCCAGGCAGCCAGGAGGGGGAATGTAGTGAGCGGGGGGCAGGGCCTCAGGGAAGGGGTGGGGCAGGGAGCGTGGCCTTGAGGAAGGGGCATGGCTAGGGTCGGTTTTGTGGGATTAGGAAGTTGGCAGCCCTAATGCCCTTACATGCTTTGATGACTCACAGAGGCAGCCATCCCCTGTTCTTCCTGAGGCATCCACAGGAAAGGCTTACTGGGTGGGATAAATTTCTTAAAAGGCCCATTGTGAGCTGACTGTCCTTAATGGGCCATCAACACATAGTTCTCTGGCCCTAATATAAATTCTCTCTGGGGGATGTTACCCAGAAATGTAAAATACCAATCCATAGCCAATATTCATAACTTCAGATACAAAGATGATACATGCATATAAACAGGATAATCATACTTAGCAAATCATAACTTTTCCATTCACACCTTATGTGACTTGCTTTGTATAAGATTTGTTGCCACTGTAGAACAGTGGTAGCAATAATGATACAAATGGTCATATTCAATCATACAGCATCACTTTAGTGAAGAAGACAAGGAAGGAATGGGCCTGGAACTACTGTCTCAGATCCAGAAGGATTAAGGCACATTGGTGAAGCAAGATTGGGAAGCTTGCACTGTTGCTGTATGTGTAATGTGAAAAAATAGAGAACTTCATTGTCTAAGCCTGTCAAGCTGGCACTTTCGCATATGCTAAATCCACTAAAAATTTGCTCTACCGAGTCTATGTAAATGGTTGCGTTTAGCTCTCACTTTTGCACTGGAAGTGAGGAGTGGAATTCCATTTTGTTTATAGTTTTTCAAGCATCAGTTTATAATTTGAAATGAAAAGCGCAATCTAGCAGAACCCATCCCATCCAGAGAACTGAGTCTGACATACAGATCTGATAGATTAATATCAGTATTTGCTTTGTTTGAATCTAACTTTTTTATGGGTCAGAACAAACATCTCCAGGAATTTGACACCTTTTATCTCTTTCTGTCAACTTATTTCCCTTAATTTGACAGGCTGTTGTGGTGTTATGTTTAATTATTTCCTTTTATCTGCCTTATTGGTTTTTTATGTGGTATTAGAGCAACAGGATGAAATGTAGCTTAGATAAACTTAATATAATCAAATGAAGCATACACACATAAAACAAAGCACTTTCCTTGATATAAATGAAGGCAATGTTTTGTTCTTAAAAGTGCACATTTATAAGTTTGCTTGATTAAAGCATAATCAGCTGTGGTATAAGTAGTGTTTCCCCTTGCTAGGCTACCATTACTACAAGCAAGAAACTCTAGTTAGCACCCACTTGAGGGCTGATCTTGAGCCCTTAATGTGACAAGCCTTTCACTGATTTCAGTCTTGCAGGATTAGGTTTTCGAGTGGTGGAAATGGAAGGAACTAGCCAGTCCCACAGTGTGATGTACTATACTACTACACGAATCTGCCTTGCCACAGTACAGTAGCCAGGGCAGAACCAGTGCCTTGTAATGGAGATTTTATTCCTCTCCGCTCTGCCTTCCCTAGTACAACAACTCTTTTAACCAGCCTTGGTGGTGCTGCATGGCACTGAGTATTTCGGCTCTCAGACAATAACGATAATGAAGACAGTACTGTCTCTAAAGCAGTTGAGCATTAAATCCCTGAACTCCTGCTATCAGACAAGCCACAGAGCAATGCATTAAGGGTCTTGTTAGTTTCAAGCAGTTATAGTTTTCATTGGATTACTGCACTCCAGTAAGGCAGTGTTGTGGAAGGAAAATCTAATAATGAATGGTATTGTGTATAATGCTGGTAAACATCACACGATGAGGCTAAAAATGTGACTGAGTTGATTACAATTCTGTATGTGTAATATATTCAATCCATGGCGCACCTCTGCATGTGTTATACTGTCATTTTCGTATTTAGTGGTACTGCTCTTTAGAAATGCTTAAATGGATGACTAACTTTAAGAAGAGGATATAAAGTGGGTAGGCAAGGATTAAGAAAGTGTTATTGTTATGGGGAAAAGTGCTCAACGCTATAGGAGGTATAGTAAGTCAATGAATTGTGATGTATTCAAAGGGAGTTGGGTGTCATTCTCTCTCTCTGAGAGCTTAACACTCATTTAGTCTGCATAAATTTTCCTTACCTCTTCTGCAAGAGCCATCAAGTGTTGAACAAGTATTTAATGACACTTTACACTATGTCTGTAATGTATAAATTGTTAATATACTTTTCTCTGTTATGAAGACTTTTTGGAGCAAATATGGTAATGTTTGTGTGAATTGGCTGATTTTGATTGGCAGACTATCTGACTTTGAAAAGTAAAATAGTGATCCCTTGACCATCTTTTAAATTAAATTAAATGTCTACTATTTTTTCCTGATGTTTATGAATATTTTTTCCTTGTGCAATGTGAGTTAATTAAAATTTCCCCCCCTTTTAGTTTATGACGTTTACCATTTTAATGGCTTGTAGGATTTTGTGGGAATCTTGAACCAACTCCACACAATTGAAATTGAATCAAAGCAAAATCTGTTGTTAATAAAAGGATAGTCAAAGCTCTTATACTTTTCTCTCTGTTAATGAGTTGGGGCCCAATCCTGACAGGTGCTCAGCACCCCCATCTAGGTGCTAAGAGTTTCCAAGTCCCACTGGAGATGCATTTTTTTTCAAGAGATAGAAACAGGACTGTATTTTTCTCTCTCACATGTATACACACACACACACATATATGTAAAGTACATCACTAGTGCCACTATGTCTCCTTCCGTGTCTTCTTTATTTTTTATGTTGTCACTCAGAGCTACTGAATATCAAATGAGATTTGAAGATAAGAATTGCACTTTGAAGTTGCTTCCTGTAATTTTGTATTTATGCTATTCAGGCTTCAATTTTATTCACTTGTTCTGCAATCTGATAAACCTGGGTCTGGGGGCAGATCTGAGTTGTTGAGCTTCTTAGTTTTTTGAAGAGAGAGATCACACACTCAGAATTCAAGGAGGAATATGTTATAGTGCTCTGTTCTGTATCTCCTAGTTACTCCAGCATAATGATTCTGAACAGCATTGCCTACTTTTTCAGCTGGCAGAATGGTGATTTGTATGTTTTTGTGGAGATTTAGAAGTGTCTCAATATGACACATCTCTTCAGAAGGACAGTTATTGCCACCTTAGAAACCTAGCTCTATTCTCCTTCCCCTCTCTCAGCTAATACTGCCTGTTTAAAGTAAACAACCTGCAGTAACATTTTACATGCCATGTTCTCTGCCTGTCTCCATTGTTCTATGTCACATTGTAATTCTACACCTGGTGCCACAGACATTGTCAGTCACAGTATTGAAATACATTGCATCAATCTGTATTTTTGTACAGTGCAAGGAAAATGCTAAAGTGATTATTAAATACTAAGTGCTTATGTACTGCTTCGATATCACCCTAGCGTAGAAAATCTGACAGGATGCATTTCCATGGGGAGTTAGGAAACAGAAAGATAGGACTTAACATAATTCCATAATCAGTGTGTAAATGAAATGAAAAGGTGTGAAGGTGAAAGTGGATAATGAAAAAGGAGAAACGTGGGATGAGACAAGAGTGAAAAAAGCAGATGAGTTAGAGGAAGCTCTTAGTTAAGAAGGGAGGGAGTAAAGGCAGTTGGAAAGGGAGAGAGCTATCCATGGTGTGACATAATTGTAAGGGGACTACAGCCATTCTCCAAAATACATTCTAGCCATCTTCTTGAGGATTTCCGTTCAGTTAACTCCTAAGGCAGTTTCTCATGAGACTTTGCTTAATATCATCTAGCTTCTAGACACAGTGAGTGTGGAAATCTGTGATCCAGAACAGGCTTCAGGAATAGAGTCATAGGATGATAGAGATGTAGGACTGGAAGGGACCTTGAGAGGTCTTCTAGTCCTGTCCCACCTCCTTGTAACAACCTTTTATGTATTTGAAAACTATCATGTCCCCCCCACACACCCAGTCTTCTCTTCTCCAGACTAAACAAACCCAATTTTTAAAATTTTCCCTCATAGGTCATGTTTTCTAGACTTTTAATCATGTTTGTTTCTCTTCCCTGGACTTTCTCCAATTTGTCCACAACTTTCCCCAAATGTGACGCCCAGAACTGGACACAATACTCCAGTTGTTGCCTAATCAGTGCAGGATAGAGTAGAAGAATTACTTCTCATTTATTGTTTACAACACTCTTGCTAATACATCCCAGAATGATGTTCACTTTTTTTAGGGCTGTCGATTAATCACAGCTAACTCATGCGATTAACTAAAAAAAATAAATCACGATTAAAAAAATTAATGGTGATTAATTGCACTTTTAATTGCACTGTTAAACAATAGAATACCAATAGAAATTTATTAAATATTTTTCGATGTTTTTCTACATTTTCAAATATATTGATTTTAATTACAACACAGAATACAAAGTGTACAGTGCTCACTTTATATTTTTTTTATTTCAAATATTTGCACTGTAAAAATGATAAACAAAAGAAATAGTATTTTTCAATTCACCTCATACAAGTACTGTAGTGCAATCTCTATCGTGAAAGTGCAATTTACAAATATAGATTTTTTTTGTTATATAACTACACTCCAAAACAAAACAATGTAAAACTTTAGAGCCTACGTTCCATTCAGTCCTACTTCTTAATCAGCCAATTGCTAAGACAAAAAAGTTTGTTTACATTTACAGGAGATAATGCTGCCCGCTTCTTATTTACAATGTCACCTGAAAGTGAGAACAGGCATTCGCATGGCAATTTTGTAGCTGGCATTGCAAGGTATTTATGTGCCAGGTATGCTAAACATCCATATGCCCCTTCATGCTTCGGCCACCATTCCAGAGGACATGCTTCCATGCTGATGATGCTCGTTAAAAAATAATGTGTTAATTAAATTTGTGACTGAACTACTTTGGGGAAAATTGTATGTCTCCTGCTCTGTTTTACCTGCATTCTGCCATATATTTCATGTTATAGCAGTCTTGGATGATGACTCAGTACATGTTCATTTTAAGAACACTTTCACTGCAGATTTGACAAAACATAGAGAAGGTACCAATGTGAGATTTCTACAAATAGCTATAGCACTCAATCCCAGGTTTAAGAATCTGAAGTGCCTTTTAAAAATCTGAGAGGGACGAGGTGCGGAGCATGCTTTCAGAAGTCTTAAAAGAGCCACACTCAGGCTATGTCTACACTACAAAATTAGGTCGGATTTATAGAAGCCGGTTTTATAGAAACCGGTTGTATGCAGCCGATTGTGTGTCCCCCCACATAAAATGCTCTAAGTGCATGAAGTCGGTTGACCGCGTCCACAGTACCGAGGCTAGCATCGACTTCCGGCGCATTGCACTATGGGTACCTATCCCACAGTTCCCGCAGTCTCCGGCAGTCTCCGGCGCCCATTGGAATTATGGGTTGAGATCGCAATGCCCGAATGATGCAAAACAGTGCCGCGGGGGGTTCTGGGTACATTGCGTCAGGCCCCTCCCCCGCCGTCACAGCAACGGCAGACAATAGATTCGCGCCTTTTTACCTGGGTTACCTGTGCAGACAACATACCACGGCAAGCATGGAGCCCGCTCAGCTCAGCTCACCGTCACCATATGTCTTCCGGGTGCCGGCAGACGTGGGACTGCATTGCTACACAGCAGCAGCAGATAACTGCCTTTTGGCGGTAGATGGTGCAGCATGAGTGGTAGCCTTCATCGGCGATCGGGATGCTGGTAGCTGTGGGGCTGGCAGCCGTAGGGCTGCATTGCACCAGCCCCTTGCCTTTTGGCAGTAGATGGTTTATTACGACTGGTAACCGTCCTCGTCGGACAATCATGGATATCAGTCATAGTATATTATTTTCTGCCAAGTATTGTCTGCTGAGCACCCAGAAGAGACCAAGGGCGATCTGGGTGCTGGCAGACATATGGCTGGCACACGTGGGGCTACATTGCTACACAGCAGCAACCCCTTGCCTTTAACCGTCCTCGTTGGACAATGATGGCTACTAGTCGTAGTATACTATTTTCTGCCAAGTATTGTCTGCTAAGCACCCAGAAAAGGCCGAGAGCGATCTGGGTGCTGGCAGAGATGTGGCTGGCACACGTAGGGTTACATTGCTACACAGCAGCAACCCCTTGCCTTTTGGCAATAAATAGTATATTATGATTGGTATCCATCACCATCATACTGGTACGCGCCCAGTATTTGCTGCCAAGCACCCAGAAAATGCCGAGGGCTATCAGTCATGCTGCACTGTCGTCTTAAGATGTAAAAAATAGATTTGTTCTGTATTCATTTCCTTCCCCCCTCCCTCCGTCAAATCAACGGCCCGCTAAACCCAGGCTTAAGAGTTCAATCTCTGGGGGGTGCATTCTGTGTGACAGTTGTTTGTATTTCTCCCTGATGCACAGCCACCTTTCTTGATTTTAATTCCCTGTACCTGTACGCCATGTCGTCACTCGCCCCTCCCTTCTTCCCCTGGTCTTTAGATACTAGTTTCGCGCCTTTTTTCAGACCAGACTCCATAGCTATCACTGGGATCATGGATCCCGCTCAGATCACCGCGGCAATTATGAGCACTATGAACACCACGCGCATTGTCCTGGAGTATATGCAGAGCCTGGACATGCCAAAGCAAAACCAGGACCAGCTGAGGAGGAGGCGATTGCAGCGCGGCGACGATAGTGATGAGGAAATTGACATGGACCTCTCACAAGGCACAGGCCCCAGCAATGTGGAAATCATGGTGTTACTGGGGCAGGTTCATGCCGTGGAACGCCGATTCTGGGCCCAGGAAACAAGCACCGACTGGTGGGACCGCATTGTGTTGCTGGTCTGGGACGATGCCCAGTGGCTGCGAAACTTTCGCATGCGTAAGGGCACTTTCATGGAACTTTGTGACTTGCTTTCCCCTGCCCTGAAGCGCCAGAATACCAGGATGAGAGCAGCCCTCACAGTTGAGAAGCGAGTGGCGATAGCCCTGTGGAAGCTTGCAACGCCAGACAGCTACCGGTCAGTCGGGAATCAATTTGGAGTGGGCAAATCTACTGTGGGGGCTGCTGTGATCCAAGTTGCCAGGGCAATGAGAGACCTGGTGATATCAAGGGTAGTGACTCTGGGAAACGTGCAGGACATAGTGGATGGCTTTGCTGCAATGGGATTCCCAAACTGTGGTGGGGCGATAGACGGAACCCATATCCCTATCTTGGCACCGGCGCACCAAGCCACCGAGTACATAAACCGCAAGGGGTACTTTTCAATGCTGCTGCAAGCCCTGGTGGATCACAAGGGACGTTTCACCGACATCAACGTGGGCTGGCCGGGAAGGGTACATGATGCTCGCGTCTTCAGGCACTCTGTTCTGTTTCGAAAGCTGGAGGAAGGGACTTTCTTCCCGGACCAGAAAATAACCGTTGGGGATGTTGAAATGCCTATCGTGATCCTTGGGGACCCAGCCTACCCCTTAATGCCATGGCTCATGAAGCCGTACACAGGCAGCCTGGACAGGAGTCAGGACCTGTTCAACTACAGGCTGAGCAAGTGCCGAATGGTGGTGGAATGTGCATGTGGGCGTTTAAAAGCGCGCTGGCGCAGCTTACTGACTCGCTCAGACCTTAGCGAAAAGAATATCCCCATTGTTATTGCTGCTTGCTGTGGGCTCCACAATATCTGTGAGAGTAAGGGGGAGACATTTATGGTGGGGTGGGAGGTAGAGGCAAATCGCCTGGCCGCTGATTACGCGCAGCCAGACACCAGGTCGGTTAGAGCAGCACAGCAGGGTGCGGTGCGCATCAGAGAAGCTTTGAAAACTAGTTTTGTGACTGGCCAGGCTACGGTGTGAAACTTCTGTTTGTTTCTCCTTGATGAAATCGCCAACCCCCCACCCACCCGGTTAACTCTACTTCCCTGTAAACCAAGCACCCCACCCTCCCCTACCCTCCCCTCTTCAAGCACCACTTGCAGAGGCAATAAAGTCATTGTTACTTCACATTCATGCATTCTTTATTAATTCAGCACACAACTAGGGGGATAATTGCAAAGGTAGCCCGGGATGGGTGGGGGAGGAGGGAAGGAAAAGGACACACTGCACTTTAAAACTTTAAAACTTTAAAACTTATTGCTGTGGAAATCATCTAGGGTGGAGTGATTGGGTGGCCGGAGGCCCCCCCACCGTGTTCTTGGGCGTCTGGGTGAGGAGGCAATGGGACTTGGGGAGGAGGGCTGTTGGTTACAGAGGGGCTGTAGCGGCGTTCTCTGCTCCTGCTGCCTTTCCTGCAGCTCAACCATACGCAGGAGCATATCAGTTTGATGCTCCAGCAGCCGGAGCATCGACTCTTGCTTTCTGAGTACAAGCTGACGCCACTTCTCCTCTTCAGCCCGCGTTTCAGCACGCAACCTCTCCTCTTCAGCCCGCGATTCAGCACGCCACCTCTCCTCTCGCTCATATTGGGCTTTTTTAAAATCAGTCATTGACTGCCTCCACGCATTCTGCTGTGCTCTGTCTGCGTGGGAGGCAGTCTGTAGTTCAGTGAACATTTCGTCACGCGTCCTTCGCTTCCTTCTTCGAATATTCACTAGCCTCTGTGAAGGTGAAACATTTGCAGCTGGTGGAGGAGAAGGGAGAGGTGGTTAAAAAATATACATTTTAGAGAACAATGGGTACACTCTTTCACGTTAGATTTTGCTGTTCACATCACACAGCACATGTGCTTTCGTTACAAGGTCGCATTTTTCCTCTTATATTGAGGGCCTGCCGGTTTGGTGTGAGAGATCACTCACGCAGTGCCAGGCCACAGATTTCAGCTTGCAGGCAGCCATGGTAAGACACAGTCTTTTGGCTTTTTTAACCTTGTTAACAAGTGGGGATGGTTTAAAACAGTACTGCTCTCATTAACCATACCAAGCACCCGTTGGGTTGGCCATTTAAAATGGGTTTGCAATGTAAAAGGAGGGGCTGCGGTTTCAGGTTTAACATGCAGCACAAACCCAACTAACTCCCCTCCCCCACACACCCAATTCTCTGGGATGGTCACTTCACCCCTCCCCCCCACCGCGTGGTTAACAGCGGAGAATATTTCTGTTCAGCAGAGCAGGAAGGGGCACCTCTGAATGTCCCCTTAATGAAATCGCCCCATTTCAACCAGGTGACCGCGAATGATATCACTCTCCTGAGGATAACAAAGAGCGATAAGGAATGGATGTTGTCTGCTTGCCAGCAAACACCGGGATCATACGCTGCCATGCTTTGTTATGCAATGATTCCAGACTACGTGCTACTGGCCTGGCATGGTAAAGTGTCCTACCATGGCGGACGGGATAAGGCAGCCCTCCCCAGAAACCTTTTGCAAAGGCTTTGGGAGTACATGAAGGAGAGCTTTCTGGAGATGTCCCTGGAGGATTTCCGCTCCATCCCCATACACGTTAACAGACTTTTCCAGTAGCTGTACTGGCCGCGATTGCCAGGGCAAATTAATCATTAATCATTAAACACGCTTGTTTTTAAACCATGTGTAATATTTACAAAGGTACACTCACCAGAGGTCCCCTGTGTGCCCACAGGGTCTTGGGTGAGTTCGGGGGTTACTGGTTCCAGGTCCAGGGTGATAAACATATCCTGGCTGTTGGGGAAACCGGTTTCTCCGCTTCCTTGCTGCTGTGAGCTATCTATGTTCTCTCCATCCTCATCTTCCTCGTCCGCCGAACCCGCTTCCCTGTGTTTTTCTCCAGTGAGGGACTCATAGCACACGCTTGGGGTAGTGGTGGCTGCACCCCCTAGAATGGCATGCAGCTCCGCGTAGAAGCGGCATGTTTGCGGCTCAGCCCCGGACCTTCCGTTTGCTTCTCTGGATTTGTGGTAGGCTTGCCTTAGCTCCTTAATTTTCACGCGGCACTGCTGTGCGTCCCTGTTATGGCCTCTTTCCTTCATGGCCTTGGAGACCTTTTCTAATATTTTCCCATTTCTTTTACTGCTTCGGAGTTCGGCCAGCACTGATTCATCTCCCCAGATGGCGAGCAGATCCCGTACCTCCCGTTCGGTCCAGGCTGGAGCTCTTTTGCGATCCTGGGACTGGGACTGGGACTCCATCACGGTTTCCTGTGCTGATGAGCTCTGCGTGGTCACCTGTGCTCTCCACGCTGAGCAAACAGGAAATGAAATTCAAACGTTCGCGGGGCTTTTCCTGTCTACCTGGCCAGTGCATCTGAGTTGAGAGTGCTGTCCAGAGCGGTCACAATGAAGCACTGTGGGATAGCTCCCGGAAGCCAATAACGTCGAATTCCGTCCACACTAACCCAATTCCGACCCCCTAAGGCCGATTTTATCGCTAATCCCCTCGTCGGAGGTGGTGTAAAGAAACCAGTTTAAAGGGCCCTTTAAGTCGAAAGAAAGGGCTTCGTCGTGTAAACGTGTCCAGGCTTAATTCGATTTAACGCGGCTAAAGTCGACCTAACCTCGTAGTGTAGACCAGGCCTCAGATGTGGTAACTACAAAACCCGAACCACCAAAAAGGAAAATCAACCTTCTGCTGGTGACATCTGACTCAGATGATGAAAATGAACATGCATCGGTACGCACTGCTTTGGATTGTTATTGAGCAAAATCCGTTGTCAGCATGGATGCATGTCTTCTGGAATGGTGGTTAAAGCATGAAGGGACATATGAATCTTTAGCACATCTGGCACGTAAATATCTTGTGACGCCAGCTACAACAGTGCCATGTGAACACCTTTTCTCACTTTCAGGTGACACTAAACAAGAAGCAAGCAGCATTATCTCCTGCAAAAGTAAACAAACTTGTTTGTCTGAGTGATTGGCTGAACAAGAAGTAGGACTGAGTGGACACATAGGCTCTAAAGTTTTCCATTGTTTTATTTTTGAATGCAGTTATTTTTTGTACATAATTCTACATTTGTAAGTTCAACTTTCATGATGAAGAGAATGCATTACAGTACTTATATTAAGTGAATTGAAAAATACTATTTCTTTTGTTTATTACAGTGCAAATGTTTGTAATAAAAATAAATTTAAAGTGAGCACTGTACACTTTGTATTCTGTGTTGTAATTAAAATCAATATATTTGAAAATGTAGCAAAGATCCAAAAATATTTAACTAAATCGTATTCTATTATTAAACATTGTGATTAATCGCACAATTAATCGCAATTAATTTTTTAATTGTGCGATTAATCATGATTCATTTTTTTAATCGCTTGACAGCCCTACTTTTTTTTGCAACAGTGTTACACTGTTGACTCATATTTAGCTTGTGATCTATTATGACCCCCAGATCCCTTCCCGCAGTACTCCTTCCTAGGCAGTCATTTCCCATTTTGTATGTGTGCAATTGATTGTTCCTTCCTAAGTGGAGTTTTTTTCATTATCCTTATTGAATTTCATCCTATTTACTTCAGACCATTTCTCCAGTTTGTCCAGATCATTTTGAATTTTAATCCTATCCTCCAAAGCACTTGCAACCCATCCCAGGATGGTATCATCCTGGGCTTTATAAGTGTACTCTCTATGCCATTATCTAAATCATTGATGAAGATATTGAACAGAAGCAGACCCAGAACTGATCCCTGCGGGATCCCACTCGTTATGCCCTTCCAGCTTGACTGTGAACCACGCATAACTACTCTCTGGGAATGGTTTTCCAACCAGTTATGCACCCACCTTATAATGCTCCAGCTAGGTTGTATTTCCCTAGTGTGTTTATGAGAAGGTCATGCGAGACAGTATCAAAAGCCTTACTAAAGTCAAGAAATATCACATCTACCACTTCCCCCCCATCCACAAGGCTTGTTACCCTGTCAAAGAAAGCTATTAGGTTGGGTTGACATGATTTGTTCTTGACAAATCCATGCTGACTGTTACTTATCACCTTATTAACTTCTAGGTGTCTGCAAATTGATTGCTTAATTATTTGCTCCATTAGCTTTCCGGGTATTGAAGTTACGCTGACTGGTCTGTAATCCCCTGGGTTGTCCTTATTTCCCTCTTTATAGATTGGCACTATATTTACCCTTTTTCAGTCCTCTGGAATCTCTCCCGCCTTCCATGACTTTTCGAAGATAATCACTAATGGCTCAGAATCTCCTCAGTCAGCTCCTTGAGTATTCTAGGATGTATTTTATCAGGCCCTGGTGACTTGAAGACATCTAACTTGTCTAAGTAATCTTTAACTTGTTCTTTTGCAATTTTAGCCTCTGATCCTGCCTCATTTTCACTGGCATTCAATAAATTAGATGTCCAATTGCTACTGAACTTTCTGGTGAAAATTGAAACAAAAAAGTTCTTCATCTTACTGCCAAAAGTAACCAGCAGCCAGTGTCCTCCCTGTGACAGAGCCATATCCCCCTTCCCCAGGGGCATGACAGCAATCCTCTCTAGCTCTCTATCCTGTAGCTTTCCCACCTGCTTCCTGAGAGATTCCACCAGCAGACACCTTTCACGCTGGACGGTCCCCCCAGCTTGGCTTTCTGAAAGTGGGAAATGCAGGCCATAGTCTCTGAAAATCCACACCAGGATCTGGGTAGAGGCATCCATGGTTAGCTTCTCTGTCTGGATTCAGGTGCAGGTGGAAGAGACAGGAGCAGCATTGGCACTGGCGATGTGGCCCTTCCTAACCATAGCGATTATATATTAGTTAACAGCTGACCTTCCTTCCAAAGTAATTCTTTCTCCTAAAATGTTAATTCCTGATATTTTTGAGAGAGAGAAGGATTTTAGTGCTAGCTGGAGGGCGAAATGGTGAGGAAGAGCAAGAAGTGTGGGAGGGCGGAGGAGCTGAGTGCTTAGAGAATTGGGAATGGTGACTGGTTGACCAGCCACCTGTCTCTCAGTATCGCTCTGCTCATCTGTCAGTTATCTTATTGAAAGGACAAAGGCAGAGTTGGGGACCAGCTATCCCCTTCACCACAGGACTGCAGAGGCAGCCATTCTAACTTTCACTTGCTTGTTAGAGCTGGGCACAGTGCCATGGGGGAGCACACAACCAGAGGTGGCCATTCTCTCTTGCTGAATATGACAAAATGCCAAGCAGAATTCCCGCTACGTGGAGAGTCCACCTTGCAGCAGAGCAATAGCAGCTGGAGGAAGGAAAAGCAGTGTTAGCAGACAACTAAGTGGCCTTACCTTTTTCAGGGTGGTATTGCGTTCCCAATCTGAGGCCAGGGAGTCTCATGGGGAGTGTTATATTATCTGCACTGGCAGCTCCAGCAGAACCTTCCTGATCTGTACTTCAGTAAATTGCAAACATGGAAATCCAATGTGGATTTGTAGTCTATCTAAGTGCAAATTTACAAGGTGCAGTGAAAATTTCCTAAAGGAGGCCAATTGGGTTTTGTAGACTGGATTGTTCAGGAGCAGTAGCGTAGTTGAGGGCAAATGCAGGTAAACAGAGTTTATCCCTTTCTCATTTGGGGAACATGGTGTTTGCCACTGCCCAGCCTGGAACAGCAGAAAGGTCAGTTTACCCATTTCTTTTTTTTACCATTACACCACTGCTCAGCAGACTGCGAGACACATAGCTTTCGACTCTGGGTCACTGATTCAAATATGACCCAGGTTTATTTGAAAACTTGTTACCGTTGGCTGTTTGGTGACCTCTTTGCCATTAATTGGTGGTCAGTCCAATGACTATTGTTTTGATTTTAGAAGCCAAACAGTCCTGGGCCTGGCTAGAACTTGGGAGGGAGAATACCTGGGAATCCAAGATACTGCACGCGGTCCAGTGACTCTTGTTCACATACAAGTAGCAAAACATCTTAAGGTCCATTTTAAGGTTTTTACTCAGATAAAAAACTCCTGGTGACCATAGCAGGAAAATTACCAATCCTTGATTGGAACAATTGTTAGCAGTTCCAGAAGAGATTGAAGATTGAATTACCTTCTGTGTTCATCCAAAATATGCATGCAGCATCATTGATTGCTGTGTGACCTGGGACAGCTCACTTCACCCCTGCCTCAGTTTCTCCATATTTAACATGGGGGTAACCATTAGAGCTGGAGAACATCAGTTCCATTTTGTGGCAACTTTCAAGTTTTTGATGTTTTTTTCCCCTCATTTGAATGAAAAGAAAACCTTGAATATTTTCATGAAAATGGAATTGTGTTGAACTGTCCATTTTTCAAACACAAAACCTGAGGCTTTCGTTTCAGTAGGAGGTGTTGAAAAGAGAGTAAGAGTATGTCTGCACGACAAACACTCAACTGCAGCACTGAAGCTACTCAACGCTAGCATAGACACTTACCATGACGACGGAAGAGGGTTTTCCATCACTGTAGTAAATCCATCCCCTCAAGCCCATGTCGACGGAAGAACATTTTTGTCGACCTACCGTTGTCTATTCCAGAGCTTAGGTCACCTTAACTATGTCTTTCAAGGGTGTACATTTTTCATACCCCTGAGTGACATAGCTAGGTTGACCTAAGTTTTAGGTGCAGACCTGCTGCCTGTGTGTGTTGGGTGAGGAGGTTAGGCTACTGGCGTGGGATGTAGAAAATCCAGTTTCAAGTCCCTGTTGTGGGAAAATGGTATCTTTGGGGGGAAATGTGTCACAAAAAAACAAAAACTTGAAGGGTCCTGAACTTCAAGGAGGGTTTCAGTTGTTGAGATACAGTTCCCTTTTATGCTTACTGAAATGTACACAGCCATTTTCTTTAACTTATTTGTTTGTTTTAGCTGAAACATTTTCAGATTTCACAGAGAGCTCACTTGAAAGTTATTGTTTAGTTATTTGCATGTATGGAGATGGAGTTTACATGCTGCACAAATGCTTAAAAATGATTGCTTGGTAGTTTCCTTGAGGCTTCTAAAGCACGTCTGTCTTGTGTTACCAATGACCACCTGCAAATGCTTTCTCGTTCCCAGATAGAAACAGCTGAAGTGTCACAGAAACTGACTCATGTAACGTACAGGCAACAATTCTTAATTCTATAATTAGCTTGAGGCAGGCAGACAGCTGGAAAGATTTTTGCCAGTTTTTGTTAGCTTATTTTGGCAGATTTTTATTAAAATGAAAGCTGCTCATTAAAATAACTTAATTCTTCTTGGAGTGCTTGCATGTGTCCGTTCCACTTCAGGTGTCTGCGCACCAGTGCGTTGGAGCCAGAGGACTTTTTCCCATAGCGGTTCCCATCAGGGCAGCATCCTTGTGCTGCCAGATGAGAATAAAAAGAGTCCAGGGTTTCTCATCCATGGCACTGTGTTACAAGATCTCCATCCAGGCACTGTTCTCTACCTGCTACCATCTTTGGTACCAGTACTGGTACCTAACAAAGTGTGGATGCTATCCCTTCCAGTTTCTGACCCTCCTGCTCTAAATGCTGGGTTTCAGATTCATTCTCACTCTTTATTGGACCAACTAATATTTAATTAAAGTGAAAAAACTTCAGTAGGAGAGATTGAGGAAGATCTACCTCCCATAGTCCAGTGGTTAAGGTACTCAACCAAGAGATGGTTCAAATCTCTTCATCAGGCAGAGAGGGGATTTGAACTAGGTGTCTCCCATGTCCCCCACGAGTACCCTAACCACTGGGCTAAAGGGAGGTTCTCCGCCAGCTGTTTTGCAGCCTCTGAGTTAGGCAGCCTCTGAGCACACTACTGGATTGGGCCCTGCATGTGACTAAGGCGGAGGAACATCTATCTTCCCCTGTTCGTGAATCACTAGCAGAGATAAGCAAACCCTTGCAATCCAAATTTAGGCACCTGTCTCTGTGAGATGGGGCTTAGCACACACCCTTCTTGTTGGCATCTTCCATTGGCTAACTTAGATGGCTTCCTTTGTAGAGCGCAATCTAAGGGATGTGTCTCTCCTCTGTATTTGTCACTGGTACAACTGCTGCTGGAATCCTGTGTCTAGTTCTGGTGTCTACAATTAAAGAAGGATGTTGATATATTGGAGATGGTTCAGAGAAGAGCCATGAGAATGATTAAAGGATTAGAACACTTGCCTTATAGTGATAGACTGAGGGCATGGCTACACTTGCAGATGTAGAGCGCTGGGAGTTAAACCAGCCTTCGGAGACCGCAGCAGGGAAAACGCTGCCGTGTGTTTACACTGTCAGCTGGAAGCGCACTGACGTGGCCACCTTAGCAGCTCTTGCAAGTCTCAAAGAGCAGTGCATTGTGGTAGCTATCCCAGCGTGCAAGTGGCTGCAACGTGCTTTTCAAATAGGGGTGGGGGGTGGAGTGTGACAGGGAGTGTGTTGTGTGTATATGGGGGGAGAGACAGTGTGTTTTGGGGTGCAGAGAGTATGTCAGCATGCTGTCTTGTAAGTTCAGACAGCAAGAGACCCCCCTCTCCCGCTCTCCCCCCCCCCCCGCCTCTCTCTTTCACACACAGCATTCCACAGTAATGGTTTGCTTTGTCCCGGAGCAGATAAGCATGCCGGCTGTCAGAAACGGAGCTTTGAAAGGGGATATCTGCATTCCTGCAGATTTCAAAACAATGACAAGAGTGGCCACTTGACTTCAGGGGATTATGGGACATTTCCAGAGGCCAATCACAGCGCAGTAATGCAACATCTCGTTCACACTGACGCCCAGGCATTTCAGCCAGCTTTATGCTTCTCATGGAGGTGGAGTACCAGGAATGCTCCAGCTGCAGAGTCCAGGCGCTCTACATGCCTTGCCAGTGTGGACACGTCAGGGGTTAGGGCGGCCAGGGCTGCTTTAATGCGCTCTAACTTGCAAGTGTAGCCAAGCTCTGAGAGAGCTCAATCTAGTTAGCTTGACAAAGAGAAGGTTAAGGGGTGAATTGATTACAGTCTATAAGTACCTACATGGGAGTAAATACTTAATAAGGGGCCCTTCAGTCTAGGCAAGAAAGATATAACACAATCCAATGGCTGGAAGTTGAACCTAGACAAATTCAGACTGGAAATAAGGCATAACTTTTTACCAATTAACGTAATTAACCATTGGAACAACTTCCTAAAGGTTGTGGTGGATTCTCCATCACTGGCAATTTTTAGTTCAGGATTTGATGTTTTTCTGAAAGATAATTATTTTGGAACGGTCTCTGGCCTGTGTTATAGGAGGTCAGAATAAATGATCACAATGATCCTTTCTGGTCTTGGAATCTGATGTGGACATTTCCTTTCTTTTAAGAGTTTGGATGGGTGGGTGATTTCATTTAGCAACTTTGTCTGGCTTTTAAAGAATCCTTTTCTTTGTGGGAATACAGCTTTATGCTGCCATTTTTGAAACAATTGTTCTACCATGTAGCTTCCAAAATCATAGATATATATATTTCTTTTAGCTTGCAGAATTAAAATAGGATTTAACGGTAGAAAGTGATACAATAACTCATTTATAAAAGATTTTATTTGCTTGTTAGTCCATTAATTGGATGGATTTTTGACTTCGTATGTTCTGATTCTCAGTGTATTTCACCTTTTGTAATCCATTGTGAACTGTAATAGTTTTAAATGTATATTTGGCTGAGGAAAGGCCAAGATACCCGTGCAGTTTAGGCAGCTTTTAATACTAATGTTCATTTTCATATTACGTTAATTTATTGATTTATTTTAAGTACTCTGCGACGTGTCCCGGTTTCCTAGTTTTAATACCAAATTGTTTCTTTTTTCAGTTGATCTAAAAAAAGGCCCGTGCCCAAATGCTGCAAAATCCAATCTCCCCAAGCCATGTCAAACTGGACTTCGTCCTCCTGGCTATTCACGCTTGCCAGCAGCTAAGCTGGCAGCATTTGGTTTTGTCAGGAGCTCGAGTGTATCCTCTGTCTCAAGCAACCAGTCAAATGACAGCGTTCAGAGTGATCAAAGCAGAACAACCAACCGTAAGTCAGAGAAAAAACGTTCTGTTTTTTAATATTAAAATGTATCCCAAATATGCTCAAAAGGGAGCCTGGATGGAAGGGTTATTTTTATACTCGTGACACCTTAACAGTCTCTTCTGTTCCATAAGGTTAGGGGTTTAGAATTCTGATTTTTCCCATTTGAAAATGTTTAATAAATAATGGTCGATGAATAATTACTAGAGATAAATTGCATAGAGGGGATTGCTCTCCCTATTGCAGAGGAAATTGCTTTAAAGGATGCACTTAATTCATTTTTGTACTCTATTTTTACTTATTTGGAGAATTTTCCTTCTTAAGTAAATAAATATAGATGTATTTGGTCAGCACACTGCAATCCTGGACAACAGGCATTTTAGGGGGAAAATTATATGCACTGAATAGTGTATTCTTTCTCATTTACTATTTTTCTGCATGTCTCTTAATGTGTTGTGTGCTAAACTAGGTTGAGAAAGTTAATCAAATAATGCGAGGGGTACAAAATAGGATCAGAATTGGTTTCTTAGCCGTGGTCTCTTCTCCAGTCTTGGAAAGATCCCTTGGCTGAAATGTCATCTCAAATCCTATTTTCTGTAGCTAATGTTAATTTTATTAAGTACTAAATAACGCCGGCTGGAGTGTGCACTCTTTGTGACATACACACACGCCATGGGCTCAGGACATAAATGGAGATTGAGGATTTTTAATGCCAGTTTTTCTTTGAAGACTGGTTTCAGCCTGAACCATGTCAATTTCAAAGCAACTGTTATCAGTCTTGAAGTGGTTCAAATTGAATGTGCCAGATTGCATAAAATTCCAGAGGCTTTAGGATGCTGTTGGGTCCTAAATCTTTTAGATTTTATATTAATTTTTAAATGATATATAAACAGTAAATAAAAACAAAAATACACAAAAAATCCTCACGATTTCTTCTTCTTTGCACTTTTTTATATGGGGTCATTGAAATGCAGGAGATTAATGCATCTAATGAGTTCTGACACACACAATGGTTTTGAAAGCTAAACGTATGTTAGAATCCTTATTACACTGTTGGACTCTTCTTTATTCTTACCTGTCTCATAATGAATGTTCTTTTATTCTGAAGTTTTTTGCCCTAATTTTGTGTGTTCATAAAATTTGTCTTTTATCAGGTACTATGGCCTTTGTAGGGTGGCAAAAAACTCATGTCACCACTGATTTAATCCAAG
Organism: Emys orbicularis; assembly: GCF_028017835.1. NCBI lineage: Eukaryota > Metazoa > Chordata > Testudines > Emydidae > Emys > Emys orbicularis. The sequence continues at coordinate 323,069,380 of NC_088683.1, read as the reverse complement.
CTACCACGTTTCAGCTAGAAACTGTGTGTACACAGCTGTAATACAACCTTAGTAGATATTGTTGATATCTATAATTCCAACCTCTTATATTAGAATATTTTCATTTTGGTAAATTCTCTGAGTAAGACTCTCAATTCCAAAATATGGAGTCCGTTGATTTCAGTGCAGTTACTCTGGATTTACGCTGATGAAAATGTGATCAGAATCTAGCTTTGTGTGTATCCCAAGGAGTACAAAACCCCATAAACTTTGGAAGAAGTATATAGTCATATGAAATCCAGGCAATTGAGTCCAAGTTTTGGTGAGTTTGAAATACAGAGGTAGTTTAGTTTGTATGTAGTGATGGACTCGGTCCACAACATCTGGATCCAAATTTCCAACACCACAGTTTTTGTGGAGATGTTTGGATCAGAGATTTTGATTCAGACTATTTGATTAAAGATTGTAACCATTTGTACAAGTCAAACTTAGATTCGTGTTAGGATTTCTGAACAACTCCGAAGTTTGTGTGTTTGGAATTGGGGTTTTGGCTGGACCCATCTGTAACTATTGGTGGTTACCTATCACATACTGAGTTTGTGACTCATGAGCAGGGCCAAAAATAGAACCTTATCAGCTCCTGTGTCTGCCAGGGCCATGCTGTTGCCCACAATCAGACCACCAGATCACTTTTTGCATTTGAGAAGTGTGAAGAACAGTCTTCCCCTCATCTGAATGCATGGAAAAATCCTTTTCTTGAAGGACAGAGAGGTGAGTTTTGTATTGCCGTATACATCTTCCAAGCACTGTGTCTGTACATGAGATGTATAGTAACCAGGAGATTTCTGGACTAGAAGCAAAACTTACTTTTATTTTGCCTTCAACCCAATATGGATAATGGGTAACACCCTTCTCTCCCTATCCCTTAAACTTGGTCAGATGGATTTCTTTCTAAATAAATAACTAAATAACTAATAGGAGATATTGCATTTTATTTTCTTACTGTTGAATAATTAACTGTAATAGAAATATTATCAAACTGCAACTCCCAACTCCTCCTGAATATACTCTGTAGATCAAGGAAAGTTGAACCAATGGTATCACACCTAGTGTGCTCGAATTAGACTAAAGTTTATTCTGTTCCAGTGAGGTTTGTATTCCACCAAGGTCACCGAGGTACCTGAGCATCTATAGCATAGAACAAAAGAGAAGTGGTGGGAAGGAAACTATATAACAAATCTTAACAGGACAAATGATTTATTTTTCCTTGCTGTCCATTGGAAGAGTAGTTTTATTTAATATAAATAGCTGATCCTATAACTACTAAATTGGATCATAAGATGTAACTAAATCAGATTCATTTGCTGAGCAGAGTGCAGGGTAAACTTTGAATATTTATATCCTGCCTCAGTGGGGTGCAGAGTGCTAAATGATGAATCTTTATAAATCTTTAAAGATAACATGATTTCCTATTTAAGCAGCACCACTGTGTATCAGGAAGACAGAATATTATTGAAAACACCTTAGCAGTCCAAATATACAGTAAATTGAGGGGCATATAGTTGTGGATCTGATATCTGTTATAGTGAAACAAACATATTCTTGTAAGCAAATAGTAAAGTATTGTTTCTGCAAGCAGATATCTATTATTGCAGAGTGGGGGGACATATAGTAAAGGATTATGTTAGATCCAGATGATCTTTTCCTCAAGTGTTCCTGTCTCTTTTTTCTCTCTCCTTGGATGTTTCAAGGTGCTAGTTCTTGCAGTGATACGTAATGGTCATATTACTTTCCAAAGCAACTATACTACTGTTTCGTTTCAGCAAATTAATATGGATTCATTAAATACCCTCTACACACATAAATGGCTTTGAATGATGGTTGTCTAAGGAGATATGTAACATTCCTTATTTGGATAAATTTATTAATGAGGTTGTGGTGAGGCAGCTCTGGCATTACCCCAAATTCTCAACTTTTCTTGACCTTCCTGAAGGATTTAAGCCTGGGTATGGCACAGATCCTGTTCTGCTTTCCTTGGTCTACAATCTCATTATGGCAATGGATAAAGATTGCGCGCTTGCTGATTCTCGTAAAGAGAATTACATTTGAGTTGCTCTGTTTTTCACTTAAAGAGGACCCAGAGCGGTGATTTCTTGTTTGCTGTGAGTAGAGTGAATAATTGATTTTTTTTTTTTTAAGTACTGCCAGGGAACCAAAAAGATCAGGGAAAATATTTGGTTTGGTTCAGAAAATGTTTGTGATTTGTCAGCAAATTGGAAAAATCCACATCATCTTTCTGCCTAGTTCAGAGGAGGGATTTGAATCCACAACTCCCAGACGAGTGCCTTAGTCACCAGGCTGTAGAGTCGTTCTCATTGCTGTTGGTTATTGGCACAATGAATATTTAAATATTTATAAAACATGCAACAGTTTCAACAGGAGAAATTGAGAGTGACCCACCTCAGAATAGCCGATAGCCTTGTGGTTACAGCCCTGGCAGTGGGGAGATCAGAATTTAAGGACCTGCTGCAGAGTGGGGAATCAAACCTGGGTCTCCCCCCCAGGCCCAGCAAGTGTCCTACCCTTTGGGATATAGGTTATAAAAGGACGCACACTCACATAGTTTGCTGGTCCTGAAAAACTTTTCCTTGGGCACAATTGTCAGGTCAAATTCACAAATAGTTTTGGGTCAGCCAATATTTGCAGTTTTTGGTAAATAAACTCTTTGGCCAAAAAAATCACCCAGCTCTACCTTTAGTTACGAGGTCTTTCCTGTGCGGGGTACCACAGAGTTCTGTTCTCTCACCCCTCTGGTGCTTCATGTAAGTTAGGCTGCTATGTGAGATTGTGTGAGAGCTTAGGTTGCATTACCCTGAGTTGCTGGTGACACTGCTCCGGGGGCAGATCAAGTTGTAGGGGAGCTGCTCTGGTGTATGCCAGTGGAGGAGCAGGCATAGTGGAGTTGTGCTTCCCCATGATCCTGCTGGCTTCTCTGCTGGGGACAGAGAAGTGACTGGCATCAGCTGGGGTAATGGGTGTTGAATATAAGAGGCTTGGGGAGGCTAAGCCTCCCCAAAAAAGGCTGTCCATGCAGGAGGGCAAATGCCACAGATGCAGCACGGGTCACCTCCCTTTGGAGGTGCTCCAGCCCGCCACCTTTGGAGCGCCGGAAGCGAAGTTCCCTAGAAGTGTGGGGAGGCACTGGTGCCCAGACAGTGGCCCTGCCCCCACTCAGCCTCTTCCCCCATGGCCCCGCCCTGCCTCTTCCCCTGTGGCCCCACCCCACCAGCTGCTTGCTTCTCTCTGTGGAGAGGAGCGAGTGGCGGGCGAGGGGGGTCCTCGTGGGAAGAGGCAGAGAGGAGCGGGCAAACCAGGGTGTGTGTGTCTTGGGGGAGGAAACAGATGGGGGAGGGGCTCGCATGTAAGTCTCCCCGAATGGAAGACTCACGCGCCACCTATGGAGGGGGTTGTGTCTCTCCACCAGCTTTCTATTGGCAGGAAGTTTCCTTGAACAGGGGAATTCTGCACTGGCCATCTCCGGCCATTTTAAATCCACTTTGTGCTGCTTATAGGCAAAGTGGATCAAGCACACTGGTGAATCTGGCCCCATGTCTCCATTAAATCAAACTTGGATGGTGCGATCATACAGCTTTCCCAGTGGCTGGCTAAGACTGGAACTTGGGTGGGAGCTAGCAGCTATCTGAAGCTCATTCTGGGCAAGACTGAGTTGTTGCTGATGTTGGTGCAACTTCTTTCCAGGTTAAAATAAATATATGGAAATACACCTATCTCATAGAACTGGAAGGGACCCTGAAAGGTCATCAAGTCCAGCCCCCTGCTTTTACTAGCAGGACCAAGTACTGATTTTTTCCCAAATCCCTAACTGGCCTCCTCCAGGATTGAACTTACAATGCTGGATTTAGCAGGCCAATGCTCAAACCACTGAGCTATCTCTCCCCCCCAGGTTCAGTGGGGAAGCTCAGGACCACAGACAGATCAGGGAGCCACATTACTGCAGACACCAGGCGCTGGTTAGAATGTTCTGCCTTGTTCAAATAAAGTTAGTTTAATTGTTAAAGACAAACTCGCTCTGCCTTACTGAGAACAACACAGCTGATGGGTTGGAAAAAACAACCAGAAGAATGCAGAAAGTGATATCTGTCCATTAGATTTTACTGGTTTGGCCATCTTCTGTAACTCAGATTTGCTATCTGTGCCCTATTGACTGCTCATCTATACTTGACAAGGAGGTTGCAACCTTCCCTGTTAGATACAGAGTTCCCACACCAGGGTTATCCAAGTGTTCGTCACCTCCAGGTTGGATTACCACAATGCACTCATCACAGAAGACCAGTTGGAGTCTTCTGCTGGGATAGAATGTGGTTGTCCAGTTAAGTCCCAATACTGTACTGAGATGCTCACAGGCAGACTCCTGTGGTCATACAGAGCCCCATTGAAATGAGTGGGTCTCTGTGGGGGGGTGAGATCTGTCTTTGAGCACACTTGCAAGATCAGAACCCATATTAGTGTTTCATGCAGGGAACATGTTATCTCTGAGCTATCTACTCTGCAAGGGTTTCAGATTAGTTTCTGGATGCAGTTAAGATGTTAGTTTTATTCTCTGAGGCCTGAGTATTTTAGGCTAGACTTATAGTCCGAGCATGTGATTCCCGTGCTCGTGTGCACATACTTACACTAGGTCTCACAGCGCTAGTGAGTATAAATCGCAGTGTAGCTGCGATAGCACGGGTAGCGGCATGGCTGAGCTTGAAACCGAAGGGTATGTATTTGGGAAGCCTCTGCTGCTACTCATGCTACTGTGACTACACTGCTAGTTGTACTCGCACTAGCTCGATGAGAGGTAGCGCAAGTATTTGTAACGAGCTGGAGACACACACCCTAGCTCATAGTGTAGACATAGCCTTAGAGACCACCTCTCTTCTCACAAGAAACCATCTATGCATGAATAAATAAATACACGGAGATCAGCGTACTCAGATACTCAATCTGACAGGCCCTACGTTGTTATTTCTAAGATCTGGGGAAGATGTTGGGTGCAATCAGTGTCTCACTACCCCCTTGGACCTGAATTTGTTCACCTTGGAGGTGTGTTGCAAGATCAGCTTATGTGCTCCCCCTTTTCCTCGGAGGTCGGATTGAGTAGGGAGGGTCCCAATTGGGTTGAGCCATTCTTTCAGAGCTGATTTTGATCATTATGTCCATCTGGATTATTATTGTTGTATTGTAGACTGGATGGCTCCTCCATTTCCCCCCCACTCTATAAGAGCTGAGGGCCAGAAATAATGGGTGGGCTGAGGTAAGAACAACGTTTTTCCTTATGAAAACCAAAACTGGCATTTTTATATTTATTTCGGTGCTTGACACAAGTTTTTGACTCAGTGTCTGGGACTTTGGATAGGATTTAGTGCAGTGTCCTGTTCCATATTTTGTTTGTGAAACAACAGTGAGTCAATACATAAAATTCCTGCACCAAAATATTAGTGTTCACTCAGATGCAGTGGACGCTGTATCCAATAATGCCGTCCTTTAGTTGTCAATAAAAAATGTGTTTTGTTATAGTGGAACAAACTGTTAAGAATTTTGCTTTCATGCAAGCATGCTTTTAATAATTGGGACAACGTAAAACAATTGCAGCATTCAATGTGGGCAATTTGTTGTGGTTTAAGTGTGCTTAATTGTGCAATTAATATGGCAAAGCCTGACCTTTAATATTTTTACAATAGATACCTGGCTGCAAAAATTTAAAAGGCCACATCTTTGTGGGTGGAGCAGAAGGTTGACCTCCATTAACAGAAGTATTTATTTCTATAAACAATATAATGCACAATACATTCTAAGTGGATACAGTAGAACCTCATAAATTTACACATGCTAGGAAACACGGATTCATTTCCAAATTCTGCATAGTAGTGACTAAGCAGACAACTTCAGAGAAATTCCACACTCAGGAGGAAGAGGAAACATTTCTCTGGCAGACTGATTAAAAAAAAAAAAAAAGTGTTTTGTTGCTCTGGTTCAGGGGTAGGCAACCTATGGCACGCGTGCCGAAGGCGGCACGTGAGCTGATTTTCAGTGGCACTCACACTGCCCGGGTCCTGGCCACTGGTCCGGGGGGCTCTGCATTTTGATTTAATTTTAAATTAAGCTTATTAAACATTTTAAAAACCTTATTTAATTTACATACAACTATAGTTTAGTTACATATTATAGACTTATAGAAAGAGACCTTCTAAAAATGTTAAAATGTATTACTGGCATGCAAAACCTTAAATTAGAGTGAATAAATGAAGACTCGGCACACCACTTCTGAAAGGTTGCCGACCCCTGCTCTGGTGTTTTGAACTGTTAGAATAAGTCATAAGGAGATGGCTTAGTAAGCAAGTGAGATGGTCAAAGGTACACCATAGATTGATTAATCACATATTTCTGCAATTTACCACAGGGTTCTACAACTTATCACATGGATATTCTGAGTGCATGTGCCCCCCCCCACCCCCCGGGTGTATGTGTGTGACTAAAACAAGGTTATAAAGAAATGTATTAGGCAACAATATGTTGGCTTCAGTGTGGTTACTCACAAGTCACATGAGTGTCATAGGGGTATCCGGTCCATAAACACACTATGGAGGCACTAGCTGTGACTCTGGTAAAGGTTGATTTGTGTTTTGTCTGAGCATCTTTGTTCTATATGAAGAAGACAGTGCATCATCCCGAAGCTTACAATATTTACTCTGAGTACAGAATGACTTTTCTGAGAAGTTTCAAGTACACATGTTAATCAGTTTCAGTTAAAATTAAGTAAAACTGGGTCCTGTAAGATATGTAGCAGTTGTTAGACATTTCTTGGGAATGATCTCTATGTGTTTAGATTAATTTTAAGTTTAAACTTATCTCTGTATTTCCTGGGTTTTTAATGCTTGTTTTGGGTTTAACTGCAACAATCTCATGATTGTTTTTGTGTTTTGTTTTCTACCCTTAAATTACAGATTTGTACTCTCAACATTAATTCCAGTTTAACCTAGTGTTTTTTTTTTTTGGTCTGGGAAGATAGGTAAGACTTAACAATGACTTTGAAGTTCAGCACTTAATTGCCATTGTACCTTTGAAAGAAGATGTTTAGGATGGAATGGGCATATCAGCAATAGTAGCAGAGGTAGCTTTACATTATAGGGGGAGATTTTCAAGCACCACTTTTTGCTCAAAATTAACCATGAGCTACAAATTTATGCTTGCTTTCAGCCCACTGCTTAATATTGTTAGGATTTGAATAAATGTGATGAGCCGTTTTCCTTTAATTGAGCATGGGTTTTGAAAGGATTTTTTCACATTGTAGGTAAATTATTAAAATGTTGTGTATACTCAGAATTGGTTAGAATACAGAAGTTCAAATGTGCCATGTATTTAATCTTCATTTTGGGAGATTGAGAATTTTGCCAAGAGGAAGAGTTGGTTGAGAAATAAAGAAGTTATAAGGTAATGGCTGAAGTCAGTGAGAGTTGGATCTGAGTAGGACTAATTCTTACAACAGTTGTGAAATGACTGTTTCTTTCAGAATTTAAGATTTTCAGTTCTTTAGCTCCTCCCATATCCACCTCTCACGTAATTTGTCTTAAAAGTTTTGATGCTGAATTCCATACAGTATGCTAAAGTTTTCTGTTTGTCATGTGTAATTTCTAATATATACACTTCTATCGTTTATTATATAGCAATATTACAATGTTTGTGATTTTGTTTCAGTTGTATGTGTTATAAGCATACAATTCTCATAATTCTTGGCTTTAATATTATCTGTGTTGCTTGTATCGGTATTTCTACTGGCTCATTTAATATAACATTTATAATTTATTTTGTATATTTCATCTAAAGGGATTCCAAAGTGCTGTAAGTAGTATACAGAAAACACTTCACCAAACAGTGTAATACAGCCTCACTTGCGGAGAAATGCAAAAAAGGAAACATTGTTTAGGATGGTATGAATGAGATAACTGGGATGAATTCAAGACATGGAAAATGTAGGTTTTAAATCAGGAAATACTTCTTAGTCGTAAAATCTATTAGTAAAAATAATCTTCCAAGTCAAGTGATGAAAGCCTTATTGCTTAAGATTCTTAAAATAGAATAACAGCATAGTGTAAGAAACAGTTCTCCCTTGGCAAGGGAATGGACTAGAAAAGATAACACTATTCAGTCTCTACCCATGATTCTAGGAACTAAAGAATTCCTTTAATGTGGGGCAGAGAAAGGATAGGCTGATGGATGCTTCTATAAGCTTCACTAATAATATATCAGGTCAGCAAATGTTTGATGGTTAAAATTGTAGAAATAGGAAACGCTTCAGTCTAATTTTATTTTGGTTTGTAGTGTGTTCATACACTAATCTCTTTTACAACCTACACATTTCACCACACAGCTTCACACTTTTTTTGGCCTTTCTTTGCTTGCTTTATGAATATTGGATTTCCATAATATTAAGCAAAGGTATCAGAGTAATCAAACAGATGCAGGTGGGTGGAGAGAAGGAGAAATTAAAGTGGACACAGAAATCTTGAATCAACTGCTGATTGCTTCCAGAGAGGTAGAAACATCAGAAGTGTAACTTGGTGCTATGAAATACTCATTCATCTAAAATATGTAATTATGTAAATCCAGAATGGTTTTTCTCTATGAAAAGAATATCTTTGTATATTTTTGTATATATGTCTTCCTGTTGATTTTTCCAGTCCCCAAATCCAGCTATTTTTCCTTGTCTTTTTTCCCCTGACTTGAATACTGTGATGTATTCTCTAGTAGGAAGTACGTTTTCAACTGCATTAGACAGAAATTGTATTAGGCCAGTGTTTCCCAGATTGTGGGTCACATCTCTTAAGGAGGCACACAAAACTAACCAGGGGAAAACAGGGTCCAGAAAGGCCTCGCAGCCATTCTCCGGAGTCTTGGCTTTCATTAAAAACAAAAAAGTATCGCGTTACAGATGTGAAGAAAACCTTCAAAGCATGAAATAACTGGTGCAGCATTGTCTGCCTGAATGTGCAGGGAAGCTGAAACAGTAGCTCTGAGGTGTGAGCTGTCCCATTCCTTTCAATTAGCACTGCTAACTCAGGTGCCAGTGATAATATCTTAAAAGAAAAGGACTTTTCTGGGCTTTTTTTTTTTTTTGGTTGGTTTTGTTTTTCTTTGGGAGTTACAAAGCTAAATCAGCCTTATAATGTAACCATGGTTTCAATCTTCGCAATCTCCCCTTAGTAAACCACACATCCTGGCAGGGCTGGGCCAAGGACCATGGTCCTATAGCTCCACAAACATTCCTCCTGCACCCCTCTCTGTCTTGCTCACAGCCACATATAGGTCAACAGACAGTGTTCACCAATTCTGGGTGCCTCCGTTTTGGAGTGTCTAAATAGAGACACCTACTGATTTTCAGAGATGCCAAGTACCTGGAACTCTCATTAACTTCAGCTGGAGCTCTGGTGCGGTGTCTGAAATTCAAGCCTGTAGGTGTCCAAAATTAGGTGCTCACAAATTGAATGATCCTGAAATGAAAGCCGCTGTTGAAAATGTAGGCAGTAATGTCCTAGCCTGCACCCACTGACGTCAATAGCAAAAAAACTTGGTAAAATTTTATGGCCTATGTTGAGTAGGAGGTCAGACTAGATGATCAGAATGGTGCCTTCTGGCTTCAAAATATATGCCTCTATGAGTGCGCAATTAGACCAAACACTGTCAGTGACAAAAATCATTATAAACTGTGCTGTATTCCTATATATTTTCTTCAAATATAGCTGATGAATAAACATTCAAGGGGATTTAACAGTATGGAAAGTTTGCCATGGTTGTCACAAAATGTTTTTTGAGTTAGAGGGAGGCAAAGAAATGCCAGACAAGTCAAAAATTCAAATCAGGGTAATTTTAAAAATGACATTTAACTGAAAATGACTTTGATCCAATTTCTTTCGACTTTGTAGAAACGTTCTCCTTTGCCTTCCCAGTAACTCTGGCAATTTTCAGACTAACTGAATTTTCTAAGCTAAAGTTACAGCTAAAATAGGGCTCTGTAATGGAAGCTGGTTGCAGGCCTATAATGTCCCATGTTGATGAAACACATGTTTATTATATGTAGCTTCCCTGTAATGGCAGCAAACCATTGTTTTAAATCACCCAGCACATTTTTCTCAAACAAAACAGGAAACTAAGGCAAGGTAAAAGCTTTCTCTGATCTATATTGACCAGGAAGAGGGAAGAATAAAATAAAAAGTTAGACACGCTGTTGATCATCTCATTAAGATTATATAGTTAGCATCCAAACCTTTTAAGTTTGTCACATGCAGAAATAAAGCACTATGTTCCTTACTAGTAATAACTAAATTAAAAAGCCAAAATTATATTCCTCTATGTTATTGATAGACCTCTTTTAGCCCCCAGTTATCTGAAAACAGCACTGGCCACCTTGTACTACATGGTTCACAACTGGTTAAATTAAATCTTGCCCTGGCAAAATGAATATGGATGATGAGCACAAACAAACGGGGATTTGAAAAATGTGTGTACAATGTCTCTTCTTTTTAGGGAGGGGAAGAGACTGATTAATATAGGAAAACCTTGCTAAATTAGTGCAGGTATGGATTTATAATAGAGCAAAGCAAGGCAAACTTCAAAGCAATTCCAGTCTTTGATCCCATTATGACTGCCTGTAGTAGAGTTTTGAATTCTGATTTAGTAACAACAATAGTGAGTATAGCCAAAAGAACAAAAACTCTACATCTAGAACAAACTTTTCCCGTGTTATAGGGTGGGTTGGAATCTCACTTATGATGATTTTCCATCATGTTTAACAAGTCCAAAGAGTGTAAAATTAAGGTCAGACCAGTAGCCTCTCCATTTGTTCTTGAAGTTCTCTGCAGTAAAATGCAGAAATCGCATCACTTGGTAGTGCCAAAAGTCTGTTAGTTGTGATTTGAGAACTGAGATTGCAGCTATAACAGCCGCTCTTTCAAGCTTGCTGTTTTGATGTTCTCTAGAGTCTCATTTAAGATTGCACAATGCTGTAAAGAGTTAACAATTTGGTCAATTTCTGCACTGCATTAGGTGCAAGACTACAAGCCATCAATTTCTGCCAGAAATTCTGGTGTCTCAAGTTAATTTAGGTGTTAATCAGAAGCTGGTTGAGGTCTAAAATAAATCAAAACAGTAGTGGCAGAAAAAAAATGACAAATGGAGACCCGCTGACAAAAAACCATAAACCTGAATAAAATGGAAACAATTGCACATTATTTTCCTTCTGGGTAGCAGTTATAGGAAATGTAGGTAATTGACACACTAGACATCTACAACACAGCCGTCAGCTGCTAACAACCATTTACTCTGCTCCCTTGGATGTGAGGCTGAAAAATGGTAACATGCCTCCCATGTAGTTAGCCTTAAGGTGTACCTGTGGTGTCAATATCATTACAGGAAAAGTTTACTGCTGTTAGACTTGTTTGCAAATTACAATCAAGACTGGACTCTGTTTCTCATAGCAACAGTAAGTAAATTAACCTGGATTATGTGGAGTGACTAGGAGTTTGAGTTCTTAATTTACACAGAATAACATCTCATAGGCTGCCGATGTGCTTTCATATGCTTTATCTCAAGTTATTATCATTCTTTGTGTAACCCTTCTGCCCATCTAAGTTGGCAGCAACAAGGGCCGGGTTCTGTATCTAGGGGTTCCGTTTCAATAACGCAATGCAAAACCGGCTCGAGCCCCCACCCAGTGACCTGGGACAATTACATACCACCCCCTGGGCGCCTCTAAGAGGCAATACTTCCCCTCTCGCAAGCACGGAGTCCGAGTGTAGCAGAAAATGTTTAATAACATGAGGTAAACGACATCAGCATTAAATTGGAAAAACACCACAAACAGGATTCATAACACAAACCATGAGCAAAAGACCCACCCCAGCAAATTGGGCTGTGTCCTTTCCCTTTGGTTCTTGAATCCAGCAACCCAAAAATCACCCAGAGTCCCCAAAGTCCAACAACCCCCAAAGTCTCTGTCCCTGGTCAGTGCAGCCCCAGAGTAAAAGGGGGGCACGCAGGGTGTTAAGGGGCACCTTACGTGATCCGAGGCCGGCCGGCCGTCTCTCCGTGGGGTTCCGCCACAGCCTTCACCACGAGCCAGTCCACTTCCTGCCGTCCCACGAACTGCTCTGCTCTACAAGCTGCTCCGCTCCGCTCACCGACCTGTGAGCCGCTCCAGCCATCGCCGCAAATGGCTCCGCTCACCGACCTGTGAGCCGCTCCAGCCGTCCCTACAAACGGCTCCGCTCGCCGTTCCTTGGGCCGCTCCAACCATCCCCGCAAGGCTCCGCGCCGCTCACTGATCCTCCAGCCGTCCCCGCAAACTGCTCCGCCAGCCGCTTAGCAATGTAGCTTCAGGATCCACCACTATTTAACACAGCACTCAGTGATCTCAGCTCTTAATAACTTTAGCTCTTTTGTGATTTTAGCTCTTTTGTGATTTCAGCTCGTAGTAGGGGAGCCCCAGTGCTAGTGCACCATTGGCCCAAAGTGAATTCAGCTCAGCAGCCTGTAACTAGACTCCTAATGGAATCAAAGTTAGCTCTGATATTCAACAGTGGAGAGAGGAGATGGTGCAATTGGTGTTTCAAGCCCTCAAAGGGGGCCTATACCATCAGGTACAAATACCTGTCCCATTCTCTCTCTCACTTCACTGGGTTGTGGAACCCATGTCCCTTGTCTAGCGAGTGCTACTTAGGTGATGGTGAGACACTCTGTCATAAAACAGTTTCATTGTCCTTGATTCACATAATCAGGGTAACAACACTTTATTCCTCCTGCCCCAATAACAGAGAAACTGGGGATCCTACCCCATCCAAAGTAACCACTATCAGTTGCTGTTGTCTCATGCCAGGCGGGTGGGTGTGCCTATGCAAACAAGATCAGCCCCTGGAGTTCTTTTCCACACTCGCCATAATTCACCACCAGATGTCAGGGTAGAGCTCATCCTGACTCTGCTTACATTTGCACAAAAGGCTCCATTTTCAGAAGTTTGCAAAAATTTGAGCAGCCAATGTAGGTGAATAAATACCTCAAAGCATAGGTGCATATTGGGATTTGCATAAGCACATTGCAGTCTGTATGCATAAACTTCAATTAAAAGTGAGCATCGTGGAATTTGTTCACTTACCCAGCATGCTTGCATAGTTGTAATTACATTTCAGAGCGGCCCTTAATAGTCTCAGCTTCAAAAGCAGCTTCTAATTTTGGAAGCCCAGCTTGAGACCTGGAGGGTCTGATTTTCAGAGATGCTGAGCACCCAACGTCCCCTCTGACTGCAGCTGGAATAGTGGGTGCTGAGCAATAGCCATTGGACTGAATTCAACTCCACAAAGCAGCTCTGCAGCTGCTCACTGGACTGGGTCTGGGGGGAAGGTCCAGGCTCCCGTCTGGCTGCTGGTGTTTTGGGCACCTAGCTAAGGATTTACTCCAAAAACAGCTGCAATGGATTATTAGGAAAAAAAGTCAGGCAAATAATGCAGCAGTTCAGTGCTCCTCCATACCCCGTGAAAGAGGGTTTAGGGTACTTGGGTGCATGTACAATGCACACACAGTTGAACTCCCTCCTAATCCTGAGAGAGAAATCTGGGATTGGTTGATGGACTCTGTTCTGCTTCCAGTGGCGGATTAATAATTTTGCCGCCCCTAAGCCGGGAAATAATTGCCGCCCTGGCCCCGCCCCGACTCCACCCCTTTCCCGCCCCCATTCCAACCCCCTCCCCAAAGTCCCCACCCCAACTCCGCCCCCTCCCTTCCCCTATTGGATCCCTTCCTCAAATCCCCGCCACCGGCCCCGCCTCTTCCCCCAGCGCGTGGCGTTCCCTCTCCTCCCCCCTCCCTCCCTGCCCCGCGAAACAGCTGTTTCGCGGCGCAAGCGCTGGGAGGGGAGAGAAACAGGACGCGGTGGCGCGCTTGCAGAGGGAGCGGAGGGGAGCTTCCGCCCCTGCAAATTTGCAGTCCTAGGCCTAGGCAATAATACGGCACTGTCTGCTTCAGTACTTTATTACTAGCAAACACAAAAACATTAATTCTCCATGCTGCTCCCCACTGAAACAAAACAGAAACAGAGCAGCTTGCTCCAGTACTTCTACTCTCCTTCATAGCAACACCAATACCTTTCTCCACCGGTAAATTGAATTGTTTCTCCTTTTTTGTTGTTTTTAAGGCACACAAATTCCAATACACAGACTTATATATTTTTTTAAACTATCGAAAAAGAAAGAAGAAAATAGGATTTTAATTGACAAATATGAATTGGAAGTTATTTTTTTTTCAACTTAACTGTCATACTGCAGGGTATTTCTTTAAGGTGCTTAGTGTGTCAGAAGTAGTGTGTGTGTGTGTCCCAGAGTTGCCATGGTAACTTATTTTACTCAATGGTTAAAAAAAGAAAAAATACTTGAATCAAAATCCCACATGTTTTTGAGTACCTGTTAGCGCTACAGCACCTTCCACCTACTCATTTCAGGAAAGGCGGGTAAAGCGAAACTGAATGAGGGTGGGTCTTGAATAGAGCATGTGTTGATCGCAACATCACATGATGGACCAGCAAAGAGAAACCCTTAGTTGGAGATTGAGCAAAGTCTATTTTAAGTGTTTTGGTAGGATTTCTTGTGCTAAAGGGATGAAAGAATTAATCAAGAACAACTAGGGTTGCTAACTTTCCAGTTGCAGAAAAACCGAACACCCTTGCCCCGCCCCTTCTCTGAGCCCCCACCCCAGCTCACTCTATTTCCTCCTCCCTCCGTTGCTCACTGTCCCCCACCCTCACTCACTCACTCATTGTCACCGGGCTGGGCATGGGGTTGGGGTGCAGGAGTGGGTATAGCTCTGGGCTGGAGGTGCAGGCTCTGGGCTGGAGCCAGAAAGGAGGGGTTCAGGGTGGGGGGGCTGGGGTACAGGGGGTGAGGTCTCTGGCTGAGGGTGTGGACTCTGGTGTGGGGCTGAGGATGAGGGCTTTGGGGTGCAGGAGGAGGCTCCAGACTCGGGCTGAGGGGTTCGGAGTGCGGGAGGGGGTGCGAGCTCTGGAAGGGTGTTTGGGTGCGGGAGGGGGCTTAGGGCTGGGGCAGGGGGTTGGGGTGTAGGAGGGGATGTAGGGTGCAGGCTCCGGGTGGCTCTGGCTCTGCGCAGTGCACACTGCGCCGTCCACAGGTGCTGCCCCCGCAGCTCCCATTGGCTGTGGTTCCCAGCCAATGTGGTTCCCAGCCAATGGGAGCTGCAGAGCTGGTGCTCGGGGCGTGGGCAGCGTGCGGAGCCCCCATGGCCAAGCCTCTGCCTAGAATCCAAAGGGAAACACCAGCTGCTTCCAGTCGAAAACTGGATGCCTGGCAACCCTAAGAACAGCGAAAATATTTTATATTATGTATTCATCATTTATTGTAAAACCTCATGATGTATCCCCAGCACAGACCCAATAATGATATGGAACGGTGTGAAAACGAATAATTTGTAATCTGGAAAAAGGGGCCTTCCCATTAAACAACATTGCAAAACTGCTCTTTAATAAGAAATTTTATTTTGAAATGCTTGAAGTGTCTTGGGATAAAACAATCCTGCTCTAACATGTTCCAGTGTTTACTAAATACTTATGTAGTATGAACAGCTGTCCAAGGAATTTTAATTATCTCCTAGGTACACAATAGCTGTTTAGAATTAGGGTATTTATCACTTGTTATCACAGCTTGTAAATGTAGATACAAAACAGACTTGCACACTGTCCGGTGTATGTGAAAGTAAAAACAAGAGAGGTGGTACTGTAGCTCTCTGTAGACCTTCCAAACAAATCAATAACTAATGCACTTTTAAAATGTTTAATGCACAACTAAAAGTAAATTCAAACCTTACAAGTAAGATGCATGAAAATAAAAATAGTGCATATAACGCCGCTCCCTCCCCCCACCTCCCTCACGCACGCCAGGTATACTAGTCATACGTGTTCTAGTCATACCAATATCCTGATCCAGGAGCAGCCAGAGTAGCTAGCCCACTAAATTATACCTGTATTAGTAATAAATCCACTGCCAGAACTCTAGAAGTACATTGGAGCTTGGATCCTTGTACCAAAGGAAACACCTATGGAAAAGGTATGCATTATTTAGTGTAGAACTGTTTTCTATATGTTGGCTGAACTAGTGTCCACCATACGATAAAAGGCCAAATTAAAAAACAAACCCCCCACTATATACAAATGGATAATAGAGCTATAGGAAAAGTCACAGTAGAAAAGAGCTAGCTATTGAATCAGTCAAACTAGACACAATATAATTAGGACTAATTTGGTCTTTCTTCCCCAGTTCAGAGCTCACTAGCTAAACATGTTAATTTTCCTAAACGTCTTCTAAAACAATAATTGATGTAAGTGTAACTTATTTTTAAAACAAAATGATTCTTGTATGAATCCTACCACAGGAAACTGGTTCAGTAATTTGTAACCATGTCTTGTTTAACCTGATGATTTAAATGGTTAACCTTTTCCTAACATGGATGCTTTTCCAGATGTCACAGGCCAAATTCTGCTCTCAATTACTGTATGCTGGGGTAAATGCTCTCCCCAGTTGAGCTGGGAGGCAAGCGGGGTACTACCAGACAGCTCCACCCCTGGCCTTTGATGCAGACTGGAATGTGTTTGGAGGAGGGGGAGGTGCTTCTCTACCTCCTATTGGTTGGCATGGGGGGGGGACTAGTGGGGGTGATTGGCTCCAGTGAGAGCAGAATTTGATTTCACATCTTTACATGACTGAACTGTTCTTTTTCTAACTGATTTTTTTGTTTGTTTTTGTTTTTGCATGTGAAATATCAAGGACTAGAATTTGTTTTAGGAAAGTCAGAAAAATGAATTTTGATACCACTTTGAATTGCTACATTAACCTCTATTGTCCTAACATTCAAGGAGCTCAATAACCCGGAGCTTGCCTATGGTACATCTCTGCCCTCCTCAGACCTCCTTCATCCTCTCATCCCTATTCACCACCCAAGCTTCCCTGATCTCTGCTTTGGTCCATTTCACCCACTCCTGACTTCTTGCCTTCTTTACTACCACTCTGCATGCCTGGAAGAACCTGCCAATGATAATATGCCAAGCTTCTTCTCTCACACATGTTTGAAAATGCAGCTGTTCCTTGAAGATTTCCTGTCATAATGACCATACACTATTCCATTGGTCCCCAAACTTTTTCCGTCCTGCCCTCCTGCCCCTACTTACCCGTAATGGAACCTGTCCACGCCTGCAGTTGGGAGCCAGGGGCTGAGCTGGGACTGGGGGCAGAGCTGGAGCGAAGCTGGGGGCAGAGCAGGGCTGGGTGGCGTTTCCTCCCGACCCCCTGTGGGGGCTGGCCTGGACCCCACCACAAACACCCAAACGTTCCTCCACGCCGCCCTAAGGGGCATGCCCCACAGTTTGGGGGCCACTGCACTATTCTGTGTTGTACCTTTTTGTCTCATGTCCTTCAGAGCTCTTCAGATCAGTGATTTGTTATCTGTCTGGTGCTGTTCACCTATTGTGCTGCACCATGTACACTTCTGGTGACATAATCTATCGGCTTCTGGGAAAAGTCAATGTAAGAGCAACTGTAACTCCCTTTGATAACAGGCAGTGTCTCTACTAATCTGCACAGTCCTTACTTAACAATGAAAATTTACAGGTATTAGATTAGCTCTGATAATGCTTCCCGAATATTACTGAATGATTGGGTGAACCTGTACCTGCCTGCAAAACTACTACAGGCAGGGGGGGAGGGATAGCTCAGTGGTTTGAGCATTGGCCTGCTAAACCCAGGGTTGTGAGTTCAATCCTTGAGGGGGCCAGTTGGGGATCTGGGGCAAAATCAGTACTTGGTCCTGCTAGTGAAGGCAGGGGGCTGGACTTGATGACCTTTCAAGGTCCCTTCCAGTTCTAGGAGATGGGATATCTCCATTAATTATTAATTATTACTAAGGAAGTAGGTTTGGGGGTTAGGAGATTTTTCAAGGTTTAAGCTCCAAGAATTTCCAATACATTCTCCCATGAGATGGGTAGGTCTGGGGAGACCTCCAGAGATCACAGAGAATGAAGCCCCTATTCCCCCAGGCTCCTGCAGGAACCATATTGCAGGCTGCCTATGTCTGCACAAATGTCCCTCAAAAGAGGCTTTTCAGGAAATAACAGCTTAGGGAGGGGGAGAAGGCCATACCAGTGGTGTGCAAACTGGAAGGTGCGCCCCCTCAGAGGGAGGGCATAAGAGGTTCTCTGGGGTGGCGTGAAGAAACTGGGATAGGGCAGGACCCGCTACCATAATAGAAGGAGTGGGATAAAAATAGAGTGGGTATTGCGGGGTGGTATTAAAAAAATAGTCCTCCCACACTGCAAACAACATGAATGCCCTGGCCAGCTGCTTCTGCTCTCTGGCTGCCCAGCTCTGACGGCAGCGCCACCACCAGCAGCAGTGCAGAAGTAAGGGTGGCAATGCCCGGCCAGCAGCTGCCTCTCTCCAGCCACCAGCTATGAGGACAGTGCCACTGCCAGCAGCAGCGCCAAGAGAATGGATTACAAGTAAAAGTGGGGGGAGCGACAAATTCCATGAATGGTAAAGGGGGTGTTACTGGAAAAGTTTGTACACCACTGCCATAGACAGTGGCTCCTACCCATGCTCACCGACTTTCTGTGCCTCACACTCTTCATGTTTATGGAGCTACAACCCCATAAGCATCAATGTCCTCTATGCAAAGCATTCCTGTAACTTAAGTTACTTGCGTGAATCATCTGCAAGGAGGGGATCTGGAATAAATGCTGCCCTCAGTTACATGTGAGAATATTCCATGGACTTCACTGAAGGTTGTGTTTGTAAATCTAGGACAGCATTCTAGGACAGCATTCAGCCTTTGATATGTTTGAAACTATAATCTGCATGACAGACACCACCCTTTACTTTAGCTTGTTACATACTTCACCTTTGAGTTAGAAGAAAATCCATCATCTGTGAACTATTTGTAATGAACAATTTGTTGAACGAAATTACCCCCTTCGGCTCCTATCCTGCAAACATTTATGTACATGCTTAACTTTAAATACTTGTAACCCCCATTGACTCCAGTGAGACGATTCCCATTTAAGTTTTTTCCAAGATGAGGACTTTCGTTTGCACGTTAATGCCCTCCGACTGCTGCAGTGACCCCTTTATTTTGTGTAACAGTAGCACCTAGGAGCCCGTACTTAGGTTGGGACTCCAATGTCCGGCCCTGCTGGAAGAAAGACAAAAGACAATTGATGTGGTTTATTCACTTACAATATCTGGAAGTATCTCGTCATCATCACTTCCTTAATTTCCGCTTCTTTGGGGGGCTGCCATCAGCACCTCCCCCTGTCCAGCCTCCTTCCATCCATTCGGTTGCTGGCACCCCTTGTATTAAGATTAAGGGGGCTAAAAAAGGAAGGGAGTTGGCTGCTCACTGTACCAGATGTAGGATCCCCAAACTCCCCTTCCTCAGCTTCCTTAAGGGAGGCTTTCCTTTAAATCCTTTTCCACTCCATTTTATCTGATGACTGTATCCCTTTCATAATGAGTAGCTGCACTGGACATCTGCCACAAGTTTTACATACTAAATTGCAACAACCCACCCCGTCTTGGCCAATCTGGTAGTGAAGGAAAAATTCCTTCCCAGCCCCCAAGGAAAAGGGTGACTAGCCGCTAGCGTACTACCCACAGCAGATGATGAAGAACATAGTCGGCACGACTCTGTGGGTGCTGAGCACCCATGGGAAAAAATTAGTGGGTGCTTAGCACCCACCGGCATCCAGCTTCCCCTCTCCAGTGCCTCCCGTCCACCAGCAGCCCTGCCAATCAACTCCTCCCCCTCCCTCCCAGCACCTCCTGCCCACCGCAATCAGCTGTTCCGCGGCGTGCAGGAGGTGGGGGAGGAGGAGCAGGGATGGGGCGTGCTTGGGGGCGGGGATGGAACTGGGTGGGATGAGGCAGAGCGGGGGTGGAGCGGAGGCGGGAAGAGGTGGAGTGGGGTGGGGGCTTGGGAGATGGGATGGGGGTGGGGCCTGGGATGGAGCAGGGGTGGAAAGAAGCAGGGTGGGGGTTTGGGGAAAGGGGGCAGGTAGGAGCGGGGCCTGGGGCAGAGTGGGGGGGGGAGGGTTGAGCACCCCCGGGGTCCAGGGAAGCCGGTGCCTGTGATGAAGAAGCCCAGTCCTTTTACAGATTCAATGGGTGGAGGCTGCCATTCTGATCTGGGTGAAAGAGGGCTCATCTGGGACTGAACGGGGTATAAATACTCCTTCCCTTCTTCTCAGCACGCTTCTTCCCCGCCTACCCCCAACCAGATCCACTCACTTTATGCTCTTTCCTACTCTGTCCTGGTAAACTTTCTCCTTCCTCCCCTCCTGCTACTGGCAACAACACCTTTTCTTCCAGCCAGCTGGACAAGGATCCACCACATATAGTTGCAGTGATTACATTGTGATAGGCACTGTACAAACACATAGTGAGAGACCGTCCCTGGCCCAGATGGAGTAGAGACCCATTACTTGAATTTTACCCATGGCTCAAGATTAAGCCTGCTAATATTAAACAAAAATGCACATTGACAATGAAATCTAAAATGCAGGAAGATGGTGCTTTGCCAAGCAATTTAAAAAAGAAATTAAAAACTAGGCTACCACAGTATGTAGTACATTTTACCATGTTGTAATATGAAGTAATACATTCCTGACTATCAAGTGATTTTGTGTTTATACCACACAGTTACAGTGGGTAGAAATTATATTTAAATTCAACATCTCTTTAACATTAGCCTGAAGACTTGAGGGGAAAATAAAAATTAACAATAGATTTGCTACAGTTGACAGCAGTCTTCTGTTGCTCAGCAACCTTAAATGCTGCTTAGTGGATTTTCAAACTAACTATTCAAGCACAGATGCATTTTAACAAGGATAGCATAAGAAACTACATTATATAGTGCACATTCAGCTGATAGATGTTTTAACTTTCTATTCTATTCTTACAGATTGATGCCTGCAGTTAAATAATTGTTTATAGTTAATCAAAGAGAATGGATCAAAGAGGATAGAAAAGTTCCTGACCAATGTTAGACTCTTTTCATATGGATTAAATGGTAAAAATGCAGACAGCAATTAAGGGACCAAACCTGAAAACACTTACAGTACCAGGTGTACTGCTTACTATCTCAAATAGTTTCATTAACTGACTTCAGTGGGACTGTTCAGTGTAGTGCACATTAGCAAGATTGGGCCCTAACATAACACTCTTGCACCAGCTTGGAAATCCATATCATGTAGTGGGCTTAAAGAGCAATATGTTCCCACTATATTTACATATGGGAAGCCCAGTAATAATACATAATACTTCTCTAGCAGTTGTCATTTAAGTGCATATGGCAAACATTACTTTTGTTTCGCAGTACCCCTGTGTGGTAGGTAAATCTTATCCCTGTTTTGCAGAAGGAAAGTACAAAGAGACTAATGCTGTATTTTTCAAAAGCTTGCATGGAAGCAAGTAACTGTTTAGGACCTATTTTCAGGCACAAATTGAGATTGGGTATACACAGAATTTTTTTAAATTGCTCTTGTTTGGGGTAGAGTGCCCTGACCACTCTGGGTCTCTTGTGTTCCATAGAGGCAGGTTTGGGATGTAGTAGTAGAGATGAGAGCTCTAAGAACAGCAACAGAATCTGATCAGGGATTGCAGAGATTGACTTGTAAGTAAAGCTTAAAGAGCTGGCTTGGCTAAGTGATGACTGGGGCGTCATGATAAGAGGGAACGTATAAGAGGGAAGGACACTTAGTGCTACATTTAGCCACTCACCAACACTGAGAGTGGTGTGAAGCTGCACCATGCACCTGCCTAGGGCAAGCTTTGATTGGGATTCTGCCTTCGATAACACATCTGCTCCCCAGGTCCCTCCCGAATACAGGGAGAATGTGCATGGGAAGCACTCCAAGCGAAGGTGCACAACAGTCCTGGTCTTCCATATAGATGGATATTGAGCTTACTGTATCAACATACTAAAAATTGTAAGAGAGATGAGGTGGGTGAGGTAATATCTTTTATGGGACCAACTTCTGTTGGTGAGAGAGACAAGCTTTTGACCTTACACAGAGCTGCTCTTCAAGTCCTGGGACCAACCTGGCTACAACAACACTGCATGCTAAAAATTATAAAGCAATTTGTAGGTATTCATTTATTCAAATGGGTGAATTGTTACAAAATGGGAGAAACAGGACAGCTTTCATATTGACATTAAAATAGGGAATTAAGGAACAGCTAGTTCTTTAACATGGTACTGAAATTAGAGTGACTTTCTATGTAAGCTAATCAAAGCAAATATAGAAACAAGTTCAAGAAATTTTGCCCTTTCCATGTAGAAACCAAAAGGAGGGGACAGATATATTTACAGAGTGCATATATTTCTGTATTCAGATAAAGACCCACACTATGGTAATTAGCTGAATACAACAATCTCCCATGGGAAAAAACCCAATCAAATAGTTACTTTTCTCAATCAGAACTGATAATGAATAATAGCAGACTATGAAGTATTTTTATGGACATAACCTAAAAATTTGCTAGGACTCTCAGTAGTGGTAATAACTAACTCTAAAATAGAACTTTTATCCATAGATCTCAAAGTGCTTAACAAAGGAAGTGAGTATCATTGTCCCATTTTATAGCTGGAGAAACTGAGGCACAAAGAGGTGAAGTGACCTGCTCAAGGTCAGCCAGCAGGCTAGCGGCAGAGGCAGGAATAGAACCCACATCTTCTGAGTCCCAGTCCAATGTTCTCTGTTCACTAGGCAACACTACCTCCCATTGCAAAATGATAATTTATAAGTCTCTCATTAGTGAAATGTAGAATGTACCATTTCTAGAATACTTCCCCCTACAAATACATATCCAGTTTGTGTATTAGTTATTCTCTGTGTAAAGCAATTCTACCTAAATTTCTTTAGTTCTCAGCTCTTTCTCAGTTTAAGTGTGTGTCCCTTCTTCCTGTGTTGACACTATTGCAAATCTGCCTTCACTATTTCCCTGTTTGCTCCAGAACATTATATAAATCAGAGTGATTCCCCTCTTAATCTTTCCCATGATAGCACTGGTAAGCCTTCTATTCAAACATGGATATCTTTTATACAATGTCCAAATACAAGCTTCCAAACATTTAAACACTTGTATCAGTAATAGAGGCCAGATGCTGAGCATCTTCTGAATCCATGAGAGTTGAGAACACTAAATATTAGAGCAGAATGGGAAACAGTTTTCCCAACCCAGAAAATTTGAGATTTCAAAAATGTTTCCATCCCAAATTTGGGTGAAAAAGTCATAATCGCAAACTTTCATGGACTGAAAATCCACACAAAAAAGTAGCTAGTGTCAGTCAAAACATTTTGTTTTCATAATTTGGATTTTAATCCTTATTTTGTTTAAAAATGCTATAAATTAACCTAAATTTCAAAACAAAAAGTTGTTTCGATCTGAACATTTTTGAAAACATTAGGACAGGATTTTTTTTTTCTAATTGATCTCCTTTCCCAAGAAAATGTACAGTTGTTTCTAGTTAGCATTTTTCAATGGAAACAATATTTGATTGAAAAATTCCCAACCAGCACTATTAAACATTGTCCAGGATCAAGATCTTAGTCACATTTGGATGTTGAAATGCCTGTTTCAACTCCCAGTTGTTGAATATAGACACTTAATTTGGGCACCATGTTTGATAATGTGGTCCACAGATTTTGGAGGTTTGTTATTGCAGCTTTTTAACACATTAATCTTTAACACTGGAAATCTGGGATCTAAGGTTTCCTTAAACCATTAATCAAAACAAGTTTACTTGTCTCATTCAGAGATGCATTACTAAAGACAATCCAAGCAATTGAAAGAAACCTGCACATAACCTACATGTCCTGTTATATCTGGCTCTACAGAACAAGAAGACCCTTAGTTTTATAATCTATGCAAGTAAAAATACTACTAAGTTAAAAGTTAGGTGGAAGAGAAGCTTTCAACATGAACTGCACAACTGGCAAAAATATTTCTCCTAGTAGTGAGAATATTGGGTCATTCAGATTTCTCCCCTTAGTTGTGGGCTGTTTGCAGAGACGCACAGTCAGCTTCTGCTGCATGGGGTAAACATACCCTATTCTATCTGATGAAAAAAATTCTAATTAGTATTCAGATAATTTATACATCAGTGAAATGGCTCAGACGTGTGTTTGCATATTCTTTTTGGCTAAGCTGTATCTGTTCTTCTCAATTAGCCTGGCATAGTTTAGCTGTGATTTTTAAAAACCAAGAACCAAGCCTATTTAACACAGTGGAATCCAGTGTGCTCGTTTAATCATGGGCAGTTGTTTAACCTATGGAGTGCCAGAGGGATTCTAGTGCAAGAAGGGGACAATAATTACAGCTTTATGAATGTGCACTGGTCCTGCTGGTGCTCTGCTGATAAAAATAGGTCTACCTCTGGGCATGCAGGAGGCACATCTTCAAAGGGTTATTAGTATAAGCTCTCGGTGCCATTTTCACACACAGTTAAGGGTGTTTTATTGTCCTGAATATATTTGCTAGACTCATTTAAATTCAAGAGTAATTTAAGCTACACAAGGAATTGATTTTCAGGTGGTTTGTCTTTCACTGAGAACAATTGTGGGAGATATTTTAGCTAATAAATATATCCGCATTTAAAATCCTTCAGGATCTGTACAGTCTGCTACTGAATCTTTTAAATGTGCATTTATGATTATTTAGAGCAGGGGTTCTCAAACTGGGGGTCGAGAGGTTATTACCTGGGGGGTCGCAAGCTGTAAGCCTCCACCCCAAACCCCGCTTTGCCTCCAGCAATGGTGTTAAATATATAAAAAAGAGTTTTTAATTTGTAAGGGGGGGTCGCACTCAGAGGCTTGCGATGTGAAAGGGGTCACCAGTACAAAAGTTTGAGAATCACTGATTTAGAGAGCCAGGCTCAGAATGGTTTAGTGGCCCGGTGGTGCTCTGTGCTGCCACGTGTGAGACTTAGTTTTGATTAATTACTATTTATTATTTCGACAGCTTCATACGCGTGCTTGGTGTTTTGCACTTACGAGGCCACAATCTCCCTGCCCTGAACAATTTACAGTCTAAGCCCCCAGTCCTGAAAAGGCACACACACAAGCTTAGCTTTATGCACTTTGAGTAGTGGGACTACTCATTGCATAAAGCACACGTGCAAGTCTGTGCAGGATCAGGGTCTAAGGCCTCTGCTCTGCTCGCCACACGCAGGCCCCTACCTCTTCACAGCGTCCCAGTCACCTCAGTGGGGCTCTGCACAGGCATTGGGGGCAGCCTTACAGAGAAGCTTGAAGGGCTGGCATCCAAGTTATATCATATCTCCTGTTCTGATGCCGTGTTAGACAGGGGCCCTGAGTTCAGAAGCATTGTGGAGTCGGCAGAAGAAGGCCAACATTTCAGAAGTGACCACTGATTTCAGGTGCTTCTGTTTCTGGGTGTCCAACCTGAGAAAACTTTGTTTTCTTTTAATTTACATTTGTGTGATATGGATAACAGTCTTCATGTAATAAAGTAATCCAATTCAATAGACTTAAATACCCTTTACATTCTTTATAACATCATGTATGAGACAAGATAAGTAGGAAGGGGGCTTATTCCACTAGCCTGTGCTCTTGTAGACTCAGAACTGGACAGGACAGAGGGGGGCATCACCACCCACGACCCCCAGAGCAAGAAAAACTTTTGCTATGCAATAGAAATGACCATATCCTCCATCCTTGAAACCCTACTCATATAATCAAAGAATGGGCACCAGAAAGCCCACTCCCCGCCTCAAACAATGTCAAAATAGGAGACGTTTGTTAGGAACCCCAACATAAGAGCATGGCACAAGTGGGGCAGTAGTGCTGATAAAGTCATGCAGAGCAGGATAGCCACTGGTACCTATGACATGACAAACCCATGTTGGAGAGGGGCATGATGTTTGTGTCATAGCATATGAAAATTGCAGCAGACCTGCGGGTCTCCCCTCTTTAAAAAACAGGCAACCAGCCAGGCCCATGGAACTAAAAATCCAAAGCGCACAGAACTGTGAATAATCAGGACAAATCATGCCAGTTAAGGCCCTAATCCTTCCTTCCCTCCCCCTCGCTCCCCCACTCACCCATATTGTGCAGAGAGAACCAAATCCATCCCATGCATTAGTATCCTCTCCCTGTTTTTTGCTGTCAATGAGGGAGGTGGAGTGGAAGGTGGTGAACCCGCTTCTCTGGAAAAGCATCCAGAAACAAGGTATTCATAATAGAAATTCCCCATCCTGAGAGAATTTCATGAATAGAAATGTTTGCATTAGTACCAGTCTGGTGAACTGGTCAACGTAGGCCCTTACAACACTGTATAAAATGAACTGGCTAGGAAGCCTGGTCTGGATTATTCAGACAGAACAAGGCATGTAGTGAACTAAAACCATGCTACTAAAGATCATAGTGGTGGTAATATTGCAGGCATAAGGGTTTTAAACATGTGTCAGAAGTCCGGATGTGTACAGCCGGATCCTTATATAGGTCGGCCAAAGCAATCAGAGCATAAAAATATAAGCTTTGCTGCTGTAAGTACATATACCTACACTTTCTTGTTTGCTTTTTTGAACAAAGCAAAGCATTATACCCTCAAAGCTAGTTAGCTGACCTAGAGTGCCACAAATTGTATGACAATAAAAGATCCTTTTCAAGCATTTTAGTTTTGGTGAGAGACTTATGCGTTGGAAGCTGCAGTGATGTTAGAAGTATTGTGACAAAGAAACATATTGTATATTTCCTGAAAGATCTGAATCCAAATAAATGTTGTGTTTTAAACCCAAATCTTCCCTGTAATACAAAATGAAACAAATACAATATTTTGTGTAGAGCGATGATCCTAATCTTAAACTAAATTACATCCTATCTCTCAGTAGCCATAATCTATTTATGATTTATTTTATGAGGCTAGCTAGCCAAGGAGGGCCCAGTTTTATGACTGAATATTACTGTTACCACTGGGTTATTTGCTGTTCCAGAGAGAGAGGTGAGGGCCCGGGGTTTATACAGTGAAAAGCTGTGAAGTGATATAATGCTTATTGCTTCAAGAGACAGCAGTTGCTATACTTGTCTTCACAGTATGAATGCACACGTATTTTGTCTTTAAACATACTGTAGTAAACTATTAATAGTTCTGTTACTGGAAAATAAAATGTATTTATCAATAGATGTCAACTTTGCAGAACTGTCAAGATTTTCATTGCATTCACTGGTAGCTGCCTATGACAGAATAGCAGTGTGTAGAGGGAGACTGCCATGTTAAAACTGGTATTTTAAAACAATCCTTTGTTACAAACACCACCTGCGGTTGTTAAAACTCAAAGTACTCAAAAATAGCCAGTTTACTTTTATATTGTCTGCTATCTTGGACGTTTCACCAACTTGGACAATGAAATTAGATTAGTCAATTTTCCTTTTTCCTAACCTGATTCTAGTCAATTTAACTTCAAGCCTCTCCTGCAGCAGCAACGTATGGAGTGTGTTTGTTTTTAACAAGCAATCCATCTGGACTTTTTTTTATAAAAATGAGCCACATGTGACCTGGGAGTGTCTCTTTAAACAAAGACTTTCTCTTCACCCTTCCTACTGTACCTGCTGTGCAATGCAATCATAGGACCCAACCCTTACACCACAAGTAAATTTCTCTAACACAAGATCAGAGTCTGGCCCTTCCAATAGTGATGGGTGGGAGGAGGAGGGCACAAGGAGCTTCCTTCTCCTTAGTGCAACCCATAAGGGGGCAGGACTGAGGCAGTGGCATTGCTTGGCACCTCCGTACATGCTGGCAAGTAAGCTGCACCCCACAGTGGCACATAGCAGTGGCCACTGCGACTCTGTTTGCTCAAGCGTTTCAGGAGCTTATTGTCCCACGGGATCAGGCAGCGTGGGTTCACGCTGTCCCTTACTGGGGGCTGTGTCTAAATGGCATCATCTAGCTCAAAAATTTTCCCATTGACTTCAGTGAGACTGTTCTAAGGATCAAACTATTCAGTCTTTATTTCTGGCATAATAAACTCTTGTCACTTGAGCTCAGTTTCTGGAATGTCATAAATTCTTCTTCGAGTGATGGTCCCTCTTGTATTCTGCTGAGTGTTACGCATGCGCACCGTATGCCCGGAGTCAGAGAATTTGACAGTAGTGTCCATTGGCCTGCGCATACACCCTGGCTCGCCTTGTGCTTCCCTCTGAGGTAATAAAGGGCAGGGCACGCCAACTGCACCTGCAGTTCCTTCTCACCGCCGCATGCTCTGGGTCGGAACTTTCAGTGACCCCGTCTTTGATGCACTTTAAATGCATCGTTGTAAATAGTTCTGAGTTTTGTAGTATTCCTACCAGTTTTACTGTAGTTTTTAGTGCTTAGTTTAGATAGATTGGGGGTTCATTTCTCTTCAATCCCCCCTCTCCCCATACCCACCTGCAGGTCCAGGACTATGCCCAGGAAGCTCACATCATGTCTAGGTGCAGTATCTGCCAGTCCTTCCCCAGCCATACCTGAGAAGGCCAGGCTCTCTGCCTCCAGAGGCACCTCATGGAACTCACCATGAGGCCTCACTTGGACCCAAGCCGGGGGACACAAATCAGCCTGAAACTGCAAGGAGTGCACCTATTGCTACCGAGTCCAAATCCGATACTGGTGGAACCACCCCTATGAACCCCGTGCTGGGGCCTAGTCAGGAGGTAAGGAAGCATACCCATAAGCATGGACTAAGTCTTCCTCAAAGGCAAAGAAAGTGGATGCTCCTTCCATGAGTTCGATGCATGGAGATGGAGCTCACGCCAAATCCCATAGACATGAAAAGAAGTCCTACAAACATGGAGATCTGGCAGTTCCAAGCACTGGTCCACTTGTACCGTCCAGACTGGTGCTCCACAAGACATAGGATTCACCCGCTCCGGGGAAGTCCACAGCATCGACATTGGTACCGAGTAAAGAGAGGGTACCTCTGACACCGGGGAGATCAAGAACTATGTTTGTGTCCCAGAATGTATTCACCTTAACAGAACCAGGGTCACCCTGTCTGTTGGGCCCTTTTACCTCTAGGGAGATTATTTCTAGTGTGCCCTAATTTGATGTAATGAAAAGGGTGGGGCTGCCCCTAGGAGTTATACATGAGAGTTCAGAACTTGGAAGGAGAGTTTACAACCCAGTGTTTAGAAAGGGTGTGGTGGGGTGGCTGCCCCACCCCCATGCTAGAGGAGGCTGCAGCAGGCCAGTGCGCCTGTGAAGCCCGGCAGCCAATAAGAGAAGGGCTTATTTGGAGCCAGTCAGGGCCCGGATTGGAGACAGCCAATCAGGGCCAGGCTCAGCCCTATAAAAAGGCTGCGCTGAGTGAAGAGAGTCAGGGTATGTCTACACTACGAAATTAGGTCGAATTAACAGAAGCCGGTTTTATAGAAATCGGTTGTATACAGCCGATTGTGTGTGTCCCCACATAAAATGCTCTAAGTGCTCTAGTCGGCGGACCGCGTCCACAGTACCGAGGCTAGCGTCGACTTCCGGAGCATTGCACTATGGGTAGCTATCCCACAGTTCCCGCAGTCTCCGCCGCCCATTGGAATTCTGGGTTGAGATCCCAATGCCCGAATGATGCAAAACAGTGTCGCGGGGGGTTCTGGGTACATGTCGTCAGGCCCCTCCCCCTCCGTCAGAGCAACGGCAGACAATAGATTCGCGCCTTTTTACCTGGGTTACCTGTGCAGACAACATACCACGGCAAGCATGGAGCCCGCTCAGCTCAGCTCACCGTCACCATATGTCATCTGGGTGCCGGCAGACGTGGGACTGCATTGCTACACAGCAGCAGCAGCTAACTGCCTTTTGGCGGTAGACGGTGCAGCATGACTGGTAGACTTCATCGGCGATCTGGGTGCTGGCAGCCGTGGGGCTGGCAGCCGTAGGGCTGCATTGCACCAGCCCTTGCCTTTTGCCTTTTGGCAGTAGATGGTTTATTACGACTGGTAACCATCCTCGTCGTACAGCAGTGGCTGTCGATCATGGGCACCTGGGCAGACATGTTCAGTCCAGCAGTGGCTGGAACTCCGTATGTCCCCCAGTCCCCCATCCCCCCAGTCATATTCTGCTGCCTTCACAATGATGATGATGGCTATCAGTCGTAGTATGCCATTTTCTGCCAAGCGCCCTGTTGGATCATCGCACATTAGCAGAGTCTTCCCTGAGCAGCAGATCGTGCAATAGGCCTGAAGGCTACTGCCAAGCGCCCAGTATTTGCTGCCAAGCACCCAGAAGATGCCGAGGGCTATCAGTCATGCTGCACCATCGTCTTAAGATGTAAAAAATAGATTTGTTCTGTATTCATTTGCTTCCCCCCTCCCTCCGTCAAATCAACGGCCTGCTAAACCCAGGCTTTTGAGTTCAATCTTTGGGGGGGGGCCATCCTGTGTGACAGTTGTTCGTGTTTCTCCCTGATGCACAGCCACCTTTGTTGATTTTAATTCCCTGTACCTGTACGCCATGTTGTCACTCGCCGCTCCCTCCCTCCCTCCCTCCCCTGGTCCCTCAGATACTAGTTTCGCGCCTTTTTTCAGACCAGACGCCATAGCTAGCACTGGGATCATGGAGCCCGCTCAGATCACCGCGGCAATTATGAGCACTATGAACACCAAGCGCATTGTCCTGGAGTATATGCAGAGCCAGGACATGCCAAAGCAAAACCAGGACCAGCCGAGGAGGCGATTGCAGCGCGGCGATGAGAGTGATGAGGAAATTGACATGGACATAGACCTCTCACAAGGCACAGGCCCCAGCAATGTGGAAATCATGGTGTTACTGGGGCAGGTTCATGCCATGGAACGCCGATTCTGGGCCCGGGAAACAAGCACAGACTGGTGGGACCGCATCGTGCTGCAGGTGTGGGACGATTCCCAGTGGCTGTGAAACTTTCGCATGCGTAAGGGCACTTTCATGGAACTTTGTGACTTGCTTTCCCCTGCCCTGAAGCGCCAGAATACCAGGATGAGAGCAGCCCTCACAGTTGAGAAGCGAGTGGCGATAGCCCTGTGGAAGCTTGCAACGCCAGACAGCTACCGGTCAGTCGGGAATCAATTTGGAGTGGGCAAATCTACTGTGGGGGCTGCTGTGATCCAAGTTGCCAGGGCAATGAAAGACCTGGTGATATCAAGGGTAGTGACTCTGGGAAACGTGCAGGCCATAGTGGATGGCTTTGCTGCAATGGGATTCCCAAACTGTGGTGGGGCCATAGACGGAACCCATATCCTTATCTTGGCACCGGAGCACCAAGCCACGAGTACATAACCCGCAAGGGGTACTTTTCAATGCTGCTGCAAGCCCTGGTGGATCACAAGGGACGTTTCACCAACATCAACGTGGTCTGGCCGGGAAGGGTACATGATGCTCGCGTCTTCAGGCACTCTGCTCTGTTTCGAAAGCTGGAGGAAGGGACTTTCTTCCCGGACCAGAAAATAACCGTTGGGGATGTTGAAATGCCTATCGTGATCCTTGGGGACCCAGCCTACCCCTTAATGCCATGGCTCATGAAGCCGTACACAGGCAGCCTGGACAGTAGTCAGGACCTGTTCAACTACAGGCTGAGCAAGTGCCGAATGGTGGTGGAATGTGCATTTGGGCGTTTAAAAGCGCGCTGGCGCAGCTTACTGACTCGCTCAGACCTTAGCGAAAAGAATATCCCCATTGTTATTGCTGCTTGCTGTGCGCTCCACAATATCTGTGAGAGTAAGGGGGAGACATTTATGGCGGGGTTGGAGGTTGAGGCAAATTGCCTGGCCGCTGATTACGCGCAGCCAGACACCAGGGTGGTTAGAGGAGCACAGCATGGCGCGGTGCGCATCAGAGAAGCTTTGAAAACGAGTTTTGTGACTGGCCAGGCTACGGTGTGAAACTTCTGTTTGTTTCTCCTTGATGAACCCTCCCCCCCTCCCCCCCCCCACCCGGTTAACTCTACTTCCCTGTAAACCAACCACCCCACCCTCCCCTACCCTCCCCCCTTCGAGCACCACTTGCAGAGGCAATAAAGTCATTGTTACTTCACATTCATGCATTCTTTATTAATTCATCAAACAACTAGGGGGATAATTGCAAAGGTAGCCCGGGATGGGTGGGGGAGGAGGGAAGGAAAAGGACACACTGCAGTTTAAAACTTTAACTCTTATTGAAGGCCAGCCTTCTGATGCTAGGGCAATCATCTGGGGTGGAGTGACTGGGTGGCCGGAGGCCCCCCCACCGTGTTCTTGGGCGTCTGGGTGAGGAGGCTATGGAACTTGGGGAGGAGGGCTGTTGGTTACACAGGGGCTGTAGCGGCGGTCTCTGCTCCTGCTGCCTTTCCCGCAGCTCAACCATACGCTGGAGCATATCAGTTTGATGCTCCAGCAGCCGGAGCATCGACTCTTGCCTTCTGTCTGCAAGCTGACGCCACCTATCATCTTCAGCCCGCAACTTGCTCTGTTCATCCCGCGATTCAGCACGCCACCTCTCCTCTCGTTCATATTGGGCTTTTCTATAATCAGTCATTGACTGCCTCCACGCATTCTGCTGTGCTCTGTCAGCGTGGGAGGACATCTGTAGTTCTGTAAACATGTCATCACGTGTCCTTCGCTTTCTCTTTCTAATCTTCACTAGCCTCTGTGAAGGAGAAACATTTGCAGCTGGTGGAGGAGAAGGGAGAGGTGGTTAAAAAAGACACATTTTAGAGAACAACGGGTACACTCTTTCACGTTAAATTTTGCTGTTCACATTACACAGCACATGTGCTTTCGTTACAAGGTCGCATTTTTCCTCTTATATTGAGGGCCTGCCGGTTTGGTGTGAGAGATCACTCACGCAGTGCCAGGCCACAGATTTCAGCTTGCAGGCAGCCATGGTAAGACACAGTCTTTTGCCTTTTTTAACCTTCTTAACATGTGGGAATGGTTTAAAACAGTAATGCTCTCATTTCCCATACCAAGCACCCGTTGGGTTTGCCATTTAAAATGGGTTTGCAATGTAAAAGGAGGGGCTGCGGTTTCAGGGTTAACATGCAGCACAAACCCAACTAATTCCCCTCCCCCACACCCAATTCTCTGGGATGATCACTTCACCCCTCCCCCCACCGCGTGGCTAACAGCGGGGAATATTTCTGTTCAGCAGAGCAGGAACGGGCACCTCTGAATGTCCCCTTAATAAAATTGCCCCATTTCAACCAGGTGAACGTGAATGATATCACTCTCCTGAGGATAACAAAGAGCGATCAGGAATGGATGTTGTCTGCATGCCAGCAAACACCGGGACCATACGCTGCCATGCTTTGTTATGCAATGATTCCAGACTATGTGCTACTGGCCTGGCGTGGTAAAGTGTCCTACCATGGCGGACGGGATAAGGCAGCCCTCCCCAGAAACCTTTTGCAAAGGCTTTGGGAGTACATGAAGGAGAGCTTTCTGGAGATGTCCCTGGAGGATTTCCGCTCCATCCCCATACACGTTAACAGACTTTTCCAGTAGCTGTACTGGCCGCGATTGCCAGGGCAAATTAATCATTAATCATTAAACACGCTTGCTTTTAAACCATGTGTAATATTTACAAAGGTACACTCACCAGAGGTCCCCTGTGTGCCCTCAGGGTCTTGGGTGAGTTCGGGGGTTACTGGTTCCAGGTCCAGGGTGACAAACATATCCTGGCTTTTGGGGAAACCGGTTTCTCCGCTTCCCTGCGGCTGTGAGCTATCTACATTTCCTCCATCCTCCTCTTCCGAACCCTCTTCCCTGTGTGTTTCTCCAGTGAGGGAGTCATAGCACACGGTTGGGGTAGTGGTGGCTGCACCCCCTAGAATGGCATGCAGCTCCGCGTAGAAGCGGCATGTTTGCGGCTCAGCCCCGGACCTTCCGTTTGCTTCTCTGGCTTTGTGGTAGGCTTGCCTTAGCTCCTTAATTTTCACGCGGCACTGCTGTGCGTCCCTGTTATGGCCTCTTTCCTTCATGGCCTTGGAGACCTTTTCTAATATTTTGCCATTTCGTTTACTGCTTCGGAGTTCGGCCAGCACTGATTCATCTCCCCATATGGCGAGCAGATCCCGTACCTCCCGTTCTGTCCATGCTGGAGCTCTTTTGCGATCCTGGGACTCCATCACGGTTACCTGTGCTGATGAGCTCTGCGTGGTCACCTGTGCTCTCCACGCTGAGCAAACAGGAAATGAAATTCAAACGTTCGCGGGGATTTTCCTGTCTACCTGGCCAGTGCATCTGAGTTGAGAGTGCTGTCCAGAGCGGTCACAATGAAGCACTGTGAGATAGCTCCCGGAGGCCAATAACGTCGAATTCCGTCCACACTACCCCAATTCTGACCCCCTAAGGCCGATTTTATCGCTAATCCCCTCGTCGGAGGTGGAGTAAAGAAACCGGTTTAAAGGGCCCTTTAAGTCGAAAGAAAGGGCTTCGTCGTGTGAACGTGTCCAGGCTTAATTCGATTTAACGCGGCTAAAGTCGACCTAAACTCGTAGTGTAGACCAGGCCTCAGTCTGTCCCAGACCTTCAGGGAGGAAGGTCTGTCTCCTGAGCAGGAGATTAGCACCCAGGACAGCGCAGTGCTGGGCAGGCTCAGGGAAGCAGAGTGGAGCTTCAGCCTGATACCTGCCAGACTGCCAGCCCTGAGTAGAAGGGCCTAGAGGGTGCAGTGGGGTCAGAGGGGAAGTGACCCAGGGAAGGCTGAAGGCAAGGGGAGAGAAGGAGGGCCGAGAGGCTGCAGTTAGAGGGTCCCTGGGTCAGGACCCAGAGTAGCGGGCGGGCCTGGGTCCCCCCCTTTCCCCCTTGTGCTGCACCGGGCCGTGGAGCAGTGGCCGAGTCAGGCTGCAACCTGCCCCCTGACTTAAGAGGGGCTAGACTTGGAGGTTGTGGCAGGCCGCTGAGGCCAGTGCAAAGACTCCTATTACCCCCCTCCCCCCCCCGGAAGGGGGTGTGGATGGACTAAGGGGCACTGTCGGAGGGCAGTGGTCCGGAAGCGGATGCCGCAAGCCGGAGAGCGACGCGGGTCCACACGCCAACCGATGGCGAGACAACAGATGGGACACCACCAGGACGGGGCGCTCCACTGGACAGAGCTAATTCCCGAGACAACCAGTAGGAGGCGCCAGGGGGTGAGTCCCAACCCCGTCACAAAGGGACAGAGGCCAGAGAGCTCAGAGGAAGACCAGAGCTGGGCTGAGTGCTTCAGGGAAGGGATCCTCCTGAAGGAGGGAGTGGTCAGCGTTCTCTGGCTGAGCAGTGGAGTCAGATCAGGCTCGTGAAAGTAGAAGGTAGGAAGGCAGTCAGGAGCTCACTTACAAACTTTCCCAGGCCAGACAGCTGCAGCCAGAGACGGCTGGAAAGGACTGAAGACAGAGCAGCAGAGGGAAAGGGAGATGTCTGCTGGATCTCTGAGCCAGAGAGATGATGCCAGAGGGGGCTGAAGGCTGGGGAATGATGATAGGGTGAGTCAAAGATGTTTCCACACAAGAGTTGGAACTCTACCCGGGAAGAAAAACGGGGTGAAGAATAGGGTTACCAGATAGCAACTGTGAAAAAACGGGATGGGGTGGGGGGTAATAGGTGCCTATATAAAAAAAGTCCCCAAAAATGGGACTGTCCCTTTAAAAACGGGACATCTGGTCACCCTAATGGAGAAACACCAGGTGTGGAGAAACAGGGAGGGTCAGGGCTCTGAGGAGACATGGACCATTCTCTCTCTCTCTCAAGTGCTTGGCTGGCTGGCTCTTGCTCATATGCTCATATGTAACTGTTTGCCATATGTGGGGTTGGGAAGGAATTTTCCCTCAGGTCAGATTGGCAGTGACCTCAGGGGATTTTCGCCTTCCTCTGCACAGTGTGGGAGCGGGTCACTTGGCAGGATTAGCTGGGTGTTTCTCAATCATTTCCCTGCCTTTGTGGGTACCTTGAGCACTGGTGCACCTCGGGCCCTCCTGTTCTCAGCCTGTGGGACATAATAGTCTGGTCTCCTGTGGGCTGTAATACTCTGGTCTCTTTTGGTTGTTGGCATTAGTGTGTAGGTGCTGGGTGGTGTGGGTGGCCTGTGATATACAAGAGGTAATACTAGATAATCTGGTGGTCCTTCTGATCTCAAACTCTAGGCTCTATGACCTGAGCTAGAGCGACGGGGGTGAAGCATGGTGAGAGAAACTGGAGCCGTACTTGGAGTTGTTGGGGACCAAAATCCTGTTTGGACTGTGCTGGAGTGATTCTGATTTATGGTAAGGGGACTTTTGGTAATAAATTAATGCTGCAAAAAGGGCTACTTATATATGCCAAAGGCTGTCCTGAGTTTGAGGAATCAAGAAGGAAACTGAGGGGCCACTTGCAGGGCTGCCCTGCAGCCATGCATTGACACTGCCAGTGAGGAGGTCCCTCTTCTGTGCAATGCATTTCAGGTTGAATTTTCAAATTAAATTAATATCACACAGATCAGGAGAGAGGGAGCTTTCTCTCACAATTAAATAAACAGAAGTATTTCAGACCAAAAACATGAGACTAATTTTTTTTAAGTCTAATGATATTTTAAGAGAGTCTCATAATTTTGGGGGTTCTGCCATGTGGTTTTTGAACAGAGGCTTGGAAATACTGGTAGCACATAGCACAGTGACCCAATGGCAAGGAAGTGTCCTTG
Source organism: Emys orbicularis (assembly GCF_028017835.1). Classification (NCBI taxonomy): domain Eukaryota; kingdom Metazoa; phylum Chordata; order Testudines; family Emydidae; genus Emys; species Emys orbicularis. The sequence goes on along the minus strand of NC_088683.1, from coordinate 323,032,640 downwards.
GGTGTGGGACACATGGCTGACAATCACTCTCCTGCAATTACAGGGAGGGCTACAGAGACACCCACAGAGGGGCACAGGGATAGGCTCCTGTTAGACTGTATACCCCAAAAGGGGTCTGTTTTGTTTCACATACAGACTGTGTGCGCGACTCAGCTGGAGTGCCAAGTACTTAACATTGTGAAAGTGCTTTTCATTTCATGTCTGATATGGGCCACTACAACAGAGAAAACTTTGTGAAGACTCTGGGAGCTGTGGCTATTCGGAAAGGAAGCACCTTGTACTCGAAATGGTGGGTGCACAATGTGAATCTCAGGAAACGTCTGTGGGGATATTGATGTGAAAAGAAGCATCCTGCATATCGAGAGCAATAAACCACATGCCTTTCACTAGGGATGGAATAATCACTGCCAACATGACCATACAAAACTTGAATCTGTGGATGAAGCAATTGAGATGGCTGAGATCGAGGATTAGTCTCCACCCACCTTTCTTCTTAGGTATCAGGAAGTAAGTTGAATAGAACTCCATTCCTTGATATTCCGGGAGAACACGTTCTAAGCTCCCCATTGTAGTAAGGAATTCACCTCTTGGGTGAGACTAATGTCATGAGAGTGATCCCTGAGGAGGGATAGGGAGGGGAGTTTTGGAGGAGGTAGCATGATGAATTCAATCAGATAGCCATGGTGGATGGCATTCAGAACCCCATTTGTCCATTGTTATTGCACTCCAAACTGGGGGAAAGAGTGATAAACAATCCCCAAAGGGGGTAAGGAGGTTGTGGAGGTGGCAGGTTAGCAGCTTTCAAGGTTGTCTCAGAAATATCTTTTGGTAGGAGGTTGTAGCTGTGAGGTGAAAGCCTATGAAGTGGGTCCCAGGAGGTAGGATCACTGGGTTTTCTGTTGCTTTCTTGGTGCTTCCTTCTCAATGGAGAAGCAGGTGAAGGTTCCCTCGTGATTCAGGCTGGTTCTGGGGAGGGTGTTGGGACCAGGGTTCCCAGTACGGCCAATAGGCTGGATCCAGGGGATGTTGAGGCAGTCCCCACAGCATGGGGTACCAGGGACTCCACGGTGGTTGAAGTGGTTGGTGTTGCCAAGACCAGGATAGCCTCTACAAATGTACATATGGATGGTAAGACAGCAACAGTCCCTCTCCAACTTCTGATTTTTCGGAGGATGAGAAGACAGACTCCAGTTCCATTGGCAGTACTGTCGGAGCTGGTGGAAGGGTGTAGACCATCGAAGTCTTGCTCTTCTGGAACAAGAGAGCTGAGCCCAATTTTAGTTAAGGGGCCAGCTACCCTGTTACAGGCAAGTAGGAGGGAGATTCTCCTTGGGTAGGGGTAGAGGTGTTGTCATCCCTTCCCTCGTTTGTTCTCTGTCTATCTCCTGGTCACCTGCCCCCACCCCCTCCTGCCTGTTGTCTTGCCTTTTTCTTATCTCATGTCTCCCTTGTGTACCTTCTCCCTCCACTCCCCCTCTGCCAGTCCTGCACCAGTATTAACTTCAGAACTCCCACTTTAAAGCAGTTATGACTTGCTTCAATTTATACTGTCCTCATGATGAATTTCTATGCATGGCCAAGAGCCCATGCAAATCTGTATGGTTAGACCTATCTTTCCTGGTGTACATCAGCACTTGGTGCATTGTGTGCACATTGGAGAGTGCTCAACCTGGTGGCACTCCTGTGGGGAGAATTTGATGCACCTATATAGTCATTTGCTCCCTCTTGTGTATTGCACACTTGAAGAGAAGCTAGGAGCTTAAGTATTGAGAGGATAGTCACATAACACATAACAGCTTTCAGGACAATAATGCCCCTTTAAACCTGAAGAAGAGCTCTGTGGAGCTCGAAAGCTTGTCCCTTTCACAACAGAGTTTGGTCCTTTAAAAGGTATCACTTCACCTACCTTGTCTCTCTCAGATCCTGAGACCAACATGGCTACAACAGCTCTGCAAACAACCTTTATATCGAAAGCAGTTAATCTAATTGATTATAGGTCGGCAAAGACATTTAATTAAAATAAAGTTATGAGTAGTTTAATCCCTTTCAAAACTGTAATTTAGGGTTGAAAGTCTGATGGCAATGAGTTGCTATGTCTATGAGGCATAGTTGTTTGTTGGCTGGTAATTTAATGGTAATAACATAGTACAAGCCTCCTCCTTAATCACCAAGCAACTAGTATTACATTTGGATTGTGGCATAGATTATATTACTTTTTAATGACAGAATCCTCCTAACGGCACACAAAAGCACTGCATTCTGAGGCTGCCCACACCCAATGGATTTGTTCTTTTAAAGACTGCCTCAGAGAAGGATGCCTTTCGAATGCTGTGCTGGAAAGTTAAAAAGGCACTAGTACACTAATCTAAGATTTTGAACCAAAATCAGCTAGATATGGGATTTGGTTTGCTGGGATGGTTTACAGTCCTGATAAATAATTTTTGGAAATGTGAGCTATTTGTTGCAGCTATGAGGTTTCAATTATCTGGAATTTTTGCAAGAGAAAAAACCAACTGTATCTAATCTATGATTCTATCTGCTCATACAGCCACCATTGCCATAACTGAGTGCCTAAACGAGGAGTCTCTCTCTCAGTATCCCAAGAAATGACTGTTGACCTATTTTATCCCTGCTATTTCCCTTCTGAATTTATAGATTATACAGAAAATGCAGACGTTTTACCGAGGTGTTTTTAGGTCTCTCGCTGGCCCCTAGCCAAGTTTACTTCTCTAGTAACCTTTCTTTTCTTCTTGTGCAATATGTTTATATTGGTTGCTAAGCAGATTACTTCCTAGTTGCATGTTTAACAAGGATGAAAATGCTAATAAAGAGTTAGGAGGTGCCAGATAGCAGCATGGAATTTTTTAGTTAAGAAACTGTAAATAAGGGACTAAAATAATGATAGCTACCACTGCCTGGGATGGAATTTTTATGCATGAAATACTTGGGATTCTGATATATACTGTGTTTTATGTTGTGTCTTTATTTCCATTAATGTCTGAAAATGTCTGCACAGACAGCAAGAAATTTCAGCTGAGGAAATGTAAGTGGTGTGTATATATTATTATTATTATTATGAAGTAGATGGTTCTGAAAGCTTTAATCTTTTCGTACAGTCTGTTCTCTTTCAAATCCTGTCTGCAATTATGCAAAGTCAAATTTAACTCCATGTTAACCTTTCTTTTTATTATAAGTAGGGCTGTTGATTAATCGCAGTTAACTCACACGATTAACTCGCAACTAATTGCACTGTTAAACAATAGAATACCAATTGAAATTTATTAAATATTTTTGGATGTTTTTCTACATTTTCAAAATTTCAAAAATAAATTTGACATTTGATTTTCAATTACAACACAAAATACAAAGTGTACCGTGCTCACCATATTTTTGATTACAAATATTTGCACTGTAAAAATGATAAAAGAAATAGTATTTTCAATTCACCTCATACAAGTACTGTAGTGCAATCTCTTTATCATGAAAGTGCAACTTACAAATGTAGGTTTTTTGTTATGTAACTGCACTCAAAATCAAAACAATGTAAAACTTTAGAGCCTACAAGTCCACTCTGTCCTACTTCTTGTTCAGCCAATCGCTAAGAGAAATGTTTGTTTACATTTATGGGAGTTAATGCTGCCCGCTTCTTATTTACAATGTCATCTGAAAGTGAGAACAGGCGTTCGCATGGCTCCATTGTAGCTGGCGTCGCAAGATATTTACGTGCCAGATGCGCTAAAGATTCATATGTTCTTTCATGCTTCAACCACCCTTCCAGAGGACATGCGTCCATGTTGATGACGCTCATTTAAAAAAAATGCATTAATTAAATTTGTGACTGAACTCCTTGGGGGAGAATTGTAAGTCCCCTGCTCTGTTTTACCCACATTCTGACATATATTTAATGTGATAGCAGTCTTGGATGATGACCCAGTACATGTTGTTCGTTTTAAGAACACTTTTGCTGCAGATTTGACAAAATGCAAAGAAGGTACCAATGTGAGATTTCTAAAGATAGCTACAGCACTTGACCCAGGATTTAAGAATCTGAAGTGCCTTCCAAAATCTGAGAGGAACAAGGTGTGGAGCATGCTTTCAGAAGTCTTAAAAGAGCAACACTTGATGCGGAAACTAGAGAACCCAAACCACCAAAAGAGAAAATCAACCTTCTGCTGGTGGCATCTGAACATGCATCGGTCCGCACTGCTTTGGATCATTATCGAGCAGAACCCATCATCAGCATGGACTCCTGTTCTCACTTTCAGGTGACATTGTAAACAAGAAGCAGGCAGCATTATATTCTGCAAATGTAAACAAACTTGTTTGTCTGCGTGACTGGCTGAACAAGAAGTAGGACTCACTGATTTGACTTGTAGGCTCTAAAGTTTTACATTGTTTTGTTCACAATTACTTTTTTTAATTGTGCAATTAATCGCGATTAATTTTTTTAATCGCTTGACAGCATCCGAAGAAGTGGGTTGTAGCCCACGAAAGCTTATGCTCTAATAAATTTGTTAGTCTCTAAGGTGCCACAAGTACTCCTGTTATTTTTATAAGCACTGTGTTTTTTTCCCCCTGTAAAGGGTAAATACTGTTTTACTGACAAGCTGTGTTATGTTCCAAGCCTACCAAATCTGAATCAGTGTATGCACACTCATTTCAGTATGAAAATATGTAAAGAGGAGTTCAGTTTGATTAAACTGACTTTGTTTTCATTTTAGATTATAAAATTGATACAGGATATATATCCTGGTATCAAGAGGGAAATTATTTCTTGATCCTTCAGTCCTTACTCGGATTAATCTCTCCATTGAAGTCTATCTGGAGTTCTGCCTAAGAACTACTGGAGTATGCCCTAAAACAGGAAAATATGGAATGAGTATCGTGGGTGGAGGTGGGGGAGAAACTGTGACTATGAAAGGTAGTTGGATAAAAGATGAAAATATGCTATAGAGAAAAACCTGCACTGTCGGGAAGCTGGGCTAGATGACACAATACCTCTTACCAGTTCTCATTGTCATTACTATAGGAGTCAGTGATCCCACATTTAATCTGTTTTTTTTTCGGTGCTCCAGAGATCTGAATTGTCCATACAATTAGTTTATGCTAAAATATCATCTTCTTGTTACCCAATACTCCCACTTGCATGCCTGTTTCATTAGTCTATTATGTCTTGTCTTTTGAGTCAGGTCTACACTACCAAGTTTTGTCAGCATAGTTATGTCCATCAGAGGTATGAAAAGAACCACACCCAAGAGCTGACATAGCTGTGATTGCAAAAATAACCATGCCATGCCAACAGAAGATTGCTTCTGCTGGCATCGCTAATTGTCGTTTGGAGAGCTGGTGTTCGTGTGCGGGCAAAAAAACTCCTCCTGTTGTCGTACACTGTGGGTATGTCTACACTGCAACCAAAAGACCACAGTTGGCCTGGGTCAGCTAGCTCGGGTCATGGGGCTTGGGTTAGGAGCTGTTTAACTGTGTAGACATTCAGGCTTGGGCTGGAGTCCAAGCTGTAAGACCCTGCGAGGTAAGGAGGGTCCCAGAGCTCGGACTGCAGCCTGAGCCCAAACATCTACACTGCAATTAAACAGCCCTCAGCCTGAGACAGCTGGCATGGGCCAGTGTCTAACTGAAGTGTAGACATACCCTGTATATACACCAGGGGAGTCTGCCTGTATAGCTATACCAGCATAGCTGTATCGGCAGAGGTCGGTGTATTGTATACTGGCCTTTAGATCGCAAGGTCTTTGAGCCAAGAACTGTTATTCTCTAGCCCAGTAGGGCCCGAAGCTGGTTGAAGAGGTTGAAAGCTACCACATTGTAAATGCTAAATAACAAGTTAAAATAATCTGAAAAGTTTGGATTAAATACACATTTTTAAAAAGAAGCACATCTTCCTATGAAGCTACCTTCTGCCAGTTAGACACAGCACTGCTTTTTGGGGATGATGTGCACCCTAGAGAGAGCTCCCACAGGTGAGTGGGGGAGGGTGTGCGTGTACATGTAATAAACACCTCCTGGGTGTGGTGTTCTGTCCCATCTAATGGCACCGAGACCACTTAGAGATGAGATAAAATTAGTCTAATCTACGGCTTTAGCTAACAGCTAGTTTGCTCTACAAGATGAGCTAAAAGCTGGGATCGGCAACCTTTGGCACGCAGCCCGTCAGGGAAATCAGCTGGCGGGCCGGGATGGTTTGTTTACCTGCAGCGTCCGCAGGTTCGGCCAGTCGCAGCTCCCACTGGCCGTGGTTCCCTGCTCCAGGCCAATGGGGGCTGCGGGAAGCAGTGGCCAGCACATCCCTCGGCCTGCGCCACTTCCTGCAGCCCCCATTGGCCTGGAACGGCGAACCGCAGCCAGTGGGAGCTGCGATCGGCCGAACCTGTGGACGCTGCAGGTAAACAAACCATCCTGTCCTGCCAGCCGATTTCTCTGACGGGCCACATTCCAAAGGTTGCCAATCCCTGCTGTAGAGGCTCATGCACTAAGCTCCAGAGGTCCGTGGTTCGATCCTGTGTGCCAACGACCGGGGTCTGTCCGTGTTACATACGCGCAAGCTACCCCATATTTTAGTCTAGCCTACTCTGTGAGGCACTGTGCATCTAGTCTACTCTGTGAGGCACTCTGGGGAGGTGCGGGACTGTGTCCCTGTCTCCTTCCTGTCCTTTTCGAGGCGATATAAACTTCAGGGGATAGATAAACGAAGCAGTCCCTGCTCTCCACTCTTGCCACCAGCACACTTCCACTTCCTCAGTGCTCTCCACTTCTTTTCCTGTCCCAATTTTCCCCACAAACACCAGTCATGATTTGGCCCACATCATTCCCTAGTACTGCACACACAGCTGACCATGGATGGTTACATGGTTTTGTCTGGTGAGCCATTAATAATACACATCTAAACATTGATACCTAATACCCTGAAAGGGGGCTTTCTTGCTGCTAGTTAAACTGTAGTTTTGTCCAGATTAGATAGCAATGTGCTTGAGACTGGCTGAAATATGGAAGCCAGTTAAATGACACCAAATTATTGTTTTTGAAAGTGAAATTGGGGCAAGACACAAAGTGGTCTGTTGGTATCCTTTACATGTGCCAATCGCAGTGTCTGCCTCAAAACTCAACTTATACTGCACTGCATACAATCAGGTGGCAATGTGGTGATTTTTATTTTGCAGCAACAGTGAGTAGATCAAAAAGAGGTTCACTTCACCTGTTGTTGTTTCTTTATGGGCAGGTTAGCCAATCCCAATGCTTGAAAGAAGCGTAGGGAACATACTGATGGCAGCCTCCCTCACAGAGGAGGGCCACAATTGGTTAGCAGCCACCATGCTCTGCCCAAAGATGTGTCTGCACATTTTGGCCCCCAACCTGCTATTTGAGATAGCCCTAAAGTGCCAGCCCTTGTTTGACATGAGTTTGGAATAACCTCATTGCCATCAAGTAATGCTTCATTTGCCACAACTTTACAGATCTTGTTTGTCCCACACATTTTAGGGAAAAAGCTATTTTATAAACATTTTACACTTTGTGTGAGTTTACTGTTGATGTGAGTCATAGACACTAAAGCAATCCAACTACAGGATTTAGAATGAAAGAAACATAAATATCAATATTTTTCTTCAGTGATTTTCCTCTATCATAACATGGAGCAATGTAGACACTTTTGCAGTCATATCTAGCTCTTTTCCCTGAAATATGCTGGCTAATCAGTATTGTTTCTCTTAGTAAGCACTGCCCTACACTTACCTTCATTAAAATACATCTGCCATCTTGTTGCCCAGTCATCCGCTTTGATTAGATCCTTCTGGAATTCCTCACAATCCTCGGTAGTTTCTGTAACCTAAATAATTTTGTTTCCTCAGCAAATTTCAATATCTTGCTGCCTACCTCATCCTCAAGATTATTACTAAATTAGTTGAATAGCACTGTTATTAAGAGCACTCAAATATTCACCCTGACAAAAGACCCTTTAGTTTCTTTCAATGCTTTTTTTCTCTACTTTTAATCCACAGAGGATTCTGCATTTCCCTGGATATTTACAAAGTATCATTTGAATTTTATTGTGTGCAGTCTCCTCAACAGCTTTGTGTAAATCCAAATAAACTGTGTGCTTTAGTACCCCTTTGTCCACATAAAGAGTTCTACCAGGTTTGCTAGGGACAATTTACTCTGAGAGAAATTTTGCTGGTTTCTTGATATTCATTTATATTTAGCCAATTGGTTTATTAATCTGTCTTTAATGAGCCTATTGAAGTATAGATGATCACATCTATTTTGTAGTACTAAGCAGTAGTAAAAAGAATATTCCAAGATAGAGAGCATATTCATAAGTGCACCTTGGGATGTATGTATCAGAAATACAAAAACACAACAACAATCTTTCCCATTACGTTTTACTGCATGTATGAGACATATCTGTGGATTGTTTGCAATTAAATGAGTTGAAGTGTAAAAGATTATTCGTTGCAAAGCTACCTTGATATCTTTGTTCCTTTCTAGGAGTATTTTCAGTTTGTCTTCCAATAATTATATGGTCTTTGGCACCTTAAAGACTAACAGATTTATTTGGGCATAGTCTTTAAGGTACCACCGGACTCCTTGTTGGTTTTGTGGATACAGACTAACACGGCTACCCCTTGATATATGGTCTTTGTTTTCGTGTGTTCTGATAAATATATATTGATAGGAAAAATAGTTCAGATTTAGCTTACAGGCTATAAAAGGAAAAGGTCTGTAAGGTTGCATAGCAATAGATGGATATTATGTTCTCCTTATAGCTTTTCTGCATTTTGACTGAGGATTTTACATCTGCAAAAGAAAAGATTGAAAGTGACCTGCAAATATATTTGTGATAGTCTATCAAGTACAAAAAGACAAAGTAAATATCATGGACGCGCCAACTCTCACTGGAGTTTATATTTGCCAGTATCATTGAATGCTGGGGATTTAAAATCCTATTTTCCACACACAAAAACAAAAATAAAAAAAACCTTTTCCAGTGTTGCTGATGCCTTTTGCTTATGCTGATCAGGGGCATATTATAATGGATTTCTGTCATTTTCTTTGATATCTTCAAAGATAGGAAGGAAAGAATTTCACTTATTTGAGTGCTACTGTGCTGCAGATGAAGTGTTACCACTTGTTGGATTGACAGGTAGACCCAGTACTAACTTGCCGAAACAGCAGTGTCCAGTTACAGATTATCTGGAGAGGTTTGGAGAGGTTGTTAGTGCAATTGGGATTTTGTTCAAATTGTTTTAACCTGTAATATTAGTGCATGTGCCCAGAGCATAGAAGTGGTGTGTTTTTACAAATTGCAATAAATAGATTAAAATGCTTAGCAGGACACCTTTTGTTGTGAAAAAAGAGGATTTTGCTTCTTTGCGCATATCTAATTTGTGACACTCATGCTGAAAAAGGGGTAGCAGCATTAAATTGATCTTTATAACAGGATTCCCCCATATTTGAGAAGGTTGTATTATGTAAGCATTATTTTACGTGAGCATTTCTGATTTTGACATTGCAGCTAGCATTATGTTGTGTGGTTATTTTTCGAAGAGAAACTCTAGTATTGCTTTCCACTAAGAACAGCTAACTTTTTCCTAGCTGATATATTATGACAAAGTTTCTCAATCTCTTTTCAAGTATGCTTGCCAGTAGAAATGATAGAAATGTTACCTCTTCTGAATTTGTTGTGTAACGTATGCCTTCAACAACAGTGTCCGGCTCAACTCATGTATGAGGATCTGAAGAGCTGACTTATTGATTAGCTTTCTTTGGCTCCCATGCTTGTGAATCTTTTTGGAGATCATCTTTAGATGTCAGTAGGCTTACATTATAGCCTTAACAGTATGAAAGGGAAAACCCAGCTGAATGCAGTTATGTTTGTTCTTTGCTTTTCATCCCTTATTATTAAAATTAAGCAAATACTGCATATTTTCCACTGATTTTCTTTCAACTTCAACACATTACCTTTTGACTGTGCATGCACCCTTTGTGGGTTCACTTCTGTATATATTCTAATGCAAGGTTTTGAGTTATTGTTAATTTTATAGGATTATATCCACTGTATGATTTGTTCAGTCATTTGCCAACCTCCTAGGTATGTCAAGGTTATTATTTAAATTGCATAACATTGGGTATTACTGCTTGAAAGTGGAAAGTTCCATTATAAAATCCGATATGAAAGTAAAATCTAACCCTCTGCCAAAATGAATGGCAATAACTTCTCAGTAAAAGTAATAACTAACAAAAAGTAACCTTTTCTTCCTAGTGTCCACTGTTGAAAGGAAATGATAACACAAACGACGGCAATTCTAATGGGCTTCTTCCACAAACAGTGGATGGTGTGTCTAAAGAGGACAGTTCCCCCACCCCAAACTATTTGGTAACATAGTCTGTGCAGTGGGAATAAGGAGTGTTACGTTGTTGTCTTTCAGTTGTCACAAGGTTAAAGATAAATCAGTGACATAATCCCCGTTCTCCACTTAAAGCGACGATGTTGCCTTGTTAGGCCTTTATGTGATTAAGTCTAGTACAGTTTAATATTCCATTCAACCAGGGCTGACTGTGAGAACAAATTCAGCCTTCCTCTTCTCAGTCCAGGGGAAGAGTGCTTTCTCTCTCACACACATAGTAGTACAGGCGAGTCCCATCTTATGCAGGGGTTCTGTTCTGCAGTTAGCACGTAAAGCGAAAACCGCGTATAGTCAAAATTACATTGAGTTGAATGGTGGGCGGAATCACCCGCACTACAAGTACAGTATTAAAATTGTTGGTTTTGTCTTTGTTTTTTGCTGACTGCGTAAAGCTGAAATCGCGCATGTTAAATGCGCATAAGATGCGACAGACCTGTAGTAGGTGTTGTTTTTGTATTACTGCCTTGAAATGGCACCCAGAGGCCCCAATCAGAATGGGGCCCCACTGTGCTAGGCATTCTACAGTCTCATAAGTAGATTCAGAACTTTTCCCAAAGACCGTAAAATGTTAAAATGCTTATGTAATAGAGTCCTCAGAGGGGCAGGTTACCTAGTGGTTAGGCCTCCCAGCAGGAAGGTCCTTCAGTCCAGTTCCTAACCCTTGTATGTGGCTTATCTTCATCTCAGGGGTTTCAACATCTTTACCCACTGGAAGGCTTACTGGAAGGCTTTGGGGAGAAATGAGGTTTATGCCCCTCCAGTAACAAGGGCAGTTGGTAGGGGAGCCCAGACCCTCCCACTCCATTGGGCTCTGACTCACCTCAGGGTTTTCAACATCCTTACCCTTTTCTAACTAGAGGGGGTGGTGGTGGAAATGAGGTTTATGCCTAGCCTGCAGCTGGGGCACTAGGTAGGGGAGCTCAGGCTCTTCCACTCCAGGACCTTATGAGAGACAACAGCGTCATGCCCTCTGGAGTGCCCCAGAGATACCTCCCCGGATCAGTTCCTACCATCTGTCTACCCCCATGGTGCCAAGTCCAGTATAAGATAGCAAAAGAAAAGACAACTAAACCTTCAGCCCCAGCTAGGCTCAGCAGATAGTCTTTCTTCCTCACAGGGAGGCTTCTTTGGGACCCTTGTTCAGGAGCCCTCAGGGTAGGTCTGTCTTCCTTCCCCGTCTGAGCTGAGTTGCTCCCTTTTTAAGCTTCCTTTCCAGTTGGATCATGCTCTGCAGGACTGGAGCGATGGGAGTGTTCCCCTGGGCCACGTCTGCTGGCTCCCTAGACACCTTTGAGGAGCAGTGAGCACTGTCCAGGATCCTTCCAGATGCCTTATTTTGAACCTGTGACCCTCACTCCTGATCCTGTTTGCCATTACTTGTCCCCTGACCTTGCTTGAGCCCTGGTTTGGTAGCTCCTCCCATTAGTCTGCGGGAGGGGGTCTTCAGATGTGGGTGTGCTTGTGCCTGCTCACCCACCAGAACTCAATAGGCCTGCAGGGGCGGCGCTACCTGGGTCCAGTATTGGCCTTTAACCCCTTCATGCCCTGTGTGGGATTTGTACAGTCCATCACAGTTTACAATTCTGAACATGAATTCAGCAGCTAATCTGGAAAATGCCTGGCTTATCTGCTTCTAATATATCAGCACAGAAATTCTGTTTGGGCCATATTGATGATATACATAGTTCAGAAATAAGTTTAGTGTATAGGCAACACCTTTGCTTACAATTAGTGGCTAATCTATTGATGCTGATGTGTCTGTCATTTATGATTCTGGATATTGCTGTGTGGGTCAAAGTATATTTGACGTTTGCTTGTTTTGCAAGTTGTTGATGATAGAGTAGTAAATGCAAGTGTCTGATTTCATAGATAAATTTTAAAGTAATTATCTACACAGTATGACGGGGCAAGGCCAGATGGCTATAGTAAAGTAGTGAGGAACAGGTACGATAGCCCCAGGCTAAACAAATCTCTGGTACCATGGTAACCAAATGGCAGTTGCTCCAGGTTAATCAAGACACCTGGGGCCAATTAAGATCCTTATAGAAAGCAGTGGAGATAGCTAGATTGATTGGGAGACCTGAAGCCAATCAAGGGCTGGCTTGAGCTAGTTAAAAGCCTCCCAGTTAGTCAGTGAGGTGTGGGTGTCAGGAGCTGTAGGCGGAAGCTGTGCTGTTGGAGGAACTAAGCAGTACAAATCCATATCAGGCGCAAGGAAGGAGGCCCTGAGGTAACGGTGAAGGAGATATTGAGTGGGGGCTGCTGTGGGGAAGTGGCCCAGGGAATTGTACATGTCCTATTTCCAAAAAGTCAGCTACCATAGCTGCTACTATTATAGTCCCTGGGCTGGAGGCTGGAGTAGAGGGCAGGCCCGGGCTCCCCCCGTGATTAATCACTGAGACTGGGACACAACAGAGACTGTGCGAGGGAGGGTTGCTTTGCCTCACCTCCCTTGCTGGCTTATGATGAAAATGGCTCAGTAAGCTGTAACCCTTGCCTCTAGAGAGAGAAGGGCTACATGGAGGGTCACAGTGAGCCTCTGAGGCTAGCAAAATCTGCCAGGAAACGTGAGACCCATGGAGACAAAGACAGAGCTTTGTCACAACAGATATCAACTCTGTATCTCGATTCTGAGCTTCCATATCACGCATTTTATTCCTGGGTCTCCCCTAAAATTGCTTGTTTTCTTTTGATGGCTAGGAAATGCTCAGTAGGACCCAATCTATGACGACCAAACTTCTTTCTACATACAGATGATATAGATGCAGATAACTGGGATTTTATAGTAAAGTTTCATATAAAAAATGACTTGACGGTAGAGTACATAATGGTGTCATTTGTATTCCACAGAGCAATGGGTCATACAGAAGGGACAAATGAAATTATAATCAGGGAGGTTCTATACTATGCTGGGGAGTAGGGCCATGCTGTGGGACATGCTTATACAGTATGGCAAGTCAAAAGAAATTGCTTTGAACATGAACAAACAGTACCTGAACTAAACACAGATTGCTTTGGCACAGCATAGATAGGACCCAATAAGTGGGGTTGTGGGGAGGAGATTTCAAACCACTCATGTAGTATGGGTCGTCTCTGTAATCAGTGTCTAGTTTCATTTTATTTGAGAGCTTAATTCTAATCCAATGCCCTGCCTACCAGTTGCAAAAGGCTAAAGCATTAGACTGCATGCCAAGTCAGAAGGCCTGAAAAGCAGACTAAAATCAAAGAATGTAACTGTATTTAGGCAATAAAACTGGACAAGCACTTCCTCTGTGAACAGAGGACTTCTGACTTCATCGCTTCTGACATGGTGCCTTTCGCCATTATGGCATTGTACAAAGTATTGATTTTGTTTTCGATGAACAACAAGGCTAACACTCAGAATAATACATCAGCAGCCTTCATTTCTGTTTTCCCCTTTATGATGCCAATCCACCTACTCCTATTGGGTACTTGCTTACCGCTGTCAGTGGTTCACAATATTAAATTTAATAAATTATATTAAAAGGTTTCTGTGTGAGTAGATCTTGAAGCCTGACCACCTCCTCCTCCTCCTCTTTCTTCTCTTAAGGACTTTGTTGATTTCCTCTGGGTTTCACTCAATCCACTTACACAGACAAGGTTCTTTCCTTGTTGCTTTGAGAGGCGTTACTCTGAGTAGTAGGAAAACCCCAAATGTGTGACTCTGCTGCCTTCACGGCCCAACAGACACAGGACAGGAAAAAAAGAACAAAAATATTGCTAGGACGTAGATTGCATGGAAATACAAACATTCAACGTTGTTTGGTGACTCAGTGAGAGAGAATAACAATTTATAGAGGGACCTTTTAGGACTAATACAAAATGTAATTCATTAGTGGAGCTGTGTGAGAATGGGATTTTCCATTCCATAACAAATTTCCACATTTAAAAAAATAATAATTCTGAATTGAAACAAAATTAAAATCTCTTTTTTGCAGGGAGGAAAGGCAAAAGAAGTTTGGGGATGTTTTCAATGTGCCAACTGCCTGGTGAGTGAGCATTTGGGCTGGGTAGCTTTCTGAGCTGCCTGCCAGGTGAGGAGCAAGGTAGCCCAGGGAACATGGGAGCCCCATCTCTCCACCAGGCAGCCAGCCGGGGATCTCACCAGCTGTTCAACTCCTCAGATAGCCAGGAGGAGATTCAGCCAGTTCAAAGAACCAGTCACCCGCAGAGCCTGAGACCTGGCTACCCATGGAGCCAGCAAGTGAGCAATTGGTTCCCTTTGAACCCACCAGACAGGATGCTGAGGAGACAGGAAGCTTGGGAGGCTGGCAGGCAGGTGGATGAGCTGGCAGAAAACCAGGCAAGGAAGCTAATTGGCTGCCTGCCTGGTTCTGTAAAAATTTTGGACAGAATCGACCCATTCCCTCTGAGTGTTTTGATTTTTGTGGAATCAGCGTTTTCTGATGGAAAACTCTTCTGTCAGAAGACTTGTGACCAGCTCTATTCCTTTGTGTCATTCAGAAATCTAACAAACAACTATGTTCATATGGCTTGTCTAGTACAGCTCTTAAGTTTGAGCCTTGTCATGTTCGGGTCCTAACTGCAATTGTGTTTCTACTATAAGAATGGTCATACAGGGTCAGACCAATGGTCCATCTAGCCCATTATCCTGTCTTCCGATGGTGGCCGGTGCCAGATGATTCAGTAGGAATGAACAGAACGGGGCAATGATTGAGTGATACATCCCCCGCCCCCCCCCCCCCCCCCCCCCGTGGTCCGGTCCCAACTTCTGACAGTCTGAGGCTTAGGGACACTTAGAGCATGGGATGCATCCCTGATCATCTTAATAGCCACTGATAGACTTATCCTCCATGAACTTACCTAATTCTTTTAGTTACACTTTTGGCCTTTACAGCATCCCCTGGCAATGAGTTCCACAGTTTGACTGTGCATTTGTGTGAAGAAGTACTTCCTTTTGTTTGTTTTACACATGTTGCCTATTAATTCAAGGTGTGCCTGTACCATGGATTTATATAGTGGCATTATGATATTTTCTGTCTTGCTATCTACTCCTTTCCTAATGGTTTCTAACATTGTTCACTTTTTTGGACTGCTGCTGCACATTGAGCAGATGTTTTCAGAGAACTATCCACAATGACTCCAAGACCTCTTGTTTGTTTTTTGTTTGTTTGAGTGGTAACAGCTAATTTATACCCCATCATTTTGTATCTATAGTTGGGATTATGTGTTCCCGTGTGCATTACTTTGCACTTATCAACACTGAATTTCATCTGCCATTTTGTTGCCCAGTAACCCAGTTTTTTGAGAGATTCCTCTGTAACTCTTCACAGTCAGCTTTGGACTTAACTTTCCCGAGTAATTTTGTTTCTTCTGCAAACTTTGCCACCTCACTATTTACCCCTTTTTCCTCATCATTTATGAATATGTTCAACAGAACAAGTCCCAGTACAGATTTTTGGGAGACCCTGCTACTTACCTCTCTCCATTGTGAAAACTGACCATTAATTCCTACTCTTTATTTTCTATGTTTTATAACCAGTTACTGAACCATGAGACAACTTTCCCTCTTATCCTATGATTGTGTATTTTGCTTAAGAGCATTTGGTGAGGGACCTTGTCGAAGGCTTTCTGAAAGTCCAAGTACACTGTGTCCAGTGGCTCACCCTTGTCCACATGCTTGTTGACCCCTTCAAGGAAGTCTAATGGATTTGTGAGACATGCTTTCACTTTACAAAAGCTGTGTTGACTATTCCCCAACATATCATGTTCATCTATGTATCTGATAAATTATAATTCTGTTCTTTACTGTGGTTTCAACCAATTTGCCTGGTACTGAAGTTAGCCTTACTGACCTGTAATTGCCGGGATCGCCTCTGGGGCCTTTTAAAAAAATTGACGTCACATTAGCTATCCTTGAGTCATCCGCCAGAGATGATGATTTAAACAGTAGGTTACATACCACAGTTGTTAGTTCTGCAATTTCATGTTTGAGTTCCTTCAGAACTCTTGTGTGAATACCATCTGGTCTTGGTGACTTATTATTGTTTAATATATCAATTTGTTCCAACACCTCCTCTACTGACTCCTCAATCTGGGAAAGTTCCTCAGATCTGTCACCTAAAAAGAATGACTCAGATGTGGAAATCTAGTTAAATCTGTATTACGGCATGCCTCGCATCTCATGTGGAAGTCTTGGTGAATGGTCTTTTTCACTGGATATCCTGGGGACTGTTACACTGATCCCTTACCTAAGGTTTTGTCAACTTGCACCACTCATACAAAATTGTCATCTCCTTGCTAGCCGGGACTGGATAGTTGCATCCCCAAAGGCACAGTGAATTTGTAAGTTTAGTTTTTAACACTGGAGCATTAAATCTTCTAATCTAAACCATTGAAAATGATCTTAGGGTTGAGTAAATATTTAAACTTGGAATATAGGGATACTGCAGTTATATTCTTTTGTAAGAAAGGTGAGTGGCTGAGAGTATATCATGGGATGCATAATGCATTTCCTCCCCTTTCTGAGGAGGATTTACAATTCAGAGTGATGCTGAGTGCTTTATCAGTGAAGAAAGAGTGTATTGATTGCACACTATAATGAATGAAGGGATAATGCATTGTGTGAACACTTCTAAGCAAACTGTTACTTTGCCTTGTTATAATGCAGCAGTTGCAATGCTTGTGTCATGAGACTCAATGGCACCATTTAGACTGAGCCCTGTGTCCGGGCGGTGTGAAGCTGCACCACCACTGGGGAAGCTCACTCCTAAGAGCCTGGTGCAAAAGAGGAACATGCCCACTGCTACCTCCCTTCAAAGGTGCAGCTTATTTACCCCTGCTGCACCAGTCCTACTCCTTTTAGGCTGGTCTGAAGAGGGGAGTGGTGAGGAGCAGCCAACACCATAGCCCTCTCCCTTTATGCACTGTGCATTTCCAGGGGGGAATAGAAAGGCATTACCTTGGACAGCTTGCACTGGGGGCTGTAGTTATGCCTGACCGTTAGGTAGGCTGTATGAAGGGGGTTCCATACATGCTCTCTGCCATTGCTAGATTTGGGTGAAATTTTTCACGATGAAACCTTTTCTCCCTAAAAATACAGATTTAAGTCAATTGAAATAGCTTGTGAATTTGGACCAATTTTGACAAATTTGTTTCAGTCGGAAACATAAGAAAAAAAAATCTCAGCAATATCAAAATGATTCATTTTGGGCATTTCTAAAACCGAACATTTCGACTTTTTGTTTTGGAGGGATGTGTTTCAGAATGTCCCTAAATATTGTTGAAAAAAACATTTTAAAATGTTTTTAAAACCTCAAAACTGAAACAAACATTTTTGTGTAGAGTTGACCAAAGCATTTTGGTTGACATGAAATGAAATCTTTTGACATTGTTTGATGGAAAACTTGGAAACATTTTCATTTCAAGTTGGCCCCAAATGATTTTTTTTATTTTTAATTTTCATTCACATCTGCATCTGCACCAAATATTCAGTTATTTAAAGAGCCCTAGCCATTGCACACCTCTGTAAGGAGCCAGGCAGAATCTGGCTCTAGGCAACAATTCCTCTTGTGTCCAGAGTAAAAGCGTCTGGCCATATGTAGATACCTTCACTTGCTTTATGTTCGGTTTCAGTTTAACAGCCAAAGTCCCTATGGATTTGGAATTCTACATCCAATATCTTATATTCTTTTTATATTGGCCTCTAAGAAGCTTGAAACTGGTAAAGCAGCAGCAGTTTAAATTATTATTGAAGTGCTTTCTCCTCCCTCGTGTGTGTTTTCATATTTAGCATTACACTATGGTGTGCTTAATTGTTGGATTGCTGGCCTAGATTTCCTTTTGGGGGGTTGATGCACTCTAACCTGGACAAATACCTATTAAATGCATTTAAATTTGTACTTATGTTTATTTTGAGGGAAAACTAGCTTTCACGTAAATCATTGCTTTCCTCCTCTCCTCCCCCCTCCCTTTAAATCAGCTTATTCTTTACATATTTGGAAAACGTGCTTCACTGATTTCAGTTGTTTTTTCCTGCAGCCTGGAAGTCATATAATGACAGGCATGTACCATTTAGTTTGCATAACATGGCACTGTTTCATAGCATATGTTTGGATGCACGCTTCTAATGTATTCTCTTTACTTTTGAGATTATCGGAAACCAATTTCCTGACAACAAAGGAGGGACCCATGGTAGTTTGCACATTTCTATTTACTGTGTTACCCTTGAGAAATCCTTCACACGCTTTAAGCAGCAGTGTTAAAAATAAAATCAGTGAGCTATCAAAAATAGAGCAGCAACTTGTGCACTCTGTTCATTAGTGTGTTTCATGGCTCTCCATGTTGGATTATGGAACATTAAATATTTTAAACTATGGAAGGAAAATCTTGGGTTTCATGTTAAATCCTGATGCCCTGAGTGATGAATTAAATTATGTAGTATTTTGTGATGCATACATGCTCAGAGTTTGATTAAAAATGCATTATTTTGCATTGTTTCAAACTCACTTCTCATTAAACTAACTCATCCTTGAGAAAACAATTTAATAGGTTTTTCAAGTAGTAAATCTAAAATGCTGTCTTTTGAACGTTTATAGTATCTGGTCGAATTCAGCTACAAACCTGCTTTCTCTTTCCTTATAACATTAATGTAGAGAAACTCTTAAATGCATTTGAAGAGCTTTTTCTATTTGCCTGAAATAAATGAACTGTGGTACTATCTACTGAATGTTTTATAGGACTAAGTTTTTTTACTTTTAAAGCTATAACTTTAAAAGCAAAATGTATCAAGTACTATACAATACCTCCTTGTGACCCTCCAAATATCTCAGTATTGATTCTGGCTTATATTTATGACTTTCTGCACTTATAGACTTGCATATTTGTCTCCATACATAATAATGACTATTAAATACAGTATTGCAAAACTAATATTACATTCTTACTGTAAATACAGACACACAACACATTCATTGTATAGCATAACTAGTGTATTGGATTATACATCCGTCTTCCAAACGAGAGAATCTGAATTGAAATATCTATTCTTTATTTTTTTAGTCCTACAAAAAAGAGGATTTAATTCATTTTATTGCTTGTTTGGATTGGCTGCAGTTGTTGTTCCTCATTGCTTAATTACCAACATTTATTTCTTAATTAGGAACATTTATTACTGCTTTAAAAATGTTGTAGGCACTGACAGAGCAAAAACTGACAATAACAATAACCATGGCAATAACTTTTAGCCAATATGTAATCTGTGCTTGATGGGTGTGTGTAATTGATTAAAAATTGCTTTCAGCTGGTAACAATAAAAGGATACACCATGCTCCATCTATCTGTCACTACAGCTTTCTATTGACTTTTGATAATCTGAGGGAGCATTGCAATAACACAGAATGCCAATGCATCCTTTTAAATGAGTATCCCTATATGGTTATGTAATATGAAAGTGTCGTCACTGCAAGCTTCCTTATCAAGTCTCCATTTTTGTGATAAATGAATGCTGGCATAAAATTTAAGTGGCAATATTGCTTGTTAAATGGAAGATATTTAAACAAATCAGAAAATGGTATGTGTGGAGCTTCCATGATTCTGTATTAATCAGCAAGGACACATCTGTAATAGTTTTGTGACAACATAACCTTTAGTCCTGATTGAAAGCAATCTGCACTTTCCATATATATATATATATATATATATATATATATATATATATATATATATGCAACTGATTATTTGCTAATTAAAGAGGCCTGTACAAAATACTGTTCATAGCCTTTTCCTGTAGCTAGACCCTATGAACATTCTCAATATCCTTTCCTTTCTATGTGAACCAGAGGTACCCAACAAGTGATCCTTATGCATAAATAAGATTGGAATGAGTGCAAACTCAGCTTCCTACTCTCACTAAAGGACATATCTCACTTTACTGATTCAGTTCCTAATCCAAAGCCAATGAAATCAATAGGTGTCTTTCCAATGACTTCACTAGGCTTTGGATCGTGCCCCTCATGACCTATTCAACCAATTAACAAGGTCTAATTCAATAACGTTAACCATGGTAAAATTTGAATTTTACAGCCAATAAGCAAATTAAGAGTTCCCCTGTCCTAGAATAAGAGTATAAAAGGAGAGAGAAGGCTATTTCTTAGCTTACTAACATTATTTTGTCATTGTCATTTAGCTAGGAACCACTATAAGAATATTGCTGTGTAGTTGATAATATAGTTTACCTGGGGAATGTACCCTAGGAAGCAACATTATATACAGAATAGTCTATTTAGACAAAATGTCTTCATATATAAACATTAATCAAAATGCAGCCTGCCACCTCATCTCTTTTGCAGTCTTAGAAAAATGGAATATTAAGGACGTTAATGTAAAATATATAGTGCCCTAATTCTGATAATATAGCTACAGTAAATGCCTCTGAATAATGGCCAATGAAAAAAGATTGGATGGAACAAGTATTTGCAGCTTCGTACTCTACTTGTCAAAGGGGAATAGTTAAATTAATACGTTAGTCATTGCAGATGAAAGAGAATCTCTTGAATTCTTCCATTGCAGTAGCATATCCCTCTAAGAAATGCTTTTGCTGAAGTATCTCTGTGCTTGTTGACAAGGTCCCCCACAAGAGGCTACTAAATAACTAGTAGTCATGGGGTGAGAGACAAAGTATTGTCACGTATCAAAAACAGGCAAAGAGACAGGAAACAGAGTCAGGGACCTACAGCCAACCAAGGCCCAGCTCATTGCCCTCAGCTGATTGTTAATGAACCTCAGTTCATGAATCTAGTCTCCTGACACTGCCAATTGTCTTTCCTCAGCCGCCACCACCACCAGTGGGATTGCCCTGGGTTTTCTGCATGTCAGATGTGCAAAAACTTTAGATTACATTTTCACTTCTGCTTGTTTTTGCACAGAATATGGTGATTTAGCCCAATAGCAGTTCTACTTAGAATAGCGTTTATTTATTTGTTTAAAATATGACTAAATGATAAAAAGATTATGGCTGAATTGTAATCCGCTCTCACAATGTTTTCCTGATTCTCATCACATTTGGCGTGGGTTCGTTTTTGTTTTAAAGTTCCAGCTCCTGGAGGCAGCCAATTATGTGAGACTCTGAGCTTCCGTTTAAACAGAAAACAAGTAAATTTTTTTTTATCCTCGTGGTTGCAAAAAAAAAAAGAAAGAAAGAAAGAGCCTGAAAAACTGAACTAACTGCACCCTAAACTCTCAGAAACTGGATGGCAAAGAAAAAGAAAGCAAAACTTTTATATTAAAAAATAACCCCCAAAAAACCACACTGTGACAGATTTGTTACCAATCTGCCTGAGGCGTGAGTTGATCAGGCTGAGGCCAGAGGATCTTTCGGGGAGGAGATGACAAAACACGCCAAGTGTCTAAGTTTTAAAGCTTTATTAATAAAATAATAAAATAACAGCGGAGAGTGATGGGTGCTCCCCACGTCACTCAGAGGAAGGAAGAAAGCGTTAGTGCCCCAAACCCTAACCCACTTTCATACTCACACATGCTCTACCCGAGGCTGGCCAAGCCTGGGTGTAACGTAAGAAGAAGAGGGGAAAGGGTGGACGGAAGTTCTGTCCTGGGCCCAGGTCGTCCGGGATCCTCTGCGATCTCCGAATTGCTCCGGCCCTCAGGAGGGTTTTTAAGTCCAGGGTTCCCTTTGGGGGTGTTTCATTCCGCAACCTCTGTTCCTGATGTTCGTTGTACCAGTCAAAACCGGCTCTCTGTGGTCTCCTCAACTGTCCCAAAACACACCGGCTAGACTTTGTTGTCCTCTTTGTTTCCCTCCGTGCTGGCCTTCACTTGTCTCGCTCGTTATGGGCTGCCTCTGCAGGTTTGTTCAGCTGCATCTTCCTTTCTCACAGCTGGTTGATGAATTCCGGGCCCCTCTCTTTCTTGGCAGGCAGCCGAGAGTCAGATGTGTGTTGTGGCCTTGAGCGGGCTGGAGTCAGCGTCTTATCTTTGGGCCTAGCAGGAGCGTGGAGTTAACCCGTTCTCTGCTCTCTTCCTTCTTCCCCCTCTGGCCTCTCACGACCTGCAAAGGAATCTTCCAGTCCACACTCACTCATACTTTTGACCCTTCCCAAAATGCCCTGCGATGCTTGCAACAGCGTTAGCAATATACAGTGCTGATCTGCCTTCCCCAGGGGACCCCTTGAGGGAGGGGTGTGACAACACCTCATCATCATCTTTAAACTAATCTCATGATTTCCTGGGGAATGGTGCATATTGTTTTAATGCATTTGTATCTCAGAAAAAGTACTGTAGTATTACTAAGAATCAATTTCTTCTTTCTCACAGTATTTTGCCTTTGGAGTGCCCAATTGTGCATCCCTTACATATGTTAGTGAGCAATTATGTATGTTAGTAGACCATTGAAATTATTGAACAATTACTCACATGAGTAAGTACTCATCAACGTAAGAATTACAGAGTCAGGCCTGAATACTTCTAAATGTTCCAGAAGCATCTCAGCAGCTCTCCTGCTTTGAGTTATACACACGTATAATAGCAGAGATTATTTTGTCAATATTTTCATTCATCTCTGCTTCCTCAGGCATAATGGAAGCTGCCTGCACCAACACAATTTTCTTTTCAAAATTACAAATGTGTCATTATAATTGTAGCTCCATCCCCTTTATTATTTGTGCATGGAGTGGAAGTAGTCGCACATTTGTTAGTTTTTTTTTTTTTTTAAATGATGCTGCATATCTGTTTAACACGTGACTTGAGCTGTAGAAAACAGCTGCTAATTTTTTGGGCAAGATTTCAAAATAATTGTAGTTCTGCAGGTTTCAACAAGGACTAATTTTTCATGAAAAAATTTTGCCAGAAATTTTCAGGTTTTTTTTTCAACTTATCATTTTCCCCTCTTTGCTAATGAAAAGGAGTAGAAGAAAGGGAGGAAACAAACAAAAATATTGAAAATAAAAATGACAGCAATATTTTATTGTAAAAAAAATGGAGAAATATTTTTGGGGTTTTTTGTTTGTTTTAAGAGAGGCCATTTTTCATTAAAAAAATTTTAAACAAAAATATGTTGGCCAGTTCTACTTGAGAGGATGGAAGACTATATTTATTGACTTTTGCTCTCTTTCCCAATTTATTCTTGTGTGATATCTAACTGCAGGATGCCATTAAGGGAGTTAGACACTAATTCTGCAAATACTAACCCACATGCTTACCTTTGCTACCAGAGTAGCCTAATCAATGAGTAACTCATGGTAGTAAAGTTAAGCATGTGCAAGTTTTGGCATGATTGGAAGCTTTGAGTGATATATTCATGTGGCATGCAAAGTTTTGGAAATCTGTCTGTCCAGAGTTTTTTTCACTACTGCTCATCACCAGAGTAGCTGAGTGCTTAATGTAAGTATTAAGTTTCAAAATTTCCATTTTTAGGTGTTTTCTACAGAGATTTTAGATGAGAGGATATAGAAGTTATCATATTTCAGTTGTCTGTGAAGACACTTTGTTTCAGGCACATTAAAATCAAAGAGGTATATTCTCACCTCTCTGATAGAGATTTATGTGCATAATAACATTACTAATAAAAACTTACATTTATATAGCTTTATCACCCTGAAGCATCCCCAAGTGTTTTATCAGACTATTGTATACACAATAGAAGAATCACTTAATCTGTCACTGAAATGCAGCCACCTCAATTGTTAAAAGCAGTTAACCATGTGCATCCTTTCAGAGCAAAGAGAGACTGAACAATTCTAGCTTTTTAATCTTCAGGGAGTGATACCGTTTGGTAAATGATTTATTAATAAAATAAGAGAGATTCTGCTTGAGCAAAGGATCAGCACAAGGCCTTTGAAGCACTTAAGTGGGATTTCAGTAATGTATAGATCAAGGGTAGGCAACCTATGGCACGCGTGCCAAAGGCGGCACGCGAGCTGATTTTCAGTGGCACTCACACTGCCCGGGTCCTGGCACCAGTCCGGGGGGCTCTGCTGCTGGCCTAGGGTCCCGGCCACTAGCCCGGGGCTCTGCAGCCGCCCCCAGCTGTGGCCCACTGGCCTCAGCCTGGGGCAGTGAGGGGTGCAGCTCAGCACCCCCACCTTAAAAATTGTTCCAGTGCCACTGTACTGGGATATTTTAAAGTCCTGATTTGCTGCTTACATCACTATCACACCACACGGAACAGCACACTGCGTTTGACGTTGTGCGTGCCGTCTGTCGTGATTTTTTTTTTCCACTGTAAGTTGAGGGTTACATTTGACAATGTCAGCTCCTAAGAAAGCAAAGTTAAATGTCCGTTCATTTCAGCCTTTTTGGACAGACACATTTGGATTTCTTCAAAAGAAGGACCGTGCTGTTTGTGCTTTCGTGTTTCGTTTGAAAATGTTGTCGAACACTTGATGTGTGACAAACAACACTTTCACAACAGAGAGAACCTTTCTTGATGAAGCAGACAAGACTGAATTGCTCAAAAAGGGAGTAGCAGGATATGAGAAGCAAAGCAGTGTTTTTAAATGCTTAAGTGTAAGTAAAAAAACAAGCCACAGATGGAAGTTACAAGATTGCACAGTGCATTGCAAAAAACGGAAAGCCATTTACAGATGGGGAATATATAAAGTTTTTTTCAGCAGTTTGGAGGTTTTGTTCAATGATTTGCCAAATAGGATCATATCTTTATCTAGAATAAAAGAACTGCCTGTCTCTGCCAGAACAGTTGAGAGACGCGTAAGCAAAATGGCAGAAAACATTAACGAAAAGCAGACTACTGCATTAAAAGACACAGCGGTGTTTAGTGTTGCAGTTGATGAGAGCGTGGATATAAATGATATTCCACGTTTGGCAGTTGTTGCAAGATATAGTGCTTCCAATGAAATCCAAGAGGAACTTCGTTGCCTAAAACCCCTGGATGGCACAACAAAGGGGGAAGATATAGTGGAAAGTTTTGTAAACCATTTTGAAGAATGAGGAGTTGACATCAGAAAAATATTGTGTGACAACAGATGGTGCTCCTGCCATGGTCGGAAAACAGAAGGGATTTGTAAAGTTACTTGAAGATCAAATTGGCCACCCCACAGTCAAATTTCACTGTATCAACCAACAAGAAAACCTGTGTGCTAAAATTTCTAATTCAGAGCTTAATAATATGATGAATATATTGGTATGAATTGTGAATTTCCTTGTTGCTCCATCTGCTTTGACTCACAGACAGTTTCAAGCACTGCTAGAAGAGATGAACAGTGCTTATAACGACATTCCACTTCACAGCAACATTCGGTGGCTAAGTCGTGGCAAGGTTTTGGTGTGCTTTGTAAACTGTTTTGATGCAATCAAGGCCTTTTCGTTGGAAAAAGGACAAAACTACCCCGAATTGGATGACAAATGTCTGTGTAAGCTCATGTTTCTAACTGACATCACCACTCACCTAAACGAATTCAACCTCTGTCTCCAGGGTGCAGGGCAAATGGTTCTGGATCTTTATGAAGCCTGGAAGGCATTTGTTGTAAAAGTAGCAGTTTTTTCTCAGGCTATTCGAACTTTGACTTTCCGCTACTTCCAACAAATAAAAGAGCTATCAACACATTGCACTGTCAGTGTCAATGAGATTGGAATGTACATGCAAGAACTGGAATCAGAATTTTCTGACAGATTTCAAGATTTCCAGCGATTTGGCCAATGCTTTCTTTTCTAATTAAACCTGAAAAGTTCAATGAAAGCGACTTGGATTTGTCTGTATTTCAGTGAATGGGTGTTGAAGATTTTGAAATGCAGCTCATTCAGCTAAAAAGCTCAGAATTGTGGGCATCAAAGTTTGGAGATCTGCGGAGCGCACTTGAAGCTACCGAGAGAGCTCATGGGGCCTCTATTCTGACCTGCTGGACATCCCTGCCAGTGAAATTTAACTGTTTGAAGAAAATTGTGTTTGCAATGCTTTCAGCATTTGGATCCACATACCTGTGTGAACAGGTATTTTCACACATGAAATCTGTCCTCTGTCCCTCTCGGAGCCGGTTAACAACCGATCACTGAGAAGCCTGTGTGCAGCTTAAAGTATCCAAATACATGCCAGACATTGGAAAACTCAGCAAGGAAAAGCAAGGGCAAGGATCACACTAAACTGATAAGATCTGCATTTTAATTTAATTTTAAATGAAGCTTCTTAAACATTTTTAAAACCTTATTTACTTTACATACAACAATAGTTTAGTTATATATTATAGACTTATAGAAAAAGACCTTCTAAAATTTTTAAAATGTATTACTGGCATGCGAAACCTTAAATCAGAGTGAATAAATGAAGGCTCGGCACACCACTTCTGAAAGGTTGCCGATTCCTGGTATAGGTTATGTGCTGGTCCTATGCCCCGGGGTCAGTTTCCCATTATTTCATTTATCTTGGCTTCCCAAACACTGAGGACTAAATTCTGCCACCATTATTCCCACTAAGTAGTACAGTCCTTGTTTACTAGTCTCTTTGAAATTAATGGGCAAGGTATCTCTCATCATGAGTGAAGGTGCAGGATTTGTTCCAGGAAAACAAAGAAACCTCTGTCTGTTGCAGTTGATAACATGCTCATGCCTCAATACATACTGTATTTCAGTAGATGAGTTATTCCTGTGTATTTTTATTGGAATACCTTGGGCTTGTTTTTCTAATAACATTTTGTCAATAAAAGAAAGAGACTGCATTTTGTGGAGAGAGAGAACATTTCATAGATAGCTACGGCATACACTCATTTTCAGTATTGGGGTGGAAAATAACCATTAAGAGTTAATCTCCAGTACAGTACTGATGACTCCTACAAATGCACTATGTTATTTTGCACTGTTAAATTATTGTCAGGTAAAACATTACTCTGGTTGAACAGCAAAGGTCATCTCGAGGGCTCTTGATCTTTTTTTGTTCTCCATAACATTGTCAGTGGCAGACCCTAGTTTGGGAATCAACTCAGAATTTTTTTTGCCCCAGGCAGATGGAAACTGAATGCATCATGAAAGTTATTTGATTGTTTGAGCTTTTTTCTGTTCAATGTTATCTGCATCACATAGGAAACGTAGGTCACATTTAAGAGTCACTACATTAAAGATACCTATAGACGAATAAGATTGAGACTTGTGATTTAACTAATAAATTCTTTTTGTTTAGTTGAGACCAGCAGCAGCTCCAGGCACCAGCGCACCAAGCACGTGCCTGGGGCGGCAAGCCGCGGGGGGCGCCCTGCTGGTCCCTGCGAGGGCGGCAGTTAGGCAGCCTTCGGCAGCTTGCCTGTAGGAGGTCCGCCGGTCCCGCGGCTTCGGCGGCAATTCGGCGGCGGGTACGCCGAAGCCGCGGGACCGGGGACCTCCCGCAGGCATGCCGCCAAATCCACGGGACCAGAGACCTCCCGCAGGCATGCCGCCGAAGGCCACCTGACCACCATGCTTGGGGCAGCGAAAAAGCTAGAGCCGCCCCTGGTTGAGACCACCTTTTCTCTCTCCCCCTCCACCATTGCCTTTAAAATCCCTGTGTGTGTAGATATAAACAATATATTTTACTAATTTATTTTTTAACAAAGAATTAGGCCATAAAGTGAGTTCTAAATATAGGGGGCCCTGCAAGGAAGAAGATGCAAAAACTATAGCAGTAAACCTCTAACTAACAAGGGCCTCGAGTTCTCTAATATCCAGATGTTTGTTCAGAAATATGATTCTAATATTAAGAGATTCTTTGCAAGTCATAAGCGATTTCCAAAAATTGCCTCGTGGGCCAATGTCCCACTGACAAAGTACAGTGGAGAAAGGCCGGAGTGTGCCTGTCACCAATGCAGCTGTTAGAGAATTCTTGTCTAAAATAAAATCCATGAAATCTGAGATGCAAACCACTTCCAGGCAATTCATAAAAGAATCAGAAGAACTTGCTGATAGTGACTGATGTCAAACAGGGTTAAGTGAACTTTTCCATGTACTGACTGAATGCTGCTAAGAATCGTCATGTGGCTGAAAGCAAAGAGATTGACTTGGAGTTTACAATGGCTGATTGGGAGTCCTCAGCACCTGGCACCTCAGTGTCCTACAGTTCTTGCTTTGTCCTTAAGCTTTCTGCTAGTTTCCTCAGAGTTTTAAAGTCTGCCCTCTGAAAACTTTGGCCGCACTGTGTTGCCTTTAGGGGACTCAACATGATATGGAACTTAATGGTGCTGTGGAGACTTCTACCATGCATCAGAGTGCCTCCATTTTCCTCTTGTATGATTGCCTTAGAACCACATCTGAAAAAGCTGTTAACAACTTGTTTATGCCAAGGCAAGTGATCTGGAAAGCAGTGTGTGCCACCAATAAGTTACTACTTTAAACTGCGCCCTGGTGTGCCATTCAACCAGTGTAAATATGTAGAAGGGTACTTAAAATTACCCATAATAATAACAAAGGTGCACCATAACATAAAAAATCCTATTTAGCCTTTAGCCATACTTTGGGTATAACTAACACTGCAGAGGAAGAGCTGGATGAACTAGTTCGAGTAAACAGTTCATTTTAAGGCCCAGATTCTGAGCTGTGGCCAAACACAAAAGTGGCTAACTAATCCTGCGGGTATCTGGCTGCCAGGCTGACCCCTGGGATAAAGTTGTCCCCCTCAAATCCATGCAGAACACTGCTGTTCTCTTTTTGCTCTTCTAGCCCAGACCTGAAGAACAGTTCTGTGCATGCTCAAAAGCTGGTCTCTCTCACCAACCAAAATTGGTCCAAAAAAGATATTACCTCACCCACCTTATCTCTTTGTCCTGCCATTCTTACCATGCCACCCCTTTCTTTGAATCTGTCCACTGAATTTTCCTTCTCAGCCACGTCAAACAGGCCTCTTGTCCTTATCTTTAAAGATCTTCATACTTCAGCCATGCCTTACCTTACCTATTATAGTGTTGTTGACTGCTGCCTTTAATCCGCCAATGAAGTGAGCTTTTATCACCCATTATTCTACTTCTGCCATAAGCATTGTCGTGTTTTCTTCTATTCTAACACTTATGCTTGGAACAAAGTTCTTGAAAAGAACCCATAAAATCACTACCTCCTTAAAGTCTCCTCTCCCCACCCCAATATACCTCTTCTGTGACTCTAGTCCTACACTCAAGCAAGTGTTAGAAAATATCAATATTTTTAAAATCCAAAAAAACTGAGATCAACAAGACATGAGCTCAACAGCACAGTTCTCTCCCTTGCCTTTATTTACATCTAACCCCTCATCTATACTTAGATTGTAAACTATAAAAGGCTTATTGTTTATTTCTTTTATGATGACCACAAGTGTGAAAAACATGATTCACATGAAGCATGCAGAAGACAAGTCCCTACAAAGTTTCCCAATCCCAAGTGATAGATTTGCTGGTCATGTGAAGAGAATACACTTTGCACCAGAAACTTGAGGGGTGTGGTATTTAATTCCTTACCTTGCACATGTGTACATTTACAGTGCCTATCACAGCTGGGCCCTTGAGCTGAATGGGGCCTCTTGGTGCTAGTGCAATGCTATGGCAATATCCTGCAATATCTTTATCAAATCATACTGTAATAAGTTTATGTATCATTATGGGCCAGGAGCTATATGTAATTCCATGGTGGAGGATGACCACAGCCCTTCAGGAATTAAGAGCAGTCGGGGGGGTGATAACACATCCAGAGAAGTACCACCACCTGGAGAAGCTCACATAGCTAGATTCTCCAGAGACCAACAAAGAAAGGACTTTTGGATAAATAGTCTGAGTTTAAACTGACTCAGAGCCTTCTTTCTGATCCAGCAAACGGACAGGACCATCTGTCAAAGGGGGGCCCAGTTCCTCCTGGGAAGGGTTGGAAGGACTTTGACCTACTGACACCCCATAAGACTGATGTGTTGATCTCTGGTGAGCTTTCAGAATTTGTATAGGACTTCTATTGTTTTTAATACATTTTCTCTGTAATGCTTTCACCTGAAGAATAAATGTGCTTGCTTATAAAGAGCTGTGTGTCTGCTCATAACTGCTGGCAATTACCTTATTCACAGCCTTTGAGGAGAAAGCAGAGCACAAACGCTGGCCTGTTTAGGCAGTTTGACCCACTGTGAGTATCACAGTGTATGCAGGGAGCTGTGCCACCTGGCAAAACCCTGTTTAGGAAGGAAAGACACAGAGGTCTCTATCCTAGAGTGGTGATGACTGAGAAGCCAGGAGCCTAGAATGGGTGCTCTTGGTGGATCACGGAGGAAGATTACAGGTGCAGTTGCCTGAACTGTGACAAATGCTATTAAATAACAGGCAATTTAATATTTTTTTAAAATGTAAAGTGTGGACATAATCATTTTTCCTGTAGGCACTGCTGTAGAAGATACCTTTTAGGAATATTTTTTTTAAATGTGTTGACCTGTCCTCATAGTTGCCTTTAAAGCACCTAGCACCGATGCTGTGTAAATAATAAATAAAAGTGACAGCAAATTAGACATGAACGCTCAGTTGTGTATTCTTTGCAAAATGAATGAATGATACCACCTCCCATTATATCTATAGATACAGATATAGATAGTTGTACATCTGATACACTGAGAGTCTATATCTAAGTAAATAATAATTTTCCTTTAGTACAGCTTTGGATAAGCAATGTATGAAACAGTGTCTGCTGGGTTTTTTTAAAGATAAGCTTGATACAAATACAAACATTCTAAGGACTAGAGGGAATGATTTAAGGAGGCATATTAAGGGAATTTAACACATCCACGTCTTCTGAAAAGAAGGAACAAGGCAATATAATAGCAATCTAAAAATACTTAAGTGGTAATAACATAAGAAGGTGAGGGATTATTGAAAATGGGTGAAGTTGTTAGAATAAGGTTTAATGGCCTGAAACTAAAAGGAGTTAGATATTAAGAAAGCATTATTAACAGTGATGTTATTTAGACAATGAAACGATTTGGCAAAAGAGGTTGTTAAGATGTGTCAATAGTAGCTTCTCTAAAACACTGCAAAAAATGCATGCAGACTGGTCCTGCATTCTGTAGAGAGCTAGACTACATGATGCAGGAGGTGCTTTTCAGCTCTGTAATTTTTGGTGCTCACACACAGCACCTACAAGGGGTCACAGGGTTTGCAGTACTAAATAGTGAAGATCTCTATGGCATGCAGTTGCTAATAGCCACATGTTACTAGTAGGCACAATGTGCGTAGTATTTTTAGATGTGCTCCCAAACAAAAATGTGAAGTTGGTCCCTGTCCTCCGTCACACAGCTGTTTTCCAACCTTCCCCATATTCCACATCTTCTTTCCACCCCCATTTCTACCCCTTCTCCCCTCCCATGTGCATCCTCCAGTGCATGCAGATGCCATTCACCTCCATTCCCAGGACCAGCATCACCAGGAGGCAGGCAGGCTGACAGCAGTGTGTTTCTTGGTGTCCATGAAGAACAGGAGAGCTGCAGCCTTAAAATGTGAATGGAGGGGCTAGAGCTCCTCTCTCTTATCCAGAGGGTAACCTGGGGAATGTCTTCCAAAGGGAGCTAATGGATCATCGTCCTCTCCCCACCTCACAGTGAAGTAGGGTGCATCAGGCTATGTCTTTCCCTCTCCTCATCCTCAGGGAGGAGGCTAGGGCAGGGCCCTTCCTCTCCTTTGCAGGGGGCGGAAGGTAAACTTTGATTTTGGCAGGGTGAGGGAGTTGTGATCTGTGCTCCACTGCTGCTCTCAGTGCTGCTACTTGCATCTATCAGGACGCTGTATTGCGCACACCAGCCAGAAGCCATGGTCTGTGTCTCAAAGTTCACTCTTGGAGCCTACCCCTGCTGCTCATACAGCCAAGCAATAGTGCCTCAGAGCCTCAGGAGTGCAGGTTATACTAAGCAGGTAGCCACCTATTAAGGTCCTTAATTTCCACTGTATAAATCTACCTGTTAATTGGTAAATACCTAAACTGATCAATCCACCTCAGAAAACAATCCCCCCTGTAAAACGTTATTGTATAAGGTGGTGGTGTTTTTGAGATAATTATCACAAGGAGCTGCCTAGAAAGATTCTGTTTTGCTTTTGTTTTCTTGTGGCACTAAATGAGTGTAAGAAAACTGAACTCTCTCAAAATAACGCTATCTATCTTAGGTTTCTGCCTGCGGAGAATTTTTAGGGCTGAGTTATAAATAAACATGAACTTTATTATGGAAAGGCTTGCAGTCCCATAATGGTGGTGATGTTAGCAGGCACCAGTACAGTATCTTCACAAGGGGATGCAATGAATTTGCTTCTCTCCTTCAAACATGAGGAGCTGGTAAAATATGTTTGAAGAAAAATCTATTTCTAGCTTAATGCTTTTGTACCTTAATAGATTTTTTCCCCGAGTTTCAGTTACCTCTCGTCAGAAGTACTTAACAGTGACTATATTTTGTAGTGGTTTTTTCCCCCTCCATATACAGAGCTTGGTTTGGTTCCTCTGCAGCTGAAGAGAAACTGTGCAACGGGTGGGATAAATAATTTATACATCTTTAATACTGGAGTGGTAAGTTATTCCTTAAAGGCCAGCATTTCATAACTTCTTTTTTATGCCTGAACTGACTTCTCTTCACGAACTGAGAAGCTTTCATGAAGCACGCAACCCACTATCTCACTTAGGTCTGGTACCACTTAAAACAACATAGGTGAGTGTCCTCTCTCTCTCTCTCTCTCTCTCTCTCTCTCTCTCTCTCTCTCTCACATAAATATATAACTCGGTCACAGAATTCATATTCAATAATATTTTACTAGCACTGGCATATATCAGGATGCGGTGTCATCTATATTAAGGTTCCCCATGCTTTCCCATTCTGAAGGACCAGTTTTAATTTCTCATAGCTTTCATAATGTTATACTCTTTTGGTTGAAATGTAGTATGCTTGCTTTCAGTTTTATCAAAAGCATACCAAATAGAGCTGTTTTCAAGCATGGAGAGAGTGGGCTTTTGTACTAACAAATAGTATTTGTTTGTAGAATTGTTTTAGCCATGTTGGTCCCAGGATATTAGAGAGACAAGCTGGGTGAGGTAATATATTTTATAGGACCAACTTCTACAAGCTTTCGAACTACACTCAACTCTTCTTCAGAATAGTATTTGTGGCTTTTTTTTTAAGTCGTATCTCTCATCTGAGATATTAGAGCTAAAAACATGAAAATGCCTAGATTGTAAATGTGCCTTTTGATGGTTTGACGAAAATAGGTTTTGATTTTGGTCAGGTGACAAGGAGTTAAAAAACATACTTCACATGTGCATGATGATTTTCAAAATAATACAAAACCATCTGTCGATGTTCTCTTGGCCTGGCTCATGTATACCTGTATGGATAGAGTGGGTGGAGACACTGTATAGAAGCTCGTTCATTATTCCATTGGATTTACACAAGTGTGCATAAGAAAACTGAGTGCAATTTCAGTTTTAAAGTGTAAGAATTGGTTGAATATGGTCTGCAAAGATTTGTACAGTGTGGGGAAAAACTGTATCTAGAGGTTTGAAGGTACCCTGCCTCCTTCCATTTGGTAAGTGAAGTTGTGAATGAAAGTCTTTCCATATGTAGTGTACAGAAGATGGGTATAGGCAGGCCTCTCCATCTGCTTTCCCTAGAACTCCTCTCCCTAATGCAGGGCAGAATACCCTCTGAAAGCCCTCTAAATAGCATAGGCCCCATGGTGTGCTGGCTTGCAGGAGATGTGCCCAAATCAGCACCCTTGCTTGTATGATGTATTTGGCAACAGATGCTAGAAGAGAGGAGTTTTCTGTTCCTTTCTGTAACATCAGGAAGCTTTTACTACAAAGGGCATCTCATCCAGCCCTTTGGGTCATCCTAAACTGTGCCCACCACAACAACGTAGGGCAAGATTTGTCAGCATGTGACATGTGTTCACAGTTTAGTACAGGAGGTAGTGTAAGATTATGTTGATTATAAATTCTGAGATTAAGAGTTTAAGTTCCTTGCTTATTAGTAGACACAAAGCAAGGGGATTAGTACTGTATGACAAATAATTATTTCTAAGAATACTTAGGAAGTTGCCATCCCTTGATGTTCCACATTAGAGTAGGCTACAGCTAGCAAAATATTTCAGTTGAATATTAAATTTGCTGCAAATTTCAGTTTTAGGGCAAAAACTATTTGAAAATCATTTTGGCCAAATAAAAAATGAGTGGGGTTTTTTTTTAAGTCGAATGGTTTTGAAACAAGCGTTTTGCTATCTTGTTTCTAATTTTGACATGTCCCTTTTTGTTTTGATATGTCCCTCTGAAATCTCGTTTGGAAAATAACCATTTCATTTTGAAATTCAAAACAACCTTGGAAACGTTTTGGTTTACTCGAACAAAATGTTTTTGGTTTTCCATTTTGGTGAGGGGAAAAAAGCCCAAAAACTTCAGTTTAAGTTAAGACAAACCAAAAGATCAGTTATATGTTCACCTGCAGCGTAACAAAGTTCTGACCTCCAAACAGCTAATGTTAAGCCTCTTTGTTCAGTACCTTCTTAATGTAATAATGTTGGGGTCTATTCTCCCCTGGACGCAATTTAATTGACATTAATGGGAGAAGTGCAGACACATCATGGGGTGAACGAGTCCATCTGATATCAGTGAAACCATACCCAGCACAAATGGGCATTTATACCAGTTCAAGATCCGGCCTTAGATTTTAACAGCATGTGACACTTAATATTTCCCATTCACTTGTTTAATTAAGTTCTTTCATTACTTCAATTCCCACCATTCTACTTCTTTTCACTAGTGAGTCCTCACGTACTTCAAGATTTATCTCTGTTCTGCCTTTGTTACTTCTCTTTTTCTCAATGTAGATATCTCCATAGTTGTTAATTCTTTGTATTCTAGTAGCACTCAAAATGTGCTACACTACATGCACACAAGAAAAACGGTCCTTGCCCCTGAAAGGTTTCAGTCTAAGAAGACAAGCATGGAGGGTGGTGGTGAAGAGTATAGTCAAAATAGGCATATTTTCTGTGTATATTATGTATATTGGCTGTTTTTTATTAAGTAGTTACATATCCAATATACCCAACTGCCCCCTCAATCTCTCAATCATTAATTGTCCATTTTGTTGTGGGTGTCAAAAAATGTTAGCGCTCTCATTGCATATTAGACATAAACTCATTGGAGTAGCATTAGTTGGTATCACTCTGTTCAGAACTGGAACACCGATTCCCATCCATGCAGGGTATCTTGTTGCCCATACTTCCCATTCATCTTTGTAATTTAATTATTTCTAGTGAATTGACCTTTAGCTCCTTCCCAAACAGATCATTTGAATATTAAATTCTTCCCTTTTAGCTATTTCCCTTTCTTTCCTGTACTGTCTCCCGTTCCTAAATTAAACATCACCATCTGGTCCCTTAATCCCTCATTTACATCTTACTCTCTGGTCATGTTCATAGCCTTCATTATCTGTATGTGTATTTCCTTAACTTTGTGTAGATTGCTGAATGAAAGGCCTCCAACTCTAGTCACTTATATAGCTGTGTTTCACGACAATACTCTATTAATCTTTGATTAACCCATCCGAAGAAAACCATGCACAGCAAATTTCTGAGTTTTCTTCTGCAAGTTTTGGGGGCTGTAGAGTGTCCTTCAGGCCTGACTTTTAGGCTAGAGCACAGAATAGTAAACTAATCAGATTCAATCTCTGTCAGTATGATTTAGTAGGCTTACTAGTGTGGAAATCTTTATAACCTTCTCAGTTCTTCTAGCTATTTCTTATAGAGTGTTTTGAGCTGGATTACCCTAGACTGAGGTAGTGAATAGGCAATAGATTGGGGGCCAAATCTGGACTGCCAGATGCTTTTGAATGGACCGTGAAATCTTTTTATTTACTTATTATCATCGTTGTTGTTGTTTTTGTATTATTTTCTCCAGAGTCTGGACCTTGACTATATCTTGACCAATACATTTGGACCTTGACAAAAATAATTGATTTCCTCTGTCCTAGATACAACAAGGCACGTAGTTTTTATATGAGCAGATACAAAGAACTTTTAAACATTTATTATTTTTTTATTAAAGGTGCAATATGCTTTGTTCTACAGGACCTCTTTATCACTCAGCATGGAGGCTACACAACACACCTTGAATGAGCCAGCTGTTCAATATCTGTTTCATCCTAACTGTTCAATGAGAAGCCCCTCCCCCACTGTCTCATTCCTTGCACACGGTCCAAGATGTGCACTGAATGAGGCTGCAGAAAAAACAGTCTGTGGTCATGTAATTAAAGACTGTATCATAATGCATATGCACAAAGGGGTAGTTAATATTTCATGGGCAACCTTAACTCTGGCATTCTTCACTTTGTAACCTTAAAAGTCATTTAACAACAAGAATAGCCTAAGTTATTAGCTGGAAAAGCTTTTCTTTCCTAAAACCCTATTTTCACAATCAAAAGTGTTGTAAATGTTCATTTAGGGCTGACATTTTTCATCCTTTATCTCAGCCTAAAGGTGAATTCCCAGGGGATGGTTCAACAAAATTCTGCTTTTTTCAAGCTATCTGAGCATGGGGAAAAAGCACATGCCTTAAACAAAATGCTTATGGTGCAACCTCCTGCCCCCAAAGTCTTGCTTTTTGAACTGAGATAATTGAAAGTGGGTTAATTTTTAGACACCTTAGACAGTCATCAATAAGCGGTGTCTTTGTAAAGTCTGAAGAAAATTCGGTTCACATATAAAAGTCCTAAGTGATCATAAAATAATACTGACCATAGCTACTCCTTAACTGTCATGGGGATGTACCAATGAGGACAAACACCTGTTAGTATTTGAAAAATGGCTGTCAAAGCAGCAAGTTTATTAAATCAAAATACATTAAAAATGGTAGCCCAGAAGGCAGATGGTTCTGGCAGATGTTGAAAGGTTAGATGTGACAGTAAATCCCTTTACTGTTGCAAGCCTCCTTTTCTGTACTCCTAAAATAATGAGCAATGATGCTAATATTATTGATTTGAATTGTAGT
Organism: Emys orbicularis; assembly: GCF_028017835.1. Lineage (NCBI taxonomy): Eukaryota > Metazoa > Chordata > Testudines > Emydidae > Emys > Emys orbicularis. Next base: position 322,995,297 of record NC_088683.1, on the reverse strand, counting down.
GTCTAGGAATCCCGTGCTAGATGCTGTACGAACACAGAACAAAGACAATCCCTACCACAAAGAGCTTACCGTTTAAGTATAAGACTTAAAGGGTCAGCTTCATTGCCTAGTGGATTGGGAAGGCAGTGGTCCTGATGGCCAGTCCTGGGAGCCAGTGGAAAATGTTCATGCACCAGATCTACTGCAGGACTTCCACCAAGCTCATCCTGAAACGCCTGGGTTGAGGGCCCCTAGAAGTCGCCTCAGATGGGGGTGTGGGCAGTGCCATCAGGATGAGCTCCTTCAACTGATCCTGAGGACTAGCCAGCCCAGCCTCCAGGCAGCTTAATGAGCTCAGTTGTAAGACTGGCTGATTGTCTGACCCGCCTGATTGGCTGACGGGATCCAGCAGGCCTGTTTTGAAGCTCAGCAGCAGCTGCAATTGCTCCTGTGCCTGCATTGTTCCCAGCTTTGTTCCTGTCCTGCTCCATCCCTGCTTCCCTGCTGCGGCTCTGACCCTTGTCTCAACTCCTAGTTTCTGTCTCCAGCTCTGGCTCTTGGCTCCAGTTCCTGACTCCTGCTCCAACCACTAGGCACAATTGCCCATGCCCCAGTTGTGACAGGCTTGATATGGTCAAAGTGACAGGCTGAGAAAATGATCTTTGCAGTAGCATTCTGAATGGATATGAACAGGGCAAGACTGCATTTGTCCCGGCCAGAGAAGATGTTGCAGTGATGGAGGCATGAGATGATGAGAACCTGGATGAGAGTTTTAGCTGTGATGGAATCTTCTACTAAGCCCCTAATCTAGTATTGCTGCCAATGCCAAAGTCTAAACAAGCTACTGTGTCATGAAAGTTACTATTCCATGCTCTCACCTTCTTTGGTGAATGGAAAATGACACTAGCTATTATTATGGTTCATTCATATCACAGTCGTGTCCAGGAAATTCAGTTCACAAATTCAAAAGGCATAAGTGAGTGAGGATAATCAAAATGAAGCAATACTATGCATGGACAGCACAGCATTTTCCAGTGACACTTTTTCTTTATTTGGGAAGAACATTTCTGCAGGCATGACAAAGGAAGCTTTTGGATGATTGCGTCTTTTCTTTGCACAACTCTTTCTCTAGCATGGACAATTTTCGACAGCAATCTATCATATTCAAGTGCTGCTCCTCTGAGTGGCACAACAGCATGGATAACCATGGCAGCAGAGAACCCCTCTGGAATTGTCGAAATACTACCCTCTACTGAACTACATAAAATCATGAGAAAGGGGGTCTGAAATGGTGTGCCTTTCTGCTGCCACACTAATGGTAGCAGAAACATCAAACACATTTTGTAACTCTCATCCTGAATTCTGCAATTCCTTCTAAATCTCGCATTTTAAGCTTTCGATTTCAGCCAGGATTCCAGCCACCATGCTTTAGAATCAAGTGCTTTGTTTACTCCTTTGAAACTGTTCATGTTCTCAACTAAGAAAAACAAGGAAAGGTGCAAGATTTTACTGTGCTGCCTCCTTACAGGAAATGTATGAAAGGCTTTCATATATTTAACAAGTTGTTGTTGTTTTTCTTTCTGTAAGGAAGAAAAGAGCAATTTACTGAGGGAAACAAACAACATGGGCTTTTTATGAAGTGGAGCTGATAATGAGCATTTCAAGACTTCTGTTTCACTCCCTCAACTGATATTAAGCAGCGAGTGACTTCCTTTAACTTTGACTGGTACAGTAAATTAATATAACCAAAAGACATTATTAATAAAATATTGATAGAGTTGTGGAATGTTGTCTCATGGAATATGCTTCGCATTGTACTCTAAAAGAAAAATGGAAAATGCAATATCCGAATGAAGACTCTTGCTCCAAGACATGAATATACTTTGGGGAAGGAGCAATTTACATTATCTTTTTGTTAAAAGTTGGAGCTTTGTTTCTTCATTTTTTATTCAGTTTATAATTAAGTGCATGTGTGTACACATGAGTGTGTGCTCTCTCTCAATATACACGCATGCATCTGCAGACGGTGATAAAAATTATGTTAAAAGAACATTAAGGCTGCAGAATCATGCATTTGAACTGTGCCTCCATGTCTTATTTACTGCACACTATTCAGCATGGCTCTGCATACGGAGATATTAACTCTAGTGCTTCACAAACACTATTGAATTTTATTTTCACAACACCCCTGTTATTTGTCCAAAGCAAAGCTCTCAATGACTTCACTTGTGAATAGTGTCATAGAATGTAAGGCCAGAAGAGACACCAAATCATCTAGTCTGACCTCCTGTATATCGCAGGCTGCCAACACCACTCAGCACCCACACACTAAACCAATCCACTGAAATGAGACCAAAGTATTACAGCGCACAATGAGGATAGACTATTATGTACCACCGGCAGAGGATAGGAGCGACAGAAGTGCACCAGTGCCCGAGGCCGCCACAGTGGCTGGGAAAGGATTAAGTGATTAGCAGTTCTGCAAATAAGACCCGAGAGTTTCAAGCAGAACTGGGTGAATAATTAATTTTTTTTTCAGGTTGAACAGACACCCGGCATGTAAAGTTTGGTAAGTTATAAGCATCTGAAAACAGGATCTTATAATGCAAAGTGTCTGGCAACTTTCGGGGCACTGCCTATAATACACACACGTATATAGTCAGGTGGTGTCCCCCCATATACATATACACATATGTGAGTAGTGCTGGACATATGCTAGATTGCATTTAGCATGCTCCTTTGATAGTCACCTGCACTCTGCCCATTAATTCAGCTCACATGGGAATTATTCTAATGCTGAAATCCTCTGAGCAGCTTCAAGTAACTACTATTAAAAAAGAAACTGCCACAGAAATATGTTTTCCTTCCTAAAGTATACTGGTCTAAGTTGCAAGCTTGGCAATAATCAGTCCCGCACCAGAGACAGAGTTAACCTCCATAGCTTGTGATCCTGAGCATCTATGAGCTTGAAAATCAGGCCTTGTGTAACAAAAGTTGCATCTGCAATGTTCTGTGGCTGAATGGAGATTGATTTCTATTTCTCATTTTCTGTTCAAATGCAATAGTACTGGCTGGGTTTCAAATGTTTGGAACTTTCAAATATGTATATTGTACGTGTACAGTGTGCTAAATGCAGAATGGGGAGTGACACCACTCCAAATGCAAGAAGCAGTGATATTTTCTCCCTAGGGCTTTTGAAAAAGGTTTTAGAGCATCACAATACAAATGCAAAAATATAGTTGCTATTCCTCACTTCCTCTGTAGCAGTCTCCCTGACTGTGAATACTGTAAAATAGAAAAGTTTAAAACAGAAACATGGGGAAAGAAATAGAGTAGGTGTGTTTTTTCTTGTCAGAGGTTTTCTTATCTGTACCCAAACAAACAAACAAAAACTATTTTATTTTGTAATACACATCATTTTAATGCGGGAAATTTTTGAGGACTGTTCAAGATCACGTAATAAATCATTGATTTTGTCCCTGATATTGTATTCGCTGTGTAACTGTGTTTGAAGCATGCAAAATAAAGATTAAAAAAACCAATCCCCTATAACAAATGCTAATGCTGGGATGACGTTGTCCTTTTTATGAGCGTGAGCTGCCACTATTTTTGCAATGTAGTGTTACCTTGGCCCAACTTCTGGTCTCCCGTGCAAAACTGGAATGAAAGGGGGAACTGGGCTTTTCAATAGAGAAATTCAAAAGAAACTGAATCCCCTGTCCCTTCCCTGTACCTCAGCCATAGAGCACAAGAGTAGTCACTTCTACTGCCCATAGGATATTTACTCTACATAGTTGCTCTGCTTTTTAGATTTTTGTCCATTCCCATGAGAGGGCCTAGATTTGCCCCCTTATGTGGTTTAGGACATGTCATTGAATATCCCAAACTCTGACTTTGCTTGTGTTTTTCACTGAACTCTCTACATTTTCTATGTTTTTCAAGAGCCGAGGGAAGTAATGTTTATGGAGTACAGCCGTTTTGAGGACTTTGTAAGCGGAAAGACACAAAAGTCAGTTTGTGTTTGACTTTGCATATTTATTTTTTGTGTTAAGACAGAAATTGTTGAAAATACTTATTTTTTATTGGATATTGAAAGCAAAATGGCCCCAGTAGTACAATATTAGAAGGCTTTAGCTAACAATCTTCATAGTATTAGAACTATAAAACTGTCCTTGCTTTAGCTAAACCAATAAAACTGGTAATCTTCTTCTATCAGAAGAATAAATGTTCTGTGGCTAAAGAAAGGGAATAGCCAAGAACCATGATAAATTAACTCTCTAATTTTAAATTATTTAGTCTGACAAGGTATTTACACAAGGCCTTTAATCATTATACAATTCCATACCATAGGTTTCAAGTTAGTGGTAATCTTTTATTATATTGGGAAGGTGAAACAAAGCAGAGACATTTTATTTAATAGATTGTTGTGCAAATTGGCAGCAGTCACTCACAATTCATCTCCTCCAAGATACCCACTAAATGGGGTATTTTGCTTTTACTATAAAATAGTGTCTTATTGAAGTGAATGCCACAAATGTCTGCAATCAAACGTAATGAATGTGAGTGACCATAGCGAAAGTTGTATTGCGTCTTTCTATATTCATATGGAAATGTGCATGTTAGTTGAGGACCTCCTTCTGGTGCTGGGCAAAGATCCAGTGTCTGTGCTGATTCTTTTGGGTGTCTCAGATGCCTGCAATACTGTTGACTGTGAAGGGCTGTTGACATATTGGTGGACCGAGGGAAGTGCAGAAAGAGTTGCTTTTGAGTATTCCTATTTGATTTTCTCTGAGAGAAATCAGAGGGTGGGATTAACCAATAGTCTTTCCCCTTGTGAGCCTTCCCCTGTGCAGACCCCAGGATTCTAGTCTGTTATCCACCTGGCTCAACTTATATCTGAGGGAGCTAGTGAGGTAGGATGAGCTGCAATGTCTTCCATATGTGGCTGGCACTCAGCTGTCTGCCACCATTTCATCAGACCAGATGGTGCAGTTAATCAGTTCTCCCAGAGCATCCCAGGAGAGGGGCTTGTAAGAGCTGACAGAGGCTCATCCTAACTAGATGGTGGTAATGTTGGTGGATTGGGGAAAACAACCAGAGAAAGCAGCAGAGGCTATGTCTGTCCGCTTTAGAGTGAGAGGATGTGGCAGTCATTAATCAGGTTCTCGGCCTAAGTGGCTTGGCTTTAAATCTCCTTCTCATTGAACCCAACTTCTAGAGCGCCCTTTCTTCCCCAGTGCTTTGCTGATTTAGGCAACTGGATTAAAGCTAGCTACAGGGCTGTTGCCATTGGACAGGAGAAAACATTTTGAGGCACTGAAGGAAGTTATGGCTGCTCTCCTAATCAAAGGGGGATATTTCCATTCTTTCTAAGTAGCTTGCAATCTCTGGCTCCTACGGGACCCATCGCTGCTTCTGGTTTCCCACTTCAATTTAGCTCAAAGTTCCTTTTATCGTCTTTGACCTTGCCAGAATTTGCAAACATTCCTTTGTGATGCAGATATCACCACAGTTATCCATGGGTTTGTTTCATCTGGGCTGGATAATTGCTGGTTCTCTAGTTAAGTCTGTGCTTCAGGACCTCTGAGAAGCTTTGACTGGTACAGAATGTGTCTCTCCACCTGTTAAGTGCAGCCAAGCACTCTGCACTGGCTCACAATCCACTTCTGGCTCCTGGGCACAATTTGATGTATTAGTTATCACCCAGGAAGCTCTGAATGACCTAGGACCTGGCTGTCTTCAGGATCAGGATTTCCCCATGCCTTGCTGCAGACATTGGGTTGAGCTGGAAAGCTCTTGCTGTCTTTCCGTAGAGCAGAACTGAAGAATGTAAAGGGTCCTGAGCAGTAAAATTCACTCTCCCTTATGAGCCACTAAGTCTTGTGATTTTTAGCAAGGAATGCAAGACATATGTTTAATATGGGTGAGTTCAATGGGACCAGGATTTCACCCTCTGTCTTTTTCATAGTTTAGACTCGTAGCCTTGAAGGTATTTTTCATTCAGTGGCAGTAGAATTAGGAATTCAGTCACTTGTCTGTTTTGTGACAATTGTTGACAGCACTTTTCTAAAGTGCACCAACATACCACAGTGGTTGGTGCAATATACATAATAATTCAGATAATGTGTTGCTGAGTGTTATGGCATCAAAGGGTAGAGTTAAGGTTGCCATGGGAACTTTAATTCTGGCTTTTTTGGATTAAAGATTCAATCTTTAACATTGCGGTTATTTCTATAAACACATTTATTTTGCAGTATTTGGAAGGTTCTATGATTGACTTGGAGGAAATCTAAGTTAGAACGAGGATTTCATGTGATTGGAAGTGACTATTAAAGGGGAACTGCGGAAACTACTCCAGTACATATTTACCCTTTGATAATTTGTAGGGCTACATCTTGGCTATTCAGTGAATTTTCATTCCAAATAATTCAGTGGATTTCTTTCACCTTCTGTAAGTGTGACTGGTGTTATGCCTGAGGGGTGTATACTTGTTTTTAGAAATTATGACTCATGGCTTGAGAGGGTGAAGAATACAAACTGGGAATTTTCCCTGTGATCTTTATTGAAGGTTCTACTGGATAATTCAAGAAATGAAGAAGACTCCTGAGTTCTTCACAGAGAACAAGGAATCTGTGACAGTTCTGGGCAACTCTGCTATTGAAAAGCAAAACGTTCCAACTGATCAGTTTCTCAGCCATAAACCCAAGACTGAAACTCTTTCATAATCCCCAGACAAGCTACAATGTGACTTGCACACCACATTGAAAATGTACTTGTTTTAACCTGTTAGCTACCCAATCCCTATTCAAGTGCATGCGAGTCTTACAGCTAACATACCACATCTTTGAATAGCTTCATCTTTAACCCCTACGTTTTCAAACTTCTTTTAAGGTTCAAAGCAGGAATATTGAAAAGTGCACGTATTTTCACTTCCATGGCTTTTTATGAAATGAAGCTTTATCTCTTCAATTTCAAGTAAAAGAGACAAAACTAAGATGACCTAGAAAATGGAATCAACTCCTGAAATGATCATTGTGATGGGCTCCCCCCAGGGTGCCACCTGGAACTGAGGTACCACTGAGTCCTCTGACCAACTAGCCTAGGCTCCCTCTTACAAAGTACTGCTGTGACAAGCTGCAGACATGCTCCTGGTCTAACACTTCCACCAGCATTCACACAGGTAGTGAGACACCCAGGTGCAGTAAGATGCAGGCTCTCTAACTAGCCACTGCACGAACCAACAATAGAAAGATTAAAGCCAAGTAACTCTCGGCTCCTCAGGCACACCCCCTCTCTGGAGCACAAACCCAAAATTATACCATCTTGCGCTGCACAGGGAACTGTACAGTGTAAGCGCATAGAGTTACCCCCCCAATGTGGAGAAGAATATGCAACAGCCTTTGCCCCTTGAGCTACAATTTCCCACGCACTTCACTCCAACTCACTGGTTTAGATAAAGCAGAAAAGTTTATTAACTACAAAAGATAGATTTTAAGTGATTATAAGTGATAGCAAACAGATCAAAGCAGATTACCTAATAAACAAAAATGCAAACTAAATCTAACATACTAGAAAGATTGGATATGAATTAGCAAATTCTCACCCTGGCTGATGATACAAGCAGGCTGCAGATTCTTAAGGGAAAAGCTCCACTTGCATTACAGCTTGGGATCCCCAGGTCTTTCATACACAGAAGTCCCTTTAGCCTGGGTCCAGCAGTTCCCCCAGTTCAGTCTTTGTTCCTCAGGTATTCAGAAGTCTTCTTGTGTGGGGAGTGAAGAACATCAGGTGTCACTCCCTGCCTTATATAGCTTTAGCATATGGCAGGAACCCTTTGTTTCAAAACTTGGTTCCCAGACTGGTTTGTGGAAAAATACTGACATCCCAAGATGGAGTCCCGAGACATGTGGTCTGGTCAGTGTTATAGCAGCCATTGCTTACCGGCTGGCCAAATCACCCACAGGAAGGTTAAGCTATTCCATAATTCATTGTCTTTGCTGATGGGCCATCAGCCCCATCTGACTTCTTCATTGTTGTACCTGAAAGGCTGGCTGTGGGTGTTTTCTAGAGTAAGCCCATTTTAAATACAGATCCCTAGTCAATATTCATAACTTCAGATACAAAAATGATACATGCATACAAATAGGATAATTATATTCAGCAAATCATAACTTTTCCAATGCCACCTCACATGATGCGGCTTGTACAAAATGCATCATAATTATGCCATAATCATATCATAATATAACTATGAAGAATATGGGGTGCAGTGTCACAGTAATAGTAATAGAATTTACATAAATGTTCATCCATCGATCCCATATCACTCTTCAAAGGACAGTAAATATCACTATCCACATTTTACAGGCGGAAAAACTAAGCTGGAGAAAATATCACAGCAAGTCAGTGGCAGATTAGGAAATGGAGACAAGCTCTCCTCACATGTGCACCCCAGTCATGAGACTAAGATGGGGAAAACAAAAGAACTAGAAAACCTTCAGGTCAGCCTGAGACACATGAAAATGTTCCCCTGACTCTGCAAAACAGCAGTGGGTTGGACTTGATGACCTGTTATGTGCCCTTTCTATCCCTACAATTCTTTGAAAAGAAAATCCCAGGTAGTAAACTCTGGAATTCTATCCTATGATGAGATCAAGAGTTGTTGCATTTCAGGAAAAAATCTAGTTAGACTATCAGCCTTCCAAATGATACAGTGCTACAATAAATGTCTTTGATCAGTCCAGAAGAACTGCTCAGCAGAGTTAAGTGCCTTAGTAATTTACAAACTGTTTTTATTGGACTGATAAGGCTGTCCAGAGCACTCCTTATCACTATTATAAATGTGTTCATTACTCAAATCTGTGTAGCAAACAAATTTATAATGTCAATAGGCCAATAAGTGGAGGACGAGCTTTCAGCCAATCAGAACTATTATTCTAGGTGCCATTCTAATAAATTTACAGTAGATTGATTTATTCCATGTTTTTTCTTGATTATCCTCTCTTATTTGGCTTTTAGGAAAGCCTCTTCAAATTACTAAAATGGGAATACATGGTTACGTTCTCAGCCAGTCTGTTTTCATACAGTTTATCAGAGTTCTGAGATGAAGATGCTTATGTCTTTTTTTCATTTGTGGCCGATTCAAATGCATCCATTTGTTCAGTCCTATTTATCAGAGTAAATGGAAGGAATAGTTGCTATTATATATATAGTTATATTCCTTCTGCAGCCTTTTCTGGATTAAAGAAATCATGTGATATTTAGTAATTCCATTAAATTACTATAGAAATTGCAGCTTGTCTTGCCATTTGCTTTCATCTTTCTTAGTTATATTCACTTAGATTATGTCTCTGTGGAAGCTTTAGTGAATATATAAGTGTTTGATCTATGTTTGCAATGCTTGTTATATTCCTGATTGGTTCCCAGGTTAATCTAATTTATAGTAAGTATTAGATGTTAATAAAACCCCAATGATTTCTAGTTCAAAGGCCCACAAGGACACCATATAGACTCTGGACTCTAGTCTGGTCTGAAAGATTACTCTGTGAAAACTGTAATATTTATGTGAAATTTATTCAGCCACAAATGGTTCAAAATCTCCAGTAATATTCGCAGAGTGTTGTTAATTTTAAGAGTGGCAGCATATGCACTTTCCCCCCTTCAGTATAACAAAAATGCTTTGCGACAATGTAATCTTTCAGTCTTACCTTCTGCTCTGTCATCACATGTTTGCAGAATTGCCACTGACATTCAACGTATGAATCATATCATGAGCCACCAGCTGAAAGATTATTTCAGGAAGGATGATTGTGAAAGAAGGAGCTGAATAGTTTATCTGAGCTTAAAGCCATGGGCATCAGTGATAGGACTTTTCATGGCTGAAATCAATTGTCTTTATTAGTCTGAAATCTTAGTAAATTGGTGTCAAAGTTATTGTGGTTTTTGGTTTAGGTAAGCAGGTAGCTTTTTTAGAAAGAGAGTATAATGTATAATGGCTCATAAATGGTGGTTCATTTTAAAATTCAAGTGAAGTTGAATCAAATACGGTTTTCTTATAGACTAAGATGGGTTTAAGGTTCAAAGGATTTCTTTCAAAATGTATACAATACATTCACTACATTCTGCACAGAAATGTAATCATTGGATCAGATTTTTTTTAAATAATTCAAAATGTTGACAAAATGACAATCTAAGGAGTTAAGCAATTGCTCCCTCTGTTCATTGTTTTGGATTCATTAGTCCATTGCAGGAAGCAATTAATTTGGAATTGATAATTAATTAGGTGCTTTTAAAATGTGAGAGTAGATCTATCCAATAGGAGGTATTCTGTAATACTTGGTCACTTGGTATTTCACATCTGTGAGATCTGCAGAATCGGACTTTACCCAACAGGCTGCTTAGATTAGCCTTGTTTTGCTTCAGAGAATTGAAATCTCCCTTACTACACATTGGATGTAGTGCCCGTACTGCATTTTGAGTTTTATCTATTTAAGCCACTTTAGTGGTAAGTGTGTGTCTATAGGTCATCACTGGTTTGTTAACTCAGCTGTAGAAAATGTAATGGTGTTTCGAAAAGAAACAAGAATATGGGTAGTCTAAGAAGCAGTTCAACTACATAAAACAATATCTAAAAGTGATAATTCTGAAAGATCTTGTGGTTTGCCAGAATTATGCTAACGTAACATTGCTAAAACCGAACGTTGGGTTTGTAAGTGGTTTTCAGTGTCCTCGTCTGTTCCTTGTAGAGATTGGAAGGACTGAACTTGCTCTTTAAATATTAAAGGGCCAGAGCCACAAATCTGCTGTGGTTGAATTATAACATTCTCTGTACAGTTTGCTTAAGTATCAGGCACTTAATTTTTCGAAGCAAGTCTGGATTTCTCAGTACTGTACCAACATCTGAATTCATTACATATTTCTTGTTAATTGTGTTTCTTACATGAGAAGAATGTTTAATTTTAAAAATACATTCTTGAGAGATTCCCAAGAGAGAGCCATCAACAGGGACCTCCATTATGCATATTTTATATAATATGAAAGCACACAAATTGCTTGAATCACTTATTATTTATTAATGCACATATAATAAATCTTCGCAAAATAACTAACGTCTTTCTTACAGATATCAAAAGAGCACAAATAAATCTCCCGCTCCTACAGAAATGTGCAAAGGTAGTAAATAGAAAAGACTGCATTAGGATGGAGAGAAATAATTTTCAAAGCTATGACAAAAAGTAAAGACACAATCTTGGAGAAAGTAAGCAGTGTTTAATTATTTGGCCTTCAGGCTGGGAATTATATGGAAAGAGTTATTGACAGCAATATTTTGACTAAGCAGTTTTCGTTCTAATCTGTACCCTTTCACCTGTTTTGAAAGATTGAGGTAATATGAAGAACAGAGAATCAAGAATTTATCTGATACAGATGAGAAAGAAAGGCAACTTATTTTTTAATTATTTATTTCCGGTTCTGGGTACATTATAGATTTTAAAACTAGCTTTTATTACAGGGTATCAATAACTAAATAATGGGAAGGAGGGAGATTTTAAAAATTCTCTCTATCCTAGACGCCACTGTTAGAGGGCTTATTCCTTCTCGCTCCCACTTCCCTGGTCCTTCTCGCATGAACAGAGATCAACAATACCCAAAGTCCGAAGGTGCAAACAATTCAGTGTTTATTGGGGTGAACTTCCAGCAAGCTTAAATCCAAGTTCCTTTTTCCTTATTTAGAAATCCCAACTTACTTCCTGTTTGCCCCTAATTTATATAGTAATATTCTCAGCTATACCTTAACCAATCATTTTACTGAAATTTACTTAACCAATCCTAACATATTGTAACATGATTAGCTAACCAATTATATCCCACTACCTTAATTAGTTTACACCCAGCAAAATAAATTGTATAGCAGACAGAAACAATCATAGAACCAGACAGAGACCATGCAAATAAACAATAGCAAAGTGGGAACTATAATGACAAAACAATACAGAAGTGAGGATTTCACAACTACACCTCTAAAGACCATAAGGGTTTCCCAACTATGTCTACAACTACCTCTGTCTTTCAGCCACAGCTTATTTTTCTCTTCCACTCCTCACCCAGTAAAAGCTCAGAAAACGCTAGGTTCTGGGATTGTGCCTTGAAAGCTGTTGGGTAGGGCTTTGGCACACCATGGCAGGAAGTAAGATTTTAAAGCTAAGGGAATGCCTCACCAATACGTTGCTGCCATCTCCTGTCCCATTCATACCAAGATAAGGCAAAATGGACTAGGACTTCTGCATTGTTCAGGGATCATTTGTCTGGTTCCTGCTTCAGCTCACTGCGTGTACATGGCTTATGTCCGAAAAACTGGCAGTGATGGCAATGGTATAAGAACCTAGAGAGATGCAGGTGAAACATAATGGAGAACTTACTACTTCCGGAGTCAAGGGGGAAGGGCCTTGGAAGCCAGATCCACTGCCCTTAGATCTATTACTATTATTTTATAGGACTCAAAAGTGCATGAGGCTTTTCACAGAAGGCAAAGCAAGGCACAGTTCCTTTTCCAAAGAACTTACAAGCTACATTTTACATGGGGCACAGTGAATGGCAGTGACAAACAGTAGGATGGGCATGGGCCAAGAAAGGACTGGGTTTCCAGCAATACAGTTATGTTGCTACTCATTTTAGGCACGTGCACGTCCCAGTGGTTTGATTTTTTTTAATGCATATTGTAACATTTAAAGAAATTAAAAATCTGTGATGGTGGAGAGCTGTGAAACACAATGCAGGTCTCTTGGATGTTTTAGTGTAGTCTTTCCATAGTCTTGAGTGCAGGTTTCTGAAGTCTTTGCATAGTCGGATGAATCAGGTAGGCACCTCAAACTGTCCCTAAGGAATTTGTCAGAGTCGCCATCAGAAAGACAGAAGACTGAACCATTCTGCTCTCTGTGCATTTTCTGGCAGCATCCATCACGTGAGTGAATCTCAGACTTCCCAGTGGATAGATGCTGGATGATGACTAATGGAGGAAGCAAAGTCATCCTTAGCCAGTGCTGTGAGGGCCTTCTCCTGAATCTGGCAAATGGAGTGACTACGTTTGAGAGGCCATCAACTATAATGCTCTCAGGAAGAAGTGAACTGTGCTCTGGGTGTGAGATATTGTTGAGCTGACTGCATGCACTGTCTCCAGAACCAGGTCTGCTTTAGATGCATAAATCACTTCCTGTTGAGAGGAAAGTGAGTGAGACAAGGCAGGTCTAAGCTCAGACTAAGGAGGGAGTTAAAGACCACAACAATCTGTCCTAATGCTTGCAGGCACCCTTAAAAATGGACTGTGCTGAAATAAAATGCTTTTATTAGTTATCTTTCACTTTACCCTGAAATTGTATCCTTTGTCTCAGTTAAGTGGAATCAGCAAAACTGAAATCCAGCTTGTAGGAGTTTATCACTGACTATCAGCATGACGTTCTATGTTAGTTTTATAGCCTCTTGACTGCCAACTGTCTTCGGATGTATTCCTGGGGCTTTCCTAAAAGGTCATGGACCTAAAATCATTCTCATTTGCATTTTACACTATGCTAAAAATGCTGTTTCAAAAAGGCACCAGTAGTTTTAAAAATCCAGACAAAGGGTGTCCCAGAGTGCTTTTTATGGCTAAAATATTTGACACTAAAATAAAATGATACAAATGTAAAATCAAATATCCAGCCAGATTAGAAAGTATTTGAAAGTGAATTTTGAGCAGCTATAATCCCTACACTATTTCTAAAAGAAAAATGTAAGTGGTATTGAGAATCAGTTTGAAAAAGAAATTAAACTAATCAGACATATGGCTATAATAGTGGAATAGAAAGAAAAGAAGCTTATGATGAGATTATCTAGTGCAATGGTCAAATCCCACTTGAAGTTCTTGTTCAGTTATGCGCTTCTGTGCCTTCTTTATTTAAAGGATAAGTTTGATTTTTAGCCTGTCCTTACAGTTCATTCTCTTAAATCATGGGAATAGCCTTATTCTTCTTGAGTGCTGCTTTTGTGTGTGGGTTTGTGATGTGAAAACCAGAAGTGAAGTGGATAAAATCATAAACAATGTAGTTGTCACTTTAGATTATTTCTTCCATCTCAGCCTGTAAGGTTGTACAAAGATGTACAAATGAAAGTTAAAAAATGTTTGGAACTGGACTTGCTGGAATGTTTTTGGCAGGGTCAGATCTAGGAAGCCACAATGGAGAAAGAACATGTCCTATATTTCACCAGCCTTTCCCCCATCTGCAGTGATCTTGAGCCAACTGGTATAACCTGGCATAGCTCCATCAGTAACTTCAATGGAGCTATGATGGTTTACAGCAGCAGAAGATCTTGACCCTGGTATCATCTGCCAACAGATGCACAGTCTTTATTGTTTTAGAGACCAGAATTTCTGCTGCATTTATCTGAAATAAATTTGCTGCTTCTCTTGCCCAACTAGCCACCTTCCATTGAATGGCTCTGGGATAAGAATGAGAAGAGTCTCTGTGTGGCTCCCATTTCTGGATCAGATTAGCTTGTGGCCCAGTCAAGGTTCCTTCCTTGCTATCATTCACATTGGCTTCTTTACTCCTAAAAGGGGACACACTCAGAAGAAACATAAAAAGATCATTTTTGCCAAATAGCTTAAATAAGTACATGGAATGATTGAACCCACCTAGGTCTGAGGCAGAGCATTTGGGGGCCTCTTCAAAAAACAGCTAGCTACCAATGTCCTGGGAAGGATTTATGATTAGCATGAATAAGCTCTGATTGGGCTGAACAAACTTTTCCCTATATAGTATGTTCTCAAATCTAAATGCATGTCAGGAATGATACTAAATATATCCACCAGCTTTATTATTAGTATGCACAGTGCTGCTATTTATAAAACCAAGTATCCTCTCTGCTACAGTACACTGGCAACTTTTGCCTAATTAATACTTTTTTCCATTGTGGGGATTCTGATGTGATGAACCACACAGTTCACGACAAGACACTTTAGGAAACGTGCACATGAAATGCTGTTATAAATTAGCAATGACTTTTCAACAAATAGGTTTGACTATCTCTATAAAAGTCCATATGCTGTCATGTGGGGCAGAGTGAATGTGTTATGAATTCTTGTCTTGAGAGCCTTCTTTCTAGCTGTACTAATGTTTTTGCATGGTATGTATTAAGTTACATTAAATTCTGGGGTCTTTCACAATCACATCATTGAAGTCAAACCAGGTCGGTTTTAAAGCATGGCTGTACTCTAAAGAGTAACTGCAAAAATAGCATAGCATGATTACATCTTTGTTAGGATGACCAGATGTCCCAATTTTATAGGGATAATCCCGATATTTGGGACTAATCTTTGTGTTGTCTCGGGGCAGCTGCTGTTTGGCCAGTCTATAGGCGTGCAGTGGAAGGTGGTAAGGTTAGCCATTTGCATGACAGGGGAATGCAGGAGCCACTTCCTCCCTCATTACCCCAGGGACACGCTGTGCCCCAAAATGGAAGGTCATGCCTCTACCCTTTATGCCCTGACACATAGACCTGGCTAGCTGGACGGGGAATAATTGGCTGCCCCTTATAAAAAGATGTAACACTGGATACAAGTCTTCAATGATTTCCATATTAACGACACTCAGTTTCCAGGTAAAAGGATGTTTGTTTTTAACTGCTAGCCAGCAAGGTCAGGCTGGGATATGGGAGTCAAAATGGGTCCCTTCCCTCCTGCACAGCACCAGTACTAACTATTCTGCAGGTTCCGCCTGTGTGACTCCATTGCCCTGGTTGGGTTTGGATAGGGGTAGCTATACAAATTTGTAAATAATTCTGTTGACGATGCACAAGAAAGAAGGAAATCATCTCACTGTCTATTAGTTGTGTTGGCTCTGAGGAAGTAGAAAGCAGTAAAATCTTTACTTTTGTCACTAGGATACACAGGCTCTGTGCTCAGACTCTTAGTATACAGAGAAAACGGATGTGCTTAGAAAGAATGTAAAAATGGCACCTTATCAAAACTACTGAGATTAGGGTGACAGACGTCCCGATAAAATCGGGACCGTCCCGATTTTTAGCTGTTTGTCTCGCGTCCCGACTGATTTTTATTTATTTATTTTTTGCTCCGCCAGCAGCACTCGGCTTTTTTTTTTTTTTTTTTTTCCCCTCCCGCCCCCCGGTGTCCTGATATTTTCTTCCTCACCCTAACTGAGATTTACAGTGTTTCCTTATGGTCCATTGTCATATACTTTCCTTGAGCTAGGTGCTAAACTCCAGTCGACATCAGTGGTTTCATTTTAAATGGCTTTGCCGTTCTATGAAATATGTTTAGATTTGACAGATTTATTCTTTTAAGGGGTCAATTTTTATTGCACTTTTCTTTTTATTGAAGTGGAAGTTCATTCTTTTAAAAAGTCTATAGATAAGCACTATAATCATTTTAAAAGCTCTTGCTATTTAAGTGGGTTCCAATGAATCATGTGGGTAGTCATCCACCTTTTGCCATGCTGCTAGAATTTCAAGCTTGCTTTTTCTGAACAGTCCTAAGACCTGTAAGGCAACTTACAATGTATAGGCAAAGTAGCCATTCAAGTCAACTTTGCACAGGCTCAGCAGTCTGTCCGTCTGTTGTAAATTTCAAGATTAGGGCCTGTGTGTGATTTTTAAACATAGATTTGGTCTCAACTGTACAATAGTCAAAGTTGCCCTTTACACTTAGTATTTTATCTTGATACAAGACTGGTTTTCCAACTCAGATTCAATCATTGCCATCCATTTCTAGGAATCGATTGAATTAAACTTTATGTCCAAGTTAGGCCAGAAAGGAAAAACATGATTTCATCTCTATGAGGAATATACATCACTTTAATTTCCCACACATGAGTCAAATATGTTTTATTGGTATCCTGCCTTCATGATAATTATGACTTGAGGCTAAATTAATGCTTTAATTATTAAAATGAATGCATACAATGAGCGCACTGCAGAACACAATGCTGCTGTGATTAAAATGCAAACTACAAGCTATGTACATGAAGATGTTATCGCTTTCTTGACATGTATTACTGCACTACGAAGGTTGATCAAACCTAGCATATCATGCAGGTCATAGGCCTCACTGAGACCGAGCCTTCTAGTTAACTGGGGGTCAGAGCCTGATATTCTTCCTCATACTGAATCATACTTACTGTACAAGTAGTCCCATTGACTTCAATGGTATTATTCAGTGAGATGAAGAGTATCACAATCTGTCCCTGGAATGTGGATAGATGAGGTTTCGTTTTATTTCCCAGTCTGTTGAAATAGCTCCCTGTTGTGTACCACTGGGCAGGCACATGCACTGTGGCACTCAAAGAGCATCATTGAACAGACCAAGCTGAGCAGCGGGTGGAAGATCCTGAAAGCAAAAAAGAAAAATTCCCACTGTGGCTGCAGCCGTGGTACCAATGGTTCTGGTGTCACATGCAGGAGAAATTTCCCATCACGATCTTCAATAATGGCAACAATCTATGGAGTCACAAGGCTGCCCTGGACATGTCCATTTGGTATCAAGACACAGGGGAGGCCAGCCAGAACAGCCTGCAGCATGTTAGGCCCTAAAGGAGGGGTAGCTATGGCCCCATCCACCCTACCCATCCCTGTGAACAGCTGACAAATGCGGAACAAGTCTACGGGAAGCATAGGCTTGCACCTGTAAAACAGGAATAGCAAGTATCAAAGGCAAGGCCCCTTGGGGCCACTATGCCTGCTCCAGCACTGCACAGGCATAATGCCCAAGAGGAGCTCAGCTTGGCTGCTTGTTGTTTAATTTCACATGATCATTATGGTAGTGCCTAAGGACCAGCCCAGAATGGGGCCCTATTGTGCTAGGTGCTGTACAAACACAGAATAGCAAGCAGTCCCTGTCACAAGAGCTTACAATCTAAATAGACCAGATAGACACAGGGTGGGGGAAGGGATATAAACACATCAACAGAGAGAACAATGTGATGGCAGCAAATGTCAGGCTAGTTCTGTGATTTATGTGGGGCGGGGGTTAGTTAGGAGGGGATCAGCTAAATGGAAAGAAAAGTGAAGGACATGGGGGATGAGGACGACAGGGCAGGGAGAAGAGGGTCGGAGAGGCAGGTGTAGAGTGCAACTGAGGTGAAGAGACTGTGGGGGGGGAGGGGCAGGGGGCGAGTTGGAGCAAACAGCCACTTGGCACAGGGCAGAAAAAGTCCAATTAAAACTGTGGAAAGATCTCTGAATGTTCAGCAGTCCAAAGGTCCCTGCTTTGGCTGCTTCTGCCCCTACTGGCTGGAGGCTCTGGTTGGCTCCTCCATGCAGCCCACATGGCGAGGATGGGAAGGGACTACCTGGGTTCTAGTGCCCCTCCCCAGCAAAGTTCTGGATCCAGGGGGTAACCGGAGGCCCTGTTTTAAGTTCTTACCCCCAGTGCAGCAGTCCCTGATTTGGCTACTTCTGCCTTTGCTGGCTGGAGTCTCCAGTTGGCTCCTGTCTGACTAGTGCCCAGCTAGTGCTCCTCTTCTCACCCCTCCAAGCCTGGCTCAGGTTTGTAGCGCTTTCCTACAGATAATAGGGGAATGTAGGTATATTTAAATCTGCCATCTTCCAATTCAGGTAGAACCCAATAATCAAAAAGCATAACTTGACTTTTGCATCTTGCATATTGTGAGTACCTGGAACATCTTTTCCATACAAATGTACTCCATGAGCCTGTTTACCCACAGTTACAGCTTGGTTGCATGAGGCAAGAGGAAGGTCAAGTGATATGCCCAGTTCGAGGTCACACCGTCGGACAGGGGCACAGATTGAATTAGATCCCAGTACCCTCTAGGCTCCTCGTGCCTGTGCTCTTGCACCACGGAGCCATCTTAAAAATAAAAGCATATCACCTTGGCTTCCCATCTGTGCTGTTAACTGATTCTAAAAGCATTCTGACAGTGAAGCAGTGCTGGGTTTGGAAATGCTATGATACAAAATGCTTTGCCTTCTTTGTTTTCATGTTGTAGGGACATTAGTTTTGTTCCAAAATATTGTGAGGTTTTAGTTTGCTAAATATTGATGATTTCTATGTAGGATATTTACACGATTTCAAAGCCTCTAAGCCCCTGATTTTCTGCTCCTGACAGAACGTCACTGCTTTGAATCTTACACACAATTTAAGAAATCAAACAAGATTGAAGAGATCTCACTAATGAGTCACTAGACACAAAGGTGGTTAACATCAAAAGAGACTGTCTCATCTTTCCTGGCTTGCAATCTTACATAAATGCCTCACACTTAGAACTTGGATGTGTGGCTATTTAAATTATTCAAGCCAACAAACAAATTATCTCTAGTGTACATGCTATGAGTAGAAAATAGGGAGACATGAAGCCTGAGTTGTGAGAGCTGCTATAGGCAATGAGGGCAAAAACAAAGGGAATATTGTTTATAGCAATGGTAAAATTATGGCCGTGCATGATAGGAGTTATCATTTGTATTGCTTTTGAATCTTTGGAAGGCTAACTTTCAGTTCTGAATAGCAATAAATATAAATACTGCCAGTAAAATCTTAAGAATGGAGTGTTCTTTTGAAAGGACATTGTTTTGTGGGGGGGAGAGGGGTTAAAGGTAAGCAGTGGAGTGGCCTGCTCTAAGGGATACCACTCTAAACCATCATAGGAATTGCATGTGCAAAGCGAGACACTAGGGATGAAATCCTGGCACCATTGAAAAAACTCCCATTCGATTCAAAGGGGCCAGAATTTCACTCCAGAGGTTTTGGTTTTTTAATGGATGCAATGTATCAATTGGGAGTGGCATTTGAGGAGTAGTTGTGGGTAACGCAAAGAGCACAGGGCTAGAGGAGAGGGAACTGTTCTGTTGACAGCGGCTGGAGATGACTTATGAAGTATAATAAAGAATGTGGTGCCCTGAGCTCATGTCTGTATGTCAAAGAAACCTTAGTAAGGGCACTGATGTGCAAGCACAGAGCAGTTGGCAATGACAAATTATGGGGAAAAAGAGGCAGAGTAACGGAGGAAGAATGTGGCAGTAACATGACAATAGCCTTTTATAATGAGAGATACCATAAGACTTTCTTTCCTATTCTTTATTACCTAGTACATCAGCATTAAATATGTAGGGCTCTTTGCAATATGTTGACTGTACCATGAAGAATAGAATCTCCTTTCATCGAGGCACAGGTGCATACAACAGCGTCCAAAACAAGGACAAGTGCCTATTAGGCAATCATGGTATGATGCCACTGCAGCTGGGATGCTTCCCTTAATGGATCTGTTCTCAGTAGCATTTGGAAAGGAGACTGAGGGGAGCTGGATGCTTGTGAATCTGGAGATTGTCCCAGGCATAGAGGGAGGCATGAAACAGAGCACATAGACATGTGGAGGCGGAAGAGGAGACACAGGGAGCCGTGAGGAGTGTAACACTTGGTAGACCAAAGAGCAGAAGCTGAAGGCACAGGTGTAAATGGATATAGAATTATGGGGAGCTCTGGAAATAAAGTAAAGTTTGAATTTTACATGGAGGAGGAGAGGATGCCAAGTCAGGGGTTCAAGAAGGTGGAAAGCTGGTGGCTCAGCACCAGAATTCTCACTTATCACATGAGCCCTGGCAGCCAATACAGCAGTGTTTTCTAAATCAAATACCACAGCTATGGTGGTGGTACAAGAACCTAAACAAGGCAGAATGGCATAGATGGTAAAAGCAGACAAAAAAGATCTTGGTGGCAAGGTGGAGAAAGAGAGATGAGAGAAAAGTAGGAGGTTGTAGTAATTAAGTAAGGAAGTAACTAAAGTGTGGAATAACATCTAGACAACAACAAAGTGCTTTGGCGAACTTGTGTCTGATAACACTTCCTCTGACAATCTACCTGTGTAGAGAAAGAAACAGCAGGAAACATTCTAGGAAAGCTGCATGAACAGCAGCCATTAACGTTGTCGATGATCTGCATTCATAATCAACTCACATTCATTTGAAAATGAGTCTGGATCAGCCCTGATATTTAGTCATCAACATTTTTCACAGAAAATGCATTTTGAGTGGATTTTTATTTGGGACCAAATACAAAACACAGCTCTTGGTGAAAGGAGATTATTGTACATCTTTTTTGGTCTGCATTAAATGGTATTAAAACTTTTAGGAATGGTTCCATCATCTGGGAACAATTCCCATTCTGCCCTACTGACAACCGTTGTGAGGCTGCTAACAAGGAAGACATCCTGCAAAAGAAATAATCCTGCACAGAAATCACATCTGACTAATTCAGAGCACCATTTGCACAGCAGTTGAGAGCAGGGAGGAATGGCATCTCAGATATGTTGTATAAACTGAATGGCAAAGCAGCAGTCCCACTTCATTTTTCTTCTTTCTGTGCTTTCTGTTATCTTATTCTGGTTTTCAGGCTGGATAGGAAGTGGTCTTTCGTTGCTTGCCTATTGGACTTCTTGACCTTTGGGTCAAAATATCTGTCTGGCCCTTAACTGGAGAAATTTCTAAATATATTATTAAGTTACATCTTTGCCAAGGACTGTGTTTTTCCTCTACTCAATTCTAGTTTGCTATGAATGCACTTGATGGCAGTTTTCAGCACAATGCATTTCTGATTGCATGAAAAGTGAAAGGCAACCGTTTGCCTTGACTAACCTTTGAAGTCATCTCAATTGTTCCTGATTTTTTTGTGGGGCTGTCTAACTTTTCACCCAAAATAGTTTTCATGTTGTCTTACTGAGATAGCGCTTCTCAATGAGATGTGAAATTTGCTAAGTAGAAAATATCTGATTTTAAAATAATTCACACAATATTTAATTATAGCTTTCTAAATTTTCTCTCTTTTCAGCAAATGTCCCTGATTGATCTTTTGCTGTTCATATTTTTTTTAATTGAATATGTAATTGATAATTTCTCTGCCAGAGTGGAACATCATCAGAAATGTATCAAATTATCACTTTCCAAAGAGAGGTTCTTTTTTGGAAGTCGTTCAGTAGACACCTTGCTTCTGTCCTCATTCTTTATATATTATAAAAAGCCTTTCACAGTCTGTTTCATGTGAATTTCTTGCACAATGGAAGATGTTTGACAGCTTTATACCCCTCACCAGTTCAATATACATTGAACTTGAACGTTGCACTCTTTATTTCTTAATTGTATATGTTAACTTTACCTGCCTATGCAGTAAGTTTTGTGCCATGCAATATAAAAATAATAATCTTGTGAACTCAAAAGGTAATACCAGGGCTCCAGGGCCTTCCAGTAATTTACAAATTAGATAGCATCCTCTGAACAAGTGCCTAATAATGAACAAATATCACTTTACAGGACATTGTCATCTTAAAAAACATACTTCTCCCTGATTTTTTTTAAATCTACTATTATTACAATAGATCAGTCTAAAAGAAATATTGCAGGAAAATATTTTCTCAGTTTTACACATTATTTACTTTATACAGCTAACACCATCTTGCACATAGTCAGTTTCACCGTTTCACCTGTATGGTCAATTAAGCAGTTTCCTCTGTTTGTGCGGGATTTTCACATAGCAAGAGGGGAGAGAGAAAATGTTTGCAAAAACAGGAAGACCACAAAGGCTAGCAGGGGTGCTCCAGAACAGTAGTACTTAGAAAACCACTTTGATTCATTTTCTTTTTAGACTGACTAGTCTTCAAGTTGTGGTGTCCATTTTTTCCACCCTTAAATGATAGAATCTCAGTTCTGATGTGGTAGGAGCAATCTTTCCCCTTCAGTTTGGGCACAGAAAATCTATGTTCATTTCAGTGCGATTGTTACAAGAATGTGCTCCTTTAATGTTTTATTGGTTGGATTCTGAATTATTGCAAGTAAATGCTTCTTTGCAATTCCATAACATCCCATTCATTTTATTTAATCTCATACACCTAAACATGTAGTGTGTTGTTGTTTTTTTTCCTCATGACTGGGAAATAAAACAGTGCTTTTCAGAAATATAGAAACACTGACAATCCAAATAAGCATCAACCCATTTCATTCTTTCCCATCTTTTCTCAAATTCTTGGGCTGTTGATCAACAAACATGTACCTGCCAGCTAAGATACCAATCAAACTATTCAATCACAACTGGCCCATTCTTCACACCCTGCACTGTGCCTGTTTTCATTGATTTTAATTATGTGACCTTTAGAGCATCACTTTCGTTGTTTTATTATAGTTCCTGAAATCGTTTTGCTGAATAAAAACTGTACCCTGTCATTTTGGCCAAAAGGCTTCATGCTTTAAAAGAATTAGTCTATGAAATATCCTAAATTTTTAGGATAAGATTGACTCTTCAGAGTGAATCTCATCTCTTGAAAATTACAATGGAAAAAGTATGCGACTTAGATTGCTAGCTTTCTAAATCAGAAGGTTTAGCAATCTTACACTGAGAAAGCTGGCATTATTTGATCCCAGACAAAGAATAATGGATGAAAGATTTCTTTCTTTACAGGCATGAGTTCCTAGAAGTTACTGACATCAAGGCAGTGCACTAATGCAATGAACATTTTCTCTGGCTATACAGTACAAATGCATGAATAAAAATGAACTAATCCACAGTGCTGCTAGTATTAAGTAATCCTTTCAAAATAAATGTTTTCCTTATGTTGTGCCATTTCACAATTGGCCTTATTCGTCATAGAGGTTTTTCTCCTTTCTCTGAAATTGTTCATTTTTAGAGTCAGATACCATACTAGATAGACCACTGATCTGATCCAGTGTGACAAATCCTCTATTCCCGTGTAACTCTAATAATCTGAATGCAAATGGTTTGGGCTGTGATCCAGCAAAGCACTTAAAGAGATAATTCTAAGCACCCGAGTAGTCCCATTAACTTCACTGGGATTCCTCACACACGTAGAATTAAGAATGTGCTTAACTGCTCTGCTGGATCAGGGCCTCAAACAGTAAATAATACTTATTTCCAAACCAAGCCCACAGACTAACTATTGAACACCTAGGTGCACTTGCGCCCTTCTTCTACTGTTTCAATGAGCAAAATTGTAGACTGACCTGTGAAGGATATGGAAGATGCCTGTGATTATAAATATTATATGCTCTATTTTTTGGTTTCTGTTGTATTGTTTTCTATATGATTACCAGGTACAATTCCAACAAGCACTGATGGACACGTAGGCAGGAAAGCGGACAAACTCTTCTAATAGTCACACATTTACCAGTAATTGAAGGATAATGCAGAGAACCAGCCACTTGAACTCCTATCTCTGGCCTCTTAGTGAGCTGCGTATACCCGTTTGACCAGGTTCAAGAGTCACAGGGGAGACAAAGAACTTGAGGGTGGATATTAAGGGAAACCCTTGAAGAACAGGCAGAGAGAGAGACAGGGACTGTTGGGGTGCAGAGTGGTGCCCTTTTGTTATGCTTTGTTCCTGCTGTTAAAATCAAAAAACACTTTCTTTTGAAGAAGCTGTTTTGAGTCACTATGTTAACCGCTGGTCACAGCTCTCAAAGACTTGCTCGGTTTGAATCTAATTGGGCCTGCTGAGGAATCACTGTTAGTACACAGAGAACTGTAGCATTGGTCCTGGCCTGAGAGTGCAAGAATCCCAGGATTCCACCTGGAGAGCTGAAGGCGCAGGGCATGTCACCTGAGTGGGTGCACTTAGAGACTAGAGCAGGGTCAAAGGTGCAGCTAGCTCTGAACCAGCCCCTAGAAGTCTCCTGAGACATTTAAAACTTACTGGGACCATTTGTGCCCTTCCCCCCCCCCCCCCCCCACCGATGAAACTGTTCTCTTGACAGTCAGTCAGTACTAGTATGGAACTTTCTGACTTTATTTGTATTTGCTGACCTCTTTTTTGTGTTTCATCTTAGTTAACTCATACACTTTTAATATCTAGAGTTGGAAAACAACCAGCAGTTGTTCACTTGTGAGCACTGTGAGTTGTTTGCCCTGTCGCTTGTGAATTACACAGATCTGGAACTGCCCAAAAGAGAATTCTTGAGTTAGTCGCCTCAATGGGTCTTCCAACATGGCAACAGGATAATGAACCAGTGAAGCTCAGTGTTCTCGATTTATCATATTGAGCAGTAAGACTCAAACTTTGGCAGGTGGAGAACCATTTCATCATTACATGGGATTGCAGAGAGCCCCGAACAATTACACCCAAATATGTGACATATTTGAAACATGACATTTCATAAAAATGGGATGATACATTAATGTGAAGACTCTGTCACGCAACATCATCACATATGGAGACAACATCCTCCTCCTCTCTCTCCTCTCTCCTATCTCCTGACATCTGGGAGGGTAGGGCAGGGCAGGTCATTTCTATCATCACTTCTTCCACTAGTGGCTGAAGAGGAGAATTGATGGATGTTATCTTTTCTCTCCCTTTCTTCCCCCCATTCCTTCTGGGAGGGAAGCAACGCTCTCACATGTCATGTGATTTGATTAGCTCTTTATCTTTCTCTCCATGAGCGACGGCAACCTCTGTTCCATCCGCACTCCCTGACAAGCTGCAAGTAGGACAACGGAGAGCCATGTGTAGCTCTAGAGACATGGGATGAGAAGAGGATCTGAAATTCTCCTGAAAATGGCACTCCTGGCTTTGCGCCATTTGTACTATCCCAAACCAACCACCTTGTATTTCACATCTGTATTTTATAGTGTGAGAATGCATAGTCCAGGGCTATGATGATCCTACAGAGCTGATGTAAACCGTGTCGTTTGTTGACAGTGTTTGTTTCCAAAAAGCCAGTGACTGACCCCTTGTGACTTAATGTGTCATTCCCTGTGTTGTAACAGGTTGGGGTGTGATCTTTGCATTTCTCACAAGGAGCATTTTACGTCTTTAAAAATAACAAAAAGTCTCTTTACAAATAACCTAAGCAGGGTCAGGTTAATAATTTTCTGGGCCAGTGGATCAGAGAGGCTGAACAGATGAATGTGACTTTTCAGTCAGATGTCTCAGAAGGGATTTTTCCCTTCTGTTCTGTTGTTCTCATTATGAACATTATGTGGATTAATATTGCCTGTATTAGCTACCCATCATATCTTTGCAAAATTCCAAAGTTACACTGAAACTTACACTAGGAACCACTTTCAACAGACAAGTCTGTCTTAAGTGACAACTAAAATATCCCCCAATGTGTCCAATGCAATGTATTTTAGTAGAGGCCAGTGTTTTGCTGGTCCATTTAGGTGGTGGCTTAAGGCAGACTTCACTGTATTTCATTTCAGTCTTATTTTAGCTAAAACATTTTAGTGTCTCGCTGTACTTGGGAACCAAACCCTCCAACCTCATCAAAAGCTGGATTCAAGTCCACTGAAGACAATGGGAACTGGATTCTGGCTGAGGTGTTTTAGCAATGTTTACTTTTGCTACATCCAATTAAGTAAGCAAAGTCCACTTAGGATGATCTGAAGATGTAATCTTGTCAGAGAATCTAACAAAGAATTTTTATCCTGTCTTTACTGTATGTCAGAGAGACAAGGTGGGTGAGGTAATATCTTTTTATTGGACTGACTTCTATTGGTGAGGGAGACAAGCTGTTATAACAAGTAGGATAATGACTGACCTCTAGTGGCAGTAAAGGTGAATTACTAATTGATCCAGTCGAGGTCTCTTGGTAACCAGTAGTTTGATTTGCAAACATCTTGGCAATTGTGCAATATATACTATGGTTGGGAAATGAAAATCAGTAAACTTAATAGAACATATATTTAATAATAATATCCGGTAACCTGAAATTGATTACATTTGCCACTAAACGTCTCAGCGAAGAATGCTTACAATAAAAGCTGCTGAGTCAATTATTGATAAACACTGATGTTGCAATAAGTCAATAAAGGGGCTGAGGCCCTGAACAGAAAGAAATTTCTCAGACACTTTGTCTATGCCTCCAGATGTTAGGACAGGATGGTACAGGAGGATTTGTACATCTTTATTCAGTCTTGCAGGTTCCCATGCTATTTCAATACAAAAGCCTGTTTGTCTTCTGTGTCCTTGAAATCTTTAAATAGTGCACTGTTTTAAATATAATATAACATTTTATATCTATACATACACCACTTATACACAGGACTGTTCCATAGCATATATGTGCATTCAGACCAAGAGAGATAAAGAAAGGAAAAAGAAAGTCAAGACTAGCTCACCTACTCTATTCCTACCTACTAAAAGAACTCCAACCCTCTAGTCACTGTGGCTATGTCTACACTTATAGTGGTGTGTAGAATACATAAACTGGATGCCCCTCTACTAAAGGTATAAATAGTGTAGATGATGAAGCACTGTTTAGATGAACAGAGTAAAGACATACCAGATGAAGTTCTGTGGCCTGCAATGTGCAGGAGGTCAGACTAGATGATTGTTATGGTCCCTTCTGGCC
Source organism: Emys orbicularis (assembly GCF_028017835.1). Taxonomy (NCBI): domain Eukaryota; kingdom Metazoa; phylum Chordata; order Testudines; family Emydidae; genus Emys; species Emys orbicularis. Next base: position 322,967,970 of record NC_088683.1, on the reverse strand, counting down.
TTAAAGTCTATGAGTCTAGACTGCCTCAGCCTTACTCCGTTACAGGGAAAGGCTCCAGCAGCGAGGAGAGGCTCTAGCAGGGGGAGGCAGCGGGGAAAGGCTTCAGCATCTCCCTGCTGCCGGAGCCTTTCTCCACTGCCTCCCCCGCCTGAGCCTTTCACTGCCACATGTAGCTGCACACTGCAGTGTGGACACAGCCTGCTTTTCACTGCAGAATGTAGCTGCACATACCCTACATGCCGCCACAAATGTAGACAAGGCTTAAGACTCTTTATTGGTCTCATTCCAGCTGACCACAAGCCAGTCATCTCTTCTAAGAGAAAGGAAAAGAACCAGTGCATATGAATCCAAAGCTAAGCAGCTAGTTATTTTATATATAAAATATTCATACAATGTTACCTTAGTCATATATACCCTGATAGAGGCACACTAAGGCCAAGATTTTCAAAAATGTCTACTAGTGCCCAATTTGAGATAATTTGAAGGGACTTGATTTTCAGGGGGTGGGTGCTGAGCACTTTCTGAAAATCAGACCTCTGAAGGTGTGTCACATTGGAGCACCCAAAATCACTTCTGAAAATCTTGGCCTAAATCTTCAATGTGGAAAAACCCAATCAACTGATGATGGTAACATTTGCTTTATCATCTGTGTCTGTCCATGTATTGTTACTAGGAAGCAGAGCAAGGTAGCAAATCTGCCCCGCCGTATTAATGCGTAAGTATGCTTAATTTGTTTAGCTGTTAACTTGGTTTTTAAGTATATCTTTTAACACTAAATAATACGTAATAATCTAATTTAGTTGCAAAATGTCATTACTTTACTTAATTTGGCATAATCTTTTTTTCCTGGAAAACTAAAACACATGGTGGAAGAAAATAAAAATAAATAAAGGAATAAAACATATGTGTACATAGTTTACACTGCTGCTTAGTAATCATTTCAGTTTACAATCTACAAAAGGCTGCTCGAGTGGCTGCTTAGAAGAGAGATAGGAGAGTGAGTTTGGGGAGATCAACTTTCCCACCCAGACTATTTCAGATTCAGGAAGGAAGTAGTTAATTCAGTTAATATAAGATTCCATTTTATACGTTTACATCTGGAGCAGTATTGTACATAGCTGATGGGATATGAAGTACTTGTCCAAATTTGTTTGTTATCACACACACACACACACACACACACTTGGATTTTGGATAGTCCTGGTTCTAAGAAATGAGCATCAACACAATCTAGTCCTCAAGGTTGAGGTAGTCTGACTAAGCGAACCACATATTTACATTGTGACAGAGGCATGTTTTTAAAAGTAATCATTTATTTCTGAAGTGATTGTTTCAAAGCATAAAGAGTTTAATAACAATTTTGACAAACCCAAATGGCAAGTTGAGGTTGATTTCAGGTCATAATCAAATTGAACACAGTCAGAAGTGCTTTTACTTAATAAGACATCTATTAAACATTGGCTGAAAGCACTTCCCTTTTGGTAATCCACTCAAAGTCTTAGTTTCTGAAGGATTCATATAGTGGTTAAGTTAATATATTTCACATAAATAGTTCTCATTTTGATAGCAAGATTTATGACGGCTGGATTTATTGGGAAATGTCCTCATTTAGGGCTGTATTCTTATTTCAATTGGATTTCTGCGCATCTGTCGAGTTTGTCTAGTTTCATGTTGTGCTACAAACTTGAAACTTTTCCTAGCTCATTGGAATCTTTTGCTAAAACTTTGTGATATTTCATGATTCCAGGGAATACAAAGAGAATTCAAAAAGTTTGACTGAAACCCACAAGTAATAAGTGCTAGGATTTCACTATGAAATCTAACAAATTCACTTGTCAATGTCTGGCCTCATCTGTTGATAGTCGCCATCTGCTCTGGGTTTCCCATTATATTTTTGGTTTGTATGAAAAACAAAAGTGAGAGTGAAACCCAGCGGAGTGATATGCAGCTGTGCCAAGTAAATCTAGAAGAAAGCTTTGCCAACACTCATGCAATCTGAAGCTGATTGGCTTTACCCAGCTGCCAGCATGCTACTGAATATTTTAAAGCTTGGGATCCTGATAGAATGGAACTCTGTTAACATCCTTCTAACAATAGACATAGTTTGCGTAGGAGGCATGGTTTACATTACATAATGTTACCTCCAGCTGTGTCCTACATGGCCAGCACTGTTTCTTCTTTTCAGGCAAAAGACAACAGTGGCCAGGCAAATTTTCTTAGAGTTTCCACTCATGAAAGACCATCTGAGAGCTTGTTGCTGACCTCTCTATGTTACACCTCTTCAGATACTAGTCCATGGCTTTGGGTTAAGTGCATAACATGTTTTGGACTCAACTAGATTCATTTCAGTGATGCTTAGTTCATCCCTTAGTACCATTGTTTGCTATGAGAGTGCGCATACAAACTGCCTGTGGTCATTTCCATTCTACCAACCCAAATAGTGATCCTAGGTTTTCCAGGTGTCCACTGCAATATATTCTGTCTGAGGATCATCAGAACTGCCCTTGAAGTCTATATCTTCTTTATTTCCCTGATCAAATATTTTGATATTGACACAATAGTGTCAAAAGAAAGGATCATGTATATGGAGACATTTGGAATGATGCAATTTCTGTAATGCCATGGCAAAAAGTTGTGGTACAACACTTTTGTCCTTGTGTAATCTATTGAGAAACCTCATTGCCTGGAACATATAACCAATGGCAAGAGTTTGACCAACTGGTAGCAAATAACCACTAGGCTAGCCTGACAGTCATACATGGTGTTTCAGTGTAAGTTCCTACCATCAACTGTGCTGATGATCACTTTAAAGAGCAACATTCTGAGTGGCTGTCTTAAGCTTCTAGGGTAGGGGTAGGCAACCTATGGCACGCGTGCCGAAGGCGGCACGCGAGCTGATTTTCAGTGGCACTCACACTGCCTGGGTCCTGGCCACCGGTCCGGGGGGCTCTGCATTTTAATTTAATTTTAAATTAAGCTTCTTAAACATTTTTAAAACCTTATTTACTTTACATACAACAATAGTTTAGTTATATTATAGACTTATAGAAAGAGACCTTCTAAAAACATTAAAATGTATTACTGGCACGTGAAACCTTAAATTAGAGTGAATAAATGAAGCCTCGGCACACCACTTCTGAAAGGTTGCCGATCTCTGTTCTAGGGATATTCCGAAGAGGGTATGTTATCACTAATCCAGCTTGTATCTGAATTAATAACTTTGACTCCCTATGGAAATTACTAGCAAAGTAGTCAGTATGAGCTTTTCCAACCCCCACAAATCTAGGTCCGAATTCTGCCACCCTCTCATTGAACAGCATGTTGTTCTCCAAGTAATCCCACTGATTTTTCTGTGAGAAGAGTAGTATGAATAGATTGGCCTGGTGTGGAAATCTGATGCCTGAATGGTTGTAAAATGTTTACCAAAAATAGAGCACTAAGAAAAAAGGGTGTGAAACAGACAATTTTAACCATTTAGTGCCTACATAGAGCAATGTGCACTAGAGGGGTGTGATTTCTAAAGTGCACCAATGTGTTGTGTACTAAGTGGCCCTTGAAGACCCTGATGGCATGAACTAAAAGTTCCCTTGTGCATTAATGTAGAACTGAAATCCCACTTTATTCATGTGCACTAGGGAACTTTTAGTTCACACCAGCAGGTCTACATGGGCCAGTTAGTGCACAACACATTGGTGCGTGTTAGAAATCACACTTCTCTAGTGTGCATTGCTGCTCGGGGTAGACAAACCCTTAGGGCTAGATTCTGCCTGTCCTTATGTGGGGGGACATGGTGATGAGGAAGGGCACAGAAAGTAAATTCAGCAAATTTAGTACAGGGAAGTTAAAGTGCACCTACATGCCAGTAAATAAAATAATACTTGTGGGTTTTTCCCTTTTCCTCCTCCGAAAGGTTCTTTATAAATATTTGCAGGACAGTCTTATAACAACATGATTGTTTTCTGCTACCAACCATATATTCATAGCAGTAGCAAGTGTGGTTGGTGGAAGGAAGTCCTAGATTGTGTGTGTTACATTTACTAATCTAGCTTATTTTACGGGTGACGGAGACTAGAGAGCTGTAGCTTGGTAAAGCCATTGTGTTTATGCCCTTACTGTTTCTGGTTCCATTTGACTTAGCCTGATGCAAAGATTTCTCTCTCACATACCCAGTGTATAAAATCCATGTGGTGAAACCACAAACACAGTTAATATATCAAGAACACACACACACACACACACACACACACACATATATATATATATATATATATATATATATATATATATATATATATATATATATATAATCTGTCCCTAGCCTCTGTTTGCCAGAAGCTGGGAATGGGGGATGGATCACTTGATGATTACCTGTTCTGTTCATTCCCTTTGAAGCACCTGGCATTGGCCACTGTTGGAAGACAGGATACTGAGCTAGATGGACCTTTGGTCTGAGCCAGTATGGCTGTTCTTATGTTCTTATTATTTCTCTGGGGATGTGAGACTGGAATCCTGGTCCTTCGAATAAAAATCCCACCGTCTTCTACCATTTGAACAAAAGGAAAACTTCTTTAGCTAGCAACAGTAGTAGTGGGTCCTTTATCCTATCCTCAGTTTAGGTCAGCCTCTAGAGAGTAACATCATTCACTGTTACTTTCACACACAAAGCCATTTCACTACACTACTATGCAGCTATAACACATGGTTGTTTCCTGAACTCAAGAGATATTGGTGTTTATTTAGATATCAGGTTTCTGCTTACTGTAAAGTGAAAAATGCCCCATGTTTATATAATGTAAATGCCACACGCTCACTGGAGACCCACCACCAACACTCTTAGGGAACCAAGGCATACTTTGGGCAATACTGGTCTGAAAGAGGGTGGCTTCTAGTATGGATCCTAGTCTTCTAAATTGATTATTCTGCAAGCAAAATAGTTTGCCATAGCTCACCTTGTTGTTCCAGAAAATGACTTGACCAGGAGAATTTTTCATATTCTACAAGATACACCACCCCAGCAACCCCCACAATCTCTTCTCTATGTTTTTCATAGATGGGGGTGATAAGATGGTAGGACGATAGGGTCAATCAAGTTGTAGGAGTAAGTGCAGGGAGCGCTACTTCTCCCTGATACAGCAGTCCAATTCTACATCATATCTTGTGAAGATCCCTCGTGCCAATTTATTTTTCAGAATTTTCTTTCATTTTAAAGCAATATTATTTGTATATTAAAATATTGTTGATACAATGGTGGGGATTAGTTTTCATCCAATTTATGCAGGAATATGACTTTGAAGGCATTTTACTCTGAGAAGTCCTTGACAGATAGAAACCTAGTAGCATTTTATAAATATTTTAAGAAACAATTTATTCCTTTCCTATTAAACCCATGAATTACTCATTGCATAGCATGTCTTCTCCTCTCTAGGCAAACAGCAGTACTTGCCATACTGTTTAAAAATAAAAGCTGTTCAAGATAAAGGTGGGTTTCATTAATTAATTACCACTGCAATATTACACCTAAGGCTGAAACAGCTTGGCTGGGGGTAATTTGACACACATTTACAAGAATTCGAATGGCACAACTGAAAATTGTCATTTTATCTGTATCTCCTCTTATTTTTCTTAAATGCTGCTTAATAATAGTACTTTACATTTACATAGCACCTTTCATCCAGGGACAATTAAAGCAGTTTACATTAATTAATCCTCTGAGTGCTCCTGGAAGATTGGAGGGAATTATCATTGCCATTTGACACAGGAACAAATTGAGACGCACAGAAGTGAGGCCGACTTGCCCCAGGTCACATAGGATCAGATTCTGCCACCATTTCTCACACTGAGTAGCCCATTGCTAAGCCCCTATTGATTTCAGTGGAATTGTCACATACAACTCTACCCCGATTTAACGCGACCCGATATAACACAAATTCGGATATAAGGCGGTAAAGCAGTGCTCCGGGGGGGCGGGGCTGCGCACTCCGGTGGATCAAAGCAAGTTCAATATAAGGCGGTTTCACCTATAACGCGGTAAGATTTTTTGGCTCCCAAGGACAGCGTTATATCGAGGTAGAGGTGTATGAAGACAAATTGCTCTTGGCCATTAAACGCTGAACGTCAATCAAGATACCTTCACTTGAAAATTGTGACCAAACTATGGTAGCCCAGTCCCTAAACTCCTCCTTTAAGGAGAAGGTGGCATCAGGCCAAATCCAATAGTATCTTTGTTTACTTCATTTTCTTGGGGTCCCTATCATTCAGGTTTCAAATGTTATAGAGGCAGCATAGATCTTGCTAGTGTCAGAATTTTTTTTCTCTCCATTTGTCCAGTGGATTGTATGCTTTCCTCTCAGATATGGACTTCGTTACAAACGTGTATCCTTCCATCACTTCCAGCCTAGGAAAAATTCAACTAGTGCAGAATATGGATCCCCATCTTTGAAGCAGGACAGACTGACAAAAGCATACTGCACTTGTGATTCAGACTCCATACTGAGTTGATAATTATTAACCATGAAGCCCTAAGTGCTCTAGGACCCAGTAGCCTCTGAAGTCAGTAGTCCCTCCGCACACAAAGTTCCTTGCTTCCATGTGGAAGGGGCAGTCAGTTACCTCTGCTTTTCCTACTCCCCATGGATGCCCACCATTGCTTCAAGGATCTTTGGGGGTTGGGAAAGGACTTGGAAGGGTGGATGAATAGGTAGCTGGGACTGGTGTATATTATCCTCCCTCTGGTCCCATGGAGTTTACATGGAAAGGAATATAGCCTGAACTTGTTTTATCTTTTCTGAAGTAGGAAACACTTCCTCCCCCCCTCTAAGATGCTCCCTGGGGCATTGGTCGCCAGGGGCAGCCCCTCATAGCATGGTTCCAGTGGAGCCATGCCAGTAGCACCAATCCTAAGCATTTAAATGTCATGAGTCAAGACCCAAAAAGTCATGAGATTAACTTAAAAATCATGATTTTTTTTAAAATTATCTCTCAGAGTAAAACACCTTTAAAGTCATATTCCTCCCACTATTGTATAAACCATTTTTAATTAAAAAAATCCTCTTCTCCTTTGCCTCCACCTTGTCCTGTCAGTTGGGGTTGGTGGCTCTTATAGTTAATCTCCAAGCATCCTTGTCAAGTGTGTCTTCCAACCTTCTTCATGTCTTGCTTCAGCATGTCAAACCACCTTTTTCTAGGTGTTCCTCATGGTCTTTGTCTGTGACTACTAGCTCTTCAACTCTCTGGCCAACATATCCCACATTTTATCATTTCACATGACCCAGCCATCTCAGTCAATATTCCTTCCGGCATTCTGTGATGGGGGCTACCTGCATCATGGCTGCATCAAACTGTTTCATTGTATAGTCTATCAGCTCTCATCTAACCCACCTTACCTGAGCATTCTCATTTTGGCTGTGTGAAGTAGTTGTTCTTCTCTCTTCCTCACTGGCCAGCATCATGGCTGGGCTATTCATGATTGTATACACTTCGCTCTTTAGTTTACTTGGCATGATCTTATTGCAGAGAATTCCCATCAACTACCTCAATTTACCCCAAGCACTCTTCATGCAGCTTCTAACATCCAGATCCACATTTTCATTGTGGCTCAACACTAAACCAAGGTATTTACATTGTTGCACAGACTTTAACTCTGTACCATGTAATTGTACTGGGTTCTGGTTGTCCCTCTCAGTGAAGCATCGCATGTGTTCTGACTTTTGTCAACTGATTCCTAAGCCATTTTCTTCTAATGCAGCCCTCCATAGTCATAGGTCCCTTTCCAGTTCATATTTATCTTCATAGTACAATATAATGTCACTGATTAAAAGCATACTCCATGGAGTCCCCTTCTAATCTCCTGAGTCAAGGTGTCCTTACAAATAGGAACAGGTTTAAGGCTGATCCTTGATATAGGCCTACTTTCATAGTGAATGACCAACTGTAGCCACAGCTGCTTCTCACTACTGTTGTGCTACTCTCCTACATGTCCATGATGGTCTGAATGTATGTCTCCAGCGGATTGTGCGACTGAAGGCACGACCGCAACAATTCTCTGAGAACTCTGTCATAAGTCTTCTGTAAATCCACAAACACTTACGTATAATTCCTTATGTTTCTGCTTGTACTTCTCCTGCAATATTCAGACTGCAAACACTGCATCCATTGTTCAAGTATCAGGGGTATCCATTGTTGACCTTCTGGGCATAAACCTGAACTGTTGTCACTTACTTGATACTCCAGGTCCTCCCAAAGTCTTTTCTCAATAATTGTTTCCAGCCATTTCATCATGTGACTAATTAACTTGATGGGTCAGCAATTACTACATTTTTTGCACATCTCCTTTACACTTGAAGATAGGAACCAATGTGTTTTTCCTCCATTTGTCAGGCAATTTCCAAGATGGAGACTTAAGCTGAAAAGGTTTGTCATTATCACCACTCCCTCATGGCCTAATGCTTTAAATGCCTCAATCGGTACATTGTCCAGTCCTACTGCCTTCCCCCATTTCATCATCTTTAGCATGTCTGATTCTCCAGCATGATGATAGGTCTTGTAACATTGTTGCTTGTTCATACTTCCCTCAGTGGTTTTTTCACTTTGTTTTCATTGAGCAATTTCTCATAAATCACTGCCATCTCCTAATGATTTCACCGTTTGCCATCAATGCTCCTGCCTTTTCATCTTTGACACACTTCACAGCCCCCAAGTCCTCTATGCTTCTTTGCCTAATCTTGGCTGAGCTATATATTTCTTTTCCCCCTATCTCTGTTAATAGTTCTGCGTATAAGGCTTTAAATGCCTGACCATTAGCTTCTGCAACTGCTATTTTTATGGTTTTCTTTACCAGCTTGTATTCCCTCATAACTTTCTGCCATTTTTACTTTCTGCCATCGCTTAATTTTTTTCTCCTCCTTTACTGCCTCCTGCACTTCACTGGACTACTGTCATGTCTCCTTGCCATGATGTTTCCTTCCTTTCTTTTGGCCACAGACAGCTTTTGCTGTTGTGTAATATCTCTGGATATTTTCCCTCAAACCTTGCTGGTGTCATTTTGGTTGGTTTGGTTGTTGTCCAGCCACCGTAGAACCTCATCCTTAAATCTCAGACTAACTTCCCCATCAACGGGCCTCCACCACTTTAGTCTGTGTTCCATACCTCATCTTTTGTCTCCCACTAGCCTTTTCACACAGAAGTCCATTACAAACCATCTATGTTGCTCTGCAATCTGCTCTCCTGGGCTCACTTTACAGTCTCTAATGTTTTTTACATCTCTTCCCTTGTCAGGAAGTAATCTTGGAATCTGGGAGCTGTTGGCACCACTGTTGTATGTAATTAAGTGCTCTTCCCTCGTCACAAAGTATGTATTGGCAACAATCAGACCATCGGCTTTGGCTAACTAAGATTTCTTTATTTCTGGTTCCAAAGCCTCATCCTCCATGACAGTCGTCGTAGCCCTCATTGTGTTCTCCCACATATCCATTGAGATCTGCTCTGATAATCAAGTACTCTGCTTGTCATACTTCACCTATCACTTGGTCCAGCGCGATCTGGAATTCCTCCTCCTCTTCCTCAATCATACAACCAACCTGTGGTGTGTCTCCACATATAACATTAAATATTTGTTCTCTGCTCAGTTCTCTAACTTGCATCAGCTGGTCACTCTTCCTTTGGATGTTTGCTACCTTATCCTGTAATATTTCTGCTACGATTATTCCTATTCCATTCCTCCTTGATTGAGCCATGATAACTCTGGTAACTCTCCCAATGTTCATGGATTTTGATCCCTTCCATTTTGTTTCTTGTATGCAGGCAATGTGCACACGTCTTCTTTTAAATATCTCAGTTACTTCACTTGATTTCCCAGTCATTGTTCCCACATTCAGAGAAGTCAAATGTAGTTCTCAGACTCATTTCTTTAGCCACATGCACCCAGAATGCAGTAGGCTTTCCCCATTTTCCAGTTTTCCAGGGAGGTGGTCATGCATTGCTTCCAGAGGACAGCCCTACCATTGTACTGATGTACTCCCTGAAGACAAAGACCCATAGAGTCTTTGTGAAAGGTACAACTTTTACAAACTGGATGACATTCTTGGTTTGAAATCTGAGTCCCTTCTCCTAGGTGGCCTGTCTGCCATGGCTATTGAGCCCCATCTATCCAGAATATTTCTTTAAAATGAAGAACCTTAAGGATGCACTCAAGTCACATTTTTAAGCTTTAGGCCACAACCATGAGGGCTAAACCCCTTACTTTTTTTTTAATGAAAACTGAGATTCCCACTTAATCACATGCCTCCAGGAGCCAGGGATTTAAGAAAAACACCAAATAGCATGACACTCATGATAAAATTGCAAGAGTTAGCAACACTGCATGTTACTAATGGTCAGATGGCTGCTGCTGCAGAGACTCTGGCCTCCTGCTGATCCCCCAGGATCCATAAGTTTTGGGGCAGGCCTTCAGGCCTATTCCATGATGGGAAAGAGGCAATAAAACCCTATCCTGCTGACAGAGCAACATAAGGTGTCATGCTGTCTGGAGGGGCTCACAAATGTGAGTACCAGCCTCAGGGCAGACTGTTAAGCAGGGCACAAACCCCAAACTGGTTGTGAGTTCTATACTTAAATTTCACCAACCGACTATCAAGTGTGAACTCCTCAGGCATTACAACAGCCTAAACGTGGAGTCACAGACAGTCCCCTTGGTTGCTCAGGTCTATCTTGCCAGTGAGGCATGCTTGCCTCACACCAAAAATCACAGCAATATTCAGATTACTCCCAGTCCCAAAGTATCGGTCACTTACCCCAGATCAGTTCTACCTCAGATCTCATCCCTAAGACAACGCTTGTAGCCAATCCTATAATAAACTAACTAAATATTTATTAACTAAGAAAAGAAATGAGAGTTATTTACAAGGTTAAAGCAGGTAAACACACAGATGAGTTACAGTCTTAGGTTTCAAAAGTGTAATAGAATCTGCTGTAATATGCAAGCTCTCTATGCTCTTTAGGGATAACCCAGGCAAAGCACTGGGGAACTCTTGCTTATGTTTAGAAATCTTCACCCCTCATAGTTCAAGCTGCATAGAAATAACAATGTCTTCTTCTTAACAAGGATTTTTACTCCGTTCCCCCAGAGTTCAAGCTGATGGGACAAGTTCTTGTGCATGTGTCCTCTTGATGGGCATGGGGGAACAATCAACAAAGTCTTTTGTCCACTGATGTTCCACAATGGCTTGTCTGAGGTCTATGGGCCTTTCTTTTGTTGGAGAGGAGATGACATCTCTTGTGGTAAACTAGGATTTTTCACTTGGTAATGCTTCTCTCCTGACTGGGTTTACAGTTTCAGAACAAATACTTTAATAGTTACCAAGCAAACATATAAATATTACCTTATAATGTGGGGTATAGCTGTTATAAGTAAGGTTAATACATGCAGCATCCTACTAGCATTTCATAAAGCCTAAACACATTTTTATAAATCTAATACTTGTTTTAACAATACTAACACACAGGTGAGCCAGACTGATTCCAGCTTATGCATTTGTCAGTGTTTGGGGAAGCCCGGGGCCTTGGCATGAGCTGGCACCTGGTCTGCCAGCATCATAAAGGAGAATCTCCTCAAGGGGATCCTGGCAGAGTCATACTGCCCCAAGACCCCTGTAATGCATTTACTGTGGTAAGAGCCCTTTGTTAATAGCATCCCCATATGCTTTGAAGACTTTTCCTGAAGCTGGAATACTTGAATTACAAATATGTACTGAGCGAAGTTTGGTTTTATCATCTCACAATTTCTATTCCTTTGCTGACATTGACATAGTTAAACAAATCTATGATACCAATTTTTTTTTATTGGTACAAACTAGTCTTAATTATACTTCTGACTGTTCTTTGTGCTTCCTTAACATAATTTGATCCCCAGTTTTTGATGCTGTTAATAATTGTACGTATCCTAATGAAAAGTTTAGCAGGATTTAAATTGAGCAAAATCAGAAGCTCTTCCATTTTAATAACCCATGTATTAAACGTATGATTAAAAATCTTCCATTAAATAGTCTCCTCAAAGTCTTAACTATTGCAGGATTCATACAGAGGTGAAATTAATCGGATATTCCTGGTTAATACCATAGTTCAGTTTTTACATGCTGGAGATGGGCAAGCGGATTTATCAGCAAATATCCTAATTAAGAAAAAATAGCTGTGGTAAGGATGATTGTAATTACATAGATGCCTTCTTGGAACATCAGTACCTTGTTTTTCAAAGGCAATGGACTTAGAAACTAAATAATTGAAATGAAATGGGGAAGTTTAGGCTTGAAATTAGACAAAGGTTTCTAACCGTCAGAGGGGTAAAATTTTGGAACAGCCTTCCGAGGGAAACGGTGGGGGCGAAGGACCTCTCTGGCTTCAAGATTAGGCTTGATAAGTTTATGGAGGGAATGGTTTGATGGGATAATGTGATTTTAGTCAATTAGGCATTAACGGGCCATCGCGGGTAAAATGAGGGTCCGGCTGTAGAATCTTGCCTGTATGCTCGGGGTTCTGCTGATCGCCATATTTGGGGTCGGGAAGGAATTTTCCTCCAGGGTAGATTGGCAGAGGCCCTGGAGGTTTTTCGCCTTCCTCCGCAGCATAGGGCAGGGGTCGCAGGCTGGAAGATTCTGTTGTGGGTGAGTCAGCTTTTGTGGCCTGCATCATGCGGGAGGTCAGACTAGATGACCATATTGGTCCCTTCTGACCTTAAAGTCTATGAGTCTATGAGTCTATGAAATGCTTTTAAAATTATAAATGCAGAAATACTTGCTAAGAAACTAAATCCTCAGAGGGCCCATTTCACTCCTGATGGACTGGATTGGAACAGAACAAGTGGGTAATCTTGAATTTACAAATAAATTATCAAACTAAATGTATTATTTGAAAATCCTTTCCTAATTTTGCAAACACTGAATCCTTCACCGAGCATTGTGTTAGCAGAGAACCTCTGCTTTTGGTAGGAAGAAACCAAAAAATCCTTCCTGCTTGTTTTTTAAAATGCACTTATCAGTCATTTTAAGGCTAACTAAATATTAATGTTAAATCTTAAATGCTTTTTGAGTTTAGATTTTCGGAAAAGCCTTTCAGTTCACGTCTGTTTATACGATCATAGCGGGGGATTCATCCCCTCTTGATGGGCCATAGTCTACAGTGACACTAAAGGAATGTGAAGCTGGCCTAACTGGACAGCTAAGATTTTCTGGCTAGCTTATAGCCAGGTTAGCAAGGTCTACACCACCTCTTCCTGACTCCCTCTCCTGCCAGAAGGTATGCCCCAGAGAAGGGGACACTCCGTGCTCTCTTGCTGGTGTAAGCGACCCTTGGATGATGCATTGAATGCCGCTTGGCCAAGCAATGTGCACATAAACAACAGAAGAATATATCTTTTGAACAAGAAAAGAAACCATCCTTGCACCTAAAATGGACAGTAATTGGGCAAAGGGAGTATTTACTACAGGCCACATGCTGCCTTCAGTCTATACTGTGCCTTGTACATTTTAGTTAATATCACAATGTAAACAATAAATAATGAGATGAAACTCACATAGACTTTGGGTCTTGGCTTGAGAGCAGCTTGGGACCCCTTAATGTTTGTCATTTTATTCTGTTGCATGGTGGGTTTTGTTAGATGCTATTTAAGAAAGTGCATTATTTCCAGCTAGACACCATGATTGTATGTGCATTAGGCATACTTTCATATTCAATCTGAGCTTTTAGAGAAATGAGGAAATGTTCTTCTCAAGATAAAATTGTATGCTATTTCACCCTTCTATTTGATGTTCCATTTGCATTGTCCCTAAATGGCAAAAATTCCTAACGTGTAAACTCAGAGTGACAATACCACCCGAGTTATTAGCAGAATCACCACCAATCTTCAAGTTTTCTTCTGGCACCATGTAATAAGGATGTGACACACAGGAATGACGGAGACAGTTTGTTCAGTTTCAAACCAAATAATGTAAAAACACTGTGACCGAATGCTTGTTGGAATAGGCTGGAGGTTTCCTTATGAACAATAATTGTTTCTAGAGCACAGCACCATCCCTTTATCAGGTTTGAGAGATTTTATGACATACAGAATTGTAAACTTCATAAAACTCTGGAGCTTTCTGATTGGCTGTCAGTGATGTTATACCATATCAAAAGTGCCTAGTAAATAAAGGGATTACTCACTGAAGCCTGGCCACAAACTGCTCCATGCAGCAGGATAAGATTAATGGCTGTTTTGTAGATGTTCCATCTGGTCACTAGCTCCAGCAGCCAATGACAATCTTTGGAATTGTGATCTCTTCTCGTACCCCAAATGTTTTAGTTTTAGGCAGATAATCCAGCAGACAGGTCAGTGGGGAGAATCTGTGAGTGGACTAAAATTTTCTTGATTTTTGACAGCCTTTTATTTAACAATAAATGCACGGTTACTGTAAAAGTAGCCCAAGATACAATGATGTATTATATGGGTCCTTCAGGAAAGAAATGCACTCTTACAAAAACCTCACTGAAACTAGTGCACCTGGCAAGTCTGTGCCAAACAAAAAGAAATAATAAAAGCTAACAAAATGTTAGGAACTATTAGGAAAGAGATAGATAATAAGACAGAAAATATCATAATGCCACTATATAAATCCATGGTGTGCCCACAACTTGAATACTGTATGCAGTTCTGGTTGCCCCATCTCAAAAAAAGATATCTGAGAATTGGAAAAAGTACAGAGAATGGCAAAAAAATGACTAGGGGTATGGAACAGTTTTCATATCAGAAGAGATTACAGAGACTGGGACTGTTCATCTTAGAAAAGGGACAACAAAGGGGTGATATAATAGAGGTCTATAATATCGTGAATGGTGTGGAGAAAGCAAATATGGAAGTGTTATTTCCGCTTCACATAACTCAAGAACCAGGGTTTCACCCAATGAAATGAATAGGCAGCAGGTTTAAAACAAACAAAAGGAAGTAATTCTTCACACAACGCACAGTCAACCTGTGAAACTCATTCGCAAGGGATGTTGTGAAGGCCAAAAGTATAACTGGGTTCAAAAAAAGAATTGGATAAGTTCATGGAGGACAGGTCCATCAGTGGCTATTAGCCAAGATGCAACCCCATGCTCTGGGTGTCCGTAAATCTCTGACTGCCAGAAGCTGGGACAGGATGACGGGATGGATCACTCAATACATTACCCTGTTTTGTTCATTCCCTCTGAAGCATCCTGCACCAGCCAGTCAGAAGACAGGATACTGGGCAGGTGGATCATTGGTCTGGCCCAGTCTGGCCATTCTTATTTTTCCTTTGGTAGACAGGATTCCTCGGGGTACTTGTAATGAGACACCAAGCCCTGTCAGCTAATGGTAATCTGTTCAAATCCTACCCGTTACTGACAGTTGCTAAAAATCATTACTTTCTGATGGTGCTTCAGTGGCTTGAGTGAACTGAGTTGGTGGCCTCAGTCCATTTTCTTATGGACAGTTGTTGCTATAACAAAAGCCACTACCTGTCTTTGCGCTAACTGGCATCCTTGTCTTAGCCTAGGGATGAGGATTGGATGAAAATGAAATAGGTCTCATCCTCTTGGGATGATCCTTCTAGCTCAGAGTTAAGGCACACTGGGCAGGTAGCATAAGGAACCTTGCGCTTGGATGTCCTGCTGTGTACTTGATCTCTGAATAGAGGATTTTAATCTTCTGGGAAATCATGCTGGTACCTTTCATATTTAACAAACGAAACAGGAAAACAATACATCCTTCCTATATAAACTGAACTTTGACATGTTACGCAGTACTCCTTTCCAGACCCTTATCATCCACTGTAGGTTCGGAATTGTGTTTTTCCATAGAATAGGCACTAAAACAGTTTTCATCATGTGCTGTGTAAGGGCCTGAAACTGCCAATGCCATATATTGGCCATGAGTTAACTTTTAATTTAAAGATATGTGTAAGTGAGCAAAGTGTAGAGCTGTGGAATTACTGTACCAATTTGCTCACAAAGATCAGGAAAATGATTTCTTGATTCAAGTCTTCACTGTTTGCTGTGTTATGCATATAATGCATGAAGCGCATAGATATTAAATAACAGTTCCCTGAGAAACCCTACAATACATGCTTTAAATTGTCATTTGTCTATCTGAGGATCAGAGGAGGGTTTGTAAAGACAAAGCACTGAAGATTTTCTACCAGTTAGATGAAACCTTGAGGGCTTCTTTAAGGGTATGGATAGACCTGAAGACAGTGGAATGTTAGTGGTTTCACTTTTCAAGGGACAGATAGGCCATGCTGAGGAACTACTCCATGTCCCCCTAGTGCACTATAGAGTACTTCTACCAATGTGTGACTGATCTCTCATGAGTAATGCAGAAAGCAGAAGCAAGGGACTGTCCAGTGAGTCCACAACTACAAAGAAGATGACCCACTCTTCAGCTCCCTCATTCACACCTTGCAGAGGAGGGGAGTATAATTCATGGATTCTACGCATTCAGTACCCATACCTAATGCTTGTGTGATGCATGACATGATTCTGTGACAGAAATTACCTGTTATGTGAGAGAGGTGGAGCACAAAGCATGGTTCTCTATTGCTGCAGCTGCGGGACAGTTCTATAATGTGATTTATTATTATGAACCTTAGTTGGTTTGTATCTGGACTAGAAGGAGTCCATTCTCAACATATACAGAGGACCTTTGCAAAAGCTCAAATATTCTGACTTTGCACAGGGGATGAAGATAATACACCTCTACCCCGATATAACACGACCCAATATAACACAAATTTGGATATAACGCGGTAAAGCAGTGCTCCGGGGAGGCGGGGCTGCGCACTCCAGTGGATCAAAGCAAGTTCGATATAACATGGTTTCACCTATAATGCGGTAAGATTTTTTGGCTCCCGAGGACAGCGTTATATCGAGGTAGAGGTGTATGTAGTACAATATTACTGTTTATGGTACATGGGCAGACAGTGATTTGTGGCAATTACTTACAGCACAGGACTGGAAATCAAGATTCTTGTATCCTATTCCTGTTCCTATGTCCTGTTTCTGGTTCTCCCACTGATTTTGTGTGACCTTGTGTAAGTCATTTAGACCCAGCTCCTCAAAGTATGTATGCGCCTTTCCCACTGAAATCCTTTATGGCCCAATCTTGCTCTTCCTATCCAAATAATACAGGCTGGATTACAATCAGTAGGAGTTAGGCACCTAAATACCTTTGAGCATCTGTGTCCTAATCTCTCTGTGCCTCATTTAGGTGACCCTGCATATTATTAATTATTAAAATTTTGTTATTTATTAGTGTTTCTTATAATAAAAGAAGGCTACTCATTTCAAGACAGTAACCCAGCCAACATCTTTTGAGTAGGAAGAACAAGACCAGGGCAAAAAGGAACAAGTAAACATTATGTCTGATCTTTCTTTTAAGGAGAAAATTTAAGTAATTTTGCTTATAAAAGTGTTAAAAATAGAACAATAAATTTTTTTAAAAAGTCCATTTAACTTCTGTTGTTTAAGTGCAAGTTTTAGTTCATGTACTTGTAAGAATTGTTGTTTGCAAACTATCTGCAATTTAACGTGTTTACTCACCGCAAAATATTATGCATCAAATGTTTTAGATTATTCTAGTTCATAGAAGCATAATTATATCTGCAACAAACTTTGAAAAACGTATTAAACTGGGTCACAGTGTTTAGCATTGCTGGTTTGCAAAGTAACCAGATCATGTTCAAAGGAATCTAATTAAAGCAATTGTTTTCAGCAAACATTTGATGGGGCAGATTTTCAACAGGTCCCATGGGAAAGTGTATGCTTTCTCCCTATAAATAATAATCAGCTAAAGCACCAGTTTTGCTTTTGTTTTTTATTTTGCAGAGCTTTTCAAATTGCAGTTTTCTTCCAAGCACCTCCAAAGTGAAAGAACTTATTAAAAGAAAAATTCAGTTTGATTAAGGAAGTTGAAATGTTTTTTTGCGGGGAGGAAATGTTGTTGTTTAAACAGCAAAACTCTGTAAGCTTAATGTAGTCAGTTTCACTGTTTCAGAACCAAAAGCAGGGTATCTAGCATATGGGAAAATAAAACCTCTCACAGCTAAATAAACTGTCTGACAATTTGAGCCCTGGTGCATGACAAGATTTTTATCTACTTTTTATTTTAGTATTGTTGCCTCTATGGACTTTCTCTTGTATGAAATTTTATTCTGTAAGTTTGCTAGAGATGGGTAGCTATTACAGATGGGCCTTAACTGTAAAATACAGATTCAGGTTGGGGTTTGGGGCCAGATTCACAAAGGTATTTAGACGCGTAAAGATGCAGATAGGCACCTAATGGGATTTGCAAAAGCACCTAAGTGAGTTAGGTACCTAACTCACAATTGACTTTCAATGGGAGTGAGGCACCTAACTCACTTGGGCACTGTAGTAAATCTCACTGAGTGCCTATCTGCATCTTTAATGGCCTAATTACCTATGTGAATCTGGCCCTGGGACTCCACATGCAAAAGTTGTGGGTCTTTGGACCTGGTTCAGGCTCATCCCTGCCATGTACAGGTTATGGAGGAAAACTGTGTTCCCTGGTGTTTTCAGACATTTCTGCCACTAATGTAACTTGCAGTGTAACAGTTAAACAGGCCAGTCTCTTTCTTTTCTCCATCCTATTTTTTCTCCAATGGGAGGGAGGGGGGTTTAAATACATTTTTCCCCAGTGAAGGGGAGTATGTGCACATTATGTAAACTCTGCCACTAAGGGTATGTCTAAACTGAAATTAAAAACCCGTGGCTGGCTTATGCCAGCTGACTCGGGCAAAGAGGCCATGTACTTGCGGTGTAGACATTTGGGCTCGGGCTGGAACCCAGACTGTCAGACCCTGCATGGTGGGAGGGTCCCAGAGCTCAGGCTCCAGCCCGAGCCTGAATATCTACACCACAGTTAAACAGCCCTGTGAGCCCAAGTCAGCTGTCATGGGCCAATCATGAGTGTCTAATTGCAGTGTAGCTGTACCCTTAGTGTTCCGGACATGGGTACATGCTAGCGTTATGTCTTACATACACCAGACAATGGTGATCTCAAGTCTAACTCTTTATAATACCAGAAAACAGCTGTGTGCTCCCATTCCATCGGCACTCATGCAGCTCTAGCGCTTCCTTATTCATGAGCTATAGCACTATCTTCTGCTTCAGTCCAGGGTTTTCAAGAGCAGGGGATACTTTGCAATTCTGGATCTGACCCCTAGGTGTTCCTTGATCTTCCCTCTTCCTGTCTCTCTCTCGCTCTTTCTTTTACCCAACAACCGAGGAACAAACAATAGGTTAGGTGATGGCAGCAGCAACCCAGGAAGAGGCGGATGGCTGGCCTCTTGTCTTCCCAAAGTACAGGTGAGGCTCTTGTACGTTCTGTTTGACATGGGTGCACTCAGTACTGACTCTGCCCATTATCAGCCTCTGGTTCAGAAGCCTCACTGCACACCCAGAGTTAATGAGGCTCCCAAACACAAATGGCAAAATCTGAGGTGGGCTGTACAAAGAGCTTGTGCAATTAAAGCTACCATTTCTGTAGTGCATGCCACTCTATTGCAACGGCCTGTCTGCCGTACGTGGTCATACACTGCAATACAGATGAGGAGAAAGAAAGCATGATTGCCACTTTCAGAACGTAATGAGGTCATGGATTTTTCTCAGTGCTTTGACTGGTGCTTTGGTCCAGACAGCGTCTGAAGACTCATTGTTTTGCCTCTGAGATTATCCAAATTCATATAGGGGAAGGAGGAAAATAACTATAGTACTTTGCACATATGTAACACAGGGAGTCAGTGGCACAGCCAGGATTAGAATACAGGTCTCCTGATCCCACTCAGAAGTCAGTTCACTATAGCAACGTTTTCCTATCTGTGATCTAGCAGCATATCTCTTGTGTTCCTTCCTAAAAGAGTAATAAAAAAGAAATGTCATGGTGATAGTGAGGTGCCTGACAGAAAGTACAATTTATGGAAGCTTCATTATGGGTAGCTGTCTCAAAAGATGGAATTAATAAAACCCAGTTAATTATCTGAAATGCATTTGTGGGCTCTCCACCCCACCACCCTTTATGTCCAGGACATCCAGTCTGCCAGCTCCCTTCCCCATAACAATGTATGTAGCATCCCAGCATGCACTATTCTGCCTCACCGTGCCAAAGAGTGAAAAGAGACACGTGCATGATTGCTGTGTGATCTAGCAGGGTTCCATGTTTGCTGACATCATCAGCATCGTTCTGGCAGCTGGCAGGCAGAAACAGGACTGGATGTTACCGACCTAAAATGCTGACAGTCGTTAAGGTGCTGCTTGGCCTCTGTGCTAGTGTGGTGAGATGGGGCCGCCAGCACACATTGCTAAAACTGATGGAATTTAGTTAACTCCACTGGCAGGTCACCTTTACCAACGTCGTATCCTTTTAGCTGTACCCTTTCCCCACATCTGAAAATAAGGGATAGAAAACTCTTTGCCAATTCTCCTGATTATCACAATTTTTGATTATCCGATCTGGCCCTGGTCCCAATTAGATCGGATAAACGGGGTTCCGGTGCAAATTTAAAGCACATTTAATAAGCGACACTGGTACTTTCAGTAAAATGTAGTTAATTGTTAATATATGTTTTTATTTTTTCATAAAATGCAAAAAACTAAAGATTCTCTGTAAAAACGCAAATTCCACATTTTGCCTCATTTTTCGGTGGCTAACGGATATCTAGGATCCCTGCTGATCTCCTATTCTGTCAGTAATTCCCATCCATATCCCCAGAAGATGCATATAGCAGCTACTCCTCTTTCTTCGCAGTTAATAAAAGTAAACATTCTCACCCTCACCACATCTGTTTCTCAAAATATCTCATCAGACATTTCATCATGATGGTAATAACTTGAGGGCACTTCTTGTCAATTTGACCATAATCATATATTGGACTGAATAAATTCCTTGGGAAAGATTTTCAAAAGTGACCAGTACGTTTTGGTGCCTCAATTTTTGGGTGCCAAACTTGAGATACTTTAAAGAAGCCAGATTTTCAGAGGGTGGGTACTGAACACTTTCTAAAAATCTTTTCCTTCTTCCATGTGGCTTAAAAACAGTAATGTTAGATGATACAAGTCTAGGTTAGTGATCCAATTGATTGTCTCTGGTGACACGGAGTGCATGGCAGAGATACCACCAGGGTATGATCATTTCTGGAGGAGGTAGGTGCACCTGCTGTGTGGTATGTGGATGCGGTTCAAAGTGGACCATATTTTCCCTGGGAGGGAAAAGCCACTGGGTTCTTTACTTGGGTTCTCCATTAGATGTTTGTTCTGGATGTTGGCGTCCTTCTACCTTGCTTGCAATTGGGGTAGGTAATGACAATGTTATCATGGTTGAATGCACAACTACAAAATCGGGAATAACTGACTGGGTGGTAGTACTGCTGAAAAAGAGCTGGGCCACAAATTGAATATGAGTCAACAATGTGATGCACTTGCAAAAAAGGTTAATATCATTCTGGATTGTATTAACAGGGATGTCTCATGTAAGGAACAGCAGGTAATTGTCCCACTCTACTCATTGGGTGAAGCCTCAGCTGGAGTACTGTGTCCAATTCTGGGTGCCACGCTTTAGGAAAGATGTGGACAAATTGGAGGGAGTCCAGAGCCGAGCAACAAAAATGATAAAAGATTTAGAAAAATTGACCCACGAGGAAAGGTTAAATGGGCATATTTAGTCTTAAGAAAAGAAGACTGAGGGGGGGACTCAAATATGTTCAGGGCTGTTATAAAGAGGACTGTGGTCAGTTGTTCTCCATGTCCACTGAAGGTAGGACAAGAAGTAAGGGGCTTAATCTGCAACAAGGGAGTTTTAGGTTAAATATTAGGAAAAACTTTCCAACTATAATAGTAGTTAAGCTCTGGAATAGGCTTCCAAGGGAGGTTGTGGAATCCCTGTCGCTGACGGTTTTATGAACAGGTTAGACAAACATCTATTAGGGTAGGGCTAGGTTTATTTTATTCTGCCTCAGTGCAGGGGGCTGGACTTGATGACCTCTCAAGGTCCTTTCCAGCCCTGCATTTCTATGATTCTACAATTTTATGGTCTGCCTGGTATGGACTACAGCACAACCAATGTCATCTGAACGTCACTCAGCAACATCCCAAGTAGAACAACATTGGGAATAGTTTCTAAAAAGCAGGCCCCTTTACAAAATGCATACGTTCCGTTAAATGTGCCACTTGAAATGTAAAGCTCTTCTGTAAAGTATTAAGTTGCTTTTAGACTCATAGACTCATAGACTTTAAGGTCAGAAGGGACCATTATGATCATCTAGTCTGACCTCCCGCATGATGCAGGCCACAAAAGCTGACCCACCCACTCCTGGAATAATTCTCTCCCTTGACTCAGCTGTTGAAGTCCCCAAATCATGATTTAAAGACTTCAAGTTGCAGAGAATCCTCCAGCAAGCGACCCCTGCCCCATGCTGCGGAGGAAGGCGAAAAACCTCCAGGGCCTCTGCCAATCTACCCTGGAGGAAAATTCCTTCCCGACCCCAAATATGGCGATCAGCACAACCCCGAGCATGCGGGCAAGATTCTGGCACGTTATTGACCTAATGACTAAAATCACGTTATCCCATCAAACCATCAACTCCATAAACTTATCAAGCTTAATCTTAAAGCCAGAGAGGTCTTTCGCCCCCACTGTTTCCCTCGGAAGGCTGTTCCAGAACTTCACCCCTCTGATGGTTAGAAACCTTCGTCTAATTTCAAGCCTAAACTTCCCGACGGCCAGTTTATATCCATTTGTTCTCGTGTCCACATTAGTACTGAGCTGAAATAATTCCTCTCCCTCCCTGGTATTTATCCCTCTGATATATTTAAAGAGAGCAATCATATCCCCCCTCAGCCTTCTTTTGGTTAGGGTAAACAAACCAAGCTCCTCGAGTCTCCTTTCATACGACAGGTTTTCCATTCCTCGGATCATCCTAGTGGCCCTTCTCTGTACCCGTTCCAGTTTGAGTTCATCCTTTTTAAACATGGGAGACCAGAACTGCACACAGTACTCCAAATGAGGTCTCACCAGTGCCTTGTATAACGGAACCAGCACCTCCTTATCCCTACTAGAAATACCTCACCTAATGCATCCTAAGACCGCATTAGCTTTTTTCGCGGCCACGTCACATTGCCGACTCATAGTCATCCTGCGATCAACCAGGACTCCGAGGTCCTTCTCCTCTTCCGTTACTTCCAACTGATGCGTCCCCAGCTTATAACTAAAATTCTTAATAGTCATCCCTAAATGCATCACCTTACACTTCTCACTATTAAATTTCATCCTATTACTATTACTCCAGTTTACAAGGTCATCCAAATCTCCCTGCAGGATATCCCGATCCTTCTCCGAATTGGCAATACCTCCCAACTTTGTGTCATCCGCAAACTTTATCAGCCCACTCCTACATTTGGTTCCGAGGTCAGTAATAAATAGATTAAATAAAATCGGACCCAAAACCGAACCTTGAGGAACTCCACTGGTAACCTCCCTCTAACCTGATAGTTCACCTTTCAGTACAACCCGCTGCAGTCTCCCCTTTAACCAGTTCTTTATCCACCTCTGGATTTTCATATCGATCCCCATCTTTTCCAATTTAACCAATAATTCCTCATGCGGTACTGTATCAAACGCTTTACTGAAGTATTTGAGGGCTTTACAATTTCAATCAAAGAAAGGCCTCAATCCTGCAAGATGGTCTGTGCAGGTGAAGAGGTCCATCTGCACAAACCAAGTTGCAGGATCAGCACTTGATACGTACAGTTGATGTTTTTCTTTCTTTATTTCTGTGTAGGTCTATGTTGGAAAAGCCAAATAAATTATATAAACGTACACTTGTAAAATAGAAATAGAGTAACTGAAAGTGTTTCTCTTCTTGTGTTGCATTTCAATGGTTTAGAAACATACCAGACTTTTCAGATTAACCTGTGATATGTTTTATTAATGTGGGGCCAAGGTCAGATTTCCAGTTGTTCAGGAGCCCCAACTGGGCCTAAATTTTCAAAAAACTCAGCTCCAGTTTAGGAACCAAAATTAGCGCTAGGTTTTCAAGGGCACTCAAGCACCCCGTTGTGACACCATGTGCTGACTGAGAGCTTTTGAAAATGTGGTTACTTATTTGGTGCCTAAATAGGTTGAGCTCTTTTGAAAATCAGATTCCAATTTTCAGTGTTGTGCTCTTTTTAAAATTCTGACCTGTGTGTGTGTGTGAATGTCTGTAGACAAACAATATACTACAGTCATTATATTATACAGTTGCATTGGTAAAATATGTTAGTTTGTTTTAATGTGGAACAAAAGTACACTTTGAAGTCAGTAAAATAAAGTGCAATAATAAAAACATTTTCAACTAGGTTAAAAAAAATATTATGAATATCAATCCTCATGCCTTTTGGTATGAACTGATCATGTGCTAGATTGGAAATCTGTCACCTCATCACTACTCTCAATGACCCATTACACAGTTGGCCTGATGCATTGTGGGATTTACACCTTTTTCTGAAATATCAGATATTGGCTGCTAGCAAAGGCGAATTAGCTGGACTAATAATCTGTTCTATAATGGTACTATGCTGGAACAAGGTTAACCCTTATGGACTAGTATGCATTCATATTATGTTTCTTGATCAATTATATAGCTTCAGATCAAGTGGAAAAGTATGAAAGTGGATATGTAAAAGGAATTGTATGCATCAATAATTAAACAAGACTGAATTGAAAAGAAGACTGCTAAATTAATGCAATATGAAAGTGAACTGACACATTATGCAGCTTATCATTAAAGTATACAAATTGATTGCCAAGGTATATGGAAGAAATCACAAGTAAAGAAGGCAGTTTAATAATTAAAGTACAGAAAAATGATCTAAGCTTGTGAAATATGTTGCTTGTATTTTTGTTTTAAATGTCACTGGCTTATTCACAATTGTTTAGGGATTTTCCTGCTCAGACTATTACTCAGAGCACCAGACATTGGCTGTAAGTTATCATAACATCTTTTCTGTAATCTTTGTATTTTCCTTCCCATTGAGTTATGCAGCATGTCACAGTACAACCATTTGTTGTTCTCTGACGTGGTCTCAATGGTTTGAGTCTTGCTTTTTGCATTTTCACATCTTCACGGTTTGACACTGTTATTTATTTGTGAAGAAGTCTCAAAGGACATCATGGTTCTGGTCCAGTAACACTGCAGACATACCTTTCATTGGGAGGAAAGGCTAGATTTTTCAAAGCTAACCACCATTATTCTCCTTGTAATTATTTGCAGGTACAATTTAGGTCAGTGGAGCATCTTAACGCCTGGTCTACACTGAGGGGGGGGGGAAATCGATCTAAGTTACGCAACTTCAACTACGTGAATAATGTAGCTGAAGTTGATGTACTTAGACCTACTCACCACGGTGTCTTCACTGCGGTGAGTTGACGGCTGCCGCTCCCCCATCGACTCTGCCTGCGCCTCTCGCAGAGGTGGAGTACAGGAGTCGACGAGAGAGTGCTCGGGGGTTGATCTATCATGTCTAGACTAGACAAGATAAATTGACCCCCGCTGGATCAATTGCTGCCCGCCGATCCAGCGGGTAGTATAGACATACCCTAAGAACCAGACTGGGTCCGCAAATAGTGTTTAAATGACCTGAGCTACACCCACAAATAATCATAGATGCAAAACTGCACCTACAAATATTTGTTGTAGCAAAACTGTGGGCACCAAAGGGTAACCTGGTAAAGCCCAGATAGAAAATCAGGCCAAAACGTTGCGTGTGAATGTTCATCTTTAAATCATTCTGATGATCATGATTTTTCTCTGCTATCTATAGTCCTCTCTGCCCCTGACCTGCTGTTTGAATTTGAGCAAGTCACTTGACCCCTTTGTGCCTCATTTTCCCTATTTGTAAAATACTTTGAGATATATGGATGACAAGTGCTAAGTAGTGTTACTATTTATTATGTGGTATCCTGCCTATAACAACTACACATACTTTTTATTGTTTTTAAACTTGACATCAAGTAGTGTCTGTGAAATGTTAATATAGAAAGGTCTCGGCTACTGCTCTGGATGAATGTGAGAGCTTCACTGAACATGCATGTATGCAGACGCGTTCTCTGTGTTTCCCTCTTGGGTGTGATTATAGCTGCAGTAGGTAACTAACATTTCCCAGCTCACTGCCAAAACAGTTTGATGCTTGACCTACTGTGAAGATCCGGAAACATACTCAGTTTAAGAGGCTTCATGTTGCAGCTCATGAGACACTGAGCCATAGAAGAGGACTGGCTCCAAATGCTCTTGTACCTTCTCATGTTTTATTTATCAATAAAACAAAAAAGTTCAAAATATTGCCAGACACAGGCCTCTTTTTGACAGCGCCTGCCCAAGTTCTCTGACAGAAAGAAACTGTAGGACACTAACAAATATAGATAAAGAAAGCTGTCACTATGCTAGCCCACTCGCCATTGGCCAGTCTTCCATGCAAAATCTTCTGTGTCAAAATCTTCTGCACTGTTTACTGTTCAATAATGGAACTCTGCTCAGACTTAGGTGTGCGCAAAGTGACATGTTCCCTTGGCAAAATGATTGAATTTCTTTCAAGTTAAACAAAGGATTTTTTAAAAATCCCAGTGACTTTTTTTGCCTAAAAAATGTATGTAACTATTCATGCTTTTTAATTTTTTTCATTTGGTATTTGGTAAAATAAAGGAACTACTGGTATGTGCAAAAAAAACCTGCCGCTTTTAAAGGCTAATAGAAATCTAACCAATCTACTAACTGTGCTGCCAGGATGAGGGTAGGGAACTGTGAGGCGCACAGTCTGTTGTCTGTGTATCAAGCTGGGAACCTGTTTTTGATTCACCGTTTCATTTAAATCCCTAGCCTACACTATTTGGCCCACCTTTGACCTTTCCATATATCCACATGCCCTGCACTGTAGAAAGATGGGTGGGGTGCAGCCATGACTCCCCAGATGGCTCACAAATCTGTTCATCTTCCACATGTTTTTCCACAGAAAGGGAAGAAGGAATCCTTAGGGATCAATGACTTGCAGTAAGGAGTCGATAACCAGGAGTGTAGCAGAAGGCCCTTAGCCACTCAGCACGTTGTTAATACTCAGGAAGTGTTCTCCCCCAAGGTCATCATGCTGGTCTATAATTAAGAACAATATATGTGTATTTGTTTCTTTTATAGCACCCACGAGATGTGCCAGTGCTTCACAGAAGAGCTTAGAATCTAAGGCCATGCACTTATGTCGGCAAAACTTTTGTCACTCAGGGGTGTGAAAAAACCACCCTCCTGAGTGGCATAAATTTTGCCAGCATAAGCTCTAATCTGCACAGCACTATGTCGGCAGGAGAGCGTCTCCCGCCAACATAGCTACTGCCACTCACTGAGCTGGTTTTATTATGTCGACGGGAGAGCTCAGCTGTATCAGTACAGCGGTTCCACTGTAAGCTTGTAAGTGTAGACATGGCTTAAGTTTTACACATGACACAACAATTGAGGGCAAAGTGTAAAGAGGAGTGGGCAAGGAAGGATGGAGGTTACAGCAAAGTAATCCCGTGGAAACACCTTTCATGCATCTGCACAACTTGCTGTTTCTGTATATTCTTTTTAGTAAAAAAATAAGGAATAGGAAGATTTTAAGAGAGCAAATAATATTGAGTCACTCATGGGCCATAGATGGAAACGTGCTGTCATGACTGACTGAAAATTGTTAGGTGAGGAGTCATCACGTTATCTAATTTGCTTCCGCGAGGTAAGTGGCTGCACTGAGTTAAATGAAACTATTAGTCTCCTCTCAGGAGGTGAGGAGTAGTGGGGTTTAATTTACTCTCTGCTTTAGAATGTTAGCTTAAAAGAAAAGAAAATTTCCGGAAATGTATGTAGCAAGCTGGAATTCCAGCCCTGCTGCTCGAATGATTGGAACAATGAGGGCCCAATCCTGTCCCCAGTGACATCAGTGGGAACAGCCTTGAGATTATGTAAACATACATGTGTCTGTGTGCACACATGTATTCCCACACACATTCACATGTGTATAGACTTCATATTTGGGTGAACAGCAAGATGAGATGTATTGTTCCTTAAGTAAAACAATGGCCTCAGCGTGGTACATTGGATCTATAAATCTTGCCATTCAACTTGACATCCTCAAGAATTCAGTATCTCCTTATTAAAAGATGAATAACGGAACAAATAATTAAAAAAATTCTGAGGGTATTTGTTCCTCTTCTGTTCTATTATCTGCACAACTGTGTATGTGACAGGAAATGTCCATAGGCATTAACATCACTCTCCAGGTACTGGGCATTTCTGGATACCTGGTATATGATCACATCACATTTCAGGTGGCTTTCCATTCAGCCTGTAATGATCCTTTAATTATTGGCCCTATTCTGTTGTGTTTCAAAGGGCAAGGCTTTTTGTTGCCAGCTGCACTTCACACTAAAAAACCTGGGGGGGGGGGGGGGCGGGAATTATATATATATATAATTTGTAATGCAAGATCTCTCTCAGAATAGATTATATCGCTTCCCCTGGCACCTCATGCTTCAGACAGAAGAATTGCTTCCATGCTGGAAGCTAGCCAGATTTCTAAATTGAAATATTCTCTGTATAATAAATTTCACATAAGAGAATAAAAGATAGACATATGAGGCTTCAGTAAAAGGACATTTGAGCTGTATATCTCTGCAAATAAGAAATATTTCCTCTTGAGGTAATTCCTATACTTAAAAAAAAAATCATCCCAAATCAGCTAGGTGAGCACATTTCAAAGAACAGTTAATAATTTTAGCAGTATGTGGTTAAATGATTAAATGAGAGCATGGCTAATAAAATATCACTAACATCCAGGAGAGCCTTCAGCATGCACACATGCAGTGAACATTACACAGGTTGGGCCAAATTTCCTGGTGGTGTAACTTCATTGAAGTCAGTGGAGTTCTGCCAGCAGAGAATTAGCTCCATAATCTTTAACGTTTGTTAAACTGGTGAAAAATTCCTGTAATTCTGAAGCAACACAACTGTGTAATGTATTAGGGATATTATGTGCATGGATGATACATGCCTGTGGTTTTTCTGCTCCCATTCAGATACAGTAGATGGTTTAATTTGAATTTGTAATGTAGCTTGTTATTTGAGTAAAGGTCAAATGTGTTTGTAGTATGCAGTGTAGTTGCAGCGGTGTCAGTTCCAGGATGTTAAAGAGACAAGGTGGGTGAGGTAATACCTTTTATTGGACCAACTTCTGTTGATGAGAGAGACCAGCTTTCGAGCCACACAGAGCTCCTTCTGCCTTTCCTATACCTGAAGAAGAGCTCTGTGTGGATCAAAAGCTGGTCTCTCTCACCAAGAGAAGTTGGTCCAATAAGATATTACCTCACCCACCTTGTCTTTTAAATGTGTTTGTAGCAATTCATGTAGACTTTAGGCACACTCCTTTAACTTAAGACCTGCACGCAAGCCACCTTAAAGGGACATTAAACCTTAAGGTATTTTTTCAAAGCTGGGTGATACAGTTTTTCCTTTTATCAGAAAAGGTGCTTTTCTTTTTGAAACGTGCACCTTTTTTATAACAGATCCTAAGATGTTCAGAAAGAAAATGAAGAGTCTCTTTATGCATGAATAAGAAGCCTACATCTTAAAAAGACTGAAGACTTTGGCATGCTAGCTATTTTAATAATGTTATCATTTCCCTACAGGCCATACCTAAATAACATTTTATTCCTCTCTGTTTAAAATAATGAAAATAAAAATTATAGCCTTTCTGTGAAATTCTGTGTCTTTTTTGCCAGTGTCTGTGCTCATTTTTCAAGCAAATGCTTCATATTTCTGCAAATGTTCAAGTCCAAACATGCGGTAATCTCTCACTCCACTTAGGCTTTCTACTTAATAGATAAGACACTCCACTGTTACTTTTTTAAATGTAGAAAAAAAACTGATTTCCTTATATCTGCAAGGAGCATGGGATGTAATTACTACTTAGGTGGCAAATACAGGAAAGCCAAATGAACACATACAGGGGTTTTGAAAGGTCTGTATCAAATGGAAACCTTGGCAACCTTAGATTAAATATGAGAATGTGATTGAAAAGGATGTGCTGATTAAAGCAGATTTTTCTTTTCATGTTATCATTCAAATTTCTGTATAAGATCAGAAGAATTGATTGTAACAAACCCTTGCTGATTAAGGACTCGATTCTGCAAGGGGCTAAGCCTTCTGGCTCTGATCTTACATACCAGAGGCACTACTTACTAACATCGATGGCCCCATGCACCGTAGTCAAGCAAAAATGCTTACAATAGTAAGCACTAAGGAGGCCGGTAGTAAGTGCTATCAGAATCAGGCCCTAAAAGCAGCCTAGACTTAACATAATAGAAATTCAGTATTGGGAACCCTTTACCTGTGAATAACCGGTTGCATTGGGAGAAATATACGTGTAACAGAGCCATTACTCCTCTGAGTAACGAGGAGAATATGCCTTTATAGGTTATATTGTAAACATGAGTTCAGTCTATGCTCCAGAACTTACATACATTTTTTATGAAGTTATAATTAGTGCAATTTTGGCCTCCTGCAGGTTCAAACTTTGGCAATGAAGAGCAAACCCCTCCTAAGGCATCTGTGCCTTCTAAAGATTTACCCAAGGGGACCAGTAGGACTGCACTGCAGGTATCAACCAGCACAGCAACTCCCCGCAGGAGTTTACTTCCAGCACCGAAAACTACCATAACACCTGCTGGTAAGTTTTTCAAGCTTGTGTATTCAAGTCGCCGTCTGCATTACCCAAGTTATGTTTAAATAATATTACTAATATACTTTATTTTTTATGTGGTTACCTTTCACATGGCTCTGAGACATGTCACCAAAACTGATCTGATTTTGATTCCGTTTGCCGCTAAGGTGCCATGGTCTATTTGAACCACAGTCAGTGACACATGGGTAGTCTTGTTTTGCAAACTTAAGAATGTCTGGAGTTGAAGGTTTTCAGTGCTGCTGGCTGCACATGCCACAGATTCGCTGTGTACAGTATTCATGTTCATTAAAATACCCACAAAATGGCCTTTTGAAAACATGAAACTTCTCTAGAGACTGAATGCTTCCTTTGAGAAGAGAATTCATTGTGAAGTATATTTCCAAGGACAAGAACATGGCATTCCAGAACCAAGGAACTCACGACATTTTCACTTGAGGGAGGGAACAGGGCCAGCGCTTCCATTTAGGCGACCTAGGCGGTTACCTAGGGCGCCAGGATTTGGGGGGGCGGCATTTTGCCGCCCTTGGCGGCAATTCGGCGGCAGGGGGGTCCTTCCGCGCTCCGGGTCTTCAGCGGCAATTCTGCGGTGGGTCCTTCACTCGCTCCGGGACCCGCCACCGAAGTGCCCCAAAGACCGGGAGCGCAGAAGGACCCTCGCCTAGGGCGCCAAAAACCCTGGCGCCACTCCTGGGAGGGAAAGAAAAGAAGAAAGTAACCAGGGTAAAAAGTCCTGGGAATTCTGGTTCCAAATCCTCCCAGTAACTAAACCCTCCTTCAAATCCATCAAGACTGATTTCTTCAAATAGGCCTACAACAATTATTCCCTAACAGTACTGGCCTTAACCCAGAAGAATTTAATGAGTGAAGAGGGAATGAGCAGAAGTGCATGTTCTTAAAATATAATTTCTTTAAATATAAATGTGAATTAAATGTTTGATCAAGTATCAAAACACTCAAAGTAGGAATTAACCACTTTTTTAGAAATAAAAAAGAAAAGGCATAATCTTCTTTATCGAAGTGTTTGCTCTATTATATGCCGTCAGCTTTCCAATGAAATAATCCATGTATTACTGTAATACTGATGGCTCTTCTTTTTTTAACTCAAAAGCATCGATATTTTTGCATAATAAATTGAAAAATTTTTTTGGCCACGGTTCATACAATGACTTCACTGGGACTCCTTGCATAGAAAGGAGCTGCTCAGTGGGTGTATGGGTGAAGGAATTCGACCCTACATGATTAACTTTTAAGATTATGATGTCGTTACTTATGCAGAATAGTACCTTACTTCATGAGTAACCCCCTAAAGTCAGTGGGATTACTAAACAGAGTAAAGGTATCAAAATCTGGCTTTAAATGTTTCACATTTCTAGGTAAATAAACTGAGGGGGCGGGTAAGTATATACTCACTAGTAACATTTTCTTGTTGTTTAACTCACAGGTAGATTTTTCTTTTTCTTTAGTCTTTGTTCATCTAAATGTTTCACATTAAGTTGCAGCTAGGACAGAGTTCTTCTTGAGATGAACCTATTTCTTAGCTTTCTGAAAGTACCTCAACATAGAGACTAGCCCTGAAATCCCTTACTCACAGGAGTAATCTTTGCTCATGGAACAATAATACCAATGAAGCAGCATGTCAGAATGAGAATTTGCAGGCTCTGGGTCATATTTTGTAATTTTGAGGATGTATTTGATCCAAACCATTATAAGGGTGTAGCTGAGTCAAAGTCACCTCAAATCTATGGCAATGAACAAATGTATATGGACAGACCGGGCCTGGAGTTTTTCAGCATCTTTATCTCAAAAGGTTTCTTTAGGGGTGAAAGCAAACTTAATGTTCTAGCCAGTTAAACGTTCTTAGGATGGTGTATTTTGATGGTGTAATGCAGCTAATGTGAGCTAACTCCACTTGAAGTGTACTGGATTTATCCTACAGTGAACTGGACAAAAAAAGCCTTTCTCCAAAGCCAAGCAGTTTTTCAGAGCAGCTTGCTATTGCTCACACCAAATCGGAAATTGGAGGCGGGAGATTCTCTAATGGCTCCCCTGCTCTCTCTCCTGCCTCTGCTTCTGGACAGATGATACTTCTGATTGCCCACTGCACTCTTGTCCCTTGAGCTCCTTATTGGTTTCCCTGTTGCCTCCCAAGGAAAAGATGCCTCACTGATTTCCCACTGTTGGGCTCCCCCCTCTGCTAAGACTCTCCATTGATTTTCTGATGCCTCTGCTTCTTCCTTCCCTAAACCTTCTTCCATCTGTTAACACTGCCTGCTGCTATATTACAGGATGCCTTAAGCCTACCCACTTCACAACCTCTTCATCCTCTCAGGTATTGCTCCTCCTGATACGTGCTGCGTAGTTGCTTGTAGAGTCAAATGCACAAGGCAATGCACAGATCCAAGACATCCGCTCGGCTACATAACACTGATGTTGAGTTGACTGAAGTCACAACAAAGCTTTCTTGCCACCATTAAGCCCAAACCATTGTCACCCAAACAGACAAGGGTTCAGTTATGGCAAACAAGAGTAGAGAATGACCCTCTAGCTTATGTGCTCTGGCTCCCACCAGTCGAGCACCTACCACCCAGTGCAGATCAACCCTAGACTTCCCTTAATCAATAGCGCACTGGAATTGACCCGGTCTAGAGAAGTGATGATCAAGTGGGGCTATATCACTGGCCCTGGTACATGTGGCTGCGGCAGAGAGCCTCAAAATACGAAGCATCTCCTGTGATGCCAGCTGCTTGAGTGTGATGCTCTTCCAGTGACCTGGCGGAGTGCAATGATTAGGCAATGGCATGCGCATGGATGTGTTAGAAAGCAGTATGAGGACATGACAAGACAAATCCCTAAACCTGACTCCCTGTTATCTGTCTGCTTGGAATGAACATTGGCTCAGAAGGACAAAATGAGCGTTACCCATTTGGTATTTTCCTTCGGGACATATGGCGTGATTGGGCCATCTCTTTAATGACATGATCTTATATAAGAGCTAAATATTATAATCCATCATGGCCAAAATAGGAAATACTCTGTATGCATGTGAAAATGTCCATTTCGCCTTGATTAGTGATAACAGTTTAGGCCCAATAGCAGAGAATGTTACTTATATTAGAATCCCTGTCCTACAGATTTTGGCCCTGATTCAGCAAAGCACTTAAACATCTACTTATGTCCCATTGGAATCAATATGACTTAAGCACATGCTTAAAGTTAAGCATGTGATTAAGTACTTTGACTATTCAAGGCATTTGAGATTATATGTGAAAAATGCAGTGGGAGCACCAGTTCACCAAAAATCTTTAGTTTCCATCAGAGAGACAAGTTGGGTGAGGTCGTATCTTTTATTGGAGAAAACTTCTCTTCGTGAGAGAAAAGCTTTCGAGCTACACAGAGCTCTGGGAAAGGTACTCAGGGTGTCACAGCTAGATACAAGGTGGAACAGATTGTTTAGCATAAGTAGTTAATACATATTTCAAGAGGAAGTGGCCTGTTAACACCTCCCCAGTCATGAGGGGGGTGGTGAAGAAGAAAAAACATGGGAGGGGGATTAGTGAGTTATAATTTGTTGTAATAAGCTTTAAATCCAGTGTCTCTATTCAGTCCATGATTTTTAGTGTCTAGCACAGTTATGAATTTAAACTCCCAGGTTTGTCTTTTGAAAGTGTTGTGCAGGTTTCCTTTAAAGATGAGGCCTCAGAGGTCAGATATAGAGAGATTGCTTTGTGAAAAGTGTTCCCCCACAGGTGATACTGTGGTTTTGGCTTTTACCATTTTTCTGTGTGAGCTCATTCAAGAGCATAGTGATTGTCTGGTTTCACCCACATAGTTGTTGGGGCGTTTAGTGCACTGGATGAGGTATACCGCATATTGTGATAGGCATGTTGCGGGACCTGTGGCTCTTGAAAGGTGTATTGTGGTGGTGGTGATCATCATAGCAATGGAGATATGTTTACAGGTTTTTGCATCTGTTGTTCGGACGGGGTCTGGTGCTGCTTTGAGCTGGTATGTCCTGGTCTCTGGGGAGCTTGCTTCTGATGATGAGATGATGAACTGGGAGGGTTGTTTGAAGGCCAGAAAAGGGGGTTCAGAAAATAATTCTTTCAGGATGTGGTCGCCATCGAATATGGGTTGTTACTGTTTGATAATACCCCATATGGGTTCCAGTGTGGGGTGGTAGGTGACAAGTAGGGGTGTGTGGTCGGGAGGATTCATTCTGTACCGAAGTAGGTTCTCTTGGGATATTTGGGTGGCCTGATCCATGATGCAATCTACTTCTCTGGTGGCATGTCCTGGTCTGGTGAAGGTGGTTTTAAGTGTGTTAAGGTGTATATCCCAGACTTTCTCCTTGGAGCATATTCTGTGATATCTGAATGCCTGGCTGTAGATAACAGATTTCTTAGTGTGTTTACTGGATTTGTGAAGTTAGGCCAATTGCCCTCATCAACAGTACATGCCCAAATCAGTTGCTACCATTACCCAGCTCAAAATCAATCCATTATCCACGTCCCTCACTGCTTTCTCTCCCAGACTTACTTGTTAATGCTGAGCAGCACGTCCATAGTGCAGTCACTTACACTGCGCCACGGACACAAGGTCTTAGACACAGA
Source organism: Emys orbicularis (assembly GCF_028017835.1). Taxonomy (NCBI): domain Eukaryota; kingdom Metazoa; phylum Chordata; order Testudines; family Emydidae; genus Emys; species Emys orbicularis. The sequence goes on along the minus strand of NC_088683.1, from coordinate 322,932,568 downwards.
TAACTGTGCCACTGAGTGAGTCTGTGTCAGATAGGATGATACCCTGTGTGGCCTGAAATATAGGAGATTAGTAATGATCTACTGTTCATGTGCAGGGAATGTGTGGCCCTGGAAAGCCCTTACACAGCCAGGCCTGTCACAGTCAGACCTGCCTGGCGGGCAGAGGAAGGACTGGGATAAGCAACTACACCCCTGGCGGCATGTTTTAATGTATGGAAATATGAATGATCCTCATGTGGATCTCTTTGGCAGCACTTAATGGGGCCCATTTCAGGGGCAAAAGACGGACATGTCTGCAGCCCCTATGGAAATATTCAAGTGTAAGAATATTTATCTTCTAGAAACTCCAGTGCCCCCCTCCCCACGAGGGTGATTTGTTGTTTTCTCTGGTATTTAATAGTCTATTATAGAAGAAAAATAACTCTCTTGGATCTTTGATTTGGTTTTACTGTGTGTATTACTGCTTTTCATACCTGAAGGACTAAAACTTCTGTTGAATCTCACTACATCTGAAGAAGCAGCTGAAAAATATCAGGCCATTATAAAACTTGGGACCATTAAAAGAGTGCCTCCCATTTCCCCCACCAAAGAACCATTGTTTGGCTAATTGCTTTGTCTCGTCTCACTATTTTATTACAAGACTGGATGTGTCATTTTTAAATCTTAGTGTGTCTGATTCAAAGGGCTTGTTCCTGTCTTTGTGCTCCCCAGTGGTACCTGTTGGTGTTTTGGTTGTCTATGTAGCATATCACGTTATTTGGGTTGTTGTACAGCAATCTGATACTCTCTGACTGATGCTTCTTGCTCACATTTTGTTTCCTACTGTGTGACTATTAACATCACTTTATTGACTGAGAATTGTCAGTGCACTGCACATACAGAGAGGAAGACACAAGGCTCAATGCTGAGTCCCACTGTGGCCCTTTTATGCTGCTCTGGGAGCACAAAGATGCCGTGACCAGCCAACTGGGGATTTCCCCTACATAAGAGGAATGTGTTGCACTCTGGCAATCCACAACTGTCAGGTGGTCCATTAGAGGCTGGTGCAGCCTGGGTATAGCTTAGAGCAGCCCTGATGCTGCTCTAACTGCTTGGGGGTCCACAGTGGCTTCCTTGACCCTGCCCCCCCAAGACCAGGGAGCCACAACCAGCTCCCCCAATTCCGGTTGCATCAAGCAAAGACTGGATACAACAATGGGTTGAACCCACTATCTCTACCCTAAAGATCTTATATTCTGAATTAGGCAAGGCAGTACAGTTCAAACAATTAACTCTTTCCCCTGTTTTATTTCTGAAGCAAAATAAATGTGCAAAGTGGGGGAAAAAACAGCTACATTTTGCAAAAAGATATAACAGACCCTGCTAAATAGGTGCAGTTGGCAGGTGCTGTATGTTACTGTTATAATGCATAACATGGGCAGGAACAAAAGCAAATATGTGCAGTTCAGTTGTCTTATTTTATTTTTGTAAGAGCCAAAGTATCAGCAGGTGCATCTATGTACTGGTCATAAATTTCTTTTTATGAGAACAGTGTTCCAGTTCCTCACAATGCTAAATATTTTATGGAGATAAAGGACAAAATAAACAAAGGAATGAGAAATAGAAGTATGTTAGCACAAGTCTGATTCTAGCTACCGTACCAGAATCTATGCCTGCTGTCTATAGATCCTTATGCAATATGGAGCTACCTACAAGGTAATCTCCTCTTTTTATGTTCTTAGTTATTGGCACTTCTCTTCGTTCAGTCCACTTAAGCATCTTCTTGTCAGTTCTTCCCATCTCCTAAATGATAAAGCACTAAAATATCTTTGTGAAATTAAATTCTTTATTAAATTGGGAGGAAAATGCTAAAGATGACCTAGAAGGGAAAAAGAGGACTGTGAAGGGTTCATATTACTTTGGGGTTTTCTGGTCCCAGACAAACAAAACTTTATTACAAATGGTCTTTGCTGTTGTGTCAGGTTTGATATTTTAAACTTGACAGAGGAAAGTGTCTAAGGACAGACTGAAAAGACTATCCTTCAAAAGGACATCCTATAGTCCAGAGACAGTCTGAAGTTTCAAAGTGTTTATGCCACATTGAGACATTGCAAAGTGCAAAGAATAATGGCTAGCATTGGTTGAAATTCTGCTCTGGGCAAATCTGTATTGGCACTGTAGCTTCACCTCATTTATCAATGGACATCAAAGAATGGCAGACTAAAAAGGATAGGGGAATGCGGAGATAAAATCAGTGTTTAAAAATGTTTGAAGAAGTCATTAAAGAATAATCTATCCCACCCTCTCACTTTCGGTCACTGACATGTCATAAAGATAAGAAAAGTAATTTCTAGGAAAAATGGTAAGGGAGAATGCCAACCTCATCACTAAAAGAACCCTTACCGGTGCTCCAAGCCAGAGATAAAGTGACATCCAGCAGCCAGCAATGAGCAGGGAAGGAAGGGATGGTTGAGAGCCAGAAGGCTAAAGTGGGAGCCCTTGGTGGACCACAGAGACAGAATATAGATGCAGTTGTACTGACACTGGGCCCCCTTTGGCTTAAAGGGCAGCATACCCTATTACATGTCACAAAGACCCTGTTCCAGGAACACTGGAACAAACAAAGGCTCATGAAATGTCCAAAGCTGGAAGAGAGGAAGCGGTCCCAGGGAATTAGTAGTTGAATGAGAAAAACCCAGGACACTGTTCCTTTAAGGGCCTGGGACCAGGAATCCTGTACTTTAGGGTGGGGCAGAGGTCCCCTCTCTCCCAGCCACCCAGGAGGAGCTCTCTGTAGAAGGGCAATACATGTTCTGCCTTCTGCCTCAGAACAGGGAGAGTCTGGCAGGAGAAGCAAGCCGGAGCCAGGAGCTGAGAAAGGGCTGGCAGTGGCAGCTTCGAGAGGAGCAGATGGGGACAGAAGGATAGCGCTATGTATGGTATCAGAGCCAGAGATGAACATGAACTTTTGTGTAGTGGCGATAGACCTTATTTTGGGAGCCTGCGGATTGTTTTCAGCTCCCTCTGTTATTAAACCAGCCCTGAGTGCAGGGGCAGTTAGCCACGAGAAAGACTGAAGAGAGGAAACAGAGGCAGGGTGCTACACACCCACCTCTGGCCACAAAGGGCACGTCTAAACAAACCCCATAGCAGTGAGTTTCAGAGCCTGGGTCAACTGAGTCGGGCATGCGGGGCTGGCAGTACAGGGCTAAAAATAGCAGTGTGGACATTCCTGCTTGGCCTGGAGTAAGCCCGAATTCCAGCCCAAGTGGGGGCAGCTACACTGCTATTTTTAGCCTTGTAGTGTGAGCCCCTCAAGCCTGAGTCAGTTGGCCTGGATTCTGAGACTTGCTGGTGCAGGTCTTTTTTTGCAGGGCAGACATACCCAAAGGGGGTGATCAGGAGGCAGCTGCCCTTAAACAGAGTATTTAAGGTTAGAGTCAGAGCATCTACAATAAATCCCAGAAGGTTTAGACTTTAGCATAGATGTCCTTCATTTACTGAAGTCTGTCCATCCCTCTCCTCCCTAACAAGACACTTAACAAAGGTACAGTGATCAAGATATGCAGTCTTTGGCCTGGTCTACACTACACAGTTAAGTCAACGTAAGCTGCCGTGTGTCGAGCTCGCTGTGGAAGTGTCTTCACTTAAATTTGGCTCCCGCTGACGTAAGTGCCTCTCTACACTGACTTAATAACACCCCCTCCTCGAGCGGCATAGAGTCATGGTCAATGTAATTACGTTGACGCAGTGTAAGTGTAGACACTGCATTGGTTACGTTGGTTGTTGCTGGCTTTTAGGAGCCATCCCCTAATGCCCCACACTGACAATACAATCGATACAAGCGCTCCTGGTGAGGACGTGCACCACCGACATTAGGAGCCAAGTGTACACACACACAAGCAATTTAATAACTGCAGTGGCTGTATGCTGGCGTAAGTTAAGTTGACATAATTTTGTAGTGTAGACATGGCTTCAGGAACCTGTGAGGGCTTTGGAGGGTGAAAGGGGAAGTGACTCACATTCAAACAAGACTAACCTCTTATCAGATTAGGATATCATCCGAAGAGGGCTTTCCAAGGAGTCAGTGGATATGTGACCCTGACCGTGTCTGGTATTGGTCTCCTAATATGGTCTGGAACTGAAGGAAAATACCTGTGTGGAGGGTTGGTTGGACATAAGTCTAGCCTCCATCTCAGTGGTATTTCCAAGTTCCTGCAGAACAGATCCACCATCAGACCACATCAAAATGGAGTGAGGGCTGTAAGCAAAGAAATCCACAAGATAGGATTTTTTCCCCCTAGCCTTTGCAGACAGTCAGAGAGACAAGTTGGGCAAATGCTCAGAAGGCTGCACCTAAGGGAGGAGCCCCTCCTCTCATGTGGGGGGTCCAGTGATGAGCATCCCGTGAAAAGATCAGCTCTGTCTGGAAGATAAACCTTTATAGACCGAAGAGGAATTCACACTTATGGCATGAGGGACTTTTAACCATCACTTGACATCATCTTAAAAGGCGGGGTGATTTTCTAGCCATAGAAAAATAATGTGATGATGTTGGTGGACTCTTGAATTTAGGGACAAACTACAAACTCAGTTCATAGCTCACCTGAGCACTGCCACTAAAGTCAAAGGGTGCAGCAAAGCCCCTAGAATGGTGAAGAAAACTCCACACAGATTCCTTTGTGGCTGTTTCCCCATCATTCCATCAGAAGGTTCCCCCTTCACAGAACAGGCTGCAGGACCCCTGTGTAGAATGCTCCTGGGGAACCTATTTACCATGCCTCACCTGTCCACAGCTGCCCCCAGGACTCCACTTAAAGGAGGATGCTCATTGTGCAGGATCCATCCAGCTGGCTGTATAGCCTTTCACAGGTAATCTCTCCTTGGCCTGTGTGGGGATGATGTGCCTTCTATGCAGTGCTTGCTCCCATTCCATTTGTGGATTCTTGAACCAGTGGAAAAGCCTCCACAGAGTCCGGCAGAGGGGTGGTGGGAGTGTGGTGGCAGCTAACCAGCTCTTTTGGGGCGGAGAGGGCCAAAGGGCAGCAGATCTACATATAGGGGTCCTCTCCGCATGGTGATTTAAAATGGGGGTGCAAAATCCCCCCTCCCCATTGGGCCTGTTCACATAAGTAAAGTTACTCACTAAGTGTTTGTAGGACCAAGCCCTGTAGCAGTTATTATAAATATATTTATTTCTTAAGCCTCCTGTGCAACCCACCTCCATTACTAAAGCCAAGTAAAGCTCGGAACACTGCACGGGCAGAGTTAAAATACAGCAACACACAAATGTTATATAAATTATATACTGCAGCATTACTTTAAATAATGTAGGGGGAGGGGAAGAGTCTTGCACAAAGGTTGGCATTAATTTTAATGCAAAACATTTCTGAGGGCGAGGGTTACTAGGTGAGATTTGAAATGTATGGATATTTTGAAAACGTACATCATTATAACTAGATCTAAGTAGGATATTTATTTGTGAAAGCACACATCCAAATGTATTAATGAGAAGAAAATAACCAGCAAGCATCATGTGAAATCTTTCATGTGTTAGATTCTACCTGAAAAAGGACCACCTGAACAGTAAATTCTCATTAAAAATAGTAAGTTTAAGAGAGATTATATTACTGGTATTTCACTAAATCTGCTTGTCAACTAAATTGGACGACAGGGTATAGAGCTCCTTTAATTAATGCAAATGGGCTCCTATAGCTGCTGCTCCACAGTGATTCAGGCAGTTAAAAAAAAGTGGGGGAAGGGGGGACCTAGCATGGGACAATAACAATACAAGATCATTGTCATGCAAATTGTTTTGATGACATGGACTGATTGCTTTTCTATCGGTCTGTGAAAGCAATCCATTTAATTAGGTTTAATTAATCTTTTTGTACATTGCTTTTTGTGCATTGCTTTTTGTGCATTACTGGACCTCTTTCATTTTTGCATACGTGGCAATGTATGAAAGATTTAAAAAAAGAATTCATTTGAGTAGGAAAACTGGGACACATCCTTTAAATCCACTGAAATACATTAGCCTAGGAAAGTTGTCTTGAGGAATGCAGTGGAAAAATGATTAACATTTCATTGCTATTTTGTTTTAAACCCTAGAGCCATGCACCTTTGAGCTTTGAGAAGTTCTGATCTGGAAGCTAACTTTGTAGTTCAGAGCCATCCCTTAATTTTTTTTTTAATGGATTGTCTTTTTCAATGGGGTAATTGTCATGTATGATCTACGAGCCACATAAATACTGAATTTTCTACCTTTCATCTCTGAATATGCAGGGATACCTGCAAGAGGAAGTATTCTAAGAATGTGTACAAGCACGTTTTCACCCATTTGTCGTTTCATTCTTGCAAGTGCTTTGGGCTTGTCTTCAATGCAAGTTCAAGTTATAACTCAAGTGTAGCCTCTAACTCAAGTCCCATCCACACACTAAAACCCTTAAGCGTGGCGGTGCTGTTAACTCAAGTTGGCTGGCCCACCAGGGTATAGTTCTAGTTCAAGTTAGAGCAATTCATCAGCTGCTAACATGACCACTGTGTATTATGGGCATAGACTAGTGCCACTTGAGTGCTGCTAGACTGCCAATGCTTTCCCACAATTCCCTTTGTGCCCAGAAAGGACAGACAAGTTCCCTCAGGATTCACTGGGAAATAATTCATAAGCGACTCAGCTTAGTGCAGCACTAAAAACAATGAGATGTCCCCTCAGATGTGTTAGTGCCACACACGAGTGAGTACAGCACCAGTGCAAACATATAGATGCAGCAACTCCACGGTTATTTCACAGTGTGGCCACTCTCACTTCAAGTAGGCTAACTTGAGAGGAGTAATTCAGTTAACTCTGCAACAAAGACATGGGGCAGGTCTACAGTTAAAATGCTGCATTGGCACAGCCGCCTCAATGCAGTAGCACCACTAGAGTGCTTTAATGAAAATGCTCTGCACCGAGGGGAGAGAGCTCTTCCTTTGGCATTGTTAATCCACCTCCCAGAGAGGTGGTAGGTATGTTGATGGGAGAAGCTTTCCTGCCATCTACACCAGGGGTTAGGTTGGTATAGAATATCAGAGTTGGAAGGGACCTCAGGAGGTCACCTAGTCCAACCCCCTGCTCAAAGCAGGACCAATCCCCAGACAGATTTTTGCCCCAGATCCCTAAATGGCCCCCTCAAGGATTGAACTCACAACCCTGGGTTTAGCAGGCCAATGCTCAAACCACTGAGCTATTCCCCCCCCCTCCTTTTTTTTTGTTTCACACCCCTGAGCAACATAGTTATACTGATATAAGTCTGTAGTGTAGACAAACCATAGCCTTTGAGTGTGAGACTCCCACAGCACCCAGCTGGAATTACACACGTGAGGAGGTGGAGGATCGTTATACATTTGAACATAAAAAGAAAAAATACATTTTAAATCTTTAGGGAGTGGAAGGATTTTCTGTTCTATGCACATACTTTTTGATGGAATAAGTATTTCTGTCTGATTATTCTTTTTACTTTGTATTCACCTCATGGACAACTTACTGCTGTCCCTCTCTAAGACTGTGCATAGTTTGAGTGTAAATGACAGCATCAATGAGAAATTCACAAGTAGTTGGGTTTTCTCTGCTTGCCTTAGTGAAGTAATGACAACAAGCATTGCTCAGAAAACTGAATTAACCAAAGAAAGATGTTTCTGTTGCAAATACAATGTAAACAGCATCTCCACAATTCCACAGGTATCGGTAAATTGTAAATAAGCAGTGTAGAATGTAAAGTGTAATCAGTGTGATAGATAGGAGCCCAGTATGCTCACAGATCTCACCACATCACAGTAAAGTCCAAATTGCACTTCTTTGAATTAGCTTCTTCACAGCCAGAATAAAGCCAGCAACAAAGAAGAGGATGGGGAGGGCAGTGGGGGAAAAGAAATAAAAATTTCCATGTGTCTGGAGATATAGGGTGGAAACTAGTCCACTGGTTAATTGTGACAATGTTCTCTTTACATCGTGCTCAGATACTTCGACATAAAATTGTAGATAGATGAATAGTAAGAAAGTAGCAGGTAAAACCTGAAGTCAGTTCAAAACTTTAAATACTCATAATAATGGCCATACTGGGTCAGACCAATGGTCTATCTAGCCCAGTAGCCTGTCTTCTGACAGTGGACAATTCCAGGTGCTTCAGAGAGAAAGAACAGAACAGGCAGTCACTGAGTGATCCATCCCCTGTCACCCATTCCCAGCTTCTGGCAAACAGAGGCTAGGGACACTGAGAGCATGGGATTGCATCCCCGACCATTCTGGCTAATAGCCATTGATGGACCTATCCTCCATGAACTTACCTAGTTCTTTTTTTAACCCTATTATAGTTTTGGCCATCAAAACACCCCCTAGCAACGATTTCCACAAGTTGACTGTGTGTTGTGTGAAGAAGTACTTCCTTTTATTTGTTTTTAAACCTGCTGCCTATTAATTTCATTGGGTGACTCCTAGTTCTTTTGTTACGTGAAGGAGTAAATAACACTTCCTTATGCACTTTCTCGACACCAGTCAACATTTTATAGACCTCTATCATACCCCTTCTTAGTCATCGTTTTTCTAAGCTGAAAAGTCCCAGTCTTCTTAATCTCTCCTCATACAGAAGCTGTTTCATACCCCTAATCATTTTTGTTGCCCTTTTCTGTACCTTTTCCAATTCTAATATATCTTTTTTGAGATGGGGCAACTAGATCTGCGCAAAGTATTCAAGTTGTGGTGTACCATGGATTTATATAGTGGCATTATGATATTTTCTGCCTTATTATCTCCCTGTTTCCTAATATTCCTAACATTCTCTTTTTTGACTGCCACTGCACATTGAGCGTATGTTCTCAGAGAACTATCCACAATGACTGCAATATCTCTTTCTTGAGTGGTAACAGCTAATTTAGACCCCATCATTTTATATGTGTAGTTGGGATTATGTTTTCCAGTGTTCGTTACTTTGCATTTATCAACATTGAATTTCAGCTGCTATTTTGTTGCTCAGTCACCCAGTTTAGTGAGATCCCTTTGTAACTCTTCACAGTCTGCTTTGGGCTTAACTTCTTAAGTAGTTTTGTATCATCTGCAAATTTTGCCACCTCACTGTTTTGCCACCCCCTTTTTCCAAATCACTTATAAATATGTTGAACAGCACTGGTCCCAGTACAGATCCCTGGGGGACACCACTATTACTCTCCATTCTGAAAACTGACCATTTATTCCTACCCTTTGTTTCCTATCTTTTAACCAGTTACTGATCCATGGAGGACCTTCCCTTTTATCCCATGACTGCTTACTTTGCTTAAGAGCCTTTTGTGAGGGGCCTTGTTAAAGGCTTTCTGAAAGTCTACATACACTATGTCCAATGGATCACCCTTGTCCACATGTTGGTTGACCTCCCTAAAAGACTTCTAATAGATTGGTGAGGTATGATTTCCCTTTACAAAAGCCATGTTGACTCTTCCCCTACAAATCGTGTTCATCTATGTGTCTATTAATTCTGTTCTATACTACTGTTCTGGTACTGAAGTTAGGCTTACTGGCCTCGAATTGCCAGGATCACCTCTGGAGCCTTTTTAAAAAATTGGCATCGCATTAGCTATCCTCCAGTCATCTGGTACAGAAGCTGATTTAAATTATAGGTTACATACTGCCGTTAGTAGTTCTGCAATTTCATATTTGAGTTCCTTCAGAAATCTTGGATGAATACCATCTGGTCCTGGTTACTTATGACTGTTTAATGTATCAATTTGTCCCAAAACCTCCTCTACTGACACCTCAGTCTGGGAGGTGGAAACTCAAATATGACACACTATGGAGCAGTTTATAGTAAGACACTGAGCCTCAACCTTCCCCCAAGAATTTGGCCCAGAGGCTCACCCCTCAAAATGGGGAGAATTATGTATAAGAGAGTTACATGAGTCCATGAAATCCACAATATAAGGAAGAGATCAAGTTTTTATATTATCTCTGCAATTGAACTCTGATGTGTTAATAAAGTTACCCTGAAATGCTGCACTTATTTCAAGGAACTTTTTAATAAATTTTCCTGAATGCCTGACTTTGATTTTTGGAGTGATCATTTAGTATATTTTTGTCTTTTTATTTTTGTTTTACACCAGCTAACTTATGAAAAACTGTCTCCATTTAAAGAATGTCAGAAAATAATCACCTTCATATGTGCCAAGGAAATAGTCTTTGTCCTCTTATCTCTTACCAGGTGACTTCAAACTTGAAAAAAACACAAAGGGAAAAACTACAAGCATTATCTGTTTCTCGTTCGACAAACGTAGTCTTTCTTCTACATCTACTTATTTATTCACATCCTTTCAGTGTCTCATAGATCACAGGATGTATGGAGTCTCTAGAGAGAATTGGATTGTTATTATTCCACAGAATCCATCATACTTCTAACTTTGCTCATTTTGTCTCAAACAATGTGTGCATGGAAGTCTCATTACTCACCATGGACATGACTAGTCATGATTATCACGAAGGGAGAGGAGTAGAAGAAGCTTAGTGTGATTGTCTATCAGTTTACAACTGGAAAACATTTCCTTGGCTTTTATATTTTTTAAACTCGCAAAATGCGTTATTAACGTATATAATATGCCTGAGAACAACTGCAGTCCAAACTCACAGCAAGTAGTTACACTGCATTGTTAATGATATTATAGGGTTAGGGTTTGTTTAGGAATGAACAGTTTTCAGTCTGAAGGGTAAATGCAAACTGAACCAATGTTAAAGACTGTATTATGTGGGCTTTTAAAGACTAGATTGGCAAATACACAGGAGGGATCAATGCTGCACCGGCCTCAGAAAAATGGCCTGAATAATATAATAGATGTTTTTTATTTCTAATTTCTATTATTAGATTCCATACAGTTTGGAAAAAGACAAACACATTTTGGGGGTTTGCCCATCGCCAAATTCCTGATGAATGACTCAGCACTTCTGTAGTGTTTTGATAATATAAGAGCTCCCATTTTTAATTGCTACATTTGATTTTTATACCTTTATCTTTGCATCTCGAGTACAGTTTGAAGCAAATGACATAGTTCTGATTTGGAAATTTAAATATTTTTAAATACACACACAGGAACAAATGTTCAAAAGTTAGCACCTAAATTGCACAAACTGAACCCATCTTTGCACCCACTGACAGCGTGCAGTTACCCATATTGCAAACAGAAGTGCCCATTTCCACATGCAAATACAGGCTTAAAAAGAGCTACAGTACTTAAGCCGAAGCTTTTGGAAAGGTGGTACAGAGATACAACAATGAATAGCACACGGCTTGATTCCTGGCTGCCTCAGAGACCACCTCTCTCCACAAGATCTGTCAGTTAAGGTCAGCTGCCGCACAGAATCCAACACACCCTAATGTCTGGGGGCTAATGGTGAGATGTTCTCATTGAAAAGGCCCTTGATTCATAAATCTGATCCCCCAGCTGGTCAGAGAGAAGCTACATTTTTTACTTTTAGGATACAGGGCCAGGGACAACTCTTTTCTCAAGAATTTGCCTGCGGATGATGGGCTTGGTGAGAAGGCCAGTGTTTGCTTTTGGGGATTATGCTACTTTCTTTTGCCTTTCATGGTCTTCCTAAATCCCTTCCCTCTAAACATCAGGAGGTTCACAGTGCTACAGCTAGACTACTCTCCCTCCAGAAAGCAAGACCACAGTCATCAACCCCTATCATCATCATCAGCTCCTTAGCTAACCTCAAATCTAATTAGAAATTGCCCTCCTGGCTTTTAAAATTCTCCAAGGACTTGCTCCATTCTACTCCTCTGACCTTGTATCCACCTGCTCCTCACCCACTCGCTCTGCTCCACCAATCTCTGTCCCCTCTTTCCTCGTCTTCCCAGCTGGGAGTCATTCTGCCGCTGTGCTGCTCCATCTGCTTAGAATTTCCTCTTCACCTCTCCACGAGTCACTGAGTTGCTTTTCAAATGTAACGTTACAAACCTTCCCATTCATGTAAGCTGAAGGATGTCAACCCACTCCTATTTCCCTGCTTTGTTATTCATTGTTCTGTTCTTCTCTCACTGCAATATAAAATAAATTACTAAATAGCAATCTGTAGCTTTGCTAGTTGTAGATTTCAGCCTTCATTGCTCTTGCTCTGCTCCAGCTTTGCACAGTACAGTATGTTGTTTTTCCCTTGCAGCCTGCTTCAGAGCTGCTGTCCACCCCTCCGTAAAGAATCATCTTTCTACTACGCTATCCCTTGCTGCAAAATGTTCTTTGATGTTTTGTGACCTGTATTGCCATCGGTTCCGGGGTATAACTCTCATTGCTATCAGGAGAAGTAATATATGCCCTTACCATAAAGAATACTACATAAAAAAAATTGTGTTGTACTAGTGAGGAGTTGTGTTGGTGTTTGATACCTTTCTTTCCTTGTTGCTTCCTTTATTTAAACTGAGATTTAATGTTTTGGATTTTTGCTGCCTGCCCCGTGTTTGGGGGTCAGAGCCTATACTAATTCCCCATGAGCTCCTTGTTCAAGTCTTCTTGAAAAACAAAATAGTTTTGTATGTCCCTCGTCTCCAGTGAAAGCATTTCCTTTTATCAGTATTTTCCTGAGACTTGTTTTCTGAGTGTCCTGGCAGATGGCCCACTTGTGCATCACATTTTTATTGGTAAACCACAGAAAACCCAAGGCCTCACTGCCATGAAAAAATAATTCTTGAATCTGTAACTACATAAATTATAGCTTGTAAAATGAGCTCTCTGTTTTGTCTCACAGCTCCCATCACAGGTAGCTTTCACTCAGTCATTAGTAATGAAATGGCAATATAAACCTGTTTTTATGTCCTGCTCAGTTGTGAAGTACTGTATAGCAGATGCCAGATCCAGAAAATTTATTTCCTCAGGCATTTCATTGTGAAATGTGTTAATCACAAATGTGACTCTTGGCCTCAATATTTCCAGTTTACAAATGTCCCAGAATATATTAGAAATGTTCTGAAGTTGTAGTGCGAGGGGGACTGTCCTCATTCCCAGGACTGGGGTCGCATGGCGATTCACTGATAGGCCTTTACCTTCCAGTGCTGAATGTTGAGGTGATTAGAACTTATCTGAACTTCTCAGAATGGTGCAACTCTAAGAGGATGTTAGTTCTTCTCTTTGTGTGCCATCCTACCAGCTGTTTCGGTTTGTGTTAGGCTATGTCTTCACTAGAAAGGCTGCAGTTACATTGTTGTAGTGCTTCAGTGTAGATACTCACAACATCAACAGGAGGGGTTCTCCTGTCGCTGTAATTAATTCATCTCCACGAGAGGCAGTAGCTAGGTTGACGGAAGAACTCTTCCATCGACCCAGTGTTGTCTATATCAAGGGTTAGATCGACGTAACTACGTTGCTCCAGGGTGTGGATTTTTCACAACTTTGAGCGATGTGAAGACAAGCCCTTTGACTGTGAGTCGCATCCATGGGTATCAGGTGAAAACAAAAAATCTATTAACATGTGAGACTTTTACTTACCTATAACTCTAAAAGAGATTCACCATGTCCTTCAAACTCTGTGAAAAAAATTCTAACAAGAACCTCAGTCCAAAAGTATTCTTCCCCCTGCCTTCCTTTGGAAACAAACAAAAGAATATATTATCCTGAGTGTCCTGGTTTGGGGCTAATTGTGCCCCGTCTATTTTCTGGTCTCTCTAAGGGCACCCCCTCGTGCAGCAGCCCTCATGCCTTTTCCTGACCTGAGGTGGAATTTTGCAGTTCTCCCACTCTTAGATTGGGCCCTGGACTCCGGTATCATGTGTGTCAACCTTTCTTACCCAGCAAGTCTGACTGAGTTTGGTCACCTGCGGTTCTTCCTTTTGGGAATGTGTGAGCAGCGGTATGCAGTGATCAGACAGCTTTCTTAGATCAAAGGTATTGTTTGTTTTAACAAAAGGAACAAACCATTAGAGGAAAAAAAGGATTTTAAGACAACAAACTGTGTACACACATGTTGATCTTACTTAAAGGCTTACCAACCCTGATGGTAACCGAGGCAGGCCTAACTTCTTCAGACACATCCAGGGGGTCCCATGTTTCAGTCCAGTTCCCCCAAACAACCTCCCACTTCTCTCTTAAAAGGGTCCCTTTTAACATTGCCAGAATGGTGGTGTTTTGTGTCTGAGGACCTTTTCTTGTTCTGATCAAAATCAGTTTTGCAGGGTTGCTGGAGGTGGAGGCAAAAAGTTCTGACAAAAAACTAAACGTTCTGACATTGTCCCTTAACAAAGCTTAAGTGTTTGCTAAGGCGTAGTTATCTTGAGATATTTTTCCTTCCTATTTTTCCAGACAGACTCTTGTTGTATTAAACCAGTATAGTCATACAGAAAACAATCCAATAACAAGTCCAACATACAATATTCATAAATTATTACAGAGCAGCTCCAAATCTGTCACATAGGGCAACCAGTCTATTCTGAGGGTACGTCTTCACTACCCGCCGGATCGGCAGGTAGTAATCGATCCCCGAACGCGCTCCCCGTTGACTCCGGAACTCCACCAGAGCGAGAGGCGGAAGCGGAGTCGACGGGGGAGCCGCGGCCATCGATCCCGCGCCGTGAGGACCCAAGGTAAATCGATCTAAGATACGTCGACTTCAGCTACGCTATTCTCGTAGCTGAAGTTGCGTATCTTAGATCGATCCCACCCCCCCACCCCCGTGTAGACCAGCCCTGAGTTACAATACTGTTAATCTGGAATAATTTCACTGGCTTAACTTCAAAGTTACACTGGTATAACTAAGAGCAGAATTTAGCTCAGTCTCTGTGTTTGCTGTGACAGGAGTGCTCTATAAAAGAGAGATGTCTGTCTGTATGTAAATGGTTAATTTACAAAGTGCCAGAATGTGGCACTAAAGAATATGCAGCATAGTTCCTGGTATTGTAGGACTAATAAACTGCTTGTGCACTGCAAATGTCCTCTTGTGTGTAGCTCATTTCATGCAGCTCTTAAGATGTGGTGAAGGGAAGGTGGTGTGTCAAAAAACAGGGCATATCATGGGACCCAACTTGTAACTCTAACTACAGCTTTGAATATGATGAAAACTGTGTTAATCCAACAAGAATTTACCTGCAGGATTTTAATCCTAATATAAGATTACCAAACTCTACTATCCTCTCCCCATGTGCAGCACACAGACTTGCATGAAGCAAAATGGAATAGGGTCTCAGATGTGGGACTAGTCACTGAAACTGATAATTACAAAATGTTTTTAAATTGTACCAACAGTGGCTTTGTTTTCTGCTTCAGATATCCTGCAGGGTACACAGCGCAATGTAATTGTTCTATTTGTCATTTCTCTAGCAGACATATGAATGTACACATGAAAGATGTGGAAGTTCATAATGTGAACATTGTTTATCCTCTATCAGAAACCATTTTTGTGTTCCCTTTGTTTGCATTGTATTTCCAATAGCTGTTATACAGTCTGAGAACTACAATTTAAAAAAACTGCAAGTACTAAAAATAAAAAAGGCAAACAAATGGGAAATGTATTTGAATGGTTGGCTTTTAGCTTTTGTTTTCTCATTCTTCATAACTTACGCACGTAAAGAGCTTTTTATCATTGACTGAGTAGAATATTGTGTGTCTGTGACTGTCACATGGCAGGGAAAGCGGGAGAGCAATGTCTGCACAGTACTGTTCTCAGGGTAATTTTTCATTGTACTGTATGTTGATCGGTGGAACTGGAGATGGACGGCCCATCTTCCCTGGAGGGACTATTATTGAGGGGACACCAGCAGAACAGGAAACACAGGGCATTAGGCTGGAAGCAACTCAGCCATATGGACTGGGCAGCGCACAGGGGTTAATATCATTTTACTGATTCAACTTAAGATGCATTCGGCTTTATGCTTTGTGAATAAAACAATCATGGTGGGTAGAGGCGATAACTCTAGGCTTCGGTGGTCACATAAGCTTCCAAGAGGGAAAGCAGTTCCTGGATACAAGATCTACCCTCTCTGACTGGGAAGCCTCGAGGACTGAAGAGCTTTTAAGAACCATGTTGAAAAACTGCAGGTTGGAGGAGGAAATAATAAAGGCCATGTTACTTCCTCCTCCTTAAAAATTAATGGAAGGGGGAAAGCTTATACAGAGTTTCCATGGCTTCCTAGCCAATGAAATTCCCAACGCATCACTGTCAGTGGAGGGGCAGGGTGAGTGGCTGCACGGGGAGGCGTGGAACCCGCAGAGCCAGTGTTGGGTTGGTGAATGGGCACACGCTGGGCTGCCAGTGCACTAGAACCATATGCTGGCTCAGCCTCGTGGGCAGCAAAGATAATGGCATGGATCCCTTTGGCACCTGGAGCTGCCAGATCACGTCTTGCACTGATTTGGTTGGCATTAATTTACACTTGCTATCATGGCATCAGCTATTCTGAGGGAAGCCTCTTCCTCCTTCCACCACTCTTCCCATTCCCTGGCAGACCTGTAGATCTTCAAATTTTCTGAGGAGCTATGCTGGGCACAGAGGAAGGAGCCTGCCTCATAGGCTCAGCTCTGTTTCATCACAAAGTGTGAATCTGAATGTAGTTTAAATCGAACACGTGAAACTGAATTCGATCCCATGCACTGCTCTGTCCATGTGGCTGAGTTACTTCCAGCCTAACTCCCTGCCTTCCTTCTTCCACTGCTGTCGCCTCAGTAACAGTCCCTCCAGGGAACATTGGCCCTCCAGCTCCACTGATCAGGATACAGCTTTCCTATTTTACAAAAATTTTAATATAAACATAAAAACGAAATACACACTCAGACTCCTGCCTCTGTGTATCTTCAGCCAGAGGTTGCAGGCAGGTAGTCATGTTGGAGTCTCATCTTTACCACAGACTCAGCTGATTACAGTCTTTGAGATAGTTTGGTCTCCTCAACAGGCAACCACACTGGGATAGACCTATCCCTATCTGCCTGTCACCTGTCTCCAAGTCTACCAAACTGTCTCTGGCATCTCCTCCCTCCATGTGGGGCTGGCCACTCGCTGGGTCTCTGTGTGTCTATTCTGTGACGATCTCAGTATCTCCACAGGCTCTCTCTGGGTGTTGTGTCTGCTTGACTCACAAGTGCCTCCTGTTCCTTTGGATCACTTGTCCCCCTTGCATAGTCACCTTGTATGATCTGGGTGTCACTGTGCCCCTCACAACTCCTTTAGTTCACTCCTTCTGGTGTCTCTCTAATGGCTGGATCCTCACAGGAGTGCCTGGCTCCAGGGCCAGTAGGTCCTTGGCTGACCCATCATAGTCTAGTGCCTGCTTTCTCTGATTGTTGGCCATCTCCTCTTAGCGGTATCACCATCCTTCTGGCTGCAACAGGTGTCCCTTCATTGGTTAGCAGGGCTTTGATCCTCTGTCCCTTTGTCCCATCTGTGCCTGTGCTGGACTGGTTTGGCACCCCTGGAATGGGATATTCCTGTGGTCCAAGAATGCTAACAAGGGGTCAGAACCAGAAGAAACAGCTTTGAGTAACCGTCTCTTAGCTGTTTTCACAGCTGATTCCACTTTACCAATACTTTGCAGTATGCTGTGGAGGAGGCGTGGTAGTCAAACTCCCATTTGCATGCAAAATCCGTGAATTCTTCTGAGGCAAACTGGGGTCCGTTTTCAGTGAGTACAGTGTCTGGAATGCCATATCTCACAAAGTGGGCCTTCAGTTTGCCAGTCACTGACTTGCTTCTTGTATCAGGCAGAACATGGACCTCCAAAACCTTTGAATAGTAGCCCACTATAATTAAGTACTGCTTTTTCATGTTAGGTAAATAAGTCTGTTCCCATCTTTTGCCATGGTTGGGTGGGCAGCTCATGTGGTAAGAGTCTCTTTCTGCTGGTGCCTATGACACGGCTGGCAGATGTCATACTCTTCTATCAAGGAGTGGAATTGTGTATTCATTCCAGGCCAGTAAACATTAACTTGAGCCCATCTAAGAACCTGCCAATGCCCAGCTGTGAGGCAGGTATTTTTTGCATGACATCCTTATGTAATGAGTCAGGAACAACAGCTCTCTGTCCTCTAAATATGATTCCATCCTGCACACTCAGCTCCTTCTTGTAGTGGCTTTTGCCTTCTGGCCTCTCTGCCGGTATCACTATCTTGACTGACTTAGTTGGATGGCCGTAGCCTCTTTGATTTCCATCAGCTTTGCTGTTGAAACTGGGAGATTGAATCCATTAATATGCTGGACTGTATCCTTATCCCTTTCCCCCAACTGGCTGATGCTGGGTATATATGTCCTGCTAAGGGTGTCAGCTAACACCAGCAATCATCCTGGATAATATCTATTCTCTAACTGGTAGTGCTGGAGATGCATCAACACATGCTGCAATCTCTTTGGAGTCGTAAGAAGAGGCTTTGCCATGACTGTCTCTAGGGGGTTGTGGTCTTATTGCAGCACTGTTATTGAGTGACCATAGGTGTACTGATAGAATCACTCCACTCCAAATACAACACCCAGAAGCTCTTTTTCCATTTAGGTGTACCCCTGTTCAGTTTCTGACAAGGCTCTATTGGCATATGCGACCGGCTTGTGATGAATTAAACAAACCCTGCACCAGCCTGGGAAGGGAACAGGCAGTTGAGCTCCCCAGCTCCCAAGGAGAGGGCTGACAGCCAACAGAGCCTCTGCTTGTGCCAAAAGGAGAACACGGATCCCCTGGGCTAAGAAGGGGAAAGAGACTGAGATTTGTACTAGAGACCCAGAGGACTCTGGGATGGACTGGGATACCGCCAGCACTGTCTGAAGTAAGAGAGGCCAATATCCTCATAGACTTTAAGCTCAGAAGGGACCATCGTGATCATCTAGTCTGACCTCCTGCACATTGCAGGCCACCAAACCTCAAGATGAAGCTGCCTACAGGTTTTCTTTCTTTTCCTTTATGCTTTTATTTAACCTCGTTTGCTGACTGGGGGAACCTGAGAGGGGAAAAAACATTGAGAAGGTCTCAGCCAGAGGGTTGAGCAGTGACCTCACTAGACTCATACACCCTGCAGTGTCCACCGGGATGGGGGCAACTGGACCTGCACACGTGTGCTCCCCCGTATCTCATGAAGGGGGTGCTTTCCCATGGATAGATTTATGACATGGCTGTTTGCGGAAAAAGCACTACATCCAGCCTTTTCTCTGATGTACCACACAGGAGTGTCCGTGGCTCTCCTGACTGGTAGTATTACAAGACAGGGGCATCTGTATTCATTTATCAACGTGTCAAATGCTTGCTGTTGGGGACCTGTCCAGTCCTACTCAACATCCTGCCTTGTGAGCTGACATATGGGTTCTGTTGCTGCAGCCAGTTGTGGACAGAACTTGGACATAACATTTATCGTTCCTATGAAGCACTATATCCGTTTCACGTCTGCTGGAGTTGGCATGTCTCTGACTGCCTTGATCTTATTGGGATCTGCTTTCAGTCCCTCTGCTGTGAGCAGATGTCCAGTGTGTGTCACTGGATACTGTTTCAGTTGAGGTTTTTTTTCCTAGGTTGAGTTTTATGTTCTTATCCCTACATCGCTGTAGAAAACCTTGTAGTTTTCTGTCATGGTCTCGTTCAGCTTCTGTATCATTGCTCCCTTCACCTATAATGAGGATATCATCTGCAATTACTTTCACCCCAGCCAATCTTTGGGTGAGTCTTCTCTGGTACACCTCTGGTATTGGGCATATGCCCAGCAGCATTTGCAGCCATCTGTAGCGACCAAATGGTGTTGCAAAGGTTATAAGCATGGTGGACTCTTAATCCAGGCTTATGTACCGAAACCCATTCCCTCACATCACAGACCATAAAAATTCTGGCTTTGGAAAGTTCTGGTAAGATGTCGTCAATTGTGGGCTGTGGATAGTGGACTCCCCCTTTTGCTTCTTGCACTGCAGCTATACAATTCTGATGCTGCACCCATATCAGATCCATGTCTTGTATGGCTGTAAGAGGAGTCTGCAGTGCTTACCATCCACCACCACAAATTGCAGTTGGTGTGGCCTGTGTTTTTTGGGGTTAGTTACTAGGAGATCATAATTTCCTGTGGGCTGCATTATGCTCTCATTGTACATTATTTGAG
The DNA here is from genome assembly GCF_028017835.1 of Emys orbicularis. Taxonomy (NCBI): domain Eukaryota; kingdom Metazoa; phylum Chordata; order Testudines; family Emydidae; genus Emys; species Emys orbicularis. Next base: position 322,912,531 of record NC_088683.1, on the reverse strand, counting down.
TGCACCTGCTCATGTAATAGGAGTGTTTGAGCCAATTCACCCTGAGGAATCACATTGCAGGAGGCCCTACTATCCAGCTGAGATCGCATAGGGCGTTTTCCTGTTAACATTGTTGCATGCATGTTGCTTTCCTGTCATGACAGCCTGAATCTGATATGCTCTTGGACTCAAGGAGAATAAAGCTGACATCTGACATGCCATCCCCCTCTGGTACAGATCTGACTGAATCTTTCTGGGACTTTCCTCTGCTCTTGCACAAACTACTAAAGTGGTTCAAATTGCCACATTCCTTGCAATGCTGTCCTAGTGCAGGGCACTTCTCCTTTACCTGCTCATGTTGTCTCCCACAGTACATGCAGATCACTATAGGTATGGAACCCTGGCCACCTGCTCTCCCTTGCTGTTGTCTCACTGCCTGTACTTCTGGGGGTGTTGTGCCTCCTCATGCTTTCATCCTTTCTCTCAAGGCATCTGCTGCACGCCCCATGGCTAAGCACCTAATGTGAGATTGCCTTCCTGGAGCAGCTGCTACTGCACATGGTGATCCCAAGCGCCACAGACTGTCCTGTCCCAAATCAGGGAGTCCCAAATCAAGGAGTCTGTCAAGTCCCCAAAATTGCATGTAGCAGCTAGTGTGTGTAAGGCTGCAGCATGGGGGTCTATCCCCTCCACTTTATATTGGTCGCCAGTGAAAAACCTGTGCCGCTCCACGGTTTTGTTCTACTTTGGGGAGTACTCATTCCCCAGGGCTCCAAGGAGTTCTGTGATGCTTGAGGCAGTGGCGAGCTGCAGATCTTTCTGCCTTGGTACCCAGTAAGGTAAGGTAACAGTTTTACTTCTGTGCTGGTGTCCTCCTGCATGGCCAGATCCATGTACCGCTCAAACTCCTCCATCCACTGGGTCCATCCCTGGGCTAGGTTTGTGTCTTCCAAATCCAGGGCTCCGGGCGCCTTCAGACACAGTTCCATGGCTCACACTGCCAGCTACTGCACTGCAGAGAACTCACAGCTCAGACGCTGCCGCCATGTTTCACTCACAAAGCGTGACGCTGAATGCAGTTTAAATTGAACAGGTGAAACTTTATTAAACCCTGGGGACTCTGTACCTATGGCTGAGTTGCTTCCATCCTAACTGCCCCGTGTTCCCAGTTCCACTGGTTCCCCTCAATAACAGTCCCTCCAGGGAACATGAGCTCTCTGATTCCAGTTCCACTGATCATGATACTGGCTTTGCTCTTAGCTCCGCTTTGGAGCTCATTTTGTGCAGTTCACATGGCATAACAGTGCATTCCATAGCAGGGCCCAATTCATACTCTGATCGGAGGCTCTTTATTTCAAACCTGTGTTTGTATTTGAAATTTTTCCCCAGTAGTCTGATCAATAACAAGGGAAACTTTAGTTTAGAGATGGCCTTGAGCTTTCAGGAGAGAGCTCCACTGTGCACCGAGGTGCCCAACTAGATGAGTGAGACAACCGTGTGCTCACCCTGTCAGGACTCAGAAAGTAAATGCCTGTTGGTAAGAACAGGTAAAAGCATCTCACAAATAACATGGTGCTGTAAACCAGAATAGACATCAGGTGCCAGATTTTTTAAGGATGTATGTGTGCATGAGTGATGTACACCGCGTGCAGAAGGCCAGAGGATCTGCATAGTGTGCATGACCTTGTGCTGGCCCTCATTAGTGTGGTGAATTTCACCCCTATTTGCATGTGCAGAGTTCCATATTTGCAGAGGCGCACGGTCAGTTAAGTGTCTAACTGGCCATGTGCTCACTGAAATACCCAGTTGGCACACAGCATCCTGATATCTTCATGCATGCAATAGGCATATGTGATTGTCCACATGCAAAGGCATATGCAAAGCTTTCAATATCTGGCCCCAAAGTAATATTGAAAAAATATTTGTGTTTTGCCATGCTGTTACACTTTTTAGAGGCATGCTTCTGTGTGATGGCAAATCAAGTAAAGTTTGGGTTTCTTTTTTAAAGCAGGTTTGAAGAAAGAAGTACAAAAAGATCAAGATGCAAATAAACCCACAGTGTCATCCCCTAAGAGATTAGCAGTATCAGCCACCAAGCTCCATTCACCAGGTATTTATAAACCGCCAGAGCACTCTTTTGAGGGAAGATTTAAACTTGTTGAATTTGCAGCTCTTGTTAATAGACAAACATCTGAGACCCACTATTGTTAAAAAAAGATCGGTTGTGTCCAAGTCTCATTAATCAGGCAATGAGTGCAGGAGGTTTCATCATAGCAAAGCATGGAGTGAACAGTCTTATGTTCTCCCTGGTAGTAAAGTAAAACCATCTGTCTTCCAAAACAGAGTCATTGCTGTTCAATGTTTAAGGGTACAAGGATCATTTTAAAAAATCTTTATTATTTTTACATTTTAAAAAAAAGAAAACAAATATAGTGACCGAAAACCTCATGTAATACAATCACCAACAGTAACAGTACACCACTTGATATCTAAGGTCACTGATGTGCAGAAGTGTTACATTTCCTAGGTTATTTCTGTAGATAACTGGGAAAGAGATGATCTTTAGAAATAACCTTCAGACAGCTATAGCAACACTGTCAACTTAAAAATTAATGTTGTAAACAAACACATTTCTTTACTAGTGTTACCAATAAAACCTTAGATTCTTTACAGCTAAAATATTTTTTTAAAAATCCAGAGTACTTCTTACTAATTATGCTCTTTGGGCCAGATTTACACATGAATTTAGGCACCTAAAGAAGCAGATAGGTGCCGTAAATCTGTCCCTTTGGGCCTGAGACAAACACCATTGAAATCATGAGCCCATTGACTTCAGTGGGCTTTGGATCAGGCCCTTTGACTTTTCAGGTCAAACCTTTAAAATCACTGAAGTTAGTTTGACTTTCAGCTTCTCAGTGCTACCGTATTTGGGTGAAGAAGAGTTCAAGGAGAACATTATGTTTTATAACTCTAAATTAATAAACAAAAGAGCATGTGTCCCTTCTTCAGATGCCTGGGTTAAAAGATGAGCATTCAAGCTGTTTTGGATCATGTGGAGTCAGGGAGTGAGTTCTAAAGGGAAGGGCATCTTCATGAAGAAAGCCAGGCCAGCAGCCCCCTCTTATTTATACCAAGGGGGCTCCAGTTTAAGCACCTCGCTGGTTGCAGCTGTGGCACCATGGCAGAGGGAGAGCTGGTTAAAAACAATTGTTTCCGTTAGAATTGTAAAAGAAATCACAGGAACATTTCTGTTGGCTTTGTACAGCTGCCGGGTTTTACAAAGGCCTACATTTCCAAAAGTGACTAATCATTTTCAATGCCTTAATTTTTGGGTGCCCAGCTTGAAACAGCTTAAAGGGCCTTGATTTGCATAAAGGGCTGAGCACTTGCCCTCTGATGATCTGGTCCTTTTAGGGTGTCTCAGGTTGGGGGCCTCCAAAATGTATGTACCCTAAAATCATCAGTCACTTTTGAAAATTTGGGCCTAAATCAAAATCTAAATGAAGTCTAAGTTTCTTCAGTGGCCCTTTGCTTTCTTTAAACAAAAATCATAAAATAAAATAAAATAAATAATGACAAAGGAAAATTGTACTGCAAATAAAGTAGTTTTCTATGACAGCATTCTGAAAACTTGCCAAACTATTCAAATTAGTTAGGTAATGTGCTGTGGAAAATTGCTATTCATAGTATAACACGTTTATTTTCCTTCTATTATAGTATTATTCAAATACACCACCCCACACCCCACCCCCGACTGTTGTTTTTTGGCTGTCACATAAACCCCTATTGCTGCCACAGAAGGAGGGATTATCTGGTTTGTTTTAGCAATGGATCTGACCTTCAGAGTTTGGATCAATATCTGGATCTGGATTTCCCCAAAGCTCTTGTGAGAGTGTTTTTTAAGAGTTCAACATTTCTGGACCTATCTGATCTATCACTATAAACCTGATCCTGCAATTTGATCTGTGGAGGACTTTGCACAGACACAGGGGTCCACCCACATGAATGTGACTGAAGGATTAGAGCCCTTGTCTCTATTTTAGTCATTTCTAACGTGCCTATCACTGTGGTAGCTAACATTGTCCAATTTGCTTATTATCAGCCTCCTCAAAATTACTTCTTCACTTTCTTTATCTAAATCCTGGAAACTGGAGACAAAAATGTATTAGCTCATGTACCATATCTAAATCTTCATGGATTGTATTAAATATCACTAGGTATTTGTTACAATATTTTATTTCAAACAGTTAATTAGAAAAAAAAGTGCTAAAAATGTTGAAGCTATCAATGATTCCAAATGATTTCCGAGTACAGTGGGTGTGGTCCTGCTTTTCCACAGCACCCCATATTCTAATTGACAAGTGGAAGCAGGATCAGGGCCAACATCGTCGGTGTATTTCCCATCCTGTGCAGAGCAACAGAACAGAAACACCAGTGGGCAGCAAAAGTTTAGTGAGCTGCTTTTCAAACCCAGAGGAACTGAGAAGTTCAGATTTATCCCTGAGGAAAATATCAGTTTAATTTACAAGGACAACTTCTGCCATTGACAAGGATAACTTAGAGATGCACACTTCAAATGTTAGAAGGCAGGGGAAATCTAGAATGGAATTAAACAATTTGATAGTTTGTGTTAATTTAATCTTGACTGATTTCAAGGAGATTTTTTTTCTCTTTGCGTTTATGACTTTTGTTGCATCACCATCACCATGGTGTCTAAGCAGTGAAAGACTTTTGTATCAAAAAGACAGACAAACACTTACGGTGGTTATTAAATATTTTGTATTGTGGTAGCACCTACAGGCCCAGTCAGGAAGGAGCTCCATTATGTTAGGTGCCGTACAGTCGTACAGGAAGACACTTCCCTTTACTGAAGTCAGTCTAAATGGAGAAGACAAATAGTAGTGAGGGAAATGGGACCAAATGATGAGTGTCATAGTTGAGCCTGACTGAGAAGTGATCATCTATTTTACTGTTAGAGAGTTTTCTGTAGCACCCATCACTATAGTATTTAAGTGCTGCATCATAATTAGGGCCCTACCAAATTCATGGTCATGAAAAATGCCTCATGGACCATGAAATCTGATCTCCCCCATGAAATCTGGCTATTGTAGGGGAGAGGGGATTCTACCATGCACCGAGCTCCAGCTGCTAGTTCCGGACTGGCTGGGGAGGGACGGGACTTCCTTTTCCCCTGCCAGGGTTGCTCCCGGGGGGTCAGATCACCTCCAGGAACTTTCCTGGCTGCAGGAAGCTCCGCGGCTGCTGGCTGGGAGCCCAGCTTTGAAGGCAGTGCAGCCACAGAGCTTCCTGTAGCCGGGAGGAGGTTCCCAGAGGTGGGTCTGACTGGCCCCAGGAGCGGCCCCTGCAGGGGAAGAGGAAGTTCCGGCCCTCCCCATAGAATCATAGACTATCAGGCATAGGCGTGCGCAACCCATTACATTAGGGTGTGCACCCAGGGAGCCCCGCCCTAGCCCCGCCCCCACCCGCCCCCACCCGCCCCCATCCACTCCCTCCTACTTCCCGCCCCCTGACTTCCCCCCTCAGAACCCCCAATCCCCCTGCTCCTTGTCCCCTGACTACCCCCTCCTGGGACCCCTGCCCCTAACTGCCCCCCCTACCTAAGCCTCCCTCCTCCTTGTCCCCTGACCACCCCCTCCAGAGACCCCCCGCCCCTAACCACCATCCCCTGGGATCCCACCCCCTATCCAACCCACCCTGTCCCCTGACTGCCCCCACCCCTTATCCAACCCCCCTGGCCCTGGACCCCTTACCATGAGATGAGGCTCCTAGCCTCCTCGCAGAGCCAAACACTGCCCCGCAGGAGCACGCAGCCCTGGCCCCCAGAGCGCTGCGCGCGCAGCAGCATGGCTCCAGGGGAGGGGAGAGCATGTCTGACTCCCCGCGGAGCCCCGGCCCCCAGAGCGCTGCGCGCGCGGCGGCAGCATGGCTCCAGGGAGGAGGAAAGGCGGGGGAGGGGCTGGCGGCTTGCTGCGCTCAGCCGAGCGCTCCAGCCCGGGAGCGCAGACCCCGCGGCTTGCCGCGCCGGGAGAGTGGAGCCATTTGCCCACCCCTGCATTAGGGTGTGCCTGGGCACACCAGGCACACCCCGTGCGCACGCCTATGCTATCACAGTTGGAAGGGACCTCAGGAGGTCATCCAGTCCAACCCCCTGCTCAAAGCAGGACCAATCCCCAACTAAATCATCCCAGCCAGGGCTTTGTCAAGCCTGACTATAAAAACCTCTAAGGAAGGAGATTCCACCACCTCCCTAGGTAACCCATTCCAGTGCTTCGCCACCCTCCTGGTGAAAAAGTTTTTCCTAATATCCAACCTAAACCTCCCCCACTGCAACTTGAGACCATTACTCCTTGTTCTGTCATCTGCCACCACTGAGAACAGTCTAGATCCATCCTCTTTGGAACCCCCTTTCAAGTAGTTGAAAGCAGCTATCAAATCCCCCCTCATTCTTCTCTTCTGCAGACGAAACAATCCCAGTTCCCTCAGCCTCTCCTCATAAGTCATGTGTTCCAGCCCCCTAATAATTTTTGTTGCCCTCCGCTGGACTCTTTCCAATTTTTCCACATCCTTCTTGTAGTGTGGGGCCCAAAACTGGACACAGTACTCCAGATGAGGCCTCACCAATGTCGAATAGAGGGGAATGATCACGTCCCTCTATCTGCTGGCAATGCCCCTACTTATACAGCCCAAAATGCCGTTAGCCTTCTTGGCAACAAGGGCACACTGTTGACTCATATCCAGCTTCTCGTCCACTGTAACCCCTAGGTCCTTTTCTGCAGAACTGCTGCCTAGCCATTCGGTCCCTAGTCTGTAGCAATGCATGGGATTCTTCCGTCCTAAGTGTAGGACTCTGCACTTATCCTTGTTGAACCTCATCAGATTTCTTTTGGCCCAATCCTCTAATTTGTCTAGGTCCCTCTGTATCCTATCCCTACCCTCCAGCGTATCTACCACTCCTCCCAGTTTAGTGTCATCTGCAAACTTGCTGAGGGTGCAGTTCACGCCAACAAAACCGGCCCCAGGACCGACCCTTGGGGCACTCTGCTTGATACCGGCTGCCAACTAGACATGGAGCCATTGATCACTACCCGTTGAGGCTGACGATCTAGCCAGTTTTCTGTCCACCTTATAATCCATTCATCCAGCCCATACTTCTTTAACTTGCCGGCAAGAATACTGTGGGAGACCGTATCAAAAGCTTTGCTAAAGTCAAGGAATAACACATCCACTGCTTTCCCCTCATCCATAGAGCCAGTTATCTCATCATAGAAGGCAATTAGGTTAGTCAGGCATGACTTGCCCTTGGTGAATCCATCCTGACTGTTCCTGATCACTTTCCTCTCCTCTAAGTGCTTCAGAATTGATTCCTTGAGGACCTGCTCCATGATTTTTCCATGGACTGAGGTGAGGCTGACTGGCCTGTAGTTCCCCAGATCCTCCTCCTTCCCTTTTTTAAAGATGGGCACTACATTAGCCTTTTTCCAGGCATCTGGGACCTCCCCCGATCACCATGAGTTTTCAAAGATAATGGCCAATGGCTCTGCAATCACATCCGCCAACTCTTTTAGCACCCTCGGATCCGGCCCCATGGACTTGTGCTCGTCCAGCTTTTCTAAATAGTCCCGAACCACTTCTTTCTCCAAAGAGGGCTGGTCACCTCCTCCCCATGCTGTGCTGCCCAGTGTAGTAGTCTGGGAGCTGACCTTGTTCGTGAAGACAGAGGCAAAAAAAGCATTGAGTACATTAGCTTTTTCCACATCCTCTGTCACTAGGTTACCTCCCTCATTCTGTAAGGAGCCCACACTTTCCTTGACTTTCTTCTTGTTGATAATGTACCTGAAAAAACCCTTCTTGTTACTCTTAACATCTCTTGCTAGCTGCAACTCCAAGTGTGATTTGGCCTTCCTGATTTCACTCCTGCATGACTGAGCAATATTTTTATACTCCTCCCTGGTCATTTGTCCAATCTTCCACCTCTTGTAAGCTTCTTTTTTGTGTTTAAGATCAGCAAGGACTTCACTGTTAAGCCAAGCTGGTCGCCTGCCATATTTACTGTTCTTTCTACACATCAGGATGGTTTGTTCCTGCAACCTCAATAAGGATTCTTTAAAATACAGCCAGCTGTCCTGGACTCCTTTCCCCCTCATGTTATTCTCCCAGGGGATCCTGCCCATCCGTTCCCTGAGGGAGTCAAAGTCTGCTTTTCTGAAGTCCAGGGTCCGTATTCTGCTGCTCTCCTTTCTTCCTTGTGTCAGGATCCTGAACTCGACCATCTCATGGTCACTGCCTCCCAGGTTCCCATCCACTTTTGCTTCCCTACTAATTCTTCCTGGTTTGTGAGCAGCAGGTCAAGAAGAGCTCTGCCCCTAGTTGGTTCCTCCAGCACTTGCACCAGGAAATTGTCCCCTACACTTTCCAAAAACTTCCTGGATTGTCTGTGCACTGCTGTATTGCTCTCCCAGCAGATATCAGGGTGATTGAGGTCTCCCATGAGAACCAGGGCCTGCGATCTAGTAACTTCTGTTAGTTGCTGGAAGAAAGCCTCGTCCACCTCATCCCCCTGGTCTGGTGGTCTATAGCAGACTCCCACCACGACATCACCCTTGTTGCTCACACTTCTAAACTTAATCCAGAGACTCTCAGGTTTTTCTGCAGTTTCATACCAGAGCTCTGAGCAGTCGTGCTGCTCTCTTACATACAATGCAACTCCCCCACCTTTTCTGCCCTGCCTGTCCTTCCTGAACAGTTTATATCCATCCATGACAGTACTCCAGTCATGTGAGTTATCCCACCAAGTCTCTGTTATTCCAATTACATCATTCCCCAGCCCCACCGGACTAGCAGCTGGTGCACTAGTGCACAGTAGAAGGCCCTGCTGGGGTGCCCCCAGCACTGCCCCAGCTCCGGGCCCAGTGCTTGGGAGTTAAAGGAACCTTGGGATGGCTGTGGGCAGGACCATGGTGCCCCCCGGACCATGGCGCCCCTGGGCAGTTGCCCACCTGTAAGGCCAACCCTGCCCCCCGCCAAAGTGACGAACTCCCCATACCCTGAGACCCTCACTTCTGCGCTGCTGCTGGCAGTGGAACTGGCTTTAGAGCTGGGTGCCCGGCCAGTAGCCGCTGCGCTTCAGCTGCCCAGCTCTGAAGGCAGCACCCCTGCCAGCAACAGTGCAGAAGTAAGGGTGGTAATCCTGCGATCCCCCCCTACAACTCCATTTTGGGTTCGGACCCCCCCACAGTTACAATACCATGAAATTTCAGATGTAAACATCTGAAACTGTGAAATTGACTATTTTAAAAATCCTATGACCATGAAATTGACCAAAATAGACTGTGAATTTCATAGGGCCCTAATCATAATGTACTCAATTATGAAATGTTGCAAAATCTGGCCTCCTTTGCAGCCACATGTTGTGGACACAATTAATCATGAATGCTGGTTTTTGTTTTTTTGTTTTTGTAGCTGTCATTTAAGTCATTTGCAATTCTAAGAACCTGACTGCACACTCAAATAGGGTACTTAAGCATTTACAGTATCTGAATCGTACCTGCAAATACTTGTGGGTCCCAAAATGTCAATGCTGGCCCATTAAACTGTGTAATGTCACTGGTGTGTAGACTGGCTGTCCTACAAAAATTACAGGTATTTTCTGTTGCCATATTGCCAGAAATGAGGTCAGTGAATTCCCTGAGAATTGAAGTTCATGCAGCATTTGTGTTAAAATTCTGTTTGTTCTTCTTGGCAGTTGTGTGAAATGTAAGCTCACTCATTTGTAACATCAGTTCAGAGTTCTGCATCGCTGTATGAGAGAGCTATTTATTCCTTTGTGATTGAGTTAGATTTGTCTTTTCAATGTAATGGTGAAGGATAGTTGGAGATGAATATCCCATTTTTATTTTTACATTTGGCAGGGCCATGTAATCTCCTTTCCTTTTCAGCCTTCCCTCACAAACGCATATTCCATTTTTAGCTTTCCCTTTCACGAATACACACACCCTTCTTCACCTTTCCCTTCCATCCACACTCACGGCATGCACATGCACGCACACACAGAAGTCTCTCTCTTCACCTCTGCCTTCCTCTAACACACACACACACACACACACACACACACACACACACACACACACACACACACACACTCATTTTGGGTATGGTACATAGGCCAAGTCTATCCTCTACTGGAGCACCTATTAACAAGGCATCTGACACTTTTCTTCTCTCCCTGTTGCTGAATATAGCCCCTGGGACTAAGGTTCTGGGACCAGTGAGGAAAGTTCAACCAATGAGACTCAAGGAGAGATTTAAAGTAAATGAGCCTGTAGGAGCTAAAATGTTCCAGCACAGTATGCAGGAGGGAGCTAAAAAATATAAAGAGATCAGAGATGAAGATGGAAGACAGTGTTAAAATCCATGCAAGGTGTTGCCCAGTAGAACACAAAGTGTTTGGTGAGGAAGCTTCTTAATAAAAATATGAAGCCAGTGCAAATTTCCAAAGTGATGAAGCCAACACCTCAGGAACATCACCTTTCCTCGTTTCTTCAGTGTGACTGAGTAATAACACCTAGGGAAATGATATATGCTAGTCAAGTATCAGAGCAGGATTTGGAACATGACCATATCTTACGGAGCATATAAAGTGGGTCCAGTATGACTGACAGTTTAGACAGAGGCGGAGGCTAGGGACTATCAGGTCAACATACACACAATAAGGCCCTATCTGCTCTATAACTATTAACAAGTCTTACAACCCAATAAAAAGATGTAGTGTAGACAGGACTTACTTTTGTCCGTGGAATTTCATTAAAGCCATGGACTGTCTAGGGTTTTAACATGTTTATTGGGACACAGAAGTCCCAGCCATTGTACATTGTAACTTGTAACTGTTTTGCAACTGGGTTCCTGCCTGGACTCTGTTATAGCTGTAGATGGAATCTAAAAAATGGTTTATGTATATTCGAAACCAGTGAACCCCAGCAGGGTTTTGTTTTCAGGGAGAGACAACTCAAACCCACAGCAGTCCGATTTGTGGAATGGTGGTAGAAACTTTCTCCAGTGTAAAGTCTCCGGAGGGCAGACTATAGCTGTAGCTCAGAAAAATGCATCAATGTTTTCAAAAGGCTCAAAGCAGACCTGAACCCATGACAAGCCAGTGGTGCTCTAACCCCCACCTGCAGCTTGCTGGTTATGAGTTTTGCCCAGGGCTGCTGTCACTGTGGCTGACTCCCTTAGCACTTCCCATAGCGACAGCATCAGGAAGCTGCTAATGTTGCACAGGGATAATAGAAACTTCCATAAGCACTATATTTCCAAGTTGATGTTTTTTATATAGACCAGAAAAGTAATTCCTGTGGGTTCTGGTGAGTCAGTCAATCAATGGAGAGTTAATTATAACTTCAAGAGGTGGAAGTTTTAAGTTCTGCTCTAAAAAGTAACTGTAAAAATAGCATATTGGGGGTTCTGTATGGCTTGTGTCTCAGTGACTCCAGAGCAGCTTTTCAAACTGCCAATCCTGCAAACTCATCCTCAGCACTGCTAGTCAGACTGGTTTATTTCTTCCTCACACATCATCACCAGGTGTAAAAGTTCTACAGCTGAACAGGCTATCAGTGATGGCTATGCAATCTTATTTTCTTTATACTGCTTCCTCAGTGACACACGTGCAACTCCGTTGTCCTCAGTTGGGTTGCACAACTGTAAGTGATTGGTCCTGTAATTGGAATTTGTTCACATATCTGTTGATGAGGCACAAAAATGAATAGAATCCAGCTTGCTGTCGATTGGCTGCACTGGCATAGCAGGGTTAACAGGAGCACAACTCTCTGGCAAAATACAGTCAGTGTTGCAGCCCTTGGGGGTTGTGAGTGTCACTAAATGCTCGTTCAATTTAGAGCAGCCCCAAAGCTGCTCTACATTGCACCAAAGGCTGAATTGGCCATCACCCTGTTCAGAGGAGAAGCAGAAAGGTGAAGTAAAGCTACCTTTAGGTACACCAATCAATTCTCTAGCACACCTGAGGTTTGAGACCTCTGTCTCCATTCCTGTGCTTAGTCCACTGGATCCCTGTTTCCAAGAATTCATTCTTTTAAAGGCAGAATCTCTTCCTGTTCCTCCTCCCCCTTTTCCAATCTCTAGCTACATGCACCCTGAATCAGAATTCAGAAAGCCACTGACCTGTGAGTTTGATTACCTGTGTGCCAGATAGCATAGAAAGTACAGTATTCAGAGAAGAAGACTACCTTAAATCCATACTCACAAAACAGTTTCACAACAAGTGAGCAAACATACATGACAGTCACCCTAATTCTTGTTTAGCTTTCCTAGAAGGATATGACATTTGTCTGACAGACCATGCCTTTCCTGTTGATTCTGTGCCCGTCTTAGCTTGTATGTAACTGGAGAAGGTACAGAATACTAACAAGGGGCACAGGTTTGTTAATGAGAGGAGGACCATTGGGCCCAGTCCTGCAGTGACATCTCCTGCGAGGTGCTGAATGCCCTCAACTATCATTGCATCAATGGGAGCTCAAGGTGCTCACCACCACGCAGGACACACTTAGGGTATGTCTACACTGCCAGCTGACTCGGGCTTGCGGGGCTTGGACTAAGGGGCTGTTTAACTGCGGTGTAGATGTTCAGGCTTGGGCTGGAAGCTGGGCTCTAGGATCCTGCAAGGGGGGAGGGTCCAGTACTTGGACTCCAGCCTGAGCATCTACACCACTGTTAAAGGGCCCCTTACCCCAAGCCCCACAAGCGCATGTCAGCTGGCATGGATCAGCTGTGGGTGTCTAATTGCAGTGTAGATGCACCCTTAACTTCTTGAAGGATCAATCCCAAAGGAGTAACTTGTGCTTTGATGTGCCTGCACTTTTTACAAGTAAAATCACTGGAAAGCTTGTGTGAATGCAGCAGGCTATTTTTTTAGTAGAGTTCCAGGAGCCTTCAAAGCATGAGAGGTTGTGTCACTGCATATAGAGTAACTGATTATGGTTTTGGTTTTTTTATTTCATCTTGTAGGACACCCTAAACAAAGGGCAGCTGTTCCAAGGAATGGATTTTCCACCAAGGCAGATCTGCAGACTCGAGAGACTGAACGGCAGTTCATCCAGCAGCTGAAGGAAAAGTGTGACAAGCAGTCCAGGCAATTCAGCTGTATTCAAGAGGAACTTAAAAGAGCCAGTCGTGGCTTCGAGGTCTTTGCTATAACAACACAGCATTTCTTTTGTAAGGTAAGTGCACCCCATTAGAAAGCATTCGTGAGGGTGTTTAATGCTGTGTCTGAATGCTAGTCATCTACACGAGCTACTCATTACTCCAGCCCCATTTTAACTCTGCTCTTACGAGCCAAGTGTATAATTTCATTGTAACGGTTGCTATGAGAAGGGTATTATAATTAGATACCACGTAGCTGGGAATTGAAGATCGGTGCATTGAGATAGAGGAGAGTGCTGTAACTGATGCCTTTGTAATGAAGGTGGAGGGGATTTAGAATGGATTTAAGGATATAAGACATGCAGAAATAAAAGGTGCCAGCCATCTGTACATTAGCGCTGGAATGGACAACTTCACTAAAATTGTGACAGCTGCAACAAAGGTGCAAACTGGTCATAGACTTAATCTTTCAGAGGGAGGAAAAGAGACTTTCCTACTATACCTGTGCACTTCCCATTCACCACAGGCTGGGTAATACTGACTTGTCACCCAAATTACAGTGATCACTCTTATAAATCTGTCAATTCCCTTAGATACATGAAATAACGATGCCTCAGTATTTGCAGTATCCCTTATAGCAGGAACAGACTAATTATAAAATCATATCTGACAGGTTTCAGAGTAGCAGCCGTGTTAGTCTGTATCCGCAAAAATAACAGGAGTACTTGTGGCACCTTAGAGACTAACAAATTTATTAGAGCATAAGCTTTCGTGGGCTACAACCCACTTCTTCGGATGCATATAGAGTGAACTATATATTGAGGAGATATATATACACACACATACAGAGAGCATGAACAGGTGGGAGTTGTCTTACCAACTCTGAGAGGCCAATTAAGTAAGAGAAAAAAAACTTTTGAAGTGATAATCAAGATGGTTCAGTACCAAATGCAGGACAACATTGGGAAGGCTTAAAGAGAAACCACGGTATTCTTGAAGGATTTTAATTATCACTTGCCTCAAAAGCCGCTTGCTCTAGGATATGAGGCCAGATTCACCAGTCTGTTCTGTTTGCTTTGTACCCCTCCAGGTGAAGCCGGGTTTGTGACTGCTTTGTGTTGCTGGAGCAGTGCAAAACAGACAGTGATCTCAGTGGATCTGGCCTGGGATTTCTGTAACATCCCAGAACTGTCAGCAGGGCCCGCTCTAGACACCAGCGTTCCAAGCATGTGCTTGGGGCGGCACTTCTCAAAGGGCAGCATTCCGGGTATTTTTGTTTGTTTGTTGTTTTTTGCTTCGGCGGCGGCACTCCGGCTTTTTTTTTTTTTTTTTTTGCTTGGGGCGGCAAAAAACCTGGAGCCGGCCCTGAGTCTCAGTTTGTCTCTAAGTTTGGAACAGCCAATACTATACTTTTGGCACTGAGTGGGGGGGGGGGGGGGGGGGGGCGGGGCGAAAGCCCAGCTTTAAACCTTCTAAAACAATTCAGAAACGCTTTACATGCTTTTTTATGTTTGGTTTGTGGTTTTGATGGGGGCAGGAGAGAGCTGCCTTTGAGGTGGCACCAGAAGCTCTGCCTTGTTCCCAAGTAGGAGTTGATCTAGCAGGCTGGCTGGGGAGTCTGAATGAGGGGGAAAGAAATTGGGTGACAGGAGGATTTTATGAAACACTAAATATTTAAAATATTTTTCTGAGGGTTTCTTTTTCCTTTATTTTTTTTTCCAGTCTTGAGACTTCAAGGCATTTTTGAAGCTCTTTTCTGAGCTGACTGTGGAGTGTCCTTGATTAAAAGCAGAGGGAAATACAAAAGAGTGCAGCAGTGCCTGCATAGCTTTGTCTATGTTCTATCTACTGGAGAGGGATTTGTCTTCTTGTGCATCATTCACAACTTGCTACAGGGATTCTACAAAATATGGGTGCATGTATAGTAGCAGACAAAGAGAGAGAATATATATTTATGCTGTTGCTTTTATGCTGTTGTGTTAGAAATCAGGTAGATGGGCAACAGATCTAATTTTCTGTGCATGGCAACTTCATGAACAGCATTAGTAACAGAGCTACAAAGCCACCTGGACACAACTATTAATTTGTTCTATTATGGAAGTGTGGTATTGGAAGGGAGCTGTAGCATGGCTCGGGATTTGGTTAAAACTTGTTTAGGTCCCATCCACAGTGCAAGGTGGAACAGTTTTGAAATTGTTTTCCCGTTAAAATAATTTAGGGTAACATTTTTAAAGCAGCTAAGTTACTTTGGCGCGTAGACACCTACGACTCATTGAATTTCAATGGGACTTAGACTTTTAAGTCAGTTAGAATCTTTTGAAAATGTGACCTTTGGGTGTTTTTCTGTGCTTGGTCTCTATTCCAAGGTGATTTTTTGTTGTTGTTGAAAGTTTGAGCAAAATCAGTCCTGCTGCTTTTGAGTGAGGGAAGTGTGAAAACAAAACAAAACAAAACCCTTTTCACATTAAAAAAAGTATATTGTGACTGGTTTTGTTGGTTTAAAAGATGGCTACAGGCAAAATGGTTGAGAGTTGAGTTAAATTTCAATTTGGCAGGGGAATAGTCCTCATTAAAGAGAGAGACATGGCTTTGTTCCTGAAGAATTTAGTTTTAATTTGTACAAGCGATGAGTGCTTGAAAAATTTCATGCTCTGCATACATGGTGATGTCCTGCTAAGCTCGCAGAGGGCCTGATCCATCACCCATTGAAACTAATGGGAATCTAAATGTGCATGTAAGGAACAATGTACTGTATACAAGTAAAATGCTAACTTTTCTGCTGTGCCTCAGAGTTGCTCCCACCTGGTTCAGATAAATGTCCAGATTTTGGGGAAAATCCAGGATCTTACAAAAGATTCTCTCCCCTCTCCCTCCTGTTGCTCTATTCCCAGACAAAATGCTCCCTTGGGTTCAGGAATATACACAGGCCTGGGAGCCAGTTCCTGAGTTCCAGTCTCACCTCTTTCACAAACGAACCTTCTATAGGGCTTGACTGTGCACCTGTTACTCAAGTTGAGTAGTAGTCACCATTGGGAGTAGTCCCATTAAGTTCAATGATACTAACTGCACAATTGCTGCTGTTAAGGCTAGATGCTGCAGTTTGCACACAGCCCTGCATTGGGGATGGTATAGAACTGCACCACCTCACGGGTGGGAAGCACCAGAATAGATCATGTGCGAGGAGGCATCCTACAAGTTCCCCAAGACACTAGTCCTATCCTACAGGACAGTAGACAGGACAGGGCCATGGTCACTTCCTCCCTATCTTTCGGTAATTTGCTCACTGAAGGGATGAGCAGTCCCTGCTTATGGTGATGGCTATTGTGATTAAGCCTTTGTGCAGCCATGCAAAGGAAGAGGCAAGGTTTCTTGCTTGCTTTCACACTAACATTTGTGCAGATCTGGCCCTTATCAAGGTAAAGATCTCCCTCAGACAAAAACCATAGAGTTAATTTAGTTACATGGCAGTATTCTATTTCTCCTTTAGATAAAGGCTGTATTGCAGTGTGTACCCCCACAGGGACAGAGTTAAGGTTACATGTGCAACCTTAACTTTGGTATGTCCTAGCTTTTAAGTGACTAACCTTGCAACTTTAAAGTTGCATGAGCTTTTTCCATTTAATTTATACTAATATGTCTCGGCAGCCATTCTGAAAGAAATGTGACTGTTCAGTGATATCTCAGAACTAATGTTCCTTTCTCCTCCTCCACTGAAAATATTCTTTAAAAAAAAAAAAGATTAAGAACTGATGTAAAACTAATAAGTACCAAGGAATTTGAAGCACATAGTAATGCTTACTATATACCCATCAAATTGCAACTCAAACAGACCGCCACCTTGTTATCTAGAAGGATAGATAATCAAATGCGGTGCTGACTCAGAGTCAGAGAGCAAAGGAAAATGAAAGCAGTGGTACTTACACAGGACATTAGCCAGTTATGAAGGGTAATGATTGCTATGCCTGTGGACAGCTGTATTTTAATTAATTATTAGTTAGCAGATTAATTAGCTATGGTCAAATTTTGCCCTCAGATATATATGCATAACTCCTATTGACTTCAGTGGGAATTTTAAACTTATCTGAAACAGGACAGTTCTTGCTTAATGTTTCATATTCATAATGCTTAATTCTATCCTCAGCTTATGTGCTGAGGATGCCAGCTGTGATGGTGTATTACGTGCAGTGAAGAAACTGTCCACGGGGAATTGAACTAAGATCATCAAGTCATTTCACACAATACAATATAAACAGCATTCGGTGACTTTGGTCACTACTGACCTCCACCAGCTAGATTAGCCTGATAATCAATGACATTTCTGGCCCAGTTTCAAGCCCTGTGTTAAATAAAGCCAAAGGATTTT
Source organism: Emys orbicularis (assembly GCF_028017835.1). Taxonomy (NCBI): domain Eukaryota; kingdom Metazoa; phylum Chordata; order Testudines; family Emydidae; genus Emys; species Emys orbicularis. The sequence continues at coordinate 322,895,019 of NC_088683.1, read as the reverse complement.
CTTGTGTTGCAGTTTGCCTGTTAGAAGTTGCAATAGTGCCATCTACAGGAGAGTAGCCCCAAGTGACATGTTTTGGAAAGAATCCCTTATTTAAATAAAGAGTAGACGAACTATATCTAAATATTTCTATCGTATTTATAGATAGAGCTTTTTCTGCTGTACACTAGCATGGCCACACCACCCCAGTGCATTGGGCTACTCTGTGATAATGGCATCACTTCCTCTTCTGCCAGTTCCAGCTTAGATGTAAGTTTGAAAAACAGTGAAGATACCTTGTTAACAAGCTCCTGATTCTTTGGGTAAATGAGGAGTTTCTGTAAGTAGGTACAGAGCTTCCCAACCTTTCCCAAAGAAAATTGTTGCAAGAAATTGCTCTTTATATAATGTGTAGGGATGTTATTATTGGAACGTCCATTTCACTGAGGAGCAGACATTTCTTTTTATTCCAGTTAGGAACAAAACATGAACATTTTGAAATTGACTAAAAGGAAGTTCCAAAAAAAGTTCCATTTCATTTCAATTATGACTTTTAAAAATTGAACATTCTGTCATAATGTATACTATAATACAAAATAAAACCTTGCTAAACAAAGAGTCATTTTGAAAAGAAAAATCTAAGTGTTTTGGAACTTTTACCCCCCAAAAAAATTTCAGCGAAATCAATATGATTTCATGAAGCATTTCAATTTCAGCAGAACTGCATTCTCTGATGGAAAATGGGTCCATTAAAGATTTTCCAGCCAGCTCTAATTATTATTATTTATTTATACATTGTCATAAATATTAATGGAGCTTTACAGAGAAAGCTTTATACCTAAGGAGGGATATGTGTGCATTTGCAGTCCCCTAGGTGTTCCTTGTAGTGCTGACAGGGAAATACAGGGATACTGCAAATACTAAGGTAACCAGATCAAAGGCAAAATTGGTATATTCATAAGGGTGGCCATTGTGTGAGTGTATATATAAAATACTTCATTTATAGATCTTTGAATCAGATAAGTAGTCATAGACAGGAAACTTTGCTGTGTCCAGAGAAATATAACAAAGCCAAGGAAAGTGACCCCAGTGGCCTAATGGAGAAGGCATTGGCCTCCTAAGCCAGAGATTGTGGGCCCAAGTCCCATATGGGGTGAACAGCTACATTCTTTATGGAGGAGGGATAGCCCAGTGGTTTGAACATTGGTCTGCTAAAGCCAGGGTTGTGAGTTCAATCCTTCAGGAGGCCATTTAGGGATCTGGGGCAAAAATCTGTCTGGGGATTGGTCCTGCCCTGAGTAGGGGGGTGGACTCAATGACCTCCTGAGGTCCCTTCCAACCCTGATATTCTATGAAAGTGCCCCTATCCTTTCTGTATATGTCTGAAGAGTAGCATTTTTGTCCTTTGAATGAACCCTATTGCACCAATGTAATGTGTTTTCCCAGGGGGAGCATACAAACCTTAGAACACTACATTCCCCAGCAAACAATGGAGAGAAAACCCGTGGGAGGGGGCTAAAAGGGACCAAGTCCCAGGGAGGTTGTTCTACCTGAGATTTCTTCCTTATTGTTCTGATGGAGTTTGCTGTCCTGCAGAACAGGCCATAGGGTCAGACTCCATGGATTCCCCAGGAGCTGCACAGATCTCAGGGGCTTCAGCAGGACACCAGGGCTTTCTGCATAGAAGCTCCATGCCACAGCAGCAGTCGTGGCCACCCTCCTTGGCAGCATGGCTCCAGCAGCACCACATTGCCAGGGACTCCCCGGCTGCAGTTGCCTCCAGGACCCTCTCTTGTTCAAGAGCAAATGCTGGCAGCCAAACAGCTCCAGAACCAGGAGACTAGCATTTTGCAACTTAGCTGCACTGATTCTGCTGGGTATGAGACTCCAGAAGGTGTCATGGATCATGAGATGGCATCACGAGATGTACCGTGAAACAAAACGTTACAGAAGATGAAGTCAGGCCATAGGCGATGCGTGGTGGGGAGGAGGCATGCGGGGTCAAGTGACCCCCCCCCCCCAGATATCTGCTTGGCCTGCGGGGTGGAGAGGGAGAGGGGCTCTGTCCTTCTCCTGCTGCGCCCGCCCCCACGGCATGCTCGGCCCCTGTCCCTGGCAGCCGGGCCTGGGTGGGAAGAGGCAGGGGCAGGACAGATACTTCTCACGCCGGCCACTCCAGGTTGCTGCTCTATGCAGTGTGGTGGCTGCTTAAGAGAGCCTGGCTGGGGAAGCGGTGGCGGGTCGCCCTCCACCCCAACCCAGCTGCCAGGGACAGGGGCTGAGCGAGCCAGAGTCCCCTCTCCCACACCTGGCACATTTCCAGATCGCTCTGCCCCGTCTCAGCAGCCAGACCTGGGTGAGAGGCAGCCCCCCATCTCCTCCCCAGCCAGGCTCTCTCAGACAGCCTGTGCTGACCCGAAGTGACCAGCTTCAGCTGCGTGAGAAGCAGCTTCGTCCCGCTCCCCGCCCGGGCCCGGCTGCCAGGGACAGCGGCTGAACATGCCAGAGGTGCAGCGGGGGAAGGGCAGAGCCCTTCCCCCCACAGGTAAAGTGGGACGGGAGAGCATGGTGGCCCCGGGCTAGGCGCAGGGTGTGGAGGAGGTTGCTGGGCAGAGGAGACATGGGGCAGTCACATGTCGTCCCCTTTAGATTGTGCTACCACCCCACCCCATCCCCCCAGAATGGGGAGGCTCAAGACATCTGTGTGTCAGGCATAGAAATCTAAGCACAGCATGTCCATCACTTTTACTGCAGTAAAGTCTCCAGAGCTTCCCAGGGTTAGTACTCCAGAAGAAGAGAGATTTTCTTGTGGATCAAATGTGAAAAATGCTTCTTTCCATCCCGCCCTTTATATCGGCCTCCTGTTTTCCATTCACAACTATTCTGCATCTCCACATTGGAGTTTCTTCTTCACGCTCTCTTCCTTTCCATCCCTGCTGATCTCTCACCCATTGCTGTTTGTATTATTTCCATCCAATTTAGACGTTAGTGCCGTGGGCCATATCTAACCTATGCGTTTTGTAAAGGGCTGCACACGTCGGTGGCGCTGTGTAAGTAACAAATAGTGAGTATTGTACATCGCTAGGTAAATGCTGTGACGAATAGGAACTCTGGGGTTGGGGGGAGGGGAGGCTTGGAAGGAGTACACAATATTTCCTACTTTCTGAGCCAGATTTGTAAAGGTGGCTGTCCAAGCTCAGTGTGCACTAATGTGGGCAGCATAGAGCTTGTGCTCTTACTGATTCAGAAGGAAAAACAAGTCAGGGAGAGAATGAAATTCCTAACCCAACTCTCACACACCTGTATTCCCTGGTTCTCCTCTCTTTTCCCTCTCCCCAGCTCCAAACATCTGGCCACCCATTGCTTGATGAAGATAATTAGCTTTCAATTAACACCAGATATATTTTTTTACCTGTTCCACTTGCAAATCCCTAGGCCTCCGAACTTGTCTAATTAGCATGTTCAGAGGCATCTCCTTCTGGCACAGAGCGAGAAAGCAGCCTTTTCATTAAGCAATTAACTCTTCATCTACCCCTTTTCTAGGTATGTCTCAGTCTGAATGAGACCAAACAGACCCTAGTACTTGTCATTAGTGTAGTTTTGTTCAGGGCCTGGGCATACTTGCCATTTGAGATAGGGAAATCAGCTTGATGCTGCCTACTTCTTGCTGCTGGGCCCTCTTCACACCTGTAGCTAGTGATAAGTCCTTCCTTCTTCCTGTTTCCTCCTGGTGAGCAACTCTGGTGAGTGGAGGGGCTTTTCTATCTCTGCGGCCACAGAGGACATTGTAGGTCCTGCTAGAATAGTTTTGCTGTGGAGACTGGGAGGGCAGAACAGAGGAATAGTTTTCCACCTCCATTTCTTTGAGTGGCTGGTACATGTTTTTCTTTCCCCTGCCCTGCTGCTCAGTGTAGCAGGACCTCCCTTGCTGACAGCCATAGTTCAGAGCTAAACTAGGGAGAAGGAGCGGGGCTCATTGGGCTGAAGATGATTCCCATTTATCTGCTATTGGAAGGAGGAAAACACCATTTCGTTCTCTTGGCTATTAGGGGGCGTTCTCTGTACTGTGGCAGTGAGGTTCCCCAGCATCATAACTGCAGTGAGGGGGAAGAGGACATGCTCCCCACATTCTTGGATGATGGTGGACAGGAATCACCACCCCATTTCCAGTTCCATGCCCCCTCTAACAGATTCCATGGGCTACATGTCCCCAGTGAGGAGATATAGATAGACCCAGGACAGGCAGTCGTGCAGCTCACAGGATGAGACTATGTACCTGTGTTCACCTCTCTGTGAGCCCCTTTCACCAGAGTTGGTCAGATTTGGTTTATGGGGGATGAACCTTTTTCAGGTCAGCTGATCTCCTGAAGAAAACCACGTGCCATAAAGGCAGTATCCAGGGCCACAGCCAAAATTTACAAGGCCTGATGAGTCCACCCTGCCCCTCCAGTGAATGCATTGTCATCATCTTCTGCAACCTTATAGCCTCCCACCAGAGGGCTCACCTCCATCTCCTCTCTACCTCGCCCCAGTGTTTTTATATCCCTGCATTACCCACCCAGCTACCCCCACTTTGCTCCAGCCAGCCCACCCACATGTAGACTTACTTTTCTTTCTTCATATACATTGGTAATTACATTAAAAAAACTATATTCAAAGAACGCTACAGTTGCAAAGTCAAGCACTCAGAAGTTAGGAAATGCAAGAATAGTTCAGCCCCCCTGGGTGTATGCATTATGATATAACCTTTAATTACATGTTAACATGCCATTTTTGTACAGCACTCTTGCTTTATTCTGTGAATGGCAATGGTCCAGTCCTTTCCTTCTGTGATAACAAAAATACAACTAAAAATCCAAAAACATCCCAACTAAAAAGATCTTTCTACCCTGTCTTGGGCTGTTCCTTTACCTCTCCTTTAGTCTCAGTCTTCAGTCCCACCCTGGGCTCAATAGTACTTAGATCGGGTTTCTATGCTCCTGCCTTGGGGCTGTTAGGGGAACCCACTTGCATCTGGTGCTCTGGGGTCTGGCCCAAGGATGATATATTAAGCAGGTGGATCTGCTCCTTTAAGATGTGCTGCTGTTTCCCTGGGCCACTTGCTACCTCTGAGCCCTATGTGCTGCTTCCCTGTAGCAGGTGCTTAATACAGTCTCTCCTCTGATTCTGAGTCCTGTGGCTTCTCCCTAGGTCCTCTCAGCTCCTTTCTGTGGTGGAACACTGACCCTCAGGACTACTTCTCCATGCCTTGTCCCCTTTCCAGGGCCCACCGCAGGATTAATTCTGTCCCTGTGGGCTTCTTCAGGCTGCCTCACCCAGGCCCTTCTCAAAGAGAGGGAACTCCCTACCTCCTCTCTCCTGGGTTTCTCTATTCTCTCTTTTTCAATAGCTCTTGGAGCACTGGGGAAGACAGGAAGAAAGCCAATGTTGTGCCAATTTTTTAAAAACGTAAAAGAGATGACCTGGGTAATTATAGGCCTGTCAGCCTGACATCAATCCCGGGCAAGATAATGGAGCAGCTGGTATGAGACTTGATTAATAAAGAATTAAAGGAGGATAATATAATTAATGCCCATCAACATGGGTTTATGGAAAATAGATCCTGGCAAACTAACTTGATATCTTTTTTTGATGAGATTACAAGTTCAGTTGCTAAAGGTAAGAGTGTTGATGTAATATACTTACACTTCTGTAAGGCATTTGACTTGGTACCACATGGCATTCTGATTAAAAAACTAAAACAATATAAAATTAACACAGCACATATTAAATGGATTAAAAACTGGCTAACTGATAAATCTCAAAACAGAACTAAATGGGAATCGTCATCAAGTGGGTAGGTTTCCAGTACCATCTGACGGGATTTGGTTCTTGGCCCGATGCAGTTTAACATTTATTTCAGATCACTGATAAAAAACTTAAAATCACTACGGATAAAGTTTTCAGAGAACTCAAAAATTGGGGTAATGGTAAATAAGGAAAAGGACAGGTCACTCATACAGAGTGATCTGGATTGCCTGGTAAACTAGGCTCAAGCACACAGTATGCATTTTAATGTGCCTAAATGTAAATGCATACATCTAGGAACGAAGAACATAGGCCATACTTATAGAATGGGGACTTTATCCTGGGAAAGCAGTGACTCTGAAAAAGATTTGAGGGTTGTGGTGGATAATCAGCTGAACGTGAACTCCCAGCATGATATTGTGGCCAAAAGAGCTAATGTGATCCTCTGATTCATAAACCGGAATCTCAAGTAGGAGTAGAGAGGTTATTTTACCTCCGTATTTGGCACTGGAGCAACTGCTGCTGGAATATTGTATCCAATTCTGGTGCACACAATTCAAGAAGGATGTTGATAAATTGGAACGGGTTCAGAGACAAGCCACAAGAATGATTAAAGGGGTAGAAAACCTGCCTTTAGTGATGGAAACAAAGCGTAACTATTAATGAAATGATGTCGGATTGGAGGGAGGTCTCAAGTGGGGTTTCACAGGAATCTGTTCAGGATCTGGTGTTGTTTAACATCTTTATTAATGACCTGGATGTAGGTATAGAGAGCATACTGATCAAGTTTACAGATGACACAAAGGTTCGGGGGGGGCAGGTGCCAAAACTTTTGAAGACAGCTAAAATTCAGAGGGATCTTGATAAATTGGAGAACAATAGACAACAAAATAAAATTCAGCAAAGACAAATGTCAGGTGCTACACTTAGGGAAGAAAGCACTGCTAAGAAGGATATGGGATTTGTGGTGGATCACAGCCTCAACATGAGTCATCAATGCAATACTGTTGCAAAAAAAGCAAATGCAATTTTAGGTTGCATTAACAGAGGCATAGCATGCAAGCCACGGGAGCTGATAGTACCACTCTACTCGGCGCTGGTTAGGCCTCAGCTAGAGTACTGTGTCCAATTTTGGTCACCAATGTATAGAAAAGATGTAGAGAAACTGGAAAGTATTCAGAGGCAAGTGACAAAGATGATCAAAGGGATGGAATGCAAGTCATAGGAGCAAAGGCTGAAGGAACAGGTATGTTTAGTTTGGAAAAGAGGAGATTAAGGGGGGGGATATGATAGCTGTCTTCAGATACTTGAAAGGCTGCTGCAAAAAAAGATGAGGAAAAGTTGTTCTCTTTTGTCAGAGAGGGCAGGACAAGAGGCAGTGGTTCAAACTACAGCATAGCAGATTTAGATTAAATCTCAAGAAAACTTCCTAAGAAGAAGGAACAGCAGGGCAAAGGAATAGATTGTCTTGAGAGGTTGTGGAAGCTCCTTTACTGTACGTTTTCAAAAAAAAAGCTGGAAAGCCATCTGTCTAGGATGGTTTAGATACAACAAATACTTCATCTTGGTAGGGGGTTAGACTAGAATGATGACCCTTGTAGTCCCTTCTAACCCTATGTTTCTATAGACACAAAGAGTTCAATATATTTAGATTAACAAAGAGAAGGTTAAGGGGTACTTGATTAGTCTTTAAATATCTACATGAGGAGCAAATATTTATTAATGGTCTTTTCAATCTAGCAGAGAATGGTGTAATGTGATCCAGCAGCTGGAAGTTGAAGCTAGACACATTCAGGAAGCTAGATAAATTCAGATTGGAAATAAGGCATAGATTTTTGACAGTGAAGGTAATTAACCACTGGAACAATTTACCAAGGGTCATGGTGGATTCTCCATCACTGATGTTTTTAAATCAAGATTGGATATGCTCTAGGGGTTATTTTGGGAAAGTTCCATGGCACGTGTTATGCAGGAGGTCAGACTACATGATAACAATGGTCCCTTCTGGGGTTTGGAATCTCTGACTCTAGTCTTAGAGAGTGACTGCAGACGCCCTCCCTACATCCCTCTTCTGCTCTCAACTCCTTCTGCTTATAGTCCTTTCCCAGTCCCTTCCCAGCTGGGCTTCATCCTCACTTGAACATGGCTCTCCCTCCAGGTGCAGCCTGGTATGTTAATTGACCTCTCAGGCCCTTATTAACCCTTTTGGATCCTATGTGGGGGACACATCCCATGACAGAGTACCACAGCCAACAGCCTTCTTCACGGCACAACTCCGATTCAGCCTGTGCACTGAGTGAAGCAGGAGTCCCATGGGAAAAAATGTATCTGATCACATAATTAAAGACCATCATAATGCATAAACACAAGGGAGACAAATTAAGGTTTGCACAGGCAACTTTAATTCTGGCATTTCATAACCTTTGAGTCCTTGATTTTGCAACTTTACATTCTGTTAATGTAGTTTTTGTATGTACTTTCCTACGTTTATTTTAAAAAACAATTTAAAAACACAAAATCAATCATTTCGAATCGTACTGACCTCCAGCTTGGATCATCAGCAGGGCTCAGCCCTTTAGATCCAAAGCACAGAGCTCTACCACTTGAACTAACAGTAACAGGTAGCCAGTAGTAGGCTGTTATCCTCTATGTGGACCAGTCACTAGATGGAGGATGAGACACACCTTGCAAATGGGTTTCACATCTATTTACTGACAGCACAGAAATGAAAACTCCTGGGTTCAATTCCAAGTTCTTTAGGGAAGTGTGTACTTGTGGTATAGACCCTTCCGCCCCTAGCCTGTGTCTGTCCCCCCACTGTTCCTGTCCAACCCATCCCCTCTGGCTACTCCTTCTTCCCCTCCCCCACTCCATTTCTCACTCCTTTGCATTCCAGTGTAACATCTTCCTCCTCCCCCACGCTGTCTGGGCACAATTTCTGCAAAATCATTTAGAACCTGCTCCAGCTCCCAATTTATAGCCAATGGAAAGACTCCCATTGGCTTCAGAGGGCTTTGGGTCAGTCCTTTGCTGCTTTAGTGCCGCGTCTTTTATGTCAGAAATATCACAGTAACTTCTATTATGCATATAAACACATGGCATGTTACAGTCCCTAATTGAAATGAGTCTTTAAAAAGTCCTTTACAGAGAATGTGCACATCCCGCCTTGAGACCTGTGGCAGAGCAATTGTGTAAATATGATGTGCTTTAAATATATATATAACATCAGTCTCTATTCACCAGATAAATGGCAGTGATTATGCAATAGTTGTTCTCGTCTACTGAATTAATAATCTATGGTTTTTAAATTGCCGTCACACCAGCTGTAACATTACACCTCACTAACTAACGACTTTTACCACAAAGTGCTCCATCCCAGACTGTGCAAAGATCAGCACTTTACTAACAGCATTGACCTAGTACCCATCTCCCACACTTAGCAGTAAAATTCATTAAGTGGAGCTGGGCAAAGACTGCAAAAACACTTTCTACACATGTTCATTCAGATCTTTAAAAGAACTGGCTCTGGCTGGGTCTGCCCCACTGTTGTGTTTGTTTTCCACGCTTATTGTAGCAAACAAGTTTTCGGGCAGGAATATTTGGGGAAATGAAATAATTTTATATTAACCCATTATTCACACCAGAAACCTAAGTCTAAGAATTATACTCACCCAATCAGGGAACACAAACATGCCATATGACCTATGTGTCCAGTAAAAAGGGATTGAATTTCTGATACTGAATATTCACAGTGGGACTGCACGCTAGCATTTTTGGCTAAATGAACTGTTGTTGAAATGTTTTGAGGAGACGTATCTGTTTTGATGAAGTTTTTCTGGGGGGTGTTGGGAAAGGAAGACTCAGGCTCTATAGTATTGCTGGGTGGTTAGGGCACAGGTTCAAGTTCCTGATTCAGAGTTATCTGGGATGAAAAACTCTGCCTTGAGTAAGGCAGAGCAGGGTCTTGAACGTGGGTCTTTCATATCCCAGGCTAGTGCCCTGAGCACCCAGATACACACACCCCTGAATCAAAAAGTTCAGATTTTGATCTGAAAATGGGCATTTCTGCACAATTGCATTTTCCTGAAAACATTCAATAGCTTTTGATTTGGTTCCAGTGCAGAACAGCACCAAATTTTGAAACGTTGACAGTTGCCATGAAACACAATTGTCATCCTCCATTCGGCTCTGGGGTTCACATATAAACTACCAAAAATTATTTCGTGAAAAATGCTGAACAACAAATGATATCAAGAAAATCATGATCAGCCCAACGAAAGGAGCAAATAATTTATTTATTATAAATTCTCCACCAACACCCATTGAGTTACTTGACAACTACTTATTGTTATCCAGTAGGTATTATCTCCAGGGGATAGTTATGATAGCATTGTTCTGGTAGGACTCGGCACAAGAATAACAGAACCATCACACTCCGGTGAATTCAGCCGTGAAACCAAAGCCTAGCACTGGCGCTATAGGGATTTCTCCATGGTCTGGCCTGCCCTCACGTATACACTAAGGGTACGTCTATACTTACCTCCGGGTCCGGCGGTAAGCAATCGATCTTCTGGGATCGATTTATCGCGTCTTGTCTAGACGCGATAAATCGAACCCTGATCGATCCCGGAAGTGCTCGCCGTCGACGCCGGTACTCCTGCTCCACGAGAGGCGTATGCGGAGTCGATGGGGGAGCCTGCCTGCCGCGTCTGGACCCGCGGTAAGTTCGAACTAAGATAGTTCGAGTTCAGCTACGTGAATAACATAGCTGAAGTTGCGTATGTTAGTTCGAAGTGGGGGGTTAGTGTGGACCAGGCCTTATTCTTTCCACATGCTACTAAGGGCAGCTGCCTGAAGAGTCAGACATGTGCACACACACACATCTCCTGGCTCCACCTGCACATGTACTGCTTTAATGGGCTTTTTTAATTATTCTTTTGCACACGTGAGAATTGATGTATCCACCTGCCAACAAATGTCCCTGTAGCATTTAGCTTCCTCTCCTCTCACAGTAATGCAGGCTGCCGGTCCCACCAATACCATGGAGGGTGAGCAGGTAGACGCTGTGATTTTAGCAGCAGCACTTTACAGGTAGGATGCACTCCAGATGCCCCTGCGGACAAGTAGAGCCAGGTTGCCTCACTGCCATACCCGCCCTCTGCTGGTATCACATCACAACTGATTTCTCAAGTGCATGTACAGTGATTGTGGCATTCAGTGCTAGTGCCGTGGTGCTACCATACTTATAGTTACTTCTAATGAGGAGTTAGGGGCAGGGAATTCCTTAGTTCCAATTTTTCACCATATTCATTTGTTTGTATGTTGTATCCCCATCCCTTATGTTTTATCTGTAGATTCCGATTGTAGGTGCCTCTTAGGCAGGGATTGTCTCTCTTTCTATGTCTATACATCACTCAGTGCAATGGGGCCCTGATCCCCATAATATAAATATTTAATAATAATGAACGTTGGGCTTTTTATTGTTACTTTCTTTTAGGGATTTTTATTGTTACTTTTGTAACATAGCAAGATGAACAACTTATTACCGATAACAAAGGGTAATGAGACCACAATATTAAGTGTCCATCAATCCATTTACACTTTTCAACTGCAGAAACAACAGGCTCAGCACACAATTGCCTTGATTTGTTTTTAACCATCACAAACCAGGAAGCTTAGCATTATTTGAAACATCCATTATTACCCATGTGTTTCCCAGCGCAATAACATCACTATAAATAACATTAGCATGTTTTGTTTCATTTAATTATGTGGAGAAAGAAGTAAACAGATGCATTCTGGACTGGAATTAGATGAATTAAAAGAAAGGAAAAAATGTGGCTATATTACAGGTTATATCGGCATAATTTATGTCACTCACGCCGACCTAAGTGCCGGTGTGGACAGCACTATGTCAGCAGGAGAGCTTCTGACTATGTCAGTGCTAGGTCAGTGCTAGGTCAGTGGGAGGACCTGAAGGGCAGGGTTATTTGTGTGGCTTGATTGAAATAAAGGCAACAAGGGTGGGCGTGCACACATGCACATATGAAATATGGAAGTGGCTACATTAAGTGCTGTTTTCCTTTTCTGTCGATAAGGATGTTGTTGGTGTTTGTATTCATTTACACTGAATGAATGCGATTAATATTTGACGTCCCACAACATGCTCCTTCTGTAGTGCTGAGGGCCAGCCCTCAGCAACAATTCCTACTGGAATTCCTTTGGAATCCCTCAGGTTATAAGATGCCACGGCTGTACACCTCTTTCCCTTTGCTGTGTTTTAAGCACACAGTATGTGACCAGAGCTTTACAGAAATGAGCATTGTAATATTTCATAGGCAGTATTCCATAGTGATGGCATCATTGGAGATATGGTGAGTTTCTGGGGCATTCTTGTTGCCTCACTCTGATTTCACTGGTGGGGAAGTGAAATATTTTCAATGGAATCCTTGGAGGGATTGCCTAAGAAATTGAAAAGGGGGAGCAGCTGTGAACTGTATAATATGAAACATGATAACTGAAGGGAAATAAAACAGAAGAAGGAAAAACTGTAAATACTGGATGCTGATATAACAAAATGTGACTGGCTAATGTTGATAGAGGGTATGATTCATAGATTCTAGGACTGGAAGGGACCTCGAGAGGTCATCGAGTCCAGTCCCCTGCCCGCATGGCAGGACCAAATACTGTCTAGACCATCCCTGATAGACATTTATCTAACCTACTCTTAAATATCTCCAGAGATGGAGATTCCACAACCTCCCTAGGCAATTTATTCCAGTGTTTAACCACCCTGACAGTTAGGAACTTTTTCCTAATGTCCAACCTAGACCTCCCTTGCTGCAGTTTAAGCCCATTGCTTCTTGTTCTATCCTCAGAGGCTAAGGTGAACAAGTTTTCTCCCTCCTCCTTATGACACCCTTTTAGATACCTGAAAACTGCTATCATGTCCCCTCTCAGTCTTCTCTTTTCCAAACTAAACAAACCCAATTCTTTCAGCCTTCCTTCATAGGTCATGTTCTCAAGACCTTTAATCATTCTTGTTGCTCTTCTCTGGACCCTTTCCAATTTCTCCACATCTTTCTTGAAATGTGGTGCCCAGAACTGGACACAATACTCCAGCTGAGGCCTAACCAGAGCAGAGTAGAGCGGAAGAATGACTTCTCGTGTCTTGCTCACAACACACCTGTTAATACATCCCAGAATCATGTTTGCTTTTTTTGCAACAGCATCACACTGTTGACTCATATTTAGCTTGTGGTCCACTATAACCCCTAGATCACTTTCTGACGTACTCCTTCCTAGACAGTCTCTTCCCATTCTGTATGTGTGAAACTGATTTTTTTTTCCTAAGTGGAGCACTTTGCATTTGTCTTTGTTAAACTTCATCCTGTTTAACTCAGACCATTTCTCCAATTTGTCCAGATCATTTTGAATTATGACCCTGTCCTCCAAAGCAGTTGCAATCCCTCCCAGTTTGGTATCATCCGCAAACTTAATAAGCGTACTTTCTATGCCAATATCTAAGTCGTTAATGAAGATATTGAACAGAGCCGGTCCCAAAACAGACTCCTGCGGAACCCCACTCGTTATGCCTTTCCAGCAGGATTGGGAACCATTAATAACAACTTTCTGAGTACGGTTATCCAGCCAGTTATGCACCCACCTTATAGTAGCCCCATCTAAATTGTATTTGCCTAGTTTATCGATAAGAATATCATGCGAGACCGTATCAAATGCCTTACTAAAGTCTAGGTATACCACATCCACAGCTTCTCCCTTATCCACAAGACTCATTATCCTATCGAAGAAAGTATGTTTGCCATAGATATGAAGATCCATATGTGACGGCTTGAATCACAGAAACCCTCTTGGGGCTGCGATCTGATGTGCCAAGAGTACTTCTGCCCCTGCTTTCCGGCCCTGGCAGCTTGGGACTTCAGTGCCCTGCCTGGTTTGAGCCAGACCCGCTAGCCTGCTGCAAACCCAGACCTAGGTCTGAACCATGTCCCCTAACAGCTGTAGGCTTAATTGAAAGCAGCTTAAGAAGTGTTCCTGTCTTTAACACTCAGATGCCCAACTCCCAATGGGGTCCAAACCCCAAATAAATCTGTTTTACCCTGTATAAAGCTTATACAGGGTAAACTCATAAATTGTTCGCCCTGTATAACATTGATAGAGAGATATGCACAGTTGTTTACCTCCCCTCCTCCAGATATTAATACATACTCTGGGTTAATTAATAAGTAAAAATTGATTTTATTAAATACAGAAAGTAGGATTTAAGTGGTTCCAAGTAGTAACAGACAGAACAAAGTGAATTAATAAGCAAAATAAAATAAAACACGCAAGTCTATGCCTAATACAGTAAGAAAACTGAATACAGATAAAACCTCACCCTCAGAGGTGTTCCAGTAAGCTTCCTTTTACAGACTAGTCTCCTTCTAGTCTGGGTCCAGCAATCAATCACATCCCCTGTAGTTAGTGTCCTTTGTTCCAGTTTCTTTCAGGTATCCTTGGGGGTGGAGAGGCTATCTCTTGAGACAGCTGAAGACAAAATGGAGGGGTCTCCCAGGGGTTTAAATAGACTTTCTCTTGTGGGTGGACACCCCTCCCTCCCCCTGTGTAGAATCCAGCTACAAAATGGAGTTTTGGAGTCACATGGGCAAGTCACATGTCCATGCATGACTGAGTTTCTTACAGGTAACAGCCATGGTTCACATGCTACCTTGAACGTCCTCATGTAGACTTCTTGTGTGGATTGGAGCCTTCCAAGAGCCATTGTCCGTTAAGTTCTTCTTGATTGGGCACTTAACTTGCAAATTCCTTTCTAAAGAAGCTGACCAAATGCCTTACTAAGATTATTTAAAATCAAACAGGTATACAGCCAATATTCATAACTTCGAATACAATAATGACACATGCATACAAATAGGATGAATATATTCAGTTGATCATAACCTTTACATAGATATGTTACATGGCATATGTAGCATAAAACATATTCCAGTTATATCATATATACATTCATAAGCATATTTCCATAAAGCCTTATGGGGTGCAATGTCACACCATATTTTGACACTAATGTTAATCAGACAGTGGTGTGATTTCTATAGTGCACTAGTTATGACACAGTCATAGGATGATGCTGGGGAAAGGCTAGCAATCTTTATGGAACAAAGAGCTAAACTTTAAGGAGCCATCCTGTTTGAAGCAACGATGAGGATGAGGTGATCCAAGAAGTTCTTGATTTGATGAAAATCAAGGACCAAACCCTGCTCACCTGACTGACCTGAGGAGTCCCATTGGGCCAGAGAGGAAAGCTGGCTGTGTGGTCAGCCCAGGAGACACAGGTTCAGTTCCCTGTTCCACCACAGACTTCCTGTGTGACCTTCGTGAGTGACTTAGAACATGTCTACACAGCAGGTGGGAGTGTGCTTCCCAGGTCAGATAGACAGACATGCTAGCTCTGCTCGAGCTAGTGTGCTAAAAATAGCAGTGTGACACAGTCAGCGGCTCAGGCTAGCCACGTGAGTACATACCTGGTGGGTGGGACAGGATTGTACTCAACTGCTGCCACTATGGCTACACTGCTATCTTTAGTGCGCTAACTCAAGCAGAGCTAGCAGGTGCCTGTCTAACTATGCTGGGAAGCATATTCCTAGCTGCTGCGTAGACAGACCCTTAGTCTATCTGTGCCTCAGTTTCCCCATCTGTGAAATGGAGTTAATAGTCTCCAAGTGATGTGAGGATAAATTATTAAAGATTGTGAGGCGCTCAGGTACTACAGTAATGGGGGGCCATATCAGTACCCTATATGGAATAAATTCATCCCTGGTGTCTTGAACAGGATGGCACAGGAATTAATTTGGCCCGACAGAACACGTTTCTGAGTCTTTTCCACACTGTAAAGCCATGTCGCAACAGGAAAAAACGGTTCAGGAACCCCCTTCCATCTAAAAGAGAGGGCGGTTGTGGTCCCCAGGTTGAGAACCCATACAACAGAACTTGGCATGTGTGGGGAACTATAAGACATCTGATTTATTTTTATGGGTAGAAAAATGTGTGATCTAGTTCAGAATTGTCACCCAGTGGGTGTGAAGTGGTGAAGTTCATTCTGGAAACAGGACAGGCAATGCTATGACTGGGGTGGAAATCACATAAGCATGTATAAACTGCCAAGGACTGTCAACCTATGAACTGAGCTATAGAATCATAGACTATTCAAAATCCAGTGTCCTGTTATGCTGAGAGATACTGGTGACTGTGTGGATCACAATCCTCCTTGAGATTGATGGGAGTTAACTTTCAATTAAAATATCTGTAAGGATAAATTAATCACAAGCCCCCACCTAAGACAAAAGTAGTATGTGGACCCCCTCAGGAGTTCAGGAGTGAGTGGGCAGAGGAACTTTGCTAAGTATTGTCTGGGTAAGGAGTGGGGGGAGAGGAGGCAGAACACAGAGAACCACACAGACAACCTGAAGGAGCAGCTAAAAGTCCAGTGTCTGACCATGGAAGAAACCTGGGGAGAGGCTTTTGGGTCAGGGTGCAGGTTGAAAAAAGTGTTTTTGGTGCTGTGAGCAAAAGAAGCTATTTCCTGGTCTTGGATTCCTTCTGTGTTCAGAAGACTTTGGGCATTCTTTGTAATCAAAACTGCATCAGAGAAATACCTATCACCAATTTCTCCTAACTAGAATAACCTAGTAGACTGACATTTTGGGCTAGCTGCAGGGGTCAAAAGGAATAACAGTACTCACTTTATAAATGTTATATGTATCTGTATGGCCTGGGGGCAGTGGGGGAGTTACTGGAGTTTCCTGCAGGAACTAAAAACACTGGGGGAGGTGGGTAATTAATGCAAATCCGTAGGCGAGTAAACAAGTCAGGAGAGAAACCTCACCCTCTGGGGGGAAAATGCATATACCAGTTGAAACTGGTTAAAGGAGGCTATCCAAACAAAGCGGGTAAGAACTGAATAAACCCAAATGACCAGCCTGCTACAGAGGAGGGGTCATACTCACTGGAACAAAGAACTGATGCAACACTATGATAGGCCCTGCAGAAAGGGTTTGAAGGACTTTGATACACCTCTACCTCGATATAACGCTGTCCTCAGGAGCCAAAAAATCTTACCGCGTTATAGGTGAAACCGCGTTATATTGAACTTGCTTTGATCCACCGGAGTGCGCAGCCCCGCCCCCCCGAAGCACTGCTTTGCCACGTTATATCCGAATTTGTGTTATATCGGGTCACGTTATATCGGGGTAGAGGTGTATCTGCTAGGGTCCTAGGAGTAGATAGGTATTGCCTGGTAAGCATGCAAGTACGCTGTTCATT
This sequence comes from Emys orbicularis, assembly GCF_028017835.1. Classification (NCBI taxonomy): domain Eukaryota; kingdom Metazoa; phylum Chordata; order Testudines; family Emydidae; genus Emys; species Emys orbicularis. The sequence continues at coordinate 322,877,913 of NC_088683.1, read as the reverse complement.
GTCTTATATGTTTTTTCTGTAAGGCTTTCATTGTAAATAAATACTTTGCTCTATGAAGGCTGGCTGGTTGCTGGTTAACCCTCTCTTTTCCCCTGGGAGAGAACAGAATAGCAGGTGCTGTTGTGAACTCAGACTTGCTAAGGTGGTCGCACTGAAAGGCAGGTGCAATTGCAGCCTAAATCCCTGGTCTTAGCGGAGAGGAATGTGGGTTCCCATGCTGAGAGAGGTGATGGCTAGAGGCCTCAGACCTGAGCAGTGGCGGGCCTCCAAGGAGTTCACAAAGGGGTGAAAGGTGCAGTCAACTCAGGAGCTGTGACAGCATGCACAAGGCAATCAAGATTTGTGCCTAGATTTGGTGATAGGATTCCAAATATTTGGCCAGAAGTTTTGTCTTTGCAACAGGAATCTCTAAGTTCAGTCATACTGTAAAACAGTACAGGCTGCTCAGAAAGAAAATGACTGTAGACACGTTACAGCTATGAGTCAAGTATCAGAGAGGTAGCCATGTTAGTCTGGATCTGTAAAAAGCAACAAAGGGTCCTGTGGCACCTTATAGACTAACAGACGTATTGGAGCATAAGCTTTCGTGGGTGAATACGTTGCGTCTGATGAAGTGGGTATTCACCCATGAAAGCTTATGCTCCAATACGTCTGTTAGTCTATAAACTGCCACAGGACCCTTTGTCGCTTTTTACAGCTATGAGTGTAATTAATAAACACAGAACTTTTGAATATATTCCAGTTGCCTAAGTTCTTACACCATACTTATGACTAATATTTCAGCACCTTCCCCATGGTATCTGAGCACTTTCTGTCTCCAATAAACCAGGTTTTCATCTACTTTTAGCCTGTAAAATGCTGGAAAATAACTGTTTCTTCAGATCCAGGGGCGGGGGGAGAAGCTTTTTCCCCAAACAATTTTAATCATCAGTTGCAGAATGAAAGAGTTTGGAGGATCATTTACCATCTTCCCCTCGCTATTGCATATAGTTAAGTTAAAAGGCCCTGCTGGTATAACTCACTGTCTCTCCTAAATTACTGTTGCAGTCCCAGAGGACAGAAATGTTAATAGCATAACTCTTCTCGTGAGAATCCATCAATCCATGAACAGAGGCATTGTATATTAGGGATTTTTGCAGCACTGTAGTTGCACAGATGTAGCTACACTGCTGCAAATTCTCAGTGTAGATGAGTTGCTCCAGTGTCAACCAGGGCTTGAAACTGGGGTAAGTTACGCCAATCCAAGCCATGCTTTAAGCAACATTCAAGGGTTTGCATTGGTTTGGCTACACTGGTGCAAACATCCCTAATATAGACAAGCTCTTGAAGAAGGCTATTCGCTTTTTTCAGTCAAGCAAGCTTAGTCAAGAGTAATTAACCACTGGAACAATTTACCAAGGGATGTGTTCGATTCTCTATCACTGACCATTTTTAAATCAAGGTTGGGTGCTTTTCTAAAAGATCTGCTCTAAGAATTGTTTTGGGTAAGTTCTATGATCTGTGTTATACAGGTCAGACTAGATGATCACAATGGTCCCTTTTGGCTTTGGAATCGATGAATCTAGGAAAGCTTCAATTTGACCTCAGATTTCCTGGATGCAATTTTGTATCTACATTCAGAATGGATTGTATTTGCAAATTTTAGCAGTTCGATGTCCAAATGCTGGATTTGGAGGCATAGATCCAAATGGTTGGGTCATCTAAGTACTATTATTTGTGCCCTCAGTTATTGTAGGTGCAAATCTGAAGGGGAATTGTCTTGCAGGAGCAAAAGTGTTGTTACATCAAAGAAAACCGCATTCTTTTTTTTAGTCATACATTTAGTCATACACTTTCAGAAAGCAAGAGCAAATTAATAAAATGTCGAGGAGTCCGGTGGCACCTTAAAGACTAACAAATTTATTTGGGCATAAGCTTTCGTGGGTAAAAATCCCACTTCTTCAGATGCATGAAAGCTTATGCCAAAAACTCTGAAGAGATTTTTGGATTGAGTAAAAACATGTTTCAGACCTGTGCTCTCAACATGAAAGAGACCACGGCAAATTAAAAATGTTGAAAATACCATTAAGAGTTCGTTACAGTCCCCAGGCTCATGCCTGGTTTTTACAAGATACTTCAAAACCCTACACGACAACAATTTGAACATCAGTCTTAATTCTGCTGTTGTCTGATAAATTGCTCTTGCCTAATAGGTTGCATAAACACAAATACTCTGACAAAAAACCACCTGCATATCCCCAAGCCTCACATCACACATAACTGGAGTTGCTATGAAAAGCCAGCTAGAAAGACATTAGGGTGAAGAGAAATAAGGATTCCATACAATCACTTTTCCATGATCACAGGAAGTAGGCATTGCTGGATCTCAGTCTTTCCTGTCATGTTTATTATCCTTATCAGTAATTACAACCTTCTGTACACAAGAAACCTTCCAAATAAACTCCAAAATCTCCCACTCTTAATATATGGTTTGAATAACAGCTTCATTCTACCCAGACTGCAGTTGTCTTAGACAACAACAAGCTTCCACCCCCTGCTAAAGGTGGTGCTGGTGGGCCATCATGGAACACTAGTGCCACAATCTTCAAATGTGGATCCCTCAGGTTAGTCACTTAACTAAGTGGTCTGATTTTGACATATGCTTGAGCACTCACAATTTTCCCTAAAGTTAATGAGAGCTGGGGATGATTAATAAATATGAAAATCAGCCCTCCCCCCCACCCCCCAGCTCTAGGTGCCTACAGGTGGATTAAGATGCCTAACATCAAGCACCCAGGTTTGGCCTATATTTTTTTATTTATTCAAAGCACCCACAGTGTGCCAGGATGCATTGACATAGCAGATACAATGCAACAAGTGGGAGCGATCAACAACAAGCGAGGAAATGAGAGGATGGGCAGATGAGAGATACAGCAATAAGGTCACAGTATTATTTAGTAGCCATGTATATGTCCCATTCAAACTGTGTTCCACTCCCTTAATTCTATGTTGCCTTAACTACTGCAGTTCCCTGCTCTCTGACCTCCCTCTCTGCCATCTTACTCCATGCCCTCCAAAAGAGTGCCTCCAAAATCCTTTTCCTTTCCTGCCATGTGTCATCCCCCTCCTTGAATGTGTGTGCTGGTTTCTCCTCTTCTAAACAGCAAGGTCAAGCTCCTCCTCTTCATGTTCAAGATGCTCTACAGTTCGGCCCCAATTCGCATCTCTGCCTTTATCCTTTCCGATATTCTTCCTGTTTTCTTCAGTCTTCTTGAGCATCACTGCTAACCTCTCCCTTTGTCTCCTTCCCAGTTTTATTTGTTCGTCAACATGACCCCTAAACATGGAATAGCTTCCTAGGTAACATATCCCAGGACCATATGCTCTCCTTCCAAACAACTCCTTAAGCCCACGTGTTCCCCGAGGCATTCCACCTTTGTGCTTCGTTTTATTGTTCTTTACTGCACTTGAAACAGCTTGTGTCCTTGGACTATTATCCATTCAGCACAGGTTTAATATTTATTTGATATACTTCTTCTGTGCAACTCAGTGTACACGTACAGTGCATAATAAAAGTTTAATAATAATACACGGTTCACATAAGGAAACCCCTGCTCAGTGACATAGATATTGCACCAGGATACTACCTTTATTTCCTTTCAGATGGGGTGTATTTAGTGAGTCTGTTCCCAGCGGTATCACCTCTGCAGTGAGCTGTCTCTTGTCTTCCATTCAGGCTATTTGTCTCCCTCCCAGCAGCAGAGAGTTTACTAAAACTCACTTGAGCTCAGACTGGCACTTTGAGGAAGTTCATGAAAGGCACAATCTGTCTCCTGTGGATATTAGCCAGCATCCATGAGGTGGAGAAGACATTGTGTACCGGCTTATGATTAGCAGCCCAAAGGTTATTATGTATATTTCTCTTGTTAGAAAAAGGATTGGCCACAGCTCTGCCAGCACAGAAAAGGGAAATTATCCTACATAGCAACATAGTCTGATTTTCCTCTCGCACTAGTGTAAATCAAGAGTAACCCCACTGAAGTCAATGGAGTTACACCATTGTAAATCTGGTGTGAGTTAAATGAGAATCAGGCCTCCAGGATATTGCATTTTAGGGGCCATTGCATAAATAGACGAGCTATGAACATACTCTTTATGTAACAGAAGCACAAAACAATAATGAGTGATAGACAGCACACATTATCCCTCATCTGTCTAGTCTGGGGTTTCTTGCAAGTTCCGAAGCATCTGGCGCTGGCCAAAGTCTGAGACTGGCCACTGGACTAGATGGACCATAGGTTTGATCTAATCTGACAATTCCTATGTTCCTATATTGATCTGATTGGTCTGTAGCCACTATCAGGTTAAGCAGCAAGTCCAGTTTCTCCCCTTGATTGGTGTTTGGACTAACCAGTGAGATGTGATGTGGGCACAGTCCATGGTCTTCACAGGGCAGGGGAATGTGTTCAGCAAAGTACACCCTGACTGTTTCTTCAGTAAAACTGTTAAAAGAGTCTGGAGCAGGGGGCTCCTCGTGATTGTGCCCAATGTTTGTCTTGTCAGCAACTAAAAATAAAGACCCAGAGTGGTGCATGAATTGAAAAAGCAGCAAGCACCAGCAAAGACCTTCAGCCTACCGAAAACATCACTGCTGAGATTATTGTCCCCTTCCATCATTCTGACCTCATCAACCCTCCCCAAATACTTGTGCTTGCTTCCTCTTTCCTTTCACCTTAAGTTCAAACTCCTCATCCTCACTTTAAAGCGCTACACATCTCAGCTTCTGCCTACAATTCTGCAATGATTTCTTCCTACCCCCTTCTCACTACCTGTGCCCCTCTATTCTGTCTCTCAACTACTCCCATAGTGTCAGATCCCAATAGCTTTACTCATGCTAAGTGGTATCCTACTCCTCCAATCAGAGGTGCTGGAACAATTTGTATAGTGGGGGTGCTGAGAGCCAGTGAACCAAACTGCAAACCCTGTATATGATAGCACCCCTAGTTCCAGCACATATGCCTCTAATAGTCCCATTGATGTAATGGGGCCCACTAGAGGAGTAAGGCACTACTCAGATTGTGTAAGGGTATCATAATTTGGTCCTTAATCATCTTCTTCCACTCCCTGCTTCATACTTTCACTCATGCGTCCCGCCCCTACCTCCCTCAATGCTTGGAACAGCCTCCTATTCGTTGCTCATCAGATGTCCTCCCTTTCCTTGTTCAGAGCCTTCCCTAAGGCTTGTGGTTCTACTCTGACAAGAGATTCTTTTAAGAACAGATCAGACAAACACCTGTCAGGATAGTTATTACGTAGTCCTGCCTTGAGTGCAGGGGACTCGACCAGATGACCTCTCGAGGTCCCTTCCAGTCCTACACTTCTATGATTCTATAAGGATGCTCACACACCCAGTCCTGTGCCCTGAGCACTGGACCACATAGTTTTATTTTCAGACGAATTAAAAGGGAGCATTACTCTGACTAGTAGGGCAGGATTATCTCTGACTTTGTCCAGAGCTGCGGTGTGGGGACTTCTGGAGAGAGAGACTGCTTCTTTCTTCTGGTTCATGGTGGAAGAGGACTAAAAGACTGTAACCTGAACAATGCCTGTGTTTTATCAGTGGGCCAGAACCTTGGTCCTGAGCCTCCCTCCCCTCTCCTGAACTTTGTGAAAACTTGGCGTTATTGGAATCTTGGTTTGACAGATTGCTTTTGTTTTTGTCTTTCTGTTTGTCTTTTCTTTTATGTTTGTACAGCACCATAAGGCTTCTGTGCTAGCTGTAGCCTCTAGGCACTACTGAAGTACAACTAGTGCAGTTTGCTGAGATGCAAACTGTTTGGCTCATATTACTAACACGCCGGGAAGGCCCTGCTTTTTCCTTGTAGCTGTTATTGTTGCAGTTATTTTATTGCACATTTGTAAAATTTTGTTTCCAATTAAGATTTTCACTGGCAGTGTCAGATGTCTGCACCATTTGTCCTTTTATGTTGCTTACAGACCTTTTACATGTTTATTCAATGCTCCATCTGCATATGAAGAATTATAATAAAGAACAGTTCCTATCAAACCTCAGCTCCATCTCCAATATGTCATGTGGACTGAAGAAGCTGTTTACTTAGGAGTACCATGAATGGGGGATAGAGCCTTCTGCTCTAGAAGAGAGGAAGGATGGTTTTGTGGAGAAGGCACTGGAATGGGACTCTGGGCAACTGGCTTCTCTTCCTGCCTTTGAGGCAGATTTTCATAGATTCCTAGAATCCCAGGCTAGAAGGGACCACCGTGATCATCTAGTCTGACCTCCTTTTAGTTCAGGCCGTAGGACTTCCCCAAAATAAATCCTTGAGCAGATCTGTTAGAAAAACATCCCTGCTTGATTTAAAATTTGACGGTGATGGACTTTCGTGTGTGCCACTGGACAAGGCACCTCATCTCTCTGTGCCTCCATTCCCCATCTGTGAAATGAGGATAAGGGTATGTCTACACAGAAAAGAAAAACCCACAGCCAGCTGACTAGGGCTTGTGGGGCTCGGGCTGCAAGGCTGTTTCATTGCTGTGTAGACTTCTGGACTCAGGCTGGAGCCCAAGGTCTGGGGCCCTCCCACCCCACCAAATCCTAGAGCCCAGGCTGCAGCCCGAACCCAGAAGTCTACACAGCAAAGAAACAGTCCCGCAGCCCGAGCCCCGTAAGCCCGAATCACCTGGCACGGGGCAGCCATGGGTGTCTAGTTGCTGTGTAGACATACCCTTACTGTACATTATACAGGTATTGTAAAGATAAATTCATTCATGTTTGTTAGGCACCTCAATGTTATGGTGATGAAGGCCCTAGGAAAGCCTTCAAGTACATAAATAATAAAACATGTTCTTATATAGGAAATGGCACCATCTGATGCAGACTTAAGAGAAGAGACACATATCATAGTTCTCGCACTTTTTGTGTTGTTACTAAAAAAATAAAGCTAGAGCATAAGAATATTTTAAGTAGGAGACTTAAGTGTTTCTTGCATGGAAATCCTGTAAATAAAATAGCCTCACAGTTACAGGACTTTTATGTAAAGATCCTCCGCAAAACTGTAAAATATATGGTATGTTCTGTACTATTTTTAATCTTCTGAATCTCTGCTGCAGTATTTTTAAATCCAGTAGAACTGTTTGCAGAGCACCCATTATCTCTGTGGAGAGCACATTAGCTTTTGAACTTGCTCAGACTATAAATCATTCCGTTTGAAGGGGACCATGGGCCAGATCATCAGCTGGAGTAAATTGGCCTAGATCCAATCTGGCCTTGTGTGTTTCACGCATTGCTTTCACAATACCCCTGGTACCTATTTAAAATGTTTGGGGGACAAATCCTGTGGACCTTACTTATGCCAAACTCCCACTGATTTCATCCTAGAGAGATTATTGTGGTCTGATCTTGCACCATTGAAGTCCAAGAGAATTTTGCCATTGACTTCAATGGGAGAAGAGCAGATCCATAAGTTTATTTCGTAACTGACAATGAGTTGTGCTTTGGATTTACATTTATATAGACCTAGAAGCAGAAGCATGTAAAAAGAAATGGGAAAAGCTATCTTGTGTGTATGGATAAAATTTAGAAACCATCGTTAAAAACAGCAAAATACAACACTGACCTAAAATTAAGAGATATCGGACTTTATGTTTATAATGAAATACTGTGATAATGTTGTCTGTAGAAGGTGTTTTAGGGAATGTTTTACAAATAAAGCAAGGAGAGGTTGGTTTAAGGCCTGATCTTGCAAGGTGCAGAGCTCCACTTCTGAGTGGACTGGAAATTCATAATAACAGGCTTCTCATGGTCTTTCCACCATGGCCTATATTCTGTTGGGCTGAAAAGATCATGAGAATGGGTTTTTTGAGGGTATTTTAGAGGGATGGACGAATAACCTGAACACTAGATGATATTCACATTCAGAGGTTTAATTGGTTGGATGATACTCTAGGGTGTTTGAAATCAGAAACGTTTGGAATAATTATGGAATAATTTAGAATATATTAGTAGAATATATAGAATTTAGAACAATAACATCCTCCATTGGAGGATCTCAAAGCATTTTACAAACAGATGATTAAACCTTACTAATCATCTCTCCCAGTTTAGCTTAGACCGAGATCAAATGAAATGTATTGGAACTGACCCTTAAGTAAGAACTGTATTGGGCCTGAGTGGAGGAAAGAATTGATTCCGTCAATGCAGGAATGAATTAATGCCCACAATGCCTCTTTACCATTAGAAAACGATGTTTATAGAGTAAGCTCCTCTGGGACATTGAGAAAATATAGAAGACCTTCTTGGGGCTTTAATTACCCTGAGGCTTCAACCTGAGAAAGGCTGAGCAGATTCAGCTTCCACTGAAGTCAGTAGGTTTCAGAGCATCAGTGCCATGCAGAACTGGAGCATTAGTTTGCATGGCAAGTGACAATATTTTGGTGCTTTTTCATTATTTTCAATATCTAATGTTTTTATGATGTTCCATCTTATCTTTGTTGCTGTTCTAGCATCCCACACTTTTGTGAGAGGGGCTTTATTATCCTCATATTACCAATGGAGAAACCGAGGCACAGAGCCTGTAAGTGACTTGTTCAAGCTCACACAGGGAGTTTGGGGCAGAGAACCCAGATTCTCCTGATTCTTATTCCTCTGGGCCTTTTTTCTGCAAGACTCTCCTTTCTGCCCTTATTATCGGTCTTGTATTGGATCTGCCAGCATGGACCCCTATTTGAGGCAGTCTTGGCAGAGAGACACATGCAGTTTGGGTGCGTACAAGCAGCAAGTGGGAACAGAATGCGCAGCAAGTATTGGTGGTGGTGAGGACACAGGCAGGTGGAATTCAGCACATAGGTTGGAATTCACCCCGGGACAGAGGAGCAACCCAAGGCCTTTGCCCAAATTAAGTCCTAACTCTCAATTTATCATCAGGGTTTAAATGGTGCATAGGCCTTCACTAATTCTCTGCACTTAGGTGAACATCATAAGTAGAGAAAATACATCACTAAATCAGAGTGACTAAAAAATGGGAGGTACTTCACTTCCGCATCAAGGGAGGTTTAGGTGAGATATTAGAAGAAACTTTCTCTCTATCAGAATAGTTAAGCTCTGGAACAAGCTTTTAAGGGAGGTTGTGGAATCCCCATCATTGTAGGTTTGTAAGAACAGGTTAGACAAACACCTGTCAGGGATGGTCCAGGATTACTTGTTCCTGCCTCAGCACAGGGGACTGGACTAGATGACCTCTCGAGGTCCCATCCAGCCCTATATTTCCATGACTCTATGAAAAACAGATAAAGAGGAGAACTGAGGGTTTGGGGTTTTTTTATTGTGAATGTCAGTCAGGGTGATCTAAACATTATAATCTTAATGGCCAAGTCTCTCACACAATTTTTGTGGAAATTTGACCTCAGCAGGATTTTTTTTCTTCTCCAGCACTGAGAGCAGCAATATGGCTCCAGTCCCTCCAGTCCCCAAATCGAGTGAACAATGACTGCAAAATCCCCAACTGCCTAGATAGGACACTAGATGGGGAGGGCTCTGAGTTACTACAGGGAATTCTTTCTTTTGGCTGATGGGTCTTGCCCACATGCTCAGGGTCTAACTGATCACCATATTTGGGGTTGGGAAGGAATTTTCCCCAAGGTCAGATTGGCAGAGACCTGGGGTGTTTTTCGCCTGGGGCACGGGTCAGTTGCAGGTTTAAACCAGTGTAAATGGTGGAGTCTCTGTAACTTGAAGTCTTTAAATCAAGAGTTGAGGACTTCAGTCACTCAGCCAGAGGTTAGGGGTCTATTTCGGGAGTGGGCAAGGTTCTGTGGCCTGCAATGTGCAGGAGGTCAGACTAGATGATCATGATGGTGCCTTCTGACCTTAAAGTCTACGAGTCAAATCACAGATTTGGGGGCTGGGGCTGTGTCTACACTACAAGCTAGGGATGTGATTCCCCTGCTGGTGTGCACATACTCGGCCAGCTGTGCTGAGTACAAACCCCGCTGAAACCAGTGGATATGTGCTCAGCGTGGTTCAACCGTGCCTCCAAAGCGTCTATCCCTGCTACCATGCTTACACTGCTATTTATATTTGCGCCAGCTCAATGATAGCTAGCATGAGTATTGTACCCAAGCACAGGAATCATACCCCTAGCTTGTATTGTAGACATAGTCTGAGTCATGTGGCAGAGTCTACATCCTCCCGCTGAGGATGAAATACTTTCACAAGAGTAAGGCATTGCCCTCTAACCTTACCCTGTTGCTCCTGAATATCCAGCAGCTAAATAATTTCCAGGTGCTATGTGGAAACCTTTGATTCTCTGAACAGGGTTGTTAAAACTCAGGGCCACAGAGTGGGATTATTCCTTTATTTTTCAAATTCACCCATCCCTGATAGTCTGACACTTTGCTCCAGCCCTCACTGGACCCAGGAAGAACAGAGGTTCACAGAAATGAAAGCTAATATGGACCAGGGAGTTATCTGAACCTTTAGATTTGGTTTGGCTCAAATTTTGACCAAAGGTTCTTTGTTGGTTCCTCTTTTGTCCAAGACACTTCACACATCCCTGACCAGACTAAAAACAAAACACTGTGCCTACTTGGGGACACCCAGAACTGAGCTATGCTCAGGCCCACCAACGGGGGGACAATGGGGGGCAAAAGGGGCAATTGCCCAGGGGCCTGGGCAATTTAAAAGGGCCCGGGGAGCCCCCGGCTGGGAGTTCTGGGCCCTTTTAAATCGCCCAGGTGGGCTGCAGGGCGCCTAGGCACACAAGACCACTCTGGGCTCCGCGCTTTGGGGGGCCCCGCGGGCCAGCATGGGCAATCCCGGAAGTGACATATTCGTCACTTCTGCCCCGGGCTCTGCCCCCCCTAGGGATGGCCCTGGCGCTGGGGCCTGGAATTTCTGCCATCGGGCCTGGCTATGCTAGCGTGACACTTGAGTAGCTCCCCCACAGTGGAAGTTGTTCTGGGTTAATTGAAGGACAGTATAAATGTTCTGTATGTTTGATTGGTTTGAGATTAGGCTTGTGGAAAAATAATGCACTTAACTTTTCTGTTTCTACTCCTTTAACATTCACAGTACAAATGTTTCCTAAAAATAGGGAAGGGGTGGGGTGTGACTCAACAGGCTCTCTTGTCTATTATATATATAGGGTCTCTGAAGAGGACTCCCCTATAAATAGCTGCCCATTTAAGGTATTTCAGTAGAAGGATGCTTGGAGGCTACAAAGCCTTTTATAAACACAGGGTTAATTATACAAGCACTCTAATGGATTGCACTACCCAGCCACAAGCAGTCACAGACTCAATTATGTATTTAGCGTAAAAATCTCATCTAACACCAGTAAGTAACTAAATAAAAATTCACAAGCAGTCACAGACTCAATTATGTATTTAGTGTAAAAATCTCATCTAACACCAGTAACTAACTAAATAAATAAATGAAAATTCACCAGGGCCTTCCCGCCGCCAAATTGCCGCCGAAGACCCGGCACTTCGGCGGCGGGTCCCGGAGCGGAAGGACCCCCCACCGTGGGTCTTCAGGGCACTTCGGCGGCGGGTCCCGGAGCGGAAGGATCCCTTGCCGCCGAAGACCCGGAGTGGAAGAAGCTCCGGGGGCCCGGGCCCCGCGAGAGTTTTCCGGGGCCCCCGGAGCAAGTGAAGGACCCCGCTCCAGGGGCCCCGAAAAACTCTCGTGGGGGCCCCTGTGGGGCCCAGAGCCTGGGGCAAATTGCCCCACTTGCCCCCCCCAGGGCAGCCCTGAAATTCACAGTCTACAAATCTAAAAAGCACCAATTAGAGTTTCAGGTTTGGGCTAGGAATTCTGAAAGGCAGAAAAAGGCAAACCAAACACATTCATACCATAATAATAATACTTAGCGCTTATATATCATGTTTCATCCCTCAATGTCTTAAATGCTTTACAAAGGAGAGGAGTTAATATTATTCCCATTCTATAGATGCAGAGAGTGAGGCACACAGAGGTGAAGTCACTTACTCAAGATCACCAGGGCCAGATTTACACTTTGGAGTCCCCCTCCCCACCACCTGTGGCTCAGAGCTCCAGGGGGCCCCCGCCACTTGGAAGCAGCCCAGTGCTGCAGGATACTCCCACCATCCGCCGCAGCTCAGAGTTCCTAACTACCACGAGTGGCAGGGGTACCCTGCCACTTTTAAATTTAGGCACCCCACCACCCAGCACCCCTCCGCCCACAGACCCCCCCACTGCCCAGCGCCCCCCGTGCAGCCCCACCATAACTTCCCAGTGCCCCACACAGACCCCCACTGCACAGCGTCCCCTGCCCCCTCACTGCCCAGAGTCCCCCCACAAACTCTCTCTCCAGAGACCCACTTTCCCAAGCCCTGCCTCCTGGCCCTGCTGGGAGGTGATGCTATCCGCCAGGCTGAGCGAGGAGTGCTCCAGCAGAGCTGCATGGGGCTGTCTCCCCCTCAGCCGGCCCCACCCCCTGCCGGGACCCGGGAGCAGCAACATTCGAATTTTTAAGTGCTCCTAGAATGCCTGCTGTGCCTAATGGGAAATCTGGCCCTGAAGATCACACTGCAAGTCAGTCTCAGAGTCAGGAACAGAACCCAGGTCTCCAATCCCAAGCCAAGGTCCTATACACTGCATCGTGCTACCCCCATAGAGGGCTTAGTGATTAAAGCAATTGATTGGGAGTCAAAAAGTCTTTTGTTCCTATTGCTGCCGTTGACTTGCTGTCAGTGTGTCACTGAGCGTAGCACAACAGTGTGCCTCAGTTTACCCATCCATAAAACAAGGCAAATAGGGTGGCCAACTTTCTAATCACACAAAACCAAACACCACTGTCCCACCCCTTCCCTGAGGCCCCACCGCTGCCCCCTTCTCCGAGGCCCCACCCCGCTCACTCTCCCCCACCCTCACTCACTTTCACCGGGCTGCGGCAGAGGGTTGGGGTGCAGGAGGGGCTGAGGACTCCAGCTGGGGGTTCAGGCTCTGGGGTGGGGCTGGGGATGAGGGGTTTGGGGTGCAGGAGGGGGCTCCTGGCTGGGACTGGGGGTTAGGGTGCGGGGGGGGTGAGGGCTCCAGCTGGGGGTGTGGGCTCTGGTGTTTGGCCAGGGATGAGGGGGCAGGGGGTTGGGGTGTTGGGGAGGTGCGGAGTGCAGGCTCTGGGAGGGAGTTTGGGTGCAGGAAGGGACTCCGGGCTGGGGCAGGGGGTTGGGGTGTGGGAGAGGGTTCAGGCTGCAGGGTCCCGACAGCGCTTACCATGGCTCCTGGGAAGCAACTGCCAGGTCCCTGCAGCCCCTAGACTCATGGGCGACCAGGGAGGCACCGCGCGCTGCCCTCGCACCCACAGGCACCGCCCCCACAGCTCCCATTGGTCGCGGTTCCCAGCCAGTGGGAGCTGTGGAGCTGGCCCTCAGGGCAGGGGTAGCGCGCAGAGCCTCCCTGGCTGCCCATTGGTTTAGGGGCTTAAGGGACCTGGCAGCCGCTTCCAGGAGCCACACAGAGCTAGGGCAGGCAGGGAGCCTGCCTTAGCCCTGGGCCCCCGCTGCACTGCCGAACGGTTTTAATGACCGTTCGGTGAGCCGCTGGGGTCCCTTTTCGACCGGGCAGTCCGGTCTAAAAACGGATGCCTGGCAACCCTACAAATAGTGCTTCCCTCTGGCACAGGGATGTTGTAAGAAATAATGAATGTTTATAAAGCATTTGGAGATGTTTGGATTAAAGGCAGTATATAATTGCACAGTATTATTATTATCATTGTAAATAACTCAATGTAACTTTGAGGACCAGGACAATAAAGACCCACCTTTTATGGGAACACGGATCCTCAGCTAGATTCCACTCTATTTTGTGCTTACTCTGTTAAGTTTCAAAATCTTTTTCCTTTTTTGCTTTGCTTGTATACATTCATGTTATCGTGGTCTTCGTTATGGTCTTTTGTGGACAAACATGTCAGATAAACCAGAACATAATGCTGAAGAGGCTTGAGTAGGGCAAGCTGATGGCCATTGGTTTGCAGGGAAGAGAGTCTGGCTGTCCTCGGAGGGTGATGAAATTCGTAAATGCTCTATTATTGCATCTCTATTGATCTGCCTCACTCTGAACCTTCTCGTGGCAAAGTGACTCTCCCTCCTTACATCAGGATGCTGACAGGCTGCTCACCCTCTGCTTGCTCCGCCTCCTCTTCCTACACCTCCTTCTTCTGGATTCCTGAAGTTATTAAGAGAAATAAGGTAGCTGAGGGGACCACATGCAAGTTGTGGCAGCCTGCAGCAGTGCGCATCTGCCTTTTGTGACATTACTGCTGCCTGGGAATTTCACTCTGAATGAAGCCGGTTTCCTTTTCAGCAAGCCTGCCAGGATGGGCCAGTGCTGCTGCAAGCTTTATTACTGCCTTCAGTGCCTGGACAAGACGGTACTTTGCATCTTCCTTTTTATGCTTCATTGAAAGGGCAGAGAGCTAGCCGTTACGCTGATTAAATCTGTGCTCCTTCCTCTAGCTAATGTAGGTAATGTGCCTGGGGTGACTAAGAGGGGTGTAATGCTCATCTTATTTAGAATGTGCTGACTTCTCATTAGTATCAAATCAAACCATTGGTTTCACATACACTGCAGTGCCTTACATAATTTTATCCTGCAGTCTCAAAGTGACAATTGCATTTTCATAAAACAATAAGGTACCAGGGACATGGGCTCTAGTTACAATTGCCTTGATTTGTTGTTATGATTTTCATACATTTTTCATAGACCCGCGGAGCTCGAGTTATGCAGGATCCCTGCATGGAGTTTTAAAGTTAGCTTTTCACTTGCAGAGATTATTCATTCTCATGCTGTCCTAAGATTTTACCTCTCTATTGTTCCTCCTTTTCTGACATTATATAATCCATTAGAAAAGAAACAAAGCAAACTATACATTTTCCTTTGTGAGGGTGAATCTGTACACAAGCAAAACCTTGAACACTGAACTGAACTGTGTTACATGTGTCAATACCAAGAGCAATATCATAGCCACAGGTAGTTAGAGGATAGCATGTGGGAGAGAATTTGTATGTCAATTCTAACACGTAGCTCGTCATGCTATTCTTTTGGACACTTGCCTAGATTTTTGAGCATATACAGAACAGGAAGAGAATGTACATACGATTTTAATTTGGTTAATAGAAAAGATCTTGGCAGGAACACTTGCTGGTGCAGTATATTTAATAAAAGGCTGGATTTTTGCAAGATCCATATAATAGGTCTAATGAAAAGCTCTCCCTGCCTCCCATTTATTTAATATATGTTCAAATATAGCTTGAGGTATGTTGCCAGCCAGGTTAAGGAAAATATATGGTTTAATATAAAACTCATTAAAATATAGTCACTGGGGAACATCCTGGTGATCAGTTCTGCTTGGAAACTTTAACCTAAGGGGAATTGTGGGGGGAGGTTGCCTGCTATCTACTATGATTGAAATGGCACTTTTAAAGTCACCCCTTTTTGGAAAGGAAGATAGTCGATCATTATGAACATCGGTTGCAATGGGATTTCGTTATTGCGCCTGCAAGAATCAGCTGAAATATTTATTGCTGTAAGAGTATTATGAATGTGTATGCTTGCCCTTCCAATGATAATATAAGGCCTTGCTCCAAGTGACTGTGAACCAAGCACAACGGTGATTAAACACCATTTCCACACCAAAACATTCTGAAATATTTTCAAAGCAATAGGTGCAGAGAGGTAACGTGAAACAGTGGCTATAATAACAAATGCTATGGAGCATCTGTGTGCAACGCATGTTTGTACTGTGTATAGTTCAAATGGAAGAAATGCTCAGGGCGATATTACATGTATGGTTATAACTTGGAATATAACACACCAAAAGCATCCTTATTAAAGACCTTGTGGCAGAAGGGAGTATGGTCTGAGGAAAGAGCACAGGGTGTCAGGACTCCTGTATTCTGTTCCCAGCTGCTGCTGACATCCCAAGTAGCACCTGGCAATTCTCTACACCTCTCTCTGGCTAATTTTATCCATCCGTAAAGTGGGAATAATAATATTTACCTACCTGACAAGGTACTGTGAGGTTTAATCATTAGTATTTCTCTGAGATCCTCAGAGAAGAGGCACTCCGGGGCAAATCCCTTTGGAAGTCAACACTTCTGCCTGAATAAGGACTAAAGGTAACAGGATACAGACCAATATTGGTGAATATAATAATGATTATATTACTCTACTTTACATCTACATCTTGACCATATTTTTAGTTTGCACTATTCCATAATATGTGCAATGTAACCATGTGCATTACTTCATAGGATGTGGCAGCAAATGCTTCTAAGCAATAAAAATACAATTATCAAAACCAAAAATCACACTTGATAAGGTGGCGTGAATACGATGGAGTCAGAGGCTGGTTACATGGAGAGCTTGATTCTCCAGTGTGTCTCTTCAGCTTTACCCTGGTGTAACTCTGTTAAAATCAGTGCAATTACACTGGTGTAAAACAGGCTCCATAAGCTTTGGTCCCAATCCTGCCTGCCTTAATGAGGCAAATTTCCAGTTGCCCAGTGTCTCATTTCATTGTCCCTGGTGTATCCCTTTGTCTGTAATATCAAGGCATTTTTAAAATGCCCAGTCACCATGGTACCTGGATGCAGAATGAAGCTTGCAAGTCACTTAACCAGAGATGATGGCACAACCTATCACTGTGATTAGCTGCTGATATTTATTTGGATGAATTGCTTTTTCTTTTTTGTGACTTTGTTGGAGTTATATTGGTGTAAATCCAGAGTAAGTGAGGTCAGAATCTGTGCAAAGGACGTTTTGATTGAGTGAGGTATGTACAATCAGGCTCATAGTTTTATTCCTTTCTCATTTAGTAGAAATGGAAACACTGTAAGATGTGGCACTGGCTTCACTGGGAGTTGAGCCTTTTTACACTGGAGCTGAATTTGGCCCTCAGCCACTGTCACCTAGGGCTGGATTCAAACTGGTGACCTGGAGAAGAAAAGGCTATAGATCCCTTTAATCCCTTGAGCCCTCTAGTCATAAAGCTTGATTATTAAGGCTCAGGGCTAGGGAGCATGATTGTTCCTTTGTCTTCTGTTACATATTCTTTGTTGCTATAAATATTAATGGAGTGGATTAATTCAGTGGTCTGTCATGTTCATTTTGATTCTTACACATTTATTTTGGCAGATGTTAGCTTTTGTTTTGGGGAGTTATGTAAAAATAGTGATGTTTTTGACACTAGACCCAAATGAACCTCAGCACAGGATTTGATGATGCTGTGTTTTCTCATCGGATTCAGTTTGGCTTTGCAGTCATGTTTTGTTTAACTGGTGCTAGAATCCCTGATTTGCTGGTTTTATTTACCAGAATTGAAGTAGTGGCTCTGAGTAGAGTTGTGTTGATGAAGATGAAGAGAGGCTTTTTCATTTCATATTAGTGTAGTATTTACACTGGTCTCACAAATACCTACAGTCCAAACACATAATGTACCACCAACAAAGCAAATTAAGATAATAGAACATGTCAGGGATTTGTGAGTTCACTGCACATCCAGGATATTCTTGGTCGTTATGAAGATTAGCTAATGTCATACCTATCTCCTCTGTCAGAGAGAGAAATCAAAGGTGAATCACTAAACCATCAGTTAAAGGCTCTGAAATCAATGGCTATTTCTCAAGGATGTTTATAAAGAATTGGAAAATTGAATGTATGTGGCATTGTTCTAATAAAGAGAAAAAAACGTTTTCAAAGAGGGATTATTTTAAAATATTTGGCACTGAATTTAATCTATACATTTCACATCCTGCAAACTGCAAGACGAGATCCAGGAAGGCAGTCAGAAATCTCTGGCCAATAAATAAACTGGGCTATTACTGACAGCGCAGGGCCCAGGGGATGTTAAGTGTGGTAGCACTGTGGTCTTCATATGGGTGAACCAAGTGTCCAATTACTGCCCATCCTCTGTACTCAGAGAGCATAGCACATTCAGAGAAAACATTCTGTTATTCTGGAGAGAGTAATCAATATATCAGTCATCTCCAAGACTAGGATAAGCCTTTTAATAGGAATAGTGCGGGCAAACAACACAACTAGTTTTAAGATCGAGTTTGATAAATTCATGAACAGGATTATATGATGGGGTTGCCTGTGATAGCAGGGGTCTGGACTTGATGACTGAAGAGGTCCCTTTGAGTCCTATGTCCTCTGTTCCTAGCACTCTAGTAGCAGTAGGCATCTTTCAATCTCAAGAGACTACGGGTATGTGCCTCTGAGAGGTAAAGAATTTACTCAGTTGGTGTTATGGCAGCTGTGGCTGAAGGGACCCGCTCGAGAGAGACAATCTCTGCCGTATCTGTGATGTTTAAAGGTGATGTTTTGACCCTTTGGGCTCTGCCTTCTGCGAGCTCTTTTCCCCCCGCTAAGCTAGACGGCTTCCTCTCTTAACTCCGGAGACCTTTGTTAAGCTCTTGTTTTCAAAGGCTGCGGTCTTGAGTGTGATCTTCCCAGTTGTCCACATCCATGTCCATTTCTTTGACGTATTGCTTGCACACATTCTTGAAATGCAATTCTGGGCGTCCTTTGGGTCTTTTTTCAGATGCCAATTGGCTGTAGAGGATGTGTCCTTTGGGATGTGCCCATCATTCATTCGGCACACATGCCCAAGCCAGTGGAGGCCTCTCTGTTTGAGGAGTGTTTGCATGCTGGGTGTGCTGGCCTGCTTGAGCACCTCAGTGTTGGTGACTCTGTCCCTCCAGGGGATTCCAAAGATTTGACAAAGGCAACGCATATGAAAGCTGTTGAGCCTCTTTTCCTGATGAGAGTATAAGGGCCATGTCTCACTCCCATACAAAAGTGTGCTGATAACACATGCACGATACACACAGATCTTTGTGTGTTCTGTCAGTTTGCAATTTTGCTAGACCCTCTTGTTCAGTCTAGACATTGTTGTGGCGACTTTTCCAGTGAAAGGTTGACCGCGATAGGGGATCCCAAGTATGTGAACTCATTCACCACTTCAAGTTACAAGTTAGCATAAAATGGTCCTATGAAGAGAGCTTATACATTCATTCATGCTGGGTTTCATCATGGGATTTTTTTTTTTTTTTTTTTTTTTTTTTACTTTAACTGTAAGATAAATAACTTGGCAGAAATTTGCTGAGGTTCCATTTTTAACAGTCTCTCTTTTTTTTTTTTTGCAAAGATGTGATAATTATTTACTTGTTTTTCAGTGTCTTCATTTAAGTAGAATAATAACAAGTGTCTGTCTGACTTCGGTATGTATGTATGTGTTTGAAATTGGTTTATGTAGTGCGTCCTTGCATTAAATAGATTTTGTTTGAAAAGGTGAGAGCTGGTGAGACGAGTGAGTGCTGCCCAGCTGCAGTAGTGTATCTGGCAATAAAATAGCCGATGTACCCCCTTGCACTCTGCCTGCAGCCCCGTCCCCGCCTCCCAATTCTTTTACATCTCTATTGACTGTATCACCTCTAAAATGCTTCTTAAAATGACCCCACTGTGTTAGTCAACTAGTATTGGCTAATGCTGTGATGTTCTGCATAAAGGGGATCCTGTTCAGGGCTGCTGCTTTGGGAAACAGCTCTCAAGATTGCCAGTATACTGTCACCAACAGAGAGCGCTTGGTGGAAGCAGAGGAGCGTTGAACTTACCCATACATTTCTCAACCAGTTCAGCTCACCTCTTTGCATGTTTTATTCAACAAAACTTTGCACGCAGCCTAGTGTAGTGGGGTCTCCAGTCCTGACTGAGGCCTCTAGGCATTACTGCAAAACAAATATCATGTAATAATGCTGATGGGTTTACTAGTTACTATAGTAAACAACAGTGGTGAAGTGGTAAATAAAACTACCCCCTCCCTGCCCAGGGGCCGCAGGGACGTGCGGGCTGCTTCTGGGAGCGTCGCAGAGCCAGGGCAGGTAGGAAGCCTGTTCCCCGGCATGCTGGGAGGCAGGGGAGGAGTTGAGGGAGGGGGAGGAGTTTTTCAGCTGGGCCCATGGACCCCCTGGAGGACCCTCAGGGCCCCCCAGGGGTCCGCGGACCCCAGTTTGAGAAACGCTGCCCTATGGCGTAAACTGACCTTAACAGCTGTAGAAGCTTAGCCAGTAAATATTGTCATTTCATTCACATAGTGTTTAGAACGTTTTTTTTTAAGTAGGACACAGTCCAAGTCTGATGCAGGATGTAGGCAGGGGAGGTCACAAATCTCAACTCACTTGGTCTCCCCGCTGCCAGAAACCTTCACTAATCCCCAGCGTAGCATGCCCAATGCCACCTGCTTACCTGCTGCTGGTTCCCAACCCAAAAATTGAGGAACTAACTAGAAGAGGAGGAGGAAGGTTGGCTTGGAACATACACCGGTTGGTGTGTGAAAGCACTGGTTGGAAGCCGAAGTGGGTGATAACAGTCAGCCTGGCAGCAGTGAATAGACAGGTGGATGTGGTCACAGTATCACACTCACCGACTAATGGTTGGAACATATTTGACAGCAGATATATAATATATTCTGATAAAATGGACCTTCTAATTCTTGTTGATTGTTTGGTTGGATATTTTGTGACATCGCCTTCACATTTACTAAGAGTTTAAACCAGCTGATTTATTTAAATTAAGGCCATTTTACACTGCTATAGTCAAGTAAAAAGGACCTTTAAGTGGGTGTAAATATAAATCACTCCCACTTTGAGGCCCCTCCACACTGCCAGAGTGGTGAAAAGTGACCTAAGTGTGAATGGGAATCAGGCCCAGGGACCGTGGTGCTCTGCAGTTCTGTGGCAGTGAAAGGGGGCTGCAGAATCACCCATGACTACAGTCTGCTCCCAGCCATAAAATAGTGCATTTAACATTATTTCTAGCTCTTTTCTAAGACTATAAATGATTTGTGTGTGTGTGTGTATGTACATATAGTTTCTACTCTAAAATATGGCCTAGATTTTAGAACAATATATATATCCCTTTTTTTTTTTTTTTTCAAAATGCTTGCTACAGTTCATCCAAGATGGCCTAAAACCAGTCAAATGGTGTTGTGTCATAGAGACAGGCACCCGGTGGGAGAGGCTGTGCTGAGACATGCCCATTACAGAGGCAATGTGAAAACAGAACACACAGGAGCACAGGAAGGTTGCAGAGGGGATGTGCTCACTGCAGGCTAAAGAAGAAACAAGAGGGACAGGAAGGGCAGTCTATTAATCTTTTTTTTTTTTTTTACTGTATTTCTGCCCTTTTTATAAAAAGCTTCTTCTTTAGTTCTTAATTTTATCTTTTTTATCATTTATTTCTGTTAATATTTTTGTTAAATTAACTGTTGGACTGCAGGGAAATAAAAATAGGTTACAGAATCACCAGCTTTCTGCCATATGTTTCATAATGCCTGCTGCTGAACTGGTCCTTAAAGTGCCTGGATTCCCTTCAGTCCTGCGTGCTGCTGACCAGTTTACTTGCTGGGATTCCTTTCCATTGAATTTGCTGCTACCTTGCATGTTGCCTTGACTATGATTTTTCTGTAGTGCCTTTTAAAGACTCTGGTTCTTTCCTTACCGGGGGCATATTTATAGTAGCTTGATTTAGTTTTCCTAATTATTGGTGACGTTCCCAGTAGGATATGTTCCTTTGTCTCCTCCCTAATGTATCACAGAATATATTCCAATTTAAAAGTGGCTTTATGTGCATGCTGTTACACTGGGATCACTTGTACTAAATCACTCTCCTGTGGATTTCCCTGCAGCTAGCTTTCTCTCGTGATTCATTCAGCTCTTATGAAATATCTGCTACCCAAATCCTTACTCTTTAGTAGAGACATCTTAGTATTGCCAGTATAAATATGTTTTATATTCTTCTGGCTAAATGTCTGTCTGAATTCTTTATTATATGTTAAAAGAATTCAGGGGTTCCTTTTTTGAGGTGGTCTTTTTTCTTCTGGTCTAATTAAAATGTATCATGTCCATACGTAAAGCTGGAAATATAGAATTGAAAGTCAGGTTATTACTGGTATTTGCGAGTGTACTGTATGCATACTATGTACAGAATGCTATATATTAATATACACAATCAGATTTATGTGCATATGTATATTGCTCTATCTAGCTCTAGCTGTATTGCTATATGCAGGGACACAAACATGTTTGTGTATGTTAATATCATTAATACCCTTTTGTATGTGCTGTCCACACAAACTGGAACCCAGACATGCACCAACACTGATTTGCAAATACAGAGGTGTGTGTAAATATAATATTGTATTCCTTAGTCTACTGTGAAACATGATTGTGTCAATGCTGGCTTCCACAGTTGGTTTTAAAAGAGAATTAGTTCATAATAATTACAAAACTAGATCTGAAGAATTTACCTAATCTGGTTTAGTAAATAAACATGTGAGAGTGCTTATCTGGGATAAATCGAGGGACTATACATATCCTTTTATTTTTTTTAACAGAATGAAAGTGCCCTTGTGAAAGAAAAGGAGCTATCAGTCGAGCTTGCAAACATCAGGGATGAAGTTGGTAAGTAGGGCTTCAGATACTAACAATGTGAAAAATGTCCTTTCTCGCATGTAACAAAAGCAGTTATTCCTTGTCGTGTGGTACAAGGAAACCCGCAGAGCTGTAATAAAGTATCTTACTAAGCCCAGTGGTGAATTTTTGTGGCTTTGCAGGGAACAATAATTTTACCTCATTGTTGTTGTGGAGACAGGTTCATAACCGTACACACTGGAGCTAATCATGCATTATCTTTACTATTCACAGACGGTGATCTATAAATCTGTATCCTCTGTTCTAACAGCATCTGAACATGCCACCCAGCTCAGAAAACCTTCAGATGTGGCAGTGCACGGTTAGCTAGGAATTCATTACTTTGGTTGTGGGAGTTTACACGTACTGCACCCTGGTTACAAACAGAAGAGCACCAAGATCAAAACCCAAAATCAGTGTTCTACAAAAACTAACACTTAGTAAATAGGTTATAATCTCTCCGTGCCTAGAAAGGCAGGGACTAACTCAACTGGTGCCACTCATCCCATTTACTCTATGTACATTTGGGTGAGCACATTTCCCTTTTTTGTTCTGTTCTGAAAGCTGATCGGAAAGGCAGTGACCATTAGACCATTGATTGCATCTCTAGGAAGAGGAAAACGGGCTCTACTCAGGGCCCAGACATCAGGCTGAATTCTTTGTACCTGCATCTTCCCAGCATAGATGGGGTGTGTTATGCTTACCATAGAGCAAAAAGCAATTAACGGGCTGGGGAGGTGTGTGTGGGGGGCAGGGACTGCTGAACATGTATCAATGAAAGCATGGCTGTACAGCTTCCACACTACTCCTGCCTAATGGCAAGACTAAGGCCAAAGAGGGGAGCGGGGAGCTAAGAGCCTCATTAACTTGGTTGCATTTGATAGGAAGGTTCCATTTTAAAATGGTTCATAAAGGGTTAATAAATGATCAATAGGTGTTTTATATAAATTGTTATAGAGTCCGATAGGGTAACTGATTGCTTATAATCATCGATAACTCATACTCCAACATGCTTATAACATATAGTAACCCTATATAAACAGAACCTTAATATGAAGTGTTATTATTAGCTTGATCAGGCTTGTGATTAAATAAATAGAGATATCCTATCTCCTAGAACTGGAAGGGACCTTGAAAGGTCATCGAGTCCAGCCCCCTGCCTTCACTAGCAGGACCAAGTACTGATTTTTGCCCCAGATTCCTAAGTGGCCCCCTCAAGGATTGAACTTACAACCATGGGTTTAGCAGGCCAGTGCTCAAACCACTGAGCTATCCATGTCTCCCCAGACCCTGCTAGCCTGTCTCCCCTCCCCCTTCCCCCCCCCCCCACCCCCATCCCCATCATTCCTTTTTAACCCACACTCTGGAGAGTCAGAGCAGGTGTGAGACACCCACTCAGTGCAGAAGACTTTACTTCAGGCTTAACTTTATTTGTCTTCTTCCATTTTTAAAAACCCTTACACCACCCTTCCCTGACACTTGTGCTGGAGCTCAATAACCTGGGCTCCCTGCTGTGCCCCTCAAAGGGATTTGCATTACCCAGACTGTGATAGTGCTTCACTGCTCCATCCCCACAGAATGGTCCACCGGGAGCTGAGATCACATTTGCAATATCACTTTTATCTCTGTTTTCATCTCTACTGTGTTCTCCCCTTCCCCTCCCAAAGGAATTGCCGCAGTGCTTTTGCTTTTCAGGCAGGGAGGGAACATTTGAAGGGCTCTGCTCTGGTTCGAAGACCTATTCCCTGTTTTCAAGTTCTGTGTATCACTAACAGTCTGGCTTTGATCCTGCCTGTCTCTGAGTCTGAAGAGCGCACAGTAGGGAACACAAGGTTGTTGCACTCCAATGCATTTGTGAGTGGAGGCTATGTGTAGGCGCAAAGAAGCAGCAGCACTGGCTAGGGCCAGATTCTACTCCCAGTTACTCCAGCTTTATGCCAGTGTAAATCCACTGAAATCAATAGAGCTCCTTCCACATTTACACCAGTGTTGCTAGGAGCCAAAGGTGTAAACCACTGTACACAGTCTAGAGGTCACATTGCAACGCTCTCAATAATGCAGGATCAGGTTCCTCTTTGCTTCCTGCCCTACTCATCACTATTTACCTGGCACTTATATACACAGCACTAGACACCTTTGCTGTGCAGGATCGAGTCCCAGCCGAGAAACATAGGCAGCTGTTTTAGGTGCTTGCCTAAGGAAATAAAATGCACCTGAAATGGTCTCTGCTCCTAGGCTCAGCTATCGCCGGGAGCACCAGCGGCAGGGTTTTCCCTAGACCCTACACGCTCCCTGAATGTCCCCGATTGGCAGTGTTGCCAATTTAGTTGTTGGTTGGAAATTTGAATTGAAATTCAAACATTAATACACACTTTCAAAGCATACACAGTGTATGAGAAAATACTTGTACCTGAGAAAGCAGAATGGGTTTGAAAAGTATGAACAAAGACTAGCTTCCTCATACAGCTGTTATTTATGACAATGTCGGCACATTCGTTTCGGCAATGTTGGCCTACTTTATCATTTAAAATTATGATTTGTAAGCAAGGTCTGAATGAGCTCTGCCCTGACAGCCAGTGATGAGCCAGGGGAGGGGGAAAGGCTTCAGGACCAGACTGTATTTACATGAACACACCTACTCTGCCTAGGTATCCAGCAGACAGAGCTTTGCTGCCCAACTGATCAATTTTGGCTGATGCTGGGTTACAAATCACTGAAGTATTAAATGTGGGGGTCATGACATGTTGTTATCCATATTGTATGAGTAAAGGGCAGCAGAACTGTACTTAGCCTGACTGAATGAGGGGGGTCTCCCTCAGTGCTTAATTCGTGCTAGGGCTTGCCAGCAGGGCCGGTGCAACCACTAGGCAAACTAGGCGGTCGCCTAGGGCGCCAAGTGGTTGGGGGCACCAAAAAGCGGCGAGCCCCAGACATGGAGGGGCCAGCGCGGCGCAGGGTGAGCAGCCGTGCCCCCCACCCCTCCTGCCCAGGCTGCGGCCTGGAGCCCCCCCCCCCCCGCTCCTGCAGGCTGCAGCAGATGCATGCGGGCGGCAGTCCCCATGCACCCCCCCTGGTTCCCCGCTCGCCGCACTCGGGCTCTGCAGCTCCCGGGCATGTGAGCCGCTGCTGCCGCCTGGGCACAGGGCCATGAGCCTGCTCCCAGGAGCCACAGAGCCTGAGCACGGTGAAGGGGGAGCTGGGAGGGTGCACGGAGGCTGCTGCCCGCATGCATCCGCTGCAGGAGTCCCCCCGGGGGGGGGGGGCGCCGGGCTGCAGCCCGGGCAGGCACATCCCCCGGTTCTCCCCTCACTGCGCTCGGGTTCTGTGGCTCCCTGGGGTGTGAGCTGCCACTGCCGCCACTGCCCCTGCTGGAGGGCTCCGGCGATCTGTGGGGGCAGAGGCGGTGGGCAGCATCCGAGCGTGCAGCTGCCTCCTCCCCAGGCTCCAACTTCCCCGACTCCTGCCGCTCTCCAGCCTGTGCGCTCCCGGCCAGGCGCTTCCCCAGCGCAGCAGCAGCCGGAGCTGGGGGGGCGGGAAGTTGCTTCGGGCCTCGCGGTTCAGGGAGCCGGGAAAGTTGGAGCCCGGGGAGGAGGCGGCTGCGCACTCAGATGCTGCCCATCGCCTCTGTCCCCTGCAGATCGCTGGAGCCCTCCGGGAGGGGCAGTGGCAACGGACGGCATCCGAGCGCAGCCGCCTCCTCCGCGGGCTCCAGCTTTCCTGGCTCCCGCTGCTCTCCAGCCCGTGCGCCCCCGGCCGTGTGCTTCCCCTGTGCAGCAGCAGCTGAGCTGGGGGAGGGGAGGAGAGGGGGGAAGTTGCTTCGGTCCCTGTGGTTCAGGGAGCCGGGAAAGTTGGAGCCCAGGGAGGAGGCGGCTGCACGCTCGGATGCCGCCCGCCGTCTCTCTCCCCCTCAGATCACTGGAGCCCGGCGTTGGCTCCTGCCCTGGGAGCGGCAGCGGGAGGCGGCGCAGGACTAGGAGGGATGCTGCTGTGGACCGTGGCCACCAGGCAGAGTGGGGTTCCCGGGAAATGTTCCTGACCATCACCGTCTGGCTAGCTTGGCAGGAAACGTTCACGGCGCCGACCTGAACTTGGGAGTTGTAAGTTGCAGCCACTCGGGGTCCCCTTCCCCACATGTTGCACGGGCCAAGCCTCCACAGCTCAAAAAACCCCTTGGACTTTCTAGTTGTATTTCCCTGTATGGATTAACCTGGGATTTCTATGAGAAAACAACCTATTTAAAAAGTTACATGATTAAATACTTGATACTTGCATTAACCTAACTTTCAAAAATATGTCCCAACTTTTTTTATTTGCAGTGTTTAAATCAAGAAAACAATTCCAGTTGCAATGATGTATCCTGCTCTTTAAACTGTTCAGAAAGCCACACCATACAAAGAAATTAATGTAGCTAACATTTTAAAAAGTAATTCAACTGATTATAAAACACAGCCACAAAACTAGGAAAATCATGCCAAGACAGTTGGTTTCACACTTCCCAGATAAGGAAGTGATCAGTAAAGTAAGAAACACATATTATGCATAAGCGGAGTCAATGTCAAATAGAAACAGAAGTTTCAGTAAATATTAGTTTAAACTTAGACAAACTTTACACTATGAAATCATATGGGAGGGGCCTATTTTACAAAGAACATTTCAAAAAAGCACTTTTCATCACTTGTTGGAAAGTTGTCAGGTCATTTTTAAGTAGCGATATCAAAGGTCTGCAAATCTGTTATTGAACTTATTAGTATGAACACTTGAAAGGGACCAGGGTGATGGGGTTTAGCTACAGGGACACATGATTTTTATACAATCCCTTGTGCTGTCACATTATTTAAAAGAGACAAAGTGGATGAGGTGATATCTTTTATTGGACCAACTTCTGTTAGTGAGAGGGGCAAGGTTTCGAGCTACACAGAGTTCTTCTTCAGGTCTGAAAAGGTACTAACAGTGTCACAGCTAAACACTAGATTTAACAGATAGTTTAGCACAAGTAGTTAGCACATATTCAAGGGGACCATTCAAGGTGAAGTAGCCCATTCACTCCCTTGTAATCCCAGGACAAAAGGGGAGATTAGTGGGTTGCAAGTTGTTGTGATTAACCATAAATCCAGTATCTTTATGAAGATCATGATTTTTAATGTCTAGCAATGTTTTGAATTAAAGCTCCCAGGCTCATCTTTTGAAAAGTGTTTTGCAGGTTTCCTTTGAGGATGAGGACTGATAGGTCAGATATCGAGTGAGTTTGTGGGGGCCCAACTCATGAGTTCTGAATGTTTGAGGTTGGCAATACTGAATATTACATCATGTCACCAAAGAAATTTAAGTCAAGGTTTCTCAAACTTTTTCACAGGCCGCATCTTAATACAGTTATTGTTTCATGGGCCAAATCCTCCCTCTCTGTATTAATTCTAATGAACAATGCCACATTATGCAGTATTCATTTTTGAAAGTTTATAATAAGCGATGCTCGGGGGGAGTGGAGGGGGAGGGGGGTGCAAGGTGGAAGTTTCACCTAGGGCACAAAATATCCTTGCACCGGCCCTGCTTGCCAGGGCTGAGCCCCGGCACCTCTAGGCTCGGCAGTTCATAGCCCCGGCACCTCTGGGCTTGTCACATCAGTTATGAAAGTAACAAACTTGCTTGAGCCCCGGCACCTCTTTCATTACCAATTAAGCACTGGTCACCCTCAACTGAACTGCACTCCCTAAGCAGGAGGTTTGGATGCCATATCCTAGTGAGAGAGAGGGTGGGGTATAGGTGTTTTGCTTGGTGGTGTGGGCTCTGCCTAAGAGTCAGAGGCACTATTTGACCTGTCCCTCTCTCCTGTTTAGAGAGAGAGCTGATTAGGCTTCATAGAAAGTTTTTTGGTTTGTTAAAAGCAACAGAGGGTCCTGTGGCACCTTTAAGACTAACAGAAGTATTGGGAGCATAAGCTTTCGTGGGTAAGAACCTCACTTCTTCAGATGCAAGTAATGGAAATCCTGCATCTGAAGAAGTGAGGTTCTTACCCACGAAAGCTTATGCTCCCAATACTTCTGTTAGTCTTAAAGGTGCCACAGGACCCTCTGTTGCTTTTTACAGATTCAGACTAACACGGCTACCCCTCTGATATTTGGTTTGTTAAGTGACCACTAAAGCTGAAATCACTGATAATCAGATCTAAGTGCTTAGACCTGCTGCAGAACAGCATTTCTGTGGAAGAGACGGCCCAGCCTGCACTCGCTGTGAGGTTCCCCCACTGAGAGCTGGGTGGAACCTCGAGAGACTGACTTATAGAGATCACAGTGGCAGATGGCAGCAGAAGGTTACAGTGCAGGGCCATTGGGGTGGAGCAATAGAGTGAACGGTGGCATGACAAACAACAGCGGCCAAAGCATTGGACCTTGTTTTAGTGACTTTGTTCCAGAATGCTAGATTTGTGACTGGGAAACTTATATAAATATATATTTCCTAGTAGGCCAAGATTTTTAAAATGCATTATTTGCCAAAGTATTATCTCACATAGTCACTATCTCAAGAGGTCATTATCTTGGGGAGTTTCTGTACTAAACTTTTTGATTATTATAATTATTTTTTATGTAAGAATGGCATGTTGGGTCAGACCAATGGTCCATCTATCCCAGTATCCGGTCTTCCAACAGTGACTATTCCAGGTGCTTCAGAGGGAATGAACAGAACAGGGAATCATCGAGTGATCCATCCCGTCGTCCACTCCCAGCTTCTGGCGAACAGAGACTAGGAACACTCAGAGCATGGTGTTGCATTCCTGCCCATCCTGGCCAATAGCCATTGATGGACCTGTCCTCCATGAACTTATCTAGTTCTTTTTTGAACCCTCTTACAATGTTGGCCTTCACACCATCCCTGGCAAAAGTTCCAAGGGTAACTGTGCATTGTGTGAAGAAATACTTCCTTTTGTTTGTTTTAAACTTGCTGCCTATTAATTTCATTGGGTGACCCCTGGTTCTTGTGTTAAGTGAAGGGGTAAATAACACTTCCTAATTCATTTTCTTCACACCAGTCAAGATTTTATAAGCCTCTGTCATATCCCCTCTTAGTCATCTCTTTTCAAAGCTGAAAAGTCCCAGTCTTTTTAATCTCTCCTCATATGGAATCTGTTCCATACCCCTAATCATTTTTGTTGCTCTTCTCTGAACCTTTTCCAATTCCAATATATCTTTTTTGAGATGTGGTGACCAGAACTGCATGCAGTATTCAAGATGTGGGCATATCATGGATTTATATAGTAAAAGTGGAGGAGCTTGGTTTGCCAGACTGATCAGCTAAGCCAATACTGACAACCTATATGAAAAGGTGGCAAAACACCATGCCTCTGGACTGCATCAACATGCAGAAAGCCTTATAAGCCAGTTACTGTCAAAGCCAATTTTAGAAGAACTTAATTAGGCTGTTAAGAATGCTAGAGACACAACTCAGTTTATGTGAACCAACATGGCTGTTGCATCATACTTTCTATTTAAGCAAGAGATACCATACACTACAAACTGGACGCCAGTGCATTGTCACTTGTTAATCCTGAAGTTGGACACTGGTTTCGAACAAGACTGGAAAATGCTCGCTATCTTTCTGAAAAAACTCAGCTGACTCTCTAGAAGCATGCGGTGTAACAGTGAAAGACTCAGCAATTGAAAAAGTGAAGAACTCTCTCACCATATTCAAAATATGTGCATACATGGCTGATGAATGCACCAATGCAAATAGGCATCAAGTATTAAGTCATTGCATATGTTATCTTGATGTCCGTAGTAGGCCAGTAGATGCATTCTAGATGTTCAGGTTATAGAAGACACATCAGCTGCATCTGTGACATCTTAAAAGAGTTAAATGCTTGTAAATTGAACCCCAAACAGATGGCTGCTTGTGCATTTGATGGAGCTACAAACTTCTCTGGAAGACATAGTGGAGTACAAGCTTTGCTCAGAGAAAAGTGTAACCCTAATCTCTCCTATACACACTGCAGAGGCCATCTACTCCAACTAGCACTAGTACAAGCTGCA
The DNA here is from genome assembly GCF_028017835.1 of Emys orbicularis. Classification (NCBI taxonomy): domain Eukaryota; kingdom Metazoa; phylum Chordata; order Testudines; family Emydidae; genus Emys; species Emys orbicularis. Next base: position 322,847,404 of record NC_088683.1, on the reverse strand, counting down.
GAATCTTCAAAAGACATTAAAACATCATAAATGTAATGGCTGTTTTATACTCTTTTTTTCAGCAAGAGTCCAAAAGGACTGAACGTCTTGGAAACAAACACTGGGATTGAAGTTCAAATTAGTCCAACCTGGGAAAACCTGCTGGCTTTCTCATGAGCTATTCTTGGCTGTTGTCTTAAAATTACTGAGCCATTATTACTAGCTTTGGAAAGTATCCACCAAGATAGGACAGATCTAAGTAGTGAGGGGGTGGACTACCTTTGTTACTAAGTTCAGAGAAGACTATCGCCATTCTCTCTCTTGTAAGTCTACTGTTGAAACCACTTGGGTCATTAAACAATGTCATCCAGGCATCTGCTACAACAGTAGTAGATCTTTGTCCAGCAATAAAAGCTACCCTTGGATCTATCAGAGATATCCATTGAAAATGTACTGGAAGAAGCAAAGACTTCAGTCCGGAAGTTGACTAATGAAGGTACTTATATTGACTCCTTAAGTGAAGAGGACAAGAAGTGTTTGTTAAGCCAGCTGAAAAAGTACACAGATTTGATTCTTACAAATCTACAATAGCGATTTCTGGATTCTACTCAACCTCCACGTAGCTTTTACAGATGCCTGTCTTATAAAACACCTATAGTTGAGTAGAGTGAGGCACTACCAGCAATAGGGCTGCTATGTGATCAGGACAGAATAGAGAATTTTGAACAGCATATGTGGAATAGCATATGATGAACGAATAAAGATTTAACTTCAACTTCTTTATCATCACTAGTGGTTCGACTCAATCTTTGTGCTATGTTTCCTGGGATGAAAGAAGTAGGAATTCATCTCTTGCTACTCCCAGTCACAACAGCTACAGTTGAGCGTTCTTTTTCCTCATTGAATAGAGGGCATCACAAAGGTGGCTTTAGGGCAGTGCACTGATCTTGTCCCCTGTGTGAGATAGAGCAGTCTGAGGTGTGAGCTAACTTGCAGTGGTTGCCAAAGGTCAAAAGGGGCCAACATAGAAGCCAGGAATCAATAGGGCACAGGAGCACCCTGGCCTGACCCCCTTAACCCAGACCAGACCAGACCTCTTACTACGACATTGGCTTCATGCCACTGGAGGGTTCCCCCTACACTGGGGTAATCCTCCTATGGTCAGCTAGAAGTCTACAGGGTCCCTTTGTGCCAGTAGGTCAACACAAAATGGCTGCAGTACAGCTAAGGATCTGGGCCATAGTACAGTATTTTTCTGTTTAAACATCTGAGTAACTTCTGCCTTCCCTACTACCCAAACAATGAACTCTCCTTATCCTTGCTAACATAGGATTGGTTTTGTATTAGAAAGTTTCTGCCTTCTCTTATTAACAATCAGAGTGAGTCAAGGACTTATAACATACTTACAGAGCTCAAATACTTGACAAGGAGATATCTTCTGGGCACACAGGTCCCCTAATCCCGTGGCCATTGAATTCAAAAGGGAGGCTTTCCATTTACTTCAATGGGTGTTGAATCAGGCTCCTATTTTGGAAAATTATTAATGCTTCTTGTTTATTATGCTTATGAAATAAAATGTTTTTAAAAAAGCAGAGACCATACACTGGAGTTGGGTGCTGAGGTGGCCTGAGGCAGTACAACAGAGCTCTGAACTGTGGATTTTTAGTTTTTATTAAAAATACCCGTAAAAAGTCAGGAGGAAGGAAATCTTGGTAGGACATTTTCAAGTCATGGATTGAAGGACGAACATGTGCAGGTATTTCACGAGGGCAGGGTATTAAAAAAACTGATCAGCAGGGCACTTTTTGGTATATATCCATCCATATGAAATATGAACTTTTCTGCTTTTTAATGGGTTTTTAAGGAAGACATGTTTTACAATAACCTGACTTATTTAGTATTTTTTCTTCATTAAAAAATCTGTCCTACACAACTTATTTTTAGCCTTTTCTTCAATAAAAGAAAAGAATTTGTGTTTTAAATCTGTGGGCCAGGGGAATGGTGAGTGCAAAGATTTATGATATCTCTTCACTTTAGCACAATCTTTTGCTTTTTTTTTTTTTAATAGTAGTGATGCAAAACAGGGGCTACATATATCTTAATGAAGAAGAAATGCATAAACTCCTTATCTCGGCATGTGTAACTCAGGGAGCAGTAAGGGAAGGTGTGACACTTCGCAGGGTTAACCAAGGTGTTCGGGGTGAATCACTATCATCTGCTTGCAGCAGGAGGGAGCCTTGTCTACGCCAACCGGGGAAACTCTCCCCAGCTACCAGCTGCTGGCAGCACCAATATGCCATTCTGGGCTTCACAAGCCCCACTTTTTCCCTCTGCAGGTTAGCTACACACCCCACTTTCTTACACTCAAGTGCCCAGTCCCTTGTCTTCTGGACACATGCAGTGTGACCATTCCGCTGCCTCTGTGGAAGGAGTGCAATCCAATTTACTGGCTTCACCACTGTACAGCACGTCTTTATATTACATATGGGCTTAGCACCAAGCATTTAGAAGTGTCTATAGTAAAACCAAATTGAAGTGTATTTAACAGAGCTTGAGTAAAGATTCAAACGAAAGCAGGTACAAGGATTTGGAAACAATAAGGTTACAGGTAAAAGAAAAACATCCAATGCAATCTGTAGCCTATACTTATTAACTAGTTACTTTCTTGACCCAATGGTCAGTCCCTGTAGTGCTTGCCCAGTCCAGAAAGCTCGGGTTTACCTTTCATGAGACGCCACCACTGGCAGAGTGACTTCCCCGTAATGGATAACACCTTGTGCCCTTTCTTATGCTCTTATACAGTTACAGACTATTGTCTCTTAGGCTACATCCTCACTACAGGGGGGGGTCGATTTAAGATACGCAAATTCAGCTACGCGAATAGCGTAGCTGAATTCGACGTATCAGATCCGACTTACCCTGTTATGAGGACGGCGGCAAAATCGACTGCCGTGGCTCCCAGTCGACGGCGCTTACTCCCACCTCCGCTGGTGGAGTAAGCGCGTCGATTCGGGGATCGATTGTCGCGTCCTGACGAGACGCGATAAGTCGATCCCCAAGAGATCGATTTCTACCCGCCGATTCAGGCGGGTAGTGTAGACCTAGCCTGAGTCCAAAGGGGTCTTTTCTTGGGGTTCTTTTGTCTTTGTAAACACTGACATCTGCATCTTCCCCAGACTGAACACAGGGCTGGGCTGAATTGAGGATGCTGATTGTTCTCAGTGTTGATTGAGTCAGTTCAGAGACCTGCTTTGCCTCCTGTGACAAATTTCACTTCAACAGTTTTAAAACCTACGATCCTACATTTTACTTATCTCTTAAACTCTTTCCCACACAAACATTGTGCAATAACCATGACAATTAACGAGTTCTTAGCTTTCAGCAGAGACTGCACATGACTCTCTTCAGTGAAATATTGAGAAGAGAAGCTAGTCGGACACAGGTGTAATATGCCCACCAGGGCATTTCTGTGTCACAGAAGGTATTTTGTTCTCATATTTGTCTGTTTTTTTATTGCCAACCTTTAAGCAAACAAAGGAATGAATCATCATAGGCTATAGCCCATCATAGGCTAGAATGGTAGTTAAAAGTTCCATGGCAGGGATTTGGGGAAAACATATAATGCATACCTAACTCTTGGATATTCTGAATACAAAGCGTTCTGTCTGAATAAAAAGGAATGTCTCCCAGTCACTTAAAAATAATGAAGTACAGCCTGGTTAATCAGTTTGTACATTTGTCAGCTGTTCGTGATTTCCCATAAAAATAATAATAATTTAAGGCTTTCAGACATATAAACATCTGAATAAACCAATGTACCAAGCCCAGACTAGACTGGTTTGATTGGGATCATTTTCTGGAGTAAAAACATTTTATGTCTATGAATCATAGAATCATAGAATATCAGGGTTGGAAGGGACCTCAGGAGGTCTTCTAGTCCAACCCCCTGCTCAAAGCAGGACCAATTCCCAACTAAATCATCCCAGCCAGGGCTTTGTCAAGCCTGACCTTAAAAACCTCTAAGGTATGAGGTAGTTATAGCTCAAGATTACTGCTATAGGGCCCAATCATGTGACGGGCTGAGTGATACAGCTGCCATTTTCTTCAGTGGGAGTTGGTGATAGGCCTCGTATAATCAACGGAGTAAAATAACAAAACTTAATCCTAATTTCAGAGCATTTAACATCTTGGTTTCAAAGAAAGCTTGCTTGGCAAATGTAACCCTTACTGCTAAAGTAGCAGCAGTTATAAGACTCTTAAATCTGCCATTAGAGTGAAATAGGAAAGTACATTTCCAGTCCTGGTACTCATAGGGGATGCATGGATATCCAGTGCTATAAACACTGAGGAATTTGTGTTATCTTATAAAATCAAGATCTGCCCACACATTATGCCAGAAATGCGAGTGCTCTTAACACATTACACACAGTCAGTGCCAGAACTAGAAGCCGATTCTCATAAGTGTTAAACATATGCACTTTTCAGTCGTTCCTGGGAAGCCATTGAAGCTGAAAAAAGGCCTTATCCGGAAGGTGTTGAATACCCTCAATTCCCCTTCAGATCAGTGGGAGATGAGGCCATTCCAAACCGTGTTGGACCTGGTTTTAAAATGATCAAAATAATCCATTAGTTTGCAACAAATAAAGTATTATAGAGAGAGAGACATGTAAATAGCTAGATATTTAGTTAAATAGGAAATACTCACATCCTGAGGTACAATCCAGATCATCCGAATTTACAGGTGTTTAAAAACACCTGTGCATAATACTGCTATAGATGTCTATGGGACAAATCGTGCAATCCTTATTCACAAAAATCCCATCAAAGTCTGAGAAATAAGGCCTGCAGGATTTTTCTGTTTATCTACAACGGTCAGTCAGAAATAAGGTTAAGGAAAAGAGAGCCCATATGTAATATAAAGTTATGTGGCTCATAATCTCTGAACAATGACTGTAGAGCAATCCTCTGATCAGAAACAGACAAACTGTGAGGGAGACAAGGTGGGTGAGATAATAATATATCCTTTATTGGACCAACTTCTGTTGGTGAGAGAGACAAGCTTTCAAGCAACTCCACAGAGCTCTTCTTCAGGTCTGGGAAAGGTACTCAGAACTCACAGCTAAACACAAGGTGAAACAAATTGTTTAGCATAAATAGTTAACACATATTGTAAGAGACCATTGAAGGTGAAATGGCCAGTTAGCACCTCTGCAATCATAGGACAAAAAATTGTGGGGGGTTAGTGGGTTACAGATTGTTGTAATAAGCCATAAATCCAGGGTCTTTTTTAAAAACAGGATTTTTAGTGTCTAGCAAAGTTATGAATTTAAGCTCCCAGGATCCTCTTTTGAAGGTGTTGCACACGTTTCCTTTGAGGATGGGGACTGATAGGTCAGATATAGAGTGATAGTTTTGCGAAAACTGTTTGCCCTCAGATAATAGGGCGTTTTTGTCTTTTATCATTTTCCTGTGTGAATTCATGTGAGAACATAATGAGTGTCTGGTTTCACCGACATAGTTGTTATTTATTTAATTCACTGGATGTGGTATACCGCATGTTGTGATAGACATGTGCAGGACCCATGGATAGGGTTGCCAGTTTTGGTTGCACATATTCATGGAGTTTCATCACATGACATAATCTTTAATTAAAGATTAATCTTTAATTTCTGGAGTTTCCAGGACAATTCTGGAGGGTTGGCAACCCTACCCATGGATCTTGAAAGGTGTGTTGGATGGTGTGTGTGTGGGGGGGGAGTTTGATCATCATAACAGTGGGGATCTGACTGCAGGTTTTGCATCTATTGTTCTGTCAGGGGCTGCTGCTGCTTTGAGTTGGTGTGTCCTGGCCTGTGAGGAGCTTGCTTCTGATGATGAGCTTGGAGAGGTTGAGGGCATTGTTTAAAGGCCAAAAGAGGGGGACTAGGAAAGACTTCTTTCAGGATGGGGTCCCCATCGAGTATGGATTGTAATTGTTTAATGATACCCCATAAGGGTTCCAATGTGATGTTGTAGGTGACAACTAGGGGTGTGCGATCGGAGATTTTTGGGTTTTTTTTTTTTTTTTCATATTGAAGCAGGTTCTCTCGGTGTATTTGGGTGACAAAAACACCATATCTCCCAACCAACCCGGCTACAACAGCACTGCAACCAGGTCAACTACATGAGTGGTTACACTGGCATCAGCACTCGGTTTCGCAGTCCACTTGAACATAAAGGCTGAGTATAAAAATACATTGCTCAGTTAAGTTTTATGCGAGAGGCGCAGGAGTGACATTCCATTGGTGACATTTAGCTTTTCCTTGCATTGTGAACTGGGCCTGAAATACATTTTGATTGTCTGTTGCACACAATAGTCTACAGGTCATTCACCAAGGGAAATAACATCAGCTTGGTGCTAGGAAAGCTGTGGAGCAGTGATGTCAACTCTGTGATTTAACCTGGAGCAGGTTGTCATCCTAGTAAATGTCATTTTATATCAAAGTCCCTTCCAGGCTGGAAAGTACAAGTGAAATATCCACCGGGGAAAAATCCAACCTGAAATCCTCTTGATGGGATGTAGATTTTGTTTTGTTACCATGTTAGTGACTGTTGCAATTTCCAGGAGCTGCTAAGTTTTTGAATTTTTGCATTAGTTTGGGCACATATGGACTTGCTGTTTGTTACCAATAAACACAGCCTTCGTCCTGACATTGGCCTTGTGCCGTTGCACCATATGCATTGTGCTTTGGACTCTCTTCTGAAGCTTTGTACTATAAAATGAAGCCCACGTCTGTTTCCAAAAGTGGGGGCTAGGGCATTCATTTTCATAGTGAAGAACTGACTGTTAAATATGGGTTAACAGACCAACCCATAAGCAAGGCCATTCCAGCCATAAATCACTGGTTATTATTATCTTCTTTTCATTAAATATATGTAGGGCCCCATTGTGAGTTTGATGCCAGGACCCAGGCTGCACCAGGAGCCCCCAGGAATAATTCTCAGACAGAATTCTTCCTGGAGACTCCCAGGGAGCACATGATACAGCAGCAGCTCTGCCACCCCTTCAGTGGATGCCACATGGATGCTCCTCTCCATGCCCAGAAAGCTCTGGTAACCAGTGCAAAGGAGATAAGAGAGATGGCCCCACCCTACCCTCTGAGCTACCTCTCTAGGTTAGTTAGCACCTGCAGGGGTAGTAGCCTGTATTCCCTAGTAGTTTTGTGTCTGGACAGTAGAATTGTGTCTGGAGCCTACAGAGAGGCACAAGGGAGGGAAGGGGAGGACTCCTTGTGTTCTCTGTACTTTCCTCTTAATAATATGCCCCAAGCTCTAACCAAATCACAGATGGTCCTTTTTAAATAATAAGTGTCAGATCAGTCCCAGGTGAACTTCAAATAATGCTGGTCCAAATTATTTCCACTTAATGTTAACTAGGAATCCTTTTTCATTTCCTGAAAAGCCAAGATGTGACAACAAGGAAAATGCAGAAATGTGGGACCATATGTAGGGTTACACATGCATTAAATATGGACCTTATTTAAAAGGGGGGTTGATCTGATAATGCTATATGCTCAAGAAGAGATCCAGAAAAATCAAAGAGCATAATTCTGATCTCAGTTCTATTGCTCCTACTGCACACAAAGATCCAACAATATTTTGAAGTTATGGGGTGTGGATCTTCTAAAGGGGAGAATGGAGCTCCTAAATTAAAATTCTCATCTTACCTGTTGTATTTAATCTGTCTGCCTATCTCACCTGATCTATATCTGTAGGTATGTACTGCATCTAATCTAAAAGGTCACATTCTCAGCTTGTGTAAATCACTATAGCTCCACTGACTTGCTCCATCTGAGGAACATTATATTTTTTAATTTGCCATCTGTCACCGCGACAGTGAAGCTCTGGGGTTTCAGGCATTTATTTCACATTGCTCCTGCATTTGTGTTGCAATTTCTTTATGTTAAGAAAAGCAAAAGCTCAGTGTCACAATACTAGTGACTCACTAGCTGATAGCAAGATCCATTATCATAAGAACGGCCATACTGGGTCAGACCAAAGGTCCATCTAGCCCAGTACCCTGTCTTCCGACAGTGGCCAATGCCAGGTGCCCCAGAGGGAATGAACAGAACAGGTAATCATCAAGTGATCCATAGAATCATAGACTATCAGGGTTGGAAGGGACCTCAGGAGGTCACCCAGTCCAACCCCCTGCTCAAAGCAGGACCAATACCCAACTAAATTATCCCAGCAAGGGCTTTGTCAAGCCTGACCTTAAAAACCTCTAAGGAAGGAGATTCCATCAGATTCCCTAGATAACCCATTCCAGTGCTTCACCACCCCCCTAGTGAAAAAGTTTTTCCTAATATCCAACCTAAACCTCCCCCATTGCAACTTGAGACCATTACTCCTTGTTCTGTCATCTGGTACCACTGAGAACAGTCTAGATCCATCCTCTTTGGAACCCCCTTTCAGGTAGTTGAAAGCAGCTATCAAATCCCCCCTCATTCTTCTCTTCTGCAGACTAAACAATCCCAGTTCCCTCAGCCTCTCCTCATAAGTCATGTGCTCCAGCCCCCTAATCATTTTTGTTGCCCTCCGCTGAACTCTTTCCAATTTTTCTACATCCTTCTTGTAGTGTGGGGCCCAAAACTGGACACAGTACTCCAGATGAGGCCTCACCAATGTCGAATAGAGAGGAATATGTCCCTCGATCTGCTGGCAATGCCCCTACTTATACAGCCCAAAATGCCATTAGCCTTCTTGGCAACAAGTGCAAACTGTCGACTCATATCCAGCTTCTCGTCCACTGTAACCCCTCGGTCCTTTTCTGCAGAACTGCTGCCTAGCCATTCGGTCCCTAGTCTGTAACAGTGCATGGGATTCTTCTGTCCTAAGTGCAGGACTCTGCACTTGCCCTGGTTGAACCTCATCAGATTTCTTTTGGATCGATCGTCTAATTTGTCTAGGTCCCTCTGTATCCTATCCCTACCCTCCAGCGTATCTACCACTCTCCCAGTTTAGTGTCATCTGCAAACTTGCTGAGGGTGCAGTCCACGCCATCCTCCAGATCATTAATGAAGATATTGAACAAAACCGGCCCCAGGACTGACCCTTGGGGCACTCCGCTTGATACCGGCTGCCAACTAGACATGGAGCCATTGATCACGACCCGTTGAGCCCAACGATCTAGCCAGCTTTCTATCCACCTTATAGTCCATTCATTCAGCCCATACTTCTTTAACTTGCCGGAAAGAATACTGTGGGAGACAGTATCAAAAGCTTTGCTAAAGTCAAGGAATAACACGTTCACTGCTTTCCCCTCATCCACAGACCCAGTTATCTCCTCATAGAAGGCAATTAGGTTAGTCAGGCATGACTTGCCCTTGGTGAATCCATGCTGACTGTTCCTGATCACTTTCCTCTCCTCTAAGTGCTTCAGAATTGATTCCTTGAGGACCTGCTCCATGATTTTTCCAGGGACTGAGGTGAGGCTGACTGGCCTGTAGTTCCCCGGATCCTCCTCCTTCCCTTTTTTAAAGATGGGCACTACAGTAGCCTTTTTCCAGTCATCTGGGACCTCTCCCAATCACCATGAGTTTTCCAAGATAATGGACAATGGCTCTGCAATCACATCTGCCAACTCCTTTAGCACCCTCGGATGCAGCGTATCCGGCCCCATGGACTTGTGCTCGTCCAGCTTTTCTAAATAGTCCCGAACCACTTCTTTCTCCACAGAGGGCTCTTCACCTTCTCCCCATACTGTGCTGCCCAGTGCAGCAGTCTGGGAGCTGACCTTGTTCATGAAGACAAAGGCAAAAAAAGCATTGTGTACATTAGCTTTTTCCACATCCTCTGTTACTAGGTTGCCTCCCTCATTCAGTAAGGGGCCCACACTTTCCTTGACTTTCTTCTTGTTGCTAACATACCTGAAGAAACCCTTCTTGTTACTCTTAAAATCTCTTGCTAGCTGCAACTCCAAATGTGATTTGGCCTTCCTGATTTCACTCCTGCATGCCTGAGCAATATTTTTATACTCCTCCCTGGTCATTTGTCCAATCTTCCACTTCTTGGAAGCTTCTTTTTTGTGTTTAAGATCAGCATGGCATCCATCCCCCATCCCCCATTAGCAAAATTAGTGGGCTTTCTATTCAGACCTCTACAATTGCTTTGTATTTGAGGGATTTTGTTACTTTTTTATCGTGTTGGTTTATGGTTTGTGTTTGACAGTTACTTTCTTCTAGTTCAAAAAGTGTCATTTCGTAGCCTATGCCTGTGTGTTGTGCAATCTCATTAAAGAGATTGCTGAAGGACAGGTTTCATTATAATTCCAATATAAAGCTTGAGTAGGTTTCAATTATAATGAATACAGACCTTGAAGCTTGATCTCATTGTACTTTGGCTCGTTGATAGTTTCACACAGCAATGGAAGCTAACACAAAATGTAGCTCTGTATAGTCACGCAACAAAATAATAAGAGAGCATTTAAAATTATAACACAAAACCGCAAGAGAAAAGAAACTTCATCTAATGTCCATATAACTTGCTGATCTTCTACTTCATGTACAAGGCATGTAATAGGACTTCATACATTGCATATATTGATCTTGCAGAATTATTGGTTTTTCCCTCCCCCTGTAGGGTGCAGAAGACATGGGAAGGGCAGAAACTCCATTTCAGTGCTCTCAAAAACTATCAGATGGAGGGAAACACACTCAGAGAAGCAGCAGCCACCTGCTCCCTCCAGTCCTGTGAAACCTCATCTGTGCAAAAACCCCTGGCCAGGGCCCTGGATTTTGATAGGGGCATGGTTGAGTGAAGGTAGTGGCACGGGGGGAATCAGCTGCTGTGCATGGCACCATTCCTCCAGGAAATCTGCTGGCAAATTCTTATGGAAGTTAATAGCGACCCTGAAATCATTAACTTCCACAAGTTCCATTCCATGCTGTCAGCCCCCTCCAAAGGGGTTCCAGGGCAGGTGGCAGGCATGGCAGCCTGGCTCCTGATCAGCCATGGTGCCATGGAAGAGGAGAATCCGAAGAGTAGCGCAGAGGGGCAGATCACCTGTGTAGCTGCTTCAAGATCCATGAATCTTAGAACATCAATGCCTTTGGGCCCTACTGAAGGCAGTAGAAAGATTCCCAGGGACTTCACTGGGAGCTGAATTACACCTGGTAAGGCCATGCCTCCAGGCCTCTCTGCAATTGCCATCCCACCAGCAAGACTAGGCCTCAGGAATTCAGGAAGTACAAACACACACATTTCCCTGGATCTCTTTCCCCTTCCCATGGTTCTTCTGCAGGAAGGAACCTGGGGAGGTTGTGGAATCCTCATCATTGCAGGATTTTAAGAGCGGGTTAGACACAAACTTGTCAGGGATGGTCCAGGTTTACTTGGTTGTGCCTCATTGCAAGGGGCTGGATTGATGACTTCTCGAGGTCCTGTCCAGCCCTACATTTCTATGACTCTATGAATGATGAGGGGATTTCTAGAATACATAAACTAAACAGATGCCTCTTGGTGGGGTCTTCAATATTGGGCTGAATACATTGGAAATAGGCTGTCTCTTGAGATTATCAGTACTTCCTGCTTCCAGATGGACTGGAAATCCCACATTAAAAGCCCTTTATCCTGATGTTTCAGTACTTATGCTTATGGTCCCAGCCAGACCAAGAGCTGCAAAGGTTCATGGGGGGAGATTCAAAACAGGTTAATTGAAATTTTTCAAACCTCAAACACGGTTTGGTTGGGGAGTTTGGCAAAGATCCTGGTTAGGTCTTACTTTATCCAAACCCCAAATGAGACTGTGTTTATGATTTATTAATCTTTGCCCTAATCCATTTTAAAGTGTCTCTTTAAAAATAAAAAATATCTGACACCATTGCTGTAACGAAGGCTACGTCTGTACTGCACACCACCTGTGGCGTCATGTAGGATATGGGTAGCTACGCACCTCAGTGAAAAGAAGGCTGTGTCCACACTGAAAGTGAAAGGCTCTGGCAGGGGGGAGGCAGCGGGGAAAGGCTCCGTCATCTCCCTGCAGTAGGGAAAGGCTCCAGCAGTGTAGATGGGGAGGCACAGCTTGGGCGAGTAAAGAGCCATGTAGGATATGTACCCGGGTACACACCCACAGGGTTCAGGCATGTCTTTATTCTACTCACCTAAGCCATGCCTCACAATCTACAGTGCTGTTTATAGCTGTGTTTGTACTGTATGTACTCTACAGGCCGCTGAAACTAGTGCACAGTGTAGATGTATCTTATTTGACAAACTAGTGCTACCATGGCAGCTTCTGCATGAAGAATGAGCTCAGACTCATGACATAACAAAAAGCAGAAAAGAACATGAACAGTGATAAAAGTAGTAACCACTGGCTTTGGCAAGTAAGCTGAGTGAATGTGACATGGAAATTATAGAGCAAGTGTGTTTATGAAACAATATGAGCCTTGTTCACAGAGAATTGCAACAGCATCCACCATTCTAATTTAGGCCATTATTGGTCAGCAATCTCGAGATTTCAAAATGGGAAGGCAGGATGGGTAACTAAATTGGTACAGCCAGTCTCATCAGAAGCTGCTTCTTCTTCCAAACAAGCTATGCCTATGGGTGGAGGATCTCAGATAGATCAATGCCATAATACAGTTCAAAACACATCTGTTTCCTTGCTTCACTAATTTTTTTCTAACTTTAAATTTCCTGTTGATTTCAATCTTCCCCTACTTGAGAGATCTCTAAAAAGTTAGCAAGCTTGCTCTCTCCGTGGGTTCTATCCAACTTCACTCAGCTTGAACCCAGACATGGATTTTGAAACTCTCCGGTGGTGCAGATGGATGAAGAAAACAAAGAACCATCCACACCATTGTCGTACTCAGAGCTTTGGAACAATATCTGTATGTTCCTACAGCCAAATTCAGGCCTGGTGGAAGCAGGTTAAACTTCATTGACTTCACCGGCACTTCTGTTGGAGTTGCACCCAGTTACACCAGTTCTGATATGGCCCATTAACTCAGAGGAATAATAATAATGATGGATCATGAGAGTGTAAATCCCACCATCGCTTGTTGCCTTAAATGTTGCTCTTACATTTATATTCTCTAGGTCCATGAAACACACAAACCACTTAATACAAAAACAACTTTAAAAAGTGGGCATTTATTTCTTCAAGCTCTTCTTTTTATATGTGATTTGTTGCTGAACCAGGTCTGTGCTGTTTAGTTTCTTTCCAGGCTCCAATTTTTCATGTCGATAGAATGATTTTTAACTGTGTCTCAGCAGAGAGCAGTAGAAATCCACTTCTTTCCTATTAATTGTTGTTAGACAAAGCATTAAATCAGAATCAGAAAACAGAAATAGAAATTATGACATCAGAAAGCTAGACTTATATTCTAGATCCAGAGTAACACCTATGACAGCAATAGAATTGCCCTCCCTAAGGCAACGCATAATGCCTTGTTAAATCTGTATTGTGAGTTGAAGTGTCTGTGTGTGCGTCTGTGGTAATCATTTCTGTATCTATTGCAACTTTGTTATTATTTGTTTAATACAAATAGTACTGTGGTGGAGCCCAGGAGCTCCAGTCATGGACCAGGACTCGACTGTGCTAGGCACAATACAAATACAGACCAAAAAGATAGCCCCTGCCCATAGAGATTACTATCTCAGACTTTACCGATTGTGCTTTCTTTTCTCCACAGCTCTCAACACAGCAAGATGTGAGAAATTACAAAAAGAGAAGGAGGAACTGGAAAGAAGGTTTGAGGAGGAGGTGAGGAAGCTGCATTGGCGACAGCAAGAAGAGCTGCGTGCCCTTGAGGAGAGGTTGCAGTTACAGTACAGGGGCGAAATGGACCTCTTGCAAGAGGAACACAGACTTCAACTTGTGAGGATCAAGTGTCAGCACCAAGAACAGGTCAGCCATAAGTTATTCACATTAGGGGGATAGAGCAATGCAATTACAGTGCAGGTTACTGTCCAGCTGAATGTTGTGACCTTCTCCAGTATGAAGACATTGTAACAAGCTGATAACTAGTAGAAGATCCAAGTTTCTTACCCTTCCTAGTCTAAAGAAAAGCACATACTTCTGACTGTACAATGCCTTTAATTCACACATCCTAAAGTGCTTTACAGATAACTCACTTGTGCGGTACCAAATATAAATATTGGGCCCCGTCCACCACCCTTACTCACTATGAGCAGTACCGTACCCCATTGAGTTGACTGAATCTACATGTTAAGTAAGATACTTCTCAACGCAAATAAGGGCAGCAGAAGCTTGCACAGTTATATTTCAAATTACAGATAAAGTGGGGCAGAGCGGTGAAGTGACTTACCCAACGGCACATGTTTTGTCAACGACACAGGATAAAATCCAGGTTTCCTGACTTCTGTTGTTCAACCATTAGACATTATTGCCTCTAACTGAGCACATAACTTTGACTATGAGCCTCAAGTATTTCTCCTGCTTTTCTTTCCTAAATAAATGGGATTACATAGCATATAGTATTTTTAGCCTTATTTTTTAATAAGTTAACTGCATAACCATTTTAACTCACATATGGGCCTACTACTGTACTCGTGTGTAGACCGTGGTAGAATCGGACGTGCTAGCAGGATGCTCTGCTGTGGTTTATGGAAATGACTCCTTCCACTGACTTTGATTAATTATTCATATTGCACACAATTAACAATTGACATGGTTAAAAAGATTTCAGCCCTGACAGACTTTATCCAAAGACTAAAGGCAAATCGACACTACAGCGCTACATCGGCACAACTGCACCACTGTAGCCCGTCTGGTGAAGACATGCTAGGCCGACGGGAGAGCGCTCGCCTGTCGGCATAATTACTCCACCTCAGCAAGAAACAGAAGCTATGTTGGCGGGAGAGTGTCTCCCACTGACACAGCGCTGGCATGGATAGCGCAAAACTTGTGTCTCTCGGGGGGAAGCTTTTTCGCACCCCTACAACGTACGTTAAATGGACTTAAGCGGTAGTGTAGACCTGCCCTAACCAACGCTATTCATGGAAGGCTCTTCTCCTTGTAATTTCTATATCTTCATCATGTCTGGGTGGAATCTAACCCTGAAACCTAAGAGACAGACTAGTCTGTTGCCTGCAGGGTCTCGTGGCTGAAATTTCACATAGGGCTGCATGTACAGTACTTGGATTCTCTAATATGTATCTCATAGTTTCGTGTTTGGAGCAAAAGCCTGGGACTCAGAATTCCAGGGTTCTAGTCTTGGCTTTGCCTCTGAAACACTGAGTGATCTTGGGAAAGTCACCTAACTTTTCTGGCCCTGATCCTTGTACCTTGTGTAGTCGTTTGCAATTGTGTGAGGTGAATGTAAAGCACTAATCAATCAGGACGACCCTGACTTTGCACAACAGTAAATGACTGCATAGTGGTGCATGACATGAGAATGAGACCCAATGTCTCTGAGTTCATCTGTCTGTGAAATGGGTAGGATATTATTCACCTTCTGTACCTCGTGTGTGGTAAAACACTTTGAGATCCTGGGAAGAGAGTACGAGTACAAAGTGGGGAGATGATGATTTTATTTTTATCAAATGGTTCCTTATGGAGGCTCAGAGTGTTGGCCTGGAAGAGATGGGGTGCTGCACCATGTTATGTTGATATCTACTGTCCTGTCATCTGGATGGTACGCAGAGGAGGAAAATGGTGGAAAACGTGCATCTAAGACTCACAACCAGAGGGGCTGACACTAGAGTTGTCAGGACTAGAATTGGGCAGGAAACAGTCTTCCCGTCCTGTGAAAATTGTTAAGATTTCAAAGCATTGGGTTGAAACTGAGACCTTCCAAAATTAGGGAGAGAGAGAGAGCGAGCCATCCTAAAATAGCCTATAGCCCAGTGGCTAGGGCACGCCCTTGGGACGTGGGTGACACAAGATCCTGCTCTGAATCCCAACTAGCTCTCGCCAGGATAACTGCATAGCCACAAGCTCTCCAGTGTAGCTTAACGCTGAAAAGGAAGCTTTTTGTCTGAGAATGTACATAGAGAATATCCGTCTTCCTCCGTTTCTAGCCTGAAGGTGTCCGTTCACATGTTGTTTATTTTTTTTCCCCTCACAGTCAATGAACTGCTAATCTCTTATGGCAGATTCTAGTTAATGTCTTTATCAAGGATGTTTTCCTTCCGTCTCCTATGTAAGGTTTGATTCCTTTGTGGCGGGGATGGGAGTGCTCTCGCTGGGGTTTGACCATTCTGAATTGTTAAATCCTTTTATAGTTATTGATCTTAAATCCTTCCCAATTGTGCTGTTTTACCCAATGCTTTTGTCTGAGTATTGATTTCCTAGTATGTGGTGGGAAGTGTTGTGAAAGTTTGAGTCAAAAGCTCTTTGTGTTTTAAGCTAGAGAGTTTCCTTTCTTCGCTCTTAATCTTTTACCATCTATATTGAACCGTACTTCGTGTTGTTTTTACCCCTTTTATGTTGAGTCATTTTTGTTGGTTAAAGATGTCTTGTTGTGAAGTCTATGTACTATCAGACATTACTGATTGTTTGGGAACTCATAGGTGAGGTTTTCAATTGCTGAGGATTTAAGCTTTGGGTTTTTTGTTTTTTGTTCTTTGTTTTCTTGGCAGTGCTGTGTTTCTATTTATTTCTTGGGCAGCTCTTAGAGCTATTGGGCAGGATGGTGCTTTGCTCTTACTCTAGTTATAAAATAAGCTGACTCAGGTCAGACAGGTTGTGCTGGGATTGGATTCTTAGCATATTTATCTTGCTCGTTTCCCAGTCTGTTATGGTTTAATCCACCACATTATTACCAGCTGAAGCAATGGGAAGTAAGTCTGTGTCATTCAAGGGTTGCAGTGTCCCATACAAAAATATGAATTAGTCTTCAGGGCTGGTCAGTCCAACACTAAGTTAAATCAAGATTTTTTTTAAATCCAAAGTAAAGTTGTGTTCCAGGTTTTCAAACATTTTCCTAACAATCTTACCCATGTACAGCACTCTCCAGCTCATTACACTTCTCCAGTTTGGGCCTCCGCTCAATATTTATTCATTAGTAAATGAATTAATTAATTTCATGGAGGAGAGGTCCATCAATAGCCAAGATGGTCAAGGTTAGGGTGACCAGACGTCCCATTTTTAAGGGGACAGTCCTATATTTAAGCCCTCCTGCAGGTGTCCCAACTTTTTCTTTAAAAATGGGCAAATTGTCCCATATTTTCTGTCTCTCCCCTGCCCGCACCCTCCATCAGTACTGGTGAGTCCTGCTGTTGGCCAGATCCCTGATCGCCAGCCTCTTGCCCACCAGCGGTGAGGGGGGGCGTCCAGTGGCTGACGATGGGGGTGGGTAGTGCAAGGCTGGTGGTGGGACAAAGCTGCAGAGCACGGGGCCAGCTTCTTCCTCTGCTGGTCCTTCAGCGCAGCCCCCGCTGGATGCCGGCTCTTGGCTAGCAGGGCCCCACCCTCCGTCCCATTTCCGGACGGCACTGGCTGCACGCTGCGGTGGCTGGTGAGTGTGGGCAGGCACCAGGCGGCGGCCAGTTACGTGTCGCCTCTGCTGCCCACCCATCGGTCCTTTACGTCCTCCCCTCTCGCTGTCCTCTCCCTGCTTTGCCCCTTCACCCCCCAGCCCAGCTGCTCCTCCATATCCCCCCCGGCGGGATGCATCCCGCTCCCAGCGCTGCACAGAGAACCAGCCCTGGTTAGAGCACTCAGCTCACCAACAGCCTGGCCGGCAGGCTCCTTCCTTCCCCCACTGCCTCTGGCTGGGCCGGTACCCTGGGAAAGCCAAAGACCCTCCGACCCGGGGCGCTGGCCAGGAGGAGTTGAGCCCTGTATGTGCCAAAGCCACGCACAGCACTTGACACGGGGAAGCCTCTCCACCCCTCAGCTAAGCTCTGGAGTGGTGGGGGTGGGGGGATTTCCAGCCTGTTCGCGCCCCAACCCTGCAGGCTCCACAGCAGCACCCCAGGCAGGGGCGTAGCACCCTCTTCACCTGCGCCTCCTCCCCACCCAGGAGCGGGGCTGCTCCGTCCCCTAGGCACCCTCCTCTGCTGAGCCACCTCTCTGGCCGGGTTCGCTGAAGCCACTGCAGTCAGGTTCCCTGGGCCCTGGTGCACAATGCATCATTAGGGTTTAACCCCTTCCTGCCCGCACTGTAGTGAAGGGACAGAAGGCAGCTGGGTTATTTCGGTGGCCAGCAGCAGCCTGGAGGTGTTAGCTGCCTTTGACACTGTGTGGGCAGGAAGGGACAAGCTGCTTCGGGGGGAGGAGAGATGAGATCTGCAAAGAGACGGGTCAGGTCATCCCTCCTCTCCCCCCGCCCGCCCGCATCTGGAAGCAGCTCCCATCCCTTCCCTCCCACACAGTGTCGAAAGGCTGCTCCTGGCCACATTCTGGTTTGAACCCTGGCTGAAATCTGGGGAGGGGGGCATGTGACCCAGCATGCCCCCCCACGCGTTGCCTCAGGAAGATGCGGCACCAGGTACCAGGAGAGGCGAGCCCATCCCAGAGGCCCAGCCAGGCATGGAGGGCAGAGAGCACCGGACAGGGAGGATCAGGTCGGTCGGTCACCCACCCCCACCCATGTGAGAGAGGTGTATGAGAGTGAGGTGTGTGTCGCCTCTCCCCGTGTGAACCCTAAAGCCTTAACGATAAAAAGGTAAATAAAAAGAA
Organism: Emys orbicularis; assembly: GCF_028017835.1. NCBI lineage: Eukaryota > Metazoa > Chordata > Testudines > Emydidae > Emys > Emys orbicularis. Next base: position 322,828,797 of record NC_088683.1, on the reverse strand, counting down.
TCCGAGTACGCAGTATTTCTTTTTAACAGGGGCTCAGTCAACTTGATGTTAATTTGAATGTTTGTACTGCATAGTTCTGATTGATTGCCGTTGAACTCGCTTGAATACAAGTAATTTTACCAGGTGTCCCGTATTCAGCATAGGAAATATGGTCACCCTAGTCAAGGTTGCAACCCCATGGGCTGGGTGTCCCTAAGGGTACGTCTACACTACCCGCTGGATCGGCGGGTAGTGATCGATCTATCAGGGATCGATTTATCACGTCTCGTCTAGACGCGATAAATCGATCCCCGAACGCACTCCCCGTCAACTCCAGAACTCCACCGCTGCGAGAGGCAGAAGCGGAGTTGACGGGGGAGCGGCGGCCGTAGATCCTGCGCCGCGAGGACGCGGAGTAAGTCAATCTAAGTCGATCTAAGATACGTCGACTTCAGCTATGCTATTCTTGTAGCTGAAGTTGCATATCTTAGATCGATTCTTCCCCCCCCACCACCCAGTGTAGACCAGGCCTATGCCTCTGACCGCTAGAAGCTGGGACTGGATGACAGGGGATGGATCACTCGACAGTTGTCCTCTTCTGTTCACTCCCTCTGAAGCATTTGGCATTGGCCACTGTCAGAAGACAGGTCTTCTGAACCACTGGTCTGGCCCCACATGGCCATTCTTATGTTCTTACGCCTTATAACTCCTTTGGGAGATAGTTGTTACAGATAGAAAAACGAGGTTAGGTGACTTTGTCAAGATTAACGAGTGAATCAGTGGTAGAGCTAAGTTTAGAACCCAGGAGACCTGATTCCATGTGCGAAAGAATCTACCTACTATGAAAAGTGGCAGAGGAGGCTACACTGGAAGAACAAAGGGAGCCAGAAGGAAAATGGGTATGGAGTCAGAAATGTAGGCTGGGCAAAATCCATGGAGAAATTTTTGAAAACTAGCTTTTTGGCTTTATTGAGAAGGAACCTGCCAGTGAAGCTGGTGAAGAAAGGAACTCTGCCTCCTGTTTCCTAGATCTCAGAAGATTAGGGATTTAGCATAGTCATTCCAATGCAGTGGTGTTCATACAGAAAGCAAGTAAGGCATGAATAAAGATTTAAGCAAGTACAAGGTAAAGAATTCTGGCAGTGCTTCAGAGGTGGTGATAGGCTGACATACAAACAAATAGAATATACATACCAGGGGAAGGGGCTGATGGTATTCATACACCAGTACCAGCTCACTAAGCCACCCAGCCCTCTACTCACTCACTCTTTAGATCTCATCTCAGCAACTAAATCCCACTTTGTTTTATGAATAATTCTTAACCATAGCACTGTCTCTTCTCATGTTATCATCAAGACAAGTTTGTATAATTTCAAATTCCAAACTAAATGTATATTTTTCATTCTAAATGTAAATCTTATCTAATTTAATTAGCATTTGGCAGCTGATGTCTGAGCTAACTTTGATATTTTGAATGATTAAATGTAGTAAAACATTTATTCTTATCCACACTAGTTCTGTGGCTCTGTCTTTGTTCTTTAAACTAACATTAAGTGTAAATAAAACAGCTGTGTGCATGAAGCAACTTCACAGTGAACAGCTGTTTCACTATAAAAATACAATTGTTTGATACACCACATTACAAAACAACGCAAGAGAATATGTTTGATTAGGGAATGTGATCATTATAACTCACAAAGCCCAGAAGAGCAAGTGACTTATATAGTCCTTTATATGTGGCAATCAGAAGATTACTCTGACGGAGGCCGGTGGGCCCCAGAAATTGGAAGTGGGATACAGATCTTTTCAGCATTAGGTCATTGGGTCAATAGTGGCAAGGACTCATTGCCATCCGATGGTTTTTCATTAGCCTGTTATGATGTGAGTTGATGGTACTAGTCCATTTCCATTAGGACAGTTGTCCAAATCAACAGAAACCACCATCGCAAGTGGTACTACACGGCACCATTGTAGACTAAGGTTTGAACAAGCCTGGAGACCAAACAAAGAGGCAGTTCCTCCTGCTCCAGGTTAGAATGATTTGGAGAAGCTTGTCTTGTCACAGCTGGTGATGTGTCTGTTCCATAGAGATGCCAGGTGCATCAGTCTCCAGGAGTGCCAACCTGGCACCTTTCAAGAACACTAACTGCACTCAAAATGTAAAGTGCGGGGGAAACCACCGGTAAAAGAGATTGAAATGATTCCAGAGTCTCATGTGGTAGATTAATTGTATGATCAGCGCTGTCACAAGAAACAATGTAGCTGTAGAATCCTTGCAATAGTTAATCAGAATGAGATGGTGATTATTTGTCACCGGACATGTATGTATGAATATTCAAAAGGTTGAGTTCTGTTTTACTTGATTTTTTTATGAGCATTGTGTTTCGATAACAGATACATGGCACAATCCCATCATATTTGACTTGATGCACATCTCTGGTGCTAAGAATGAATCTCAGCTAAATTAAGAGGTCTTGATCCTACGTGATTTATTCAGACAAAACTCCCATTGGTCTTATTTATATATATTTATTCTTTATTGTCTTTATCATATCAAAAATAAACCAGTGTGTGATCCACCAATGGGAGCTGAAGAATAAAGTGCACTTTGTTGAACCACTTTTTTTAATATATTCACCTCCTTGCCTATTCAGCCACTGGATTGGCCTAATATTGCAGTCAAGTAATTCTATATTCTCACTCCTGGGTCTCATGGCCATAACAAGAAAAATTTGGAATCTGGCTATATCTTATCCACACACCCTATAATAAAAGATGTGAAGGAACGATCCACTGATGCTCCTTACACAAAACCAACAGGTGTGTTATCTGCATGTAGGCAGTGGAAAGGTTTCCTGTTCTATATATTGTCATGTAGCTTTTGTCATTGTTGTTTGCATCAGTAAGTTACTGCACTGACTGAAACAACAGGAAAGCTCTCAGTCATCAGTAAGAGAAGACGAAGGGAAACTTGCTGATTTCAGTGGCATCTCAATGATTTATTTCTGCACCAACTTGAAAATGCTTGTGCGTATATTAACAAAGGGTATCACTGACTTACTGGGATTGGATTAATAAGCATATGAGCATTTTAGCTGGGAATAGGAGTTTGTAATGATGATTCTCTAAATAATTATTGTTCAATTTTATATTTGCCGATAGCTATTATTTTCATTGTTTTTCTATAAATAAATGCTAAATCTTTTTGGCATCTTCCATTGAGGTTAACTCAAGGTCTTAAAATAAAAATAATTGTAGTAGAATACTATGAAGGGCAATAAACCCAGGATATCTTGGAATTGGGTCTGTTTATCAGATCATACGTGAGAGTCTGGTTTGTTAATAGCATTTCAGTTTATGGGCTGCTGAAGTTTCTGAACACATAAATGGCCTTGACAAATGAAAGGTTTTCAGACTGTTTTTTGTTTTTTTTTAATACCACTGTTGTTACCATTAAGTTGCAAGAGCAGCATGCAGTGCCCACATCCCATCACTCGGGGAGTCATAACACACTTTCTGCAATTAATCATTACACTTGATAACATAAGAACTGTTGCACTCAATCCGTGTCATCTGTAACTTTCCAAGTCCCTGGTGTTTTCTGATAGTTCCTCCTGTTGATGCTTCATAGCACTAATATTTTTCTGTCCATTACTTCATTTTGTCGTCTTTTGAACAGGTGGAAGATATTTCAGCCACTCACGAAGCTGCAATGTTAGAGATGGAAAACAATCACACAGTTGCCATTGCAGTACTCCAGGATGATCATGACAACAAAGTTCAAGGTAATCCTGGGACACTTATACATATGGAGCCATCCGAGTCCTAAAGTTGGGAGTGCTGTGAGATAGGCTTGAAGCTCCTTAATCCCAATCAGATGATAAAATCGCAGTTGGCTGATAATCCTGGCCCTCTAATTTTGGACTGAATTCTCAGTATGTAGTTGCACTGTAGGGAGGTGATAAAGGGAGGAAACAATATTCCACAATGAAACCCTATAAACCTTCATCGGCTGTCTTTGCTGCCAAGGACGAGAGCAGAAAAGCACCTCAGTACATGCATAATGCTTAAGATAGGGGTTGACTAGAAAAGGCAGAACGCATGCCTTCCGATCGCTCAGTATACCCCGACATCCACGCCAGAACACAAGAGGACTCCAGTCACTCTTGATGGAAGCATCATTGTTGTAGACATTTAAAATTAGACTGAACCCACTAGTAAATACAGGGCAGGGAATAACTCTGCACTTTAGAGTCAGTGCTGCAATGGGCAGAGGTTTGATTTGGCCAGGTATAAGTTAAGGGCTATTGCTATGGGCGCCAGCATAGTAGAACGGCTGCTCCCCAACACCTCCCCCTTCCTGAACAGCCAGTATCAAAATGCAAGACATTACGCACACCTTGTCATTGCAGAGAGGCTCCCAGCAGGCACATAGTATCCAGCCCAGTTTAGTCACCGATTCCTCCCCCTCGTTTTGTAAAGCTGCGTGCCAGCTTTTCTGTTACAGCAGGGGCTTCGATGAGAATAATGTCATAAGCCTAAACATTACTGGCCAGTTGTAGGGATTTTATATTGATTGATGTGGTGTATAATAGATACCCTACCGTGTGTGCAAATGGTTTTGACCTCTGAATAATGAAAGGACAATTGTTTTTATGGCAGCATGGTTACAGCCTTAAACTAGACATGTTGGTGCTAATGTCGAGCTGGACCCTGCAAGGTGACACCTGCCCTCCATTCCCTGGGGGTTAGTGAGAATTGAGAGGTACTCGGGACCGTGCTCGGGCAGGCCCTTCGTGAAATGAAATGTTAGTTTTAGCTAATTGTCTTAGGCTGTGAAGGATGGTGAGCATTAACTGTGGAGACAAAAGGAAGGAAACGGCTGCTTTGGACAATGCAGCTGTGACATGATTTAAAATGAAGACCCTGATGCTAATGGTGTTATATATAAGCCCACCAGTGAATAGCATTAAACACCTATAAAGGGAGCTAAAAAAGGAAGAGGTTAGTGCTACAGTGCATTTCAGACAGAAATACTGCATGGGAAGAATCCTTTACTTAGATTGGAAGGAACTGTCATGCTGTAACCAAGCACTGGAATGGGTTACCTAGGGAGGTGGTGGAATTGCTTCCTTAGAGGTTTTTAAGGTCAGGCTTGATAAAGCCCTGGCTGGGATGATTTAGTTGGTGTTGGTCCTGCTTTGAGCAGGGGGTTGGACTAGATGACCTCCTGAGGTCCCTTCCAACCCTGATATTCTATGATTCTATGAAACTAAGAACAACTTCAGGCCTGATCCCTCAGCTTCCCATAGCTTCACTTGACGGCTCTCTGCACCACTCAGGATTGTACAGTATAAGAAGTCTGTATTATGCCAAATGAGATTCAAATGCATGACTCCCTTTGAAGTCACTGAGAGCTGCATAGGTGCAACTGAGAGCTGAATTCTGTCTGTACTGGTGATATTCCCAGGTAATGGAGATCCAGAACTTAGGGTAAAAATTTCAAAAATGTCATTGTCTTAGAAGCCTACGTCCCATTGTCAAGAGAGATATAGACACTTAGAAGCCTAAACTTCATTGAAAGTCAATAGGAATTAGGTTTCTGAGACCTGCATTTTAAAGATATGTAGATGTTGCTCCGCTCAGCACTGTAATACCTCTTAGGAACCTAAGTTTCATTTTCAGAAGTGACTGAGGCATTTAGGAACTTAAGTCCCCTTGACTTTCACTTTTGAAAATGAGATTTAAGCTCCAAAATCACTTAGGCCTTGCAGTGCTGAGCAAAGCAACACCTAAATACCTTTTAAAATCTGGGCCTAAATCTCTTTTGAAAATAGACATATGCTTCTTAGTCACTTAGACACACATGAAAATTTTACCCTCAATCCTTTGCCTTATTGTTGTGTGTCCATGTGATCTGATCAGATAGGCACTTCAGAATAAAACACAAAACACATCAATTTTCTTGTGTGGATTGATATTCAGTGGGTACCACTCTTTCTTACACACACACACACACAAGAGATGCCTAATATTTAAAGAACTATTATAACGGCATGGCACCCCACCTCTCCCGAGCACCCCTTCTGATTGAGTGTGTCTGCTGTCCTTAAATAGTCCCGGCCCTGGTATCGGGCCATACCCCCAGGGCTTCCTGCCTGGAGGCAATAGTTTTGCCCTCTTAGTCTATTCTGGTTCCTAGCTCCCCAGCTGGGCCACTAAGTAGTTCAGTTCCTTTTCTGGGGGTTTATTGCTGTCTGATTGTAGGCCAGCTCCCCAGTGGCTATGGGAGAGACCTCTGGTCCACCCACTACTCCGGGTCCCAGCCCAGGGACCGTAAAAATAACAGCCATGTGCCATCGTGTCTCTTTAATTACACTGCTTTCAGTTCCCTGGGCCACTTCCCCAAGGCTCCAGCCTTCACCAACCTTCACCCTTACCTCAGGGCTCATCTAATTTCAGGCCCAGCAGCCAGGCAGGAGCTTTTCCTTGCTCCCCTGGTTCCTGCCAGCACTGAGCTGTCCATGGTGATGCAGTTCCCTCTGGTCAGCCAGGAACACCATCTGCACTCCTCTAGCTCCCTGGTTCTCAACCAGGGGTTTGCATACCCCTGGGGGTACACAGAGGTCTTCCAGAGGGTACATCAACTCATCTAGATATTTGCCTATTTTACACCAGGCTACATAAAAAGCACTAGCGAAGTCAGTACAAACTAAAATTTCATACAGACAATGACTTGTTTATACTTCTCTATATACTATACACTGAGATGTACATACAATATTTATATTTCAATTGCTGTAGTTTATAATTCTATGTAAGACTTTTACTAAAAATACCTGTGATTAAATCTTGGGGGGGTGCTGAGAGGGTGTGAGGGTGCTGCTGGGGGGCATCCATGGGGGGGGGGCACTGCTGGGAGCGTGGGAGGGCTACTTCTGGGGTGGGCGCCCAGGCCCAGTGACACCAGCTGTCCGGGACCGTGGACTGCGGCTGCTCCGGCCGGACAGCCAGAGACCGCTGCTGGGGGCCGCAGACCATGGCTGCTCTGTCCAACTGCCCAGGGACCGCTGCTAGGGACAGTGGACCACAGCTGCTCTGGCCTTTCCAGGACTGCTGCTGGGGGCCGCAGTAGCAGCAGCTGGTGTGGCTGTTCCCAGGGCTGCTCCAGCAGCGGCTGGTGTGGCTGTCCTGGGGGGCCACCTGAGCAGCTGGCCCCAAAGCCAGCTGCTCGGGTGGCCCTGGGGCCACGCTGGCCCCTGCAGAAGTCACAGAGATCGTGGAAAGTCACGGAATCCATGACTTCCGCGGGCTCTGGGACAGACACAGAGCCCTAATGATATGGTAAAAACGAGAAAGTCAGCAATGTTTCAGTAATAGTGTACTGTGACACCTTTGTATTTTATGTCTGATTTTGTAAGCAAGTAGTTTTTAAGTGAGGTGAAACTTGGGGGTATGCAAGACAAATCAGACTCTTGAAAGGGGTACAGTAGTCTGGAAAGATTGAGAGCCACTGCTCTAGCTCCAGCATGGAACTGGCTCTGGCTCTGGAGCTTCTTTTAGATGGCCCTCCTGCAGCCTTTCTGATTGGCTTCTTCCCCTGCAGCCAGTCTAGGCTGCTTGGAGGAGTCCTCTACTGCTCCTTTCCTGGGGTGGGCGTGGCAGGACACTGAAGCCTCTAGCAAGGGGTCTCTTGGCCTAGTCCACCCTGTAACACCGTACTAGATTTTTCTGTTACCTTCCCGAATTAAGTAATATTGCTTAGGTTTGTGCTCAGCCTTTTAAAAACATAGTTCAGAACCATCTAGTCCAGTGGTCCCCAACCTTTCAGTGTGGCGGGCGCCGGATGACTAGCCGCCAAGGAGCGCGGCCGCCGGACAAGCAGCCGCCAAAATGCCACCGAGAAGCAGCGTCATCGTGAGGCGTCGCCGCCGAAATGCCGCAGAGAAGCACCGGGCATTTCGGCGGTGATGCTTCTTGACGTTGTTGGCGGCGGGGCGCTCCCTTGTCAGTAGGCGGGCGCACATAGATGCCCCAGCGGGCGCCCGGGCGCCCGTGGGCACCGTGTTGGGGACCACTGATTTAGTCTATGTTAGCTGAACTCTGCAGCCTGTTTCTTCATCCTATAGACAGAAGATAGTTTGGTATCTTTTAAAATTATTATTCCTTTTGAAAACAAAACTGTTCCCTGATTGAAGATGTTTTTAACTATTCAGCTACTTTATTTTTCAGTGATGGAACTCCAGTGTTACTATTGAGGCATGTGCTGTCAGAAACTTTGTGCATTCTTCTCCTAGCACAGGTTTCAAGTACCCTCTTGTGGATGAAAATGGCATTGCACCAGTTAAATTGTAATGTACTCCAAGCATTAGTGAACAAGGCTGATTGGAGAGAGACGATTTTATTTATTCAATCATAGTTTGCTACAATTGGTTTAGTTAGTAAAATTTAATCTACTTCTGATTATTAAATCATAGTTGGGTGACTTATTCCAATAATTATAAAAATAATCATATAATACTTATATAGTACTTTATGATCTTTAAAGTACAACATGCTCATTAATTAAATAAGCCTCCCAGTATTTCTGTGAAGAATCCTAGGTAAATATTCTTACACACATTTTTGCAGATGGGGACCTGGAGACATATAAGAGATTTAAGGCCCAAACTTAATATTTCCACTCATTTGGGGTACCTCAATTTTTGATGCATGCCTGGAAATATTAAGAGCCTAGTTTTCAGAAGTATGAGCACCCATCATTCCAGTCAGACTCAGCAAGAGCTGTGTGTTCTCAGTACCTCTGATTACAAGGCCCTCAGAAATGGAGGAACCCAAAATCAGTGGATGCTTTTGAAAATTTAGGCTTTTGTGATTTGCCCAAGGCCATGCAGTGAGTTATTGCCTGGCTCCTAGGCTCTGCTCAGTCCACTAGAGCTGCCTTCTTAATAAAGTTTAGTTCATGTTAAGTAAGATAAATGTACTCGCTGTCCATGATTTATACTGTTTGTTAGACCCATTTAGCAATGTAATTTTTATGGATTTTCCCTAGAACTGATGTCTGCCCACGAACTGGAAAAGAAAGAATTGGAAGAGAGTTTTGAAAAACTGCGGCTTTCACTCCAGGTTAATACTTTCATTGTGTCCAAACCCCAATGATGTTGCAAAACTGTTCATTATGATAGCACGTTAGTGAAATGGAATTCTCTCCACCAGTCTGAGGGCACGGGTGCTGTATAGTTACTGACCCTTAACTGCACGGCGTTCTCGTAAGGCAGTTCCCTGCACACTCATTGGTTCTGGATGTCTGGTTTGCAAAATTACCATGCCGATAGTTCTCAATAACTGTAGTATGTGAATCCCTGCACTCTGATTGGCTAATTGCCATTATTAGTCAATCAGAGTTTAGGGATTTGCATAATTACTATATGATGATTTTTAAATAACTGTCCAGCAATTATGCACATTTTATCTGTGCCGATTGGCTAACCCCTCTGCTCTGCTTGGCTCTTTTGCTCATTCTTTTCAAGCTGTATGTTAGCTACAAAGATGCCTCCTCAGCTTCTCTCCCTCCAGTGGAAGCAGCAAAACGCTAAATGTGCCAGAAGGAGAAGAGGGAAAACCCCAAAAGCAAAGAAATTGCAGATGGGGAAATGGATTTTAAGAAGTTTTTTAAAAACTGTTTTGATTCATTCGCCTTCTTCAGGCCCATCTTGCTCCCAGCGAAGTGAATGGGAGCAGAATCTAGGTTTTCCTATCCATCCCAGCAGGACTCTTGTCCTCACAATAGTTTTATATACCAATTTGTAAAATAGTTTTCTGAAGCAAATCTCCCCTTTTGGTTCTGCAGCTCTAATCTGTCACTTGCACTGTCCTGTCTCTGTTTGCCTGGCACAATTTCTCCCCATAATGACCAGCTGAAAATCAGATCAGCTTAAAATGGTTATAGTGAAATTCAGCTGTTCTGGTTCTCTAGACTGAGATAGAAATCCACCAGGGAAAGTGTGTCCCTGTGGTGCATGGTAAATTTGGAGCTCTTGCATGAACAAGTAAAGGTGCCATGTTAAATGGTGTTAGCTCTGCTTGTTTATCTAGTCAAAGACTAATTTTGCTTTTCAAAAAACAAGTAACATGCACAATTCCACACAGCTATTGCAGCAGCATTGACTGTGCGGCTATAGAATGTAAAGTTGTATCAGTGGTTCTATTATTTGGTGCAATAAACTACATGAATGGAAGGTTATGGTTAAGATTTTACACACACAAAAGACAGAACATCAACATTATTGGCCTCCACAGCAAGTGCAGCTTTTGCAGATGCTGTACGTAAGGTAGTAATATTAAAATCTTGACCTAATAATCTGTCCAGAAAAGTGATTGTATTAAAATGGTGCATTGTTTCTCAAATCATTGGTCCCCTGCTGTGCGTCTTGCTTACTTACAAAAATAAGATTTCCCTGCTATCGTGCAAAGTTATCCACAGGCCATCATCAGGAACTCTGTACTCATCATGAGGCAGAGCTATAACTATTAAATAATGCACCTGCATCAGTACTGAATCTTCCAAGACAGTGGTTCACTGAGCTTAACATTTAAAATCCTTTCTTCCATAAAGTAATTAAAGAGACTAGCTACAGTAGTAGGATCAATAGCACCTACATGTTTCAGTCTGAAGCCTTCACCAGGGTCAAAAGTACATTGATTGTCTCATGAATCCCATCACTGATCTAGGTGAGTTGTTTTATAACCTGTAGTATTGTTTTAGTGCTGCAGAGCTAATGCCGTGAAGAAAGAGTAAGCTGGATTCTGTTCTGCCTCATACATCATCATCATCAAAAGAGTTACCTACATTCTGACTGCAGAATCTCTGTCATTGATAATGATGCAAGAGGCAAAAAGAACACAGCATAGTTTTCAGATCCCAAGTTAAATTTTCTAGCAAGGCAAAGGAAGAAGCGTTGCAAGCAGATCCTTTGTTACTTGGCTCCACGATCCTTAATTCCCCACCCCATCGTTTTCCTCATGTAGATGGCAGAGATCCCAGATGCTGCTAAAGCTGATGGATAGTGGCTATGCAACTATTCTGAACCAAGCTGCTGGACTGAGAGGGAATTATTTTCCCCTAACCCATCTGAGGCCTCCTAGCAAAGCCCATTTATTTGGGCTTTAGCATTTGGTCCTTAGAGTGGTGTGAATCACCCCCTTTCATCTTAGTGGAGTGTTAACTCTGAAACATAATGATGATAGTCCAAAGTCAATAATGTTAACTCTTTCCAGTGGTGGCGCTGTGGGGGGGGCTTGCAAGGGCTATAGCCACCCCAAAAATTGCCTTAGCCTCCCATAGCCACCCCTCCCAGTGCAAAGGTCAAATATTATGCAGATACTTCTCAGCTGCTGCTGGCGGAAGTGCTGCCTTCAGAGCTGGGTGCCCAGCCAGCAGCCACAACTGTCCGGCCACCCAGCTCTGAAGGCCATGCCGTTTCCAGCAGCAGTGCAGATGTAAGCCCAGACAGGAGGCCGGGAGGCCCAAGAGCAACCCCTGGCCTGTGTCCCCGCCCGCCGGGGCACGCCACTCAGGGCAGGTGGAGGGTCCACGGTTCCGCACAGCAGCCTGGACTGACCCACTCCAGCCCATGCTCTGGGGCCCTGCCGCCATGGTTACTGCTCTCTGAGGGCTCTGCCGGCCCTGGAGCCAGGTCCCCCTGCCCAGGAAGCTCTTACAGGCGCAGCCCTCCCTATTTTCTGCCTAGCCCACCTCAGTCTCCCCACCAGGAAGAAACTGGCACCGCCTCTGACTGCTTATCATTTTAGCAGAGACATCTAGCTGCTCTGAAGCTTGGGATTGTGAGCAGCATTTGAGTATCTCCCCATGCTGATCCCTGAGGAGCAGTAACCTTATAGAGGTTATCTGCTTCATGAGTATGACACAAACATGCCTGTCCTTCAAAGCAAGGAGACTGGGTCTCACACAGCCAAAAGGGCTGGGATGTCTTAGCTTGATGCAGGTTTAGAAGCTGCTGTTGGTGGCCAATTTAAGCTAGCCACATGATTAATCTCAGGTTCTCCACATGAAATCCTGATTCCGTTAGTTACCAAGTTATCAAAATCTCCACTGCGAGTTTGAGTGATTTCATGTAAAAATGTCCTCTCATGGTAGCTTCTAAGCCCTTCTCCTCATTGCCCTCACGTACTTTGGCAGTGGTGGGAAATGCTTTGTATAAAAGTAACATTAGAGTTTAATGGTTTAGGTTTTTTATTTGTCATTAATTGCAGGACCAAGTAGATACCCTCACCTTCCAGAGCCATTCTCTAAGGGACAAGGCAAAGCGATTTGAAGAGGCTTTAAAGAAAAACACTGAAGAGCAACTAGAGGTAGCTGACAGCCTTAATATACATTTTAAAAACTGCAGGACATGCTTGTAAATATGGCCCACATTTGCATTGGTAGGTTATTAGCAAAGGAAATCTAAGAGTGGCTCTGGATACAAAGATCTCCCACTCTCTCTTATTGTTGGGTCATTATCCATCCATTTCTGGTTTTGCTTCATTTTGTCTATTTCTCACTTGCATCCTGCCTCTATAGTTCTGTTTCTTGGGCTTTTTCTCTGGCTCCCTCCGTTACTTTTTTAGTACCCTCTAATCCTCTCTCTCCTCCCCTCTGTGGTGTTTCTCCTTCCTCTTCACTCTTCTCATATTTTCATATGAATGTGCCTCTCCCCCTCACCCTGCTGGGATTCTTTGCTGTCCATCTTCATTTTTTCTGTAATGGACTGTCTGGCCCTGGGATATCATAGAAGAAGTCTATTCCATCAACATCCTGTTCAAAATACAACAAATCGATAGAATCCCTAAAGCTGATGGTCGAAATGAAGCCCATTATTAGCAGACTCTATAGGAAATTGGACCTAATGAAGACCATTTTCTAACTTTGTGCCCCACATACCTTTTGAGAATTCAGAACTCCCCCCTTTCTAGTGCATTGGAACTTTCCGTGGGCTAGACTGAGGTCAGCGCCTTCTTCTTTCCACCAGAGCAGCACAAAACAACTGGGCTGGTGAACTTGCCCTCTCAGAGCAAAATGTGTGTAAAGGGCCAGATTCTGTTCTGAGTTACACTGCTGTAAATCCAGAGTATTGACACCAGCGACAGTGGAGTGAGTTGTACCATTGTAAAGCCAAAGTAACTGAAGTCGTTGGTGTTACTCTGGATTCTATTCAGTGTAATTGAGAAAAAAATGTGGGCCAGTACTGCTTTGGTAAATGGAACCCTAGCCCCCTAACTTCAGAAGTACTAAGCTGGAATGGGGAGTATCTTTGTGTCCTGATTCACTGTCTTTCTCCCCTCTGGGAGTTTAATCTTTATGACTAGTTCACCTGTTTTGCCACACACATCACAGACAGAGTGATCCGCTATTGTTCTAACCTTCAAACACCCAGCCCCAGTCTCCGAACTTTGTTGCTATTTCACACTTGTGCTCTTCTCCAGAAAGAGTAAAACTCCGCACAGACAGAAACAATTCTATATATTAGGAGACTTAGCAGTGGGTCAGGTTGTGGGTGCTGAGCAACATTCGGACCTCTTTCACCTACTGCAAGTACCTCCCCCACCTTGTCTCTCTTATGAAATGAGGTATACAGCTAAAATGATTGAATTGTTATTAATGGTTCCCAATCCTGCTGGAAAGGCATAACAAGTGGGGTTCCGCAGGGGTCTGTTTTGGGACTGGCTCTGTTCAATATCTTCATTAATGACTTAGATAATGACATAGAAAGTACGCTTATTACGTTTGCGGATGATACCAAACTGGGAGGGATTGCAACTGCTTTGGAGGACAGGATCATAATTCAAAATGATCTGGACAAATTGGAGAAATGGTCTGAGTTAAACAGGATGAAGTTTAACAAAGACAAATGCAAAGTGCTCCATTTAGGAAGGAACAATCAGTTTCACACAGACAGAATGGGAAGAGACTGTCTAGGAAGGAGTACGGCAGAAAGGGATCTAGGGGTTATAGTGGACCACAAGCTAAATATGAGTCAACAGTGTGATGCTGTTGCAAAAAAAGCAAACATGATTCTGGGATGTATTAACAGGTGTGTTGTGAGCAAGACACGAGAAGTCATTCTTCCGCTCTACTCTGCTCTGGTTAGGCCTCAGCTGGAGTATTGTGTCCAGTTCTGGGCACTGCATTTCAAGAAAGATGTGGAGAAATTGGAGAGGGTCCAGAGAAGAGCAACAAGAACGATTAAAGGTCTTGAGAACATGACCTATGAAGGAAGGCTGAAAGAATTGGGTTTGTTTAGTTTGGAAAAGAGAAGACTGAGAGGGGACATGATAGCAGTTTTCAGGTATCTAAAAGGGTGTCATAAGGAGGAGGGAGAAAACTTGTTCACCTTAGCCTCTAAGGATAGAACAAGAACCAATGGGCTTAAACTGCAGCAACGGAGGTCTAGATTGGACATTAGGAAAAAGTTCCTAACTGTCAGGGTGGTTAAACACTGGAATAAATTGCCTAGGGAGGTTGTGGAATCTCCATCTCTGGGAATATTTAAGAGTAGGTTAGATAAATGTCTATCAGGCATGGTCTAGACAGTATTTGGTCCTGCCATGCGGGCAGGGGACTGGACTCGATGACCTCTCGAGGTCCCTTCCAGTCCTAGAATCTATGAATCTATGAATGGTGATAGTGGGTAACATTTTCAAAACAACCCCAGTGATTTCGGAGCCTGCATCCCCTTGACTTTCATGGGAGCTAGGCTCTAAATCAGTTGGGTGCTTGGGAAAATTTTACCAAGTGGCTGAATATGTGATTACGGTTGGAAGACTTAGAATTCACTGTCATCCTTCTTTTCCTAGGTTGCACTAGCTCCATATCAGCACTTAGAAGAAGATATGAACAGCCTGAAGCAGGTTTTGGAAATGAAGAATCTGCTAATTCATCAACAGGAAAAGAGGATCATGGAACTGGAAAAGCTGGTCAGTTATCATTTTCCCCTCACAGAACAGGGAGATAGGAAGCCAGGAGCTAAATTGGAGTGGAGGAGGCCGGGACTGGAAAAACACAATGAAGGGATCACAGAGGGCTAAATACTGTTTTCTGCCCCCTGCCCTTTCCTGTGAAGTGTCCCAGTTTTTCATTCTGAAAGGGAGAGTGGGAAGGGGGTGCTTCTTTTTATCTACTTCCCCACCAGCCTCCTACCTCCCACATGACATCCCCAAAACCTCTCCATGACTCCCCGCGCTGGTCTTTCTGGTTTTCATTTTGAAATCTGCTCTGCCTGCAGGGGAGGTTAGGTAGGGGAGGAGATAGTGGAGGAGGGGGGCCTCTGTGATACCTATAACATCCCTATAACTAAGTATGGGGCACCAGCTGTCCCCTGCCTCCAAAGTCAGGAGTAGGCGCAGCCAACAAGGTGGGAGCAATATGGGTGGAAGAAGGAGACACTTGTGCCGTGTGGCTCCTTAATTCAGTAATCGGCATGAAGTCTTGCCTCAGTAGTGTAAATTAGCGAGGGGCAACCAGAAATCCCAGGTTAGGGTCACGCTGCGAGTGCTTTGAATTATAGCTCCCCACCATAAAGATAACACTGCCTCCTAGCCACTCCATTCTCTCTCTCTCTTTGTGTTTTGGTCTCCCCAGGTATGAACTTTTCAGTTAACCAGGAGTTACGTTTTCATTGTAAAGTGGAGCCATTTTGTGAGACTTGACCTGTAGGCTTCTAGCGCAGTGACAGGATGAGCCATTGCCACAATGGGGCAGCCGGGCTGGCTGCTTTAGCACAGCACTTAGCAAGCTTTGCTTCTATTTATGGAGAAGTTTGGGAACCCAGTTGATTATTTTGTTGAACTGTCCAACTGCTGGTGTGAACAGATATAGAGTGAAATAGCTCTTCACAGCTGAGACTTCTTAACAACACTCTGTAACATGCTGCTTCCTTAAGCTAGAGCAGAATGGGGAAACGGCTGATACAGTTACATTCACTGGCCTAGGTGGTCTCCAGTCATTCTGCTTGTGCTATTTCTCAACCATGCCAGACAGTAGGATTCTACTTCCACTATGGATATGATTTATATAACCCTGTTACAGGAGGTCTCAATGTGGCGGGGTGACCCCAGCAGATGTCAGGGGATCATGACTCCCCTGCCCTTTGGGAGGGGGAAGTCGGACACTTCAGTGCCATACCAGTGTGACATGCTGGTAAATCATTTACAACCTAAAATCACATCTGCAGCCAGAATAATCTACCTTCCTTTGACAGTGATCATTAGCTGTTACTGTAAGGAAAATAGAGCTTCTTCCTAGGGATTAAAATCCAAATTCCCCTGCATCAAGTGCTGCTATTGCTGTAA
The DNA here is from genome assembly GCF_028017835.1 of Emys orbicularis. Lineage (NCBI taxonomy): Eukaryota > Metazoa > Chordata > Testudines > Emydidae > Emys > Emys orbicularis. Next base: position 322,812,468 of record NC_088683.1, on the reverse strand, counting down.
ACTCAACGAGCCCTCTCTTGTTGCAGGCTGAAAAAAATACAATATTGGAAGAAAAAATTCAGGTGCTGCAACAGCAGAATGAAGACATGAGAGTCCGGATTGATCAAAATACCGTTGTGACAAGGTTTGTACAGATACTTGTAAACCATCTGAGTTTTATAGGAAACAGTAAAATTACAACTATCCCTGGCTAACAGCCGCTTCAGAAACAGTAAAACTAAGCATATTTCCCCTCTTGAAACTTATTTTAATTCCCATCTGCTTATTTTAGCATAAAGGACGTTGGCTACATATCATGTTACATTAAGCTCCCGGCCTCATCACTGAGAACAAAAGTCCCAGTTGCCTCTGAGTTCAGACTCAATGCCACACTATTAGTCAGCAGCTAGTGGGTGCGGGAGAGCTACCAGTTTGAACAGTAATATACTAACTGTGCTGGTAGCCTCACTGTACCTAAGGCTGCTTTAGCATATTATATTATATTGCACTAGAAATTTTTGTGCTAGGCTCTGTATAAACAGAGAACAAAAAGACAATCTCTGCCCCAAAGAGCTTACAACCTAAGTGTAAGACACCAGACAACAGATGGATACAGAGAGACGGGGGAGTACAAGGAAACAGTGAGATAATACTGATAGGCTGTGGGCCGAGCATACCAACAACCTAACCGCTATCAAGTTTTTTGTAGGCATTATGGCAAAACAAATGGTATCACATCTCAACCATTTCCAGTCTCACCAGGTTAACACTCAATGTCAATTAGATACTTATTTTCTACAAATATTTGCAGAAAGGACGCTGCTAAGTTAAAAGAGTGTTTCTCCTTAGTGGCTGGGTTTCCTTACGGATCTTAACTTCAGGAGTCCCCTAATATATATATGTACCAAAGCTTCCTGAACGTAGCTATTTAAAAGCAAATATTCCCCATCAGCATTCATCTAGGACTGTGGTTTTCAACCTGTGGTCACAGACTCCTGCAGATCTGCAGACTATCTAAGATTTCCAAAGGAGTCCACACCTCGATTTGAAAATTTTTAGGGGTCCACAAATGAAAAAAGGTTGAAAGCACGGATATAGGCGATAGGTTCCTACAGTCACTAATAGGTGTTGTGTTTTGTTTCTTTTATATACATTTCTCAGTGTGGGGAATGTTGAGGATACTGAACTTAAGATCTACCTGGAAAGTCAACTTTAAAGCAAATCATTTTTCAGCCTTGTTACATGGGTATAGGGAGGGGTTAATATAAGAATTTTAATACAGAGACAATTAATGACATCCAGTAGTTTGTCTCCAACAGTGGTTAATGCCTGATGGTTCAGAGGAAGACATAAAACTCCCACCATTCACCCTGTTATGTATGGGGTGAAATGTCTTCTTGCCCTCAATTGGTGGTCAGGTTGAACAACAGACAGGAGGATAGCCCATATCATTTTATCTTAGCTAGTGTAGCAGCAGGGACTATTCTCATTCACAGAAATGTGTAATCCTTTAAAATAATCTATGACGCTGCCTGCCTCCTTCAACAAGGGCTCTATCCAGTCCACAGTGTAAACCTCTAAAAGGCACATAGCTTAACCCTGCACTAGGCCAGCTCCAGAAAGCCATCTGCCACTCAAGGAGGCAACACAAGCCAAACCCTCAGCGCTGCAGTGTACAGGAGTGGAGCAGCTCGGGCAGAGTGATGGGCTCATGTACTGGGCGATCTAAGATCATATAGTGAGCAGTACCCAAGCTCCCTGTTCCTCTGCCACCTTCTGGGCAGATGCAGGGAATAGGAGTGACCCCCTGCTGCTTGACCTCATTAGGAAGGAGAGAGGCAGCCCCACTCTGAGATGGGGACATGAAAAGATCTGTATATAGGGGCATCTGCATAACTGCAGGGGTGGGGGTTCCTGACGCCCAATCAGATGGCGTGGTGGGCGGCTCCCACAGTGGAAGGCGGGAATCAGCGTATCATAGAATCATAGAATATCAGGGTTGGAAGGGACCTCAGGAGGTCATCTAGTCCAACCCCCTGCTCAAAGCAGGACCAATCCCCAACTAAATCATCCCAGCCAGGGCTTTGTCAAGCCTGACCTTAAAAACTTCTAAGGAAGGAGATTCCACCACCTCCCTAGGTAACCCATTCCAGTGCTTCACCACCCTCCTAGTGAAAAAGTTTTTCCTAATATCCAACCTAAACCTCCCCCACTGCAACTTGAGACCATTACTCCTTGTTCTGTCATCTGGTACCACTGAGAACAGTCTAGATCCATCCTCTTTGGAACCCCGTTTCAGGTAGTTGAAAGCAGCTATCAAATCCCCCCTTATTCTTCTCTTCTGCAGACTAAACAATCCCAGTTCCCTCAGCCTCTCCTCATAAGTCATGTGCTCCAGCCCCCTAATCATTTTTGTTGCCCTCTCCTGGACTCTTTCCAATTTTTCCACATCCTTCTTGTAGTGTGGGGCCCAAAACTGGACACAGTACTCCAGATGAGGCCTCACCAATGTCGAATAGAGGAGAATGATCACGTCCCTCGATCTGCTGGCAATGCCCCTACTTATACAGCCCAAAATGCCATTAGCCTTCTTAGCAACAAGGGCACACTGTTGACTCATATCCAGCTTCTCGTCCACTGTAACTCCTAGGTCCTTTTCTGCAGCGTACAGTAGATAGTGTTAAAATAGGTGGAGACAGTGAGGAGATAATATTTGATTCTAACCCTTTCTACATCCTCCTCCTCCTTCTCGAGAACTCCAGGGGATTTAGCAATCAGAGGAGAGGGCTGGGCTCCCAAGGAGGAAGAATGGCTTTGTGGTTAAATCGCTGGTGATCCACGGTCAGTTCCCAGCTCTGCCATAGACTCCTGTGTGGTGTTGGGTAAATCACTTAACCTCTCTATGCCTCTGATTCCCATCTATAGAATGGGAATAGTAATCCTTCCTTCCCCCACTCTGTGTCTGTCCTGGCTCTCTAGACTGCGAGCTCTTCAGGGGAGTGTATCTTACCTCTGCTGATACAGTGACTAGTACAATGGAGTCTGATCTCGGTTGGGGTCTCTAGATGCTACAAGAATAACAACAGGTATCTTTTCCATAGCACCTATGACAAATCCTACCTGAAAGATGGAAAAGAACTGGTTGGGGCATATGTCTTCATAGGCAGCGTGTGTATCGTTAATGTGCAATCACTTTGCATCTGCTCATACGCCATCAACCTCAAATCAGCACTGATAAAGTTTGCAGATGACACAAAAATTGGGGAAGTGGTAAATAATGAAGAGGACAGGTCACTGATTCAGAACAATCTGGCTCACTCAGTAAGCTGGGTGCAAGCACACAGTATGCATTTTAATACGGCTAACTCCAAATGTATACAGCTAGGAACAAAGAATGTAGGCTATACTTACACAATGGGGGACTTTGTCCTGGAAAGCAGTGACTCTGAAAAGGATTTCTGGGTTGTGGTGGATAATCAACTCAACATGAGCTCCCAGTGTGATGCTGTGGCCAAAAGAGCTAAGGCAATCTTGGGATGCATAAACAGGGGAATCACAAGTAGGACTAGAGAGGTTATTTTACTGCTGTATTTGGCACTGGTGCGACTGCTGCTGGAATTCTGTGTCCAGTTCTGGTGCACACAGTTCAAGAAGGAAGGTGATAAATTGGAGACGGTTCAGAGAAGATCCATGAGAATGATTAAAGGATTAGAAACCATTCCTTATAGTGATAGACTCAAGGAGCTCATCAGTCTATTTAGCCTAACAAAGGGAAGGTTAAGGGATGACTTGATTACAGTCTATAAATATCTACATCGGGAACAAATATTTAATAATGAGCTCTTCAGACTGGAAATAAAGTGTAAATTGTTAACAGTGAGAGTAATTAACCATTGGAACAATTTACCAAGGGACCTGGTGGATTCTTCATCATTGGCAATTTTTAAATCAAGATTAGATATTTTTCTAAAAGATCTGCTCTGGGAATTATTTTGGGGAGGTTCTATGGCCTGTGCCATGCAGGAGGTCAGACTTGATGATCACAGTGGACCCTCCTGGCGTTGGAATCTATGATTCTGTGAATATAATTACACAGGCAAGGCTGGCATAATGTGACCACGCACGTGTCAGGGTTGCTGGAGTGTGTGCCAGCACACAGGCAGCAGGAGTACTGTATTCTACCTAGGAGGGAAAAGCCGCCTCAGTCTCCAATGCAATGTGAAGCTTGTTTCTCCTTGTGTCTGGTTACATGACATCAGATGACACAGCATAAACTGCGATATCCTGACACAGCATGTGGGAGATTAAAACAGGCAGTGTAACAAGCGGGGGCTCTTTTCCCTATCTGCATGCTAAAGCAGGTTGTCTTCTGAGGGCATGTCTGTATTGCACAGCCTATTCACGGGTGCTTGACTATGAAGGCACTTTCCTGCTCAAATGTCTCTCTAAATTACCTGTAGGTTGTGCATATAACTCACAGCCCTCCTCCCCACTGCCAGCTGCAGTGTGTATTAGTGTCACGGAAGAGAGTATGTTGGCTGACAGACTACCAAGTTGACTGTAAGACTGGATATCAGCCTGTATAGCTGGCAAGCAATATTACATGAAAAAGAGATTAATATGTTCTGAGGGCCTGATTCTCCAGCTGCTGCATGCATATTTCTGCTTACGAGGGCAGTCCCATTACCTTCACTGGCTTTGAGAATCATTCATGGGAGTAAGAGCTGTAGGGTTACTCCCTAAATGTGCTCAATGAGCATCCTGCTAAACTGTTCTCAGAAAACAGGCAGGCACATACTGGTTGGTTGGTGGCCTATCTGGGCTTGCATAAAAGCTTTATGGCCCACATTGCTATGTGGGGAGGGAAAGAGGAAAGTAATACAGTCTTTTAAGAAAAATCAAAACCCCTCCCCCAAGCAAAGTGCTGACCCTGAAAAAGGAGACGTGTCAGAGACTCCATGAAGTCCCCTAAGAACTTCGCTATCGTTATGGATTTTACATGGCAGGTGCTCAAATACTACAGTGATGGGCATCAGTATAAAAGCAATTCATGGGTAGTTCGATATGTCTCCTTAGAAACACCCTCCTCTCGCAGCTCAGAGCATACATGGAAAAGTTAAAAAAGAGTTAGGTAGAAATCTCTCCAAAAACGTTCAGTTTTATATTTAATAAATTTTGTAAACATGAAGCCAAAATAATTAATGGTGTAACTGAATAGACCATGGGCAGCACATGAACCACCTGTTTGGGGAGGCTAGCTCCGGGTCCTGCCCCGCCCCCACCAGAGCCCCGAGACCCCCACCGCGGCCCCGGCTGCCCTCCCTCAGCTCTCGACTGCCCAAGCACCCCTAGCCCCAGAGTGCTGGTCGGCGCAGCCTCAGTGCCCCCGGTGCCGGGCAGTGAGGCCCCAGCATCCCCATCGCCAGGTGGTGTGACCCCAGTACCCCCCGCCCCAGAGCACCTGGCGGGCAGCCTCAGCACCCCCAGCCCCGGAGCGCCCAACGGGCGGCCCCAGCGCCCCCAGCCCCAGAGTGCCTGGCAGGGCAGCCCAAGCACCCCTAGCCCTGGAGCGCCAGGTGGTCAACCCCAGCACCGGGCGGCCCAAGCACCGGCCCCAGCCGCCCCGAATCCCCGGCCGCAGGCTGGCCCTCCCTAGCCCCAACCCCAACCCTGGCCACGGAGGGAGAGTGGGAAGCAGGAGGGACCTCGGGGCAGATCATGGACAGGGCCATGCCTGGCTGTTTGGGGAGGCTCAGCCTCCCCTGGCCTGCGATACCCAACATCCATGACACTGAGCTAAGTGGCCCATTGTGCTCATGATCAGTATTAGCTTGACCACTCTAGAGACTGAAAATGTCCAATTTATCCACAGAAGAGGTTCGGCATGTTAAATCCCAGTACACAGTACCCCAGCAACATGCTTTAAGCCTGACCTGAAGGGAGCATCAGTTTAGTCTTCATGATCTTTTCATCCTGGCTGCATATGCTGCGATTGCCATCGAGGATACCAAGAAGAGCCAATAGTAATTGGGGGGAGTGGTTTGTTTTGCAGTATGGACACTTGTCCACTAGGAATCAGACTAATTTTACCCGCTGTTTCATGTGGTCCTCCAAACACCCATCGGATGGCAACAACTTTGAGTCACTCCCCACCTGGACCTAATTCAAACCCCAGGGACAAAGCCTTGAAAGGCTCCATGTCCCATTATGTACCCCTGAGCCATCCAGTCCTGACCCTGTTTCTGTGATTGCTTTAAAATGTATTATTTGTTGTGTCATATGGGGAAAAGTACACAGTTCTAACTGATTTGCTTAATAACAAACTCAAGAGTGTTTGCCCTCATGCTCACATGCAGTACACATGCTGTTGTAACTGACAGTAACTAGAAGACAAAGTGCCGGGAATTTTCTTTCAAGTTGTCAGGTTGCGTTAGGTCACTGAGATCTGACTCAGCAGCATGTGATGGAAACACTGTGCCGGGAACTGCAGGTGTATTACCTGAAATATGCTGCTTGGCTTCATCAGGAGCAAACGATTGCTATGCCAGCCTGGCTCTGGTGTGAAGCTGTCACAGGGGGTGACTTTAACAGCTGTGTGGGGTACTGGCCTCAGCAGCTGTCATATTTGCTTTAATGACAATCCAGCACTGTTTAGCCATGTGAAATGTTAACGGGTGCATTATTTCCCTCTGCAGGCAGTTATCTGAGGAAAATGCTAATCTTCAAGAATACGTGGAGAAAGAAACCAAGGAAAAGAAGAGGTTAAGCAGGACTAATGAAGAGCTGCTTTGGAAGCTCCAGACAGCGGAGCCCATGAGCCCCGTTAAACTGTCTCCTACGTCTCCTACACCTATTTATCGCTGTTCATCGGGGCCTCCTACTCCCGCAAAAGTCAGCACGGTGCCAAGATGACCGCTCCACGCGGCTGCAGACGTTAACTGGGCTTTTACACATTTTTCCAATCCGCTGAATGTGATCATCCAAGAAAGTATTAACAACCATAGACACCTAGGGTTGGTTACTGCAAGCATGCTCTGTAGCTGCATAAGTGTAAGCTAGGCAGTGTACTATTATCATTCCAGTATAGAAGCTCCCGGTACTGGCACACTGATGTCTTAGAGTAGTATAACCAGTGTAGTCTGATGTGTAAACATTTTGCCATGGTTAGAGCCGAAAGAAAGAAAATACTACTACTAATGGTTCATCAAAATGAACCTTTGCTGCAGTGGTTCAGGTTAGTTACAAACAGTTCACGTTTTGAATATCTATATATGTATGTGTGTTTATATATATATATGTATGTATTGTACCTATATAGGTGTATATATTGACACACACAACATATATGGAGTTGAAGATGTTCTGAATTGCATTTTTTATATTATTGGATACTCTACTAAGTGCTGATATATTTTCATGATGGTCAGCAGTTTTGTAACTTGTGCCTAAGACTTATAGCTAAATGAAATGCATTTCTGTCAAGCCTCCCAGGAATATTTCTACCCAAAATAGAAGAAAGTTATTTAGAAATAGAAGCGCCTTCCAAACTACCACCAAGTGGTACACTGTATAACGTGAACACCAGCGACATTGAGATTCTGAAATAGTACTGCCTTCAAAACAATCACCTTCATACTCGATGCCAGATAAGGTCACTCATTCCAGTCTCCAAATTTCAATTATTATTAGCATCAATATTGTGAATGGATGTAGGATAGAGACCAAAACCCGGAGGGTTTTAGCACGTTCCATACAATTTATTTGATAGAGTGACTCAATTTTACTCTCTCAAATCCTAGTTAGCCTTTTTATTTTTAACTGAACACTTTTGGAAGCTCTCAGAATCTATAACAAATCCAGTCCCGTGTTATTTTATTTCAAGCCCCAGAAAGACGAAAAAAAATATTTGCTGTGATCTTGACATTTGGCCAAAAGCATTAACCCCCTAGTCGGATATTCTAAGAATTTAGATCCAGTTTGCCTCAGGGTACAGGGGATCCTGCACATACTAGACTAACGTTTGCCCTTGTTAATGGCCAGGAGAACGCCAGGGAAGATCTGTGGGGGCCACATGGATCCAACTGAGGCCAGAATTTGGTCCCTCGACATATATACCCATATATTTTGAGGCCAAACTACCTTAAACCTCCGCCTTCCAGGCAAAATGCAAATACTCTTAGGTTTCCCTGTTATATTAACCCCCTTTGCTGCACCTGTTAACCATGCATGTGTTGCAGTGGCAGCTTTCCGTGCCGTGCCTGTCTAGACCAGATGGAATGTCACGCTATACTGAGTGAGCATGCTGGTTTCCCAGGGGCACAGCACCTCAAACATCAGTTAGAATGAGAAGGGGTTAACAGTATTTCATCTGGATCCTGGGTACAGGTAGGGAACTGCACAATGCCAGGCGAGGTCCTGTTGTCTTTGATGTTCTCTAAATGTGGGTTCCAGCATTTGCATCAGATTTGTTTGGATTAGACTGTGAAAGCGTTTGATGTAGCACAGCGGCAGGTTAGGTGTGTGAGTCACCCACACAAAAGCAAAATGTTTTCTTAAAATGATGTGATGCTTTTATTTTCAATTTGTGGCAAAGACCCTGCACATTTTCCTGCCCATTCACAGAGCGCACTGTGTGCTCCAGGACCTGACCAAGTTACAGCCAGGATGTAAATACTGACAGAAAATATTCCAGGGTCATGAAGCAATGGGAAAGAGTTGTTGTCACAAGGTGTGTATACAGATAATGACTCGCATGGAAGCAGGCAGGAAGGCATTTACTCCAGCAAACCTGCGCGTTGTTTGCACTTGACATATGCTTCAGCTTTCCTGTGATGTATTCAGAATGCTCAGGCTGCAGCCAGCTTCGATCTAAGTGGCTTTGGCCCATCCCAAGATGTAAAAATTAGGTTAATTTTTTTTTTTTTTTTTAGAGAAATTTATTTTTGTAGCAGTTTTGCATGATATTATGATCCTGAGTACATTGAACATCTTATTAGACTAGACCAGGCCATATTTGACTAACACTGTCGAAATACATTACTAGCTTGTATGTGTTCAGCAAGTACACCCTGAAAGTAGGAGAGTTGTTGAAGAATAAAAACCACTATCACTATCATTTTGGTCACTTTCATACTGCACTTGCTAAATGCACAGGTACTCTGCAATACCTACTTCATTGTTATGTTCCAGTCTGGGGCAATGTGTTCTATTACAGTACGAGTTGTTACCATGATGTTAATCTAAATTATCCCATGTGCGACTCACCAAAACATTGTACTGTCCTGATCTGAGCTGGCTGAGCCAGTCTGTTTTCCTTCATCATTTCTGTTTACGGTGCTTTACTCATACTTTTGTCAGCTAAGCGCACATGCAATGGATGCTCCTAGCAATGAATTGGGAGTTGGGACTTTAGTGGTGGGTAGACTGGGCTGCCAGTGATCCCAACATCATTTCCATTCTCCCTGTCTTATAATAGTTACTTCCTGATGGTGTTTGATACTGGATGCTGATGCTTCCATCCATGTGACTACAGTTGGCTGCCCGGGGCTTCTCTTCCCCATTCACCCGGTTCCCTGCGGGAGAGGGGGGAGCTGCCTGGGGCTTCCCCTCTCCCGGCCTGCTCCCTGCCAGAGCTAGGCATCCTTGTCAATTTCACAGCTCAGCCATGAAATTGACAAGGCTGCCTAACTCCTGGCAGAGAGTGGTCAGGGAGGGGGCCCGCTGGGGCTTCTGACCCTGGCTGCTGGCTGGGAGCAGGGTCTGAAGCCCCCCTACCCCGCCCAGCTTCTGGCCCCGGCTCTCAGTCAGGAGCGGGGTCCAGCCACCCAGCCCAGCGGGGAGAGCTGGACTCTAGCTGCTCAGCTTTCTTGTCAATTTCAGGGCTCCTGCCGTGAAATTGACGAGAGCCAACAGTAGATGTAAGGGATGCAGTGTCTGTCACCCTGATTACACCAACATTAGCCTTACACCTCTCGTGGGGGTGGAGTTATTATGTCGGTGTAGTAGGGCACTTACATCAGTGGGAGGAAGGCTGTAGTGTAGACACTGACATTATTAGGTTGACATAAGCTGCCTTCTGTTGACTTAATTGTGTAGTGTAGACCAGCCCTCAGCAGCAGGATACCACCAGTGAGCCTTTCCCTGACCAGTAGTAAGCATATCTCCCTCCAGTATTATCCATAAACCAAGCTTTCTTAAATGGCAGTGGAGAACACTGCCACTCTGTCATATAATCTTGTTTCCTGACCTAGCACCCTCCGCTTTCTCTGCCCATACTTCCACTTACAAACGCTAACATCTGCTGGCATGAAGGGTTGGTAAGGGAGATGTAACTGTCTGGTGCAAGAATGGCATTGAAGTGAATGCAGTAAGAGCCAAACCTGTTTCCTTGTGCACCAGAATTCCCACTAAAATGTCAGTGAAAATCATAGGTGCACTAGGAAGCTAGTACCCAGGTCTGTAGGTTGGGGAAAAGATTTTGTTTTCGGGACCTGGATTTGTTTACTGGCTGAACTTCAGGCACCAGCACATTTGTGGCTGACTTGGCTGATCTTTCATCTACCATTGTTAGGGTGTCGTCTGAAATGACAGGAAATGTACTGGCATCTGGATAGGATTTAAAAAGCAGAAGCAGCAGGATTATGATAATTCATCACTATCTATTCAAAGGAAAAGTCAGTGGGGGCCTATCCTCTATACCAATCCACAAGAAAAGAGCAAATTGTTAGGGGGGAAATTTACACCAGTGCAAAGAAGAACCAGCTCAGAGCCCTGTAAACTCATGTAAGACGCGTGGAGGAGCTATTGGGTGAAGAGGGGACAAGGACAGTCCTGCTGTATAGGAGTTCTTTATGCACACTGAAAATGGGGGTGCCCAGAGATCTGTGACTACATGGATTCAGTGACCCTAACAACCCTATTTTAATCCTTGGGTTTAAATAGCAGCCACAATGGGGCACTGCTACAAATCCACAGGTTGCCTGTGGGCTGGGTTGGTAAAATGCATCGCTGCTAACTCCACAACACAGGCTTTTTTCAGGAGAGATGAATTTCACCCTGTTACAGCAGCATTTCCTGATGCTGTGAGTGCAGGCCTGCAAAGACACTTGGGGAGGATTACAGTTTATTGGGTGAATTTATCTATATTTTGCAGCCAATGTAAATAGCAGGATTTTCAAGCACATAACTAGGGTGCATAATATGGCCTAGACAGTAACAAAATGTGGGAATTCACTTTCAAAACAAATGTCATTGAATTATACCAAAACAGCAGCAGGCTAGCAAAGCATTGTGATTGTAGCTGGAGTTCTCACCCTGTCAGTGCATGCTCTTAACATTGGGTAGTATGGGGCTGTTCATGCATTGTGCCTCAATACCTGAACAGTAAATGTTCCACTTACAAATAAACCCTACTGGCTAGTGAGGGCTGAATAAGGATTGTGGGGAGAGGGACTATCTTTTACAAGGCAAGTGCTCCTGAGACTTAATTATGGAGGAACTCTATCGATTCCTCCGCTTGCTCTCCTCATTGACCCACACTGTGAGAATACAAAGTAAAAGCTGCCAAACCATTTTTTGATTTAGCCAGCCCTGTACCCACTAATAATTAGTTTCTGCATCTCTCAAAGGGCTACAGAGTGTATACTTTTCCTCCACAGCAACTATCCATAAAGACTGCTATTTAGCTACTAAAAGTGACTTTATTTTTATATTGGAAGCCATCCAATAGAAAGTGAAATAACAATTTTACAATAAAGGAACCAAAATACACACCTGAACTTCAGCGGGCTTTGTGGATGCTCGGCAATTCTGCTAATCAGGCTAGTTTAACTAGGCATCCAGGTTTGAACATTTTGGCCTAAGTTTTTAATTCAATGCACATAATTATGGCTGTACTATAAACCTCTGTAAAACCACATTTTATAATGGAATAGCCTTTAACTACGTAAGGATAAAATAAATCCCTCTTTTCCTCCACCTCCACTGCAAACTCAAACAGTCCAGTAGCTAAAGCAGAATTACCTTCACTTCTATAGTTCACTAGGTCCCGCTTTCATTAATATGACTAAGCCACAGGGCTAGCATCTGAAATGAGATTCTGTCCTCATGTTGGTGGGGGGTTCAGAAGCCAGGTTTTGGTTCAGTCCATTTCTAGGACATAGCAAGAGGAAGTTGGCAAGACTAGTCGGATTGCTCCCAGTCATGGCACATCACTTTAGCACCAAATTCATGACTGGTTTATGAATAGCATTCTACTTTAGTTTTCATTTAGTTTGTAAGTACTGAGCAGGTGAAATGATCAGTGTTGGGCTCAGCGATGGGTAGGGCGGGGGTGGGGGGTGCAACGTTGGTGGCACAGGGCCGGTAGGTAGCACACTTTATGTGATTATTCTTCCACTCCCTTTCCCTTACAGAGATGACTCAGCCAGGCAGGTCAATGATACTTGATTATTGCTATTACCTTTTAGATAGCAAAAGGATGTAGGTGACATATGCATAGGGAGTAATTACTCCGGGGACCATTGCTCTATAAAAAAAATAAAAAAACATTGTCACATTTTCTCTATAAAAATACAACTGCAAGCTTCTTTGGGGGCGTGGCCTTAAGCGTATTTATTATCTCTACTGCAGCAGCACCCAAAGGACCCTATCAGACTGAAGGCTCCATTGTAGTTGCTGTACAAATACAAATTAAGCCATGGCCTCTGCCCCATGGATGGTCCCTGGAGAGAGTTTTTAAACAGCCCATCCACCCCAACCACCTTCAAATTCCTCCCACCCAACAAGTGTCTTCCTCAGAAAGAATGAGCATGTGAAGCAGGGCCTCCTTGAGACCATAGCCAGCTGGTGGGCAGCCTCACTTATGGCTTGTCTATACTTCTGGCTAAATCAGCATGGCTGCGAGCGATGCAGTGGTGTTGATTTAGTGGGTCTGCTGAAGACAAGCTAAGTCGATGGCAGAATGCTCTCCCATTGATGTCTATACTCCAACTCCCCGAGAGGCGGAAGGTAAGTCAGTGGGAGAGCATCTCCCATTGACACAGTGTGGTGTACACACTGCTGTCAGTCGACCTAAGTTCCGTCAACTTCAGTTACTTAACTGAAGTCGCGTAACTTAGGTCGACTGACAGCTTTAGTGTACACCAGCCCTGAGAGGCAAGTGATGAAAAAGAGTCAGAGAGCAACAAATTATTTCTTGTCTCTTTTTTCTTCACATCTGTCTGTGGGACATGAGCAGTGTTTGAATTCTTGCAACTAAGAAATTTGCATAAATCAAATCAGTAGATAAGTTCCTGCATTTCACTGAAATAATTTGCTTACGATAAATCAGCAGGTACCTAATGGTTAAGTTCATTTTTTGGTGAGAAAACAAACAAACAAAAACAAAATCAGGTATTTTATGTCTCTGCACTGATTGCATTTGTGTCCTATGGACACACTGAGGATCCTTCTGTAAAGTTTTTCCCATGCAGTAGGAGTTCTGTAGTCTGATTTAATACGTGGTTAATGAATTACAGGAAAAGTTTGTATTATTTCTGTTATGATGTACAGATGAGTGTAATATATTCCTGATAATAAATTCATGCTCCAGCACAAATATGGATGGAAGCATGCAAACTGGTGTGTCTTGTTGTGTTTTCTTTATGGCTGTGTATATGTGGCTGGGGAGAAGAGGGGGGGGGAAAACAGGTCTGGTTGATTAGGTTACATGACAACATCTCCCATGCTATAAATTAGATTCAAATCTTAATGACTAAATTTCTCTGAAATCTAAATACAGTAAATATATTTTCCTTATTCTTGATCCTCTCCTGAAATTAGGAACTGTACAAGTGAAAGAGATGGGTGGCACTCACTCAAGAGACAAGGATCCTGGGCAAGATAATGGAGCAGCTGATATGAGACTCATCTGACAAAGAATTAAAGCAGGGTAATGTAATTAATGCCCATCAGCATGAGTTTATGGAAAATAGATCCTGTCAAACTAACTAACTAACCTGGAAATCCTGGACACCCCATCATCTCAGGCATTGGCACCCTAACATCAGGCTTGTCTGGTTATGTGGACTCTCTCCTCAGACCCTACGCTACCAGCACTCCTAGCTATCTTCGAGACACCACTGACTTCCTGAGGAAACTACAATCCATCGGTGATCTTCCAGAAAACACCATCCTGGCCACTATGGACGTAGAAGCCCTCTACACCTATATTCCACACAAAGATGGACTACAAGCTATCAGGAACAGTATCCCCGATAATGTCACAGCTAACCTGGTGGCTGAACTCTGTGACTTTGTCCTCACCCACAACTATTTCACATTTGGGGACAATATATACCTTCAAGTCAGCGGCACTGCTATGGGTACCCGCATGGCCCCACAGTATGCCAACATTTTTATGGCTGACTTAGAACAACGCTTCCTTAGCTCTCGTCCCCTAACGCCCCTACTCTACTTGCGCTACATTGATGACATCTTCATCATCTGGACCCATGGAAAAGAAGCCCTTGAGGAATTCCACCACGATTTCAATAATTTCCATCCCACCATCAACCTCAGCCTAGATCAATCCACACAAGCGGTCCATTTCCTGGACACTACTGTGCTAATAAGCGATGGTCACATAAATACCACCCTATACCGGAAACCTACTGACCGCTACACTTACCTACATGCCTCCAGCTTCCATCCAGGACACACCACACGATCCATTGTCTACAGCCAAGCTCTAAGATATAACCGCATTTGCTCCAATCCCTCAGATAGAGACAAGCACCTACAAGATCTCTATCAAGCATTCTTAAAACTACAATACCCACCTGCTGAAGTGAAAAAACAGATTGACAGAGCCAGACGAGTACCCAGAAGTCACCTCCTACAAGACAGGCCCAACAAAGAAAATAACAGAACACCACTAGCTGTCACCTTCAGCCCCCAACTAAAACCTCTCCAGCGCATCATCAGAGATCTACAACCTATCCTGAAAGATGATCCTTTACTCTCACAGATCTTGGGAGACAGACCTGTCCTCGCTTACAGACAACCCCCCAACCTAAAGCAAATACTCACCAGCAACCACACATCACTGAAAAAAACACTGACCCAGGAACCTATCCTTGTAACAAAGCCCGATGCCAACTCTGTCCACATATCTATTCAAGTGACATCATCATAGGGCCTAATCACATCAGCCATACCATCAGGGGCTCGTTCACCTGCACATCTACCAATGTGATATATGCCATCATGTGCCAGCAATGCCCCTCTGCCATGTACATTGGCCAAACCGGACAGTCTCTACGCAAAAGAATTAATGGACACAAATCTGACATCAGGAATCATAATACTCAAAAACCAGTGGGAGAACACTTTAACCTGTCTGGCCATTCTATGACAGACCTGCGGGTGGCTATCTTAAAACAGAAAAACTTCAAAAACAGACTCCAACGAGAGACTGCTGAGCTGGAATTGATATGCAAACTAGACACAATCAACTCAGGATTAAATAAAGACTGGGAATGGCTGAGCCATTACAAACATTGAATCTATCTCCCCTTGTAAGTATTTTCACACTTGCTTCTTATCAAACTGTCTGTACTGAGCTATCTTGATTATCACTTCAAAAGTTTTTTTTCTCTTACTTAATTGGCCTCTCAGAGTTGGTAAGACAACTCCCACCTGTTCATGCTCTCTGTATGTGTGTGTATATATATCTCCTCAATATATGTTTCACTCTATATGCATCCGAAGAAGTGGGTTGTAGCCCACGAAAGCTTATGCTCTAATAAATTTGTTAGTCTCTAAGGTGCCACAAGTACTCCTGTTCTTCAAACTAACTTGATATCTGTTTTTGATGAGATTACTAGTTTCTTTGATAAAGGAAAGCATGTTGATGGAATATACTTAGATTTCTGTAAGACATTTAACACATGATATTTTAATTAAAAAACTAGAAAGATATAAAATTAAGATGGCACACATTAAGTGGATTAAAAGATGGCTAACTGATAGATCTCACAATGTAATTGAAAACAGGGAATCATTATTGAACAGATGTGTTTCTAGTTGGATCCTGCAGGGGTTGATTCGTAGCCCTAGGTTAGTTTACATTTTTATCAATGACCTGGAAGAAAACAGTCATCACTGATAACATTTGCAGGTGACACAAAAATTGGGAGCATGGTAAATTATGAAGAGGATATGTCACTGATACCGCACGATCTGGATCACTTGGGTGCAAGCAAACAATATGCATTTTAATATGGCTAAACATAAATGTATACCTCTAGGAACAAAGAATGTAGGCCATACTTACATGATGGGAGATTCTCCTGGGAAGCAGTGACTCTGAAAAAGATTGATGGCTAACCAGCTGAACCTGAGCTGCCAATGCCATGCTGTGGCCAAAAGTGCTAATGCAATCCTGGGATGCATAAACAGGGGAATCTTGAGAAGCAGGAGTGGCATGTTTGTAGAAATTTTGGTGGTGCCCAGAACCCACCCCCCCAAACTCCGCCCCCCACCTGCCCAAGGCTCTGGGAGGGAGTTTGGGTGAGGGAGGAGGTCTGGGGTACAGGCCCTAGGCTGGGGCAGGGGATTGGGGTGCAGGGTGCAGGCTCTGGGAGGGAGTTTTGGGATGGGAGGGGTGCAGAGGGATGGGGTGCAGGGGTGAGGGCTGTGGGGTGTGGCTGCAGATGAGGGGTTTGGAGTGTGGGAGGGGCTCAGGGTGAGAGTAGGGGTGTAGGGGTGAGGGCTCTGTCTGAGGCTGGCAATGGGGGGTTTGGGGTGTGGGAGGGGCTCAGGGTGAGAGTAGGAGTGTGGGGGGTGAGGCCTCTGACTGGGACTGGGGATAAGGTGTTTGGGGTGCTGGAGGGGCTCAGGGTGAGAGTAGGAGTGTGGGGGGTGAGGGTTCTGGCTGGGACTGGGGATAAGGTGTTTGGGGTGTGGGAGGGGCTCAGGGCTCGGGCAGAGGGTCAGGGTGTGGGGGGATGAGGGCTCTGTCTGGGACTGGGGATAAGGTGTTTGGGGTGCTGGAGGGGCTCAGGGCTAGGGCAGAGGGTACGATGGGGGTGAAAGCTCTGACTGGGGGTGTGGGCTCTGGGGTGGGGCAGAGCTGGGAATGAGTTCGGGGTGCAGGCAGGCTGCTCTGGGACAGGGGCCAGAGAGGAGGACTCCCCCCAGCTCTTTCCCTGCCGGCAGCAGCAAGCTCTGGGTGATGAGCCCCCCTTTCCTGCCCCCCCCAGCAGCACACTCACCCCCACCACTGTCACTGCATGTGCTCCTAGGGTCCCTCTCAGGTCCAGGAATCTCCCTCGCCTCCCCTGTGCTGGGTGCCAGGGGGCGCTGCGTGCGCCTCCTCCCCTGCTGTTGCCCCTGACTGTAGCCTCACTGGGGGTGAGCCCAGCATGGGGCAGGAGCAGTGACTGCGGGCAGGGGGGTCCCTTGTGCTGCTGGAGGATCCCATTGGAAAAGGGAAGGGTCTGAGGGGGAAGGGCAGGCTCAGAGTCAGTCTGCCCTGGCAGTGAAGATGGGGGGCACTGGGACCCTGCGGCAGCAGTTGCTGCCAGGAGGCAGCACACGGAAGAGACAGGGACACTGCTCCAGGGGCCCCGGAAAGGCAGGCGGGGGCAGCAAGTCGGGGCCAGGGGACACTTGGGGAAGGCGGGGGGCTGCAGGTGGGGCTGGGTGGGGGGGACACCCGGCCCCAAGTATTGCTGGAGCTGGGCCCCTGGCTCTGAATATTGCTGGTGCCCGAGCACCACGTGGATATGGAACTCGCGGCCTATGTTGAGAAGTTGAGAGGTTATTTTACCTCTGGATTTGGCACTAGTGTGACCGCTGCTGGAATACTGTGTCCAGTTCTGGTGCCTGCAATTCAGGAAGGATGCTGATAAATTGGAGAGGGTTCAGAGAAGACCCAGGAGAATGAAAAAATTAGAAACCATTCCTTATAATGATAGACTCAAGGAGCTCAACCTATTTAGCTTAACAGAATAGTTACAGGGTGACTTGATCACAGTCTGTATCTACCTATATGGGGAACAACTACTTTTCAGTCTCGCAGAGAATGATCCAATGGCTGGAAGGTGAAGTTAGGCTGGAAATAGGTTGTATATTTTTAGCAGTGAGGGTAATTAACCATTGGAAGAACTTACACAAGGTCCTGGTGGATTCTCCATCACTGCCAATTTTCAACTCAAGCTGGGATGTTTTTCTAAAAGTTCTGCTCTAGGAATTATTGTGGGGGCAGTTCTCATAGACTCATAGACTTTAAGGTCAGAAGGGACCAATATGGTCATCTAGTCTGACCTCCCGCATGTTGCAGGCCACAAAAGCTGACCCACCCACAACAGAATCCTCCAGCCTGCGACCCCTGCCCTATGCTGCGGAGGAAGGCGAAAAACCTCCAGGGCCTCTGCCAATCTACCCTGGAGGAAAATTCCTTCCCGACCCCAAATATGGCGATCAGTAGAACCCCGAGCATACAGGCAAGATTCTACAGCCGGACCCTCTTTTTACCCTCGATGGCACGTTAATGCCTAATTGACTAAAATCACGTTATCCCATCAAACCATTCCCTCCATAAAGCCTAATCTTGAAGCCAGAGAGGTCTTTCGCCCCCACCGTTTCCCTCGGAAGGCTGTTCCAAAATTTCACCCCTCTGACGGTTAGAAACCTTCGTCTAATTTCAAGCCTAAACTTCCCCACGGCCAGTTTATGACCTCTGTTATGCAAGAGGGCAAACTAGATGATCACAGTTGTTCCATGCTGGGCTTGGAATCTGTGACCCTATGAGTTAGTCAGAGCCTTACAATGACTTCTACAGGAGTTTAGACTTCCTGGACATGTCCGTTATCTAGCAGGATTGAGCTTTTAGACAATATGACATATATTCCCAATGCTAATTCTCCTATAGTTTGCTAGTGCAAAGAAACACACGGGGATCCTGCACCTATTGGACTCAGTCACCTGTAGTTAGGATTCCCTGACACTTATCATCATAAGAAAGACCCTGTTTTCGCTTATAACTTTGCTGAACAACCATTTCAGGCTGTAATTTTGCATGCCCGATTGGCTGCCTCCGGATGAAATTCTATGAAAATGTCAGCAAAACTGCTCAGCCATTTCACAGACTGAGCTTAGGGGAAAATATGTTGCTTGCAAATGTTAAAAAAATCCGTACAATATTTTAATTGAGACGCTCTAGCACCTCTGTGCTTTGAAATTTGGCAGTGGTGCCGGGGATGTGCCTTTTGCATTCCCTGCGAAAATCTGCCGGAATGTAGCCAATTGATAAGCCTCTGAAAGTCTGTTTTCACAAATTCAGTAGAGACTTGTTAGCAAGGAGGAAAAGGAGGTAGGCCTGGTGAGGAAGAGAGATTGGGATGATGGGGGGGGGGGATAGAAGAGGGCAGGGGGAGCGTGGCACAAGGACAGACAGGCTGGACGGGCTAGCAGCAGAAGGGTCTATAACAGGGGTCTCAAACACGCAGCCCACAGGCCGCATCTCCCCGCAACCCCGCCACCCCCCGACTTATTTTATGTGTCAGCTAAGCTCCCCGTGCGCTGCTCCCCAATGTTTGGGGCCGGGTCTCTCCCCCGGCCCCGCCTGCCGCCCCCACGCACCTCCCCCGGGTGTCCCCGGCCTCACTTGCTGCCCCTTCACTGCCCCCGGAGCCTGCAGCTCAGGCTCTGCTCTGCCGGCTTCTGGCATCACTTGCTGCCGCAGGGTCCTAGTGCCCCCCTCCACTATGGCCAGGGCAGGCTGCCCTTCCCCTGCCCTAGTCCTGAGCCTCTCTAATGCCCCGAGCCTCTCCAATGCCCCAAACCCCTCATCCCCAGCCCCACAGCCCTCACCCCTGCACCCCCTCCTATCCCAAAACTCCATCCCAGAGCCTTCACCCTCCACTCCCTGTCCCAGCCCAGAGCCTGCACCCAGCACCCAAACTCCATCCCAGAGCCTGCACCCCTGCCCTAGCCCAGAGCCTGCACCCAGCACCCAAACTCCATCCCAGAGCCTGCACCCCCACTCCCTGTCCCAGCCCGGAGCCTGCACCCAGCACCCAAACTCCATCCCAGAGCCTGCACCCCCACTCCCTGTCCCAGCCCGGAGCCTGCTCCCAGCACCCAAACTCCATCCCAGAGCCTGCACCCCCACCCCCTGCCCTAGCCCAGAGCCTGCACCCAGCACCCAAACTCCATCCCAGAGCCTGCACCCCCACTCCCTGTCCCATCCCGGAGCCTGCACCCAGCACCCAAACTCCATCCCAGAGCCTGCACCCCCACCCCCTGCCCTAGCCCAGAGCCTGCACCCAGCACCCAAACTCCATCCCAGAGCCTGCACCCCTGCCCTAGCCCAGAGCCTGCACCCAGCACCCAAACTCCATCCCAGAGCCTGCACCCCCACTCCCTGTCCCATCCCGGAGCCTGCACCCAGCACCCAAACTCCATCCCAGAGCCTGCACCCCCACCCCCTGCCCTAGCCCAGAGCCTGCACCCAGCACCCAAACTCCATCCCAGAGTCTGCAGCCCAGGCCCCCTCCCCCATCCAAACTCCCTCCCAGAGCCTTAGGCAGGTGGGGGCGGAGTTTGGGGGGGGGGCAGGTTTTGGGCACCACCAAAATTTCTACAAACCTGCCACCCCTGGAAGAGGCAGAGCAGGGGTGGAGTGGTGGTGCAGCCCAGTGCAGTGGGGGGGGGGCTTTACTGAGTGTATATATATTATTAAAACCGCTTGGAGGAGGAGGTGGAAAAGAGATGGGGCAGGGGCGGGGCCTCATGGAAGGGGTGGAGTGGGGGCAGGGCCAGGGGCAGCGAGGGGGGGTGTCAGTGATGCAGCCCTCAGGCCAATGCACTAGTCCTTATGTGGCCCTCGCGGTCATTTGAGTTTGAGACCCCTGGTCTATAACCACTACAGTACAATCCCATAGCTTGGAACAGAACTCAGTGACCACTCTCCTCCTTTCAGCAAATACTTATGACACTCACTGGCAAAGTGCATGTCTCATCCTGCCTCTAAAGCAGCGTTTCTCAACTGCGGCCACCATGGCCACATGCGGCCATCAGGGGCTTTTCTTGAGGCCATAGCCTCCTGGGCTCTGATTTGGGGGTGGGGAAAGGCAAAGTAGCGGCCCTGCCCCCTCCCTGGTGCTCCTGGATGCACCGCCTTGGTTTTGGTTGCTGGGGTCGCCAGTAGGATTTGGGCCCTGCCCCTGCCCCTGTCTGGAGACACCTGAGCACAACGCTGGAGGAGCAGGCAGCAGGTAAGTTTCCCACCTGCCCAGGGGCATTGGGGCTCAGGCTTTGCGCTTCAGCCCCAGGCTCTGGTTGCATAGCTTTGGGCTCTGTCCCTGGGCCCCATCCTCCAGCCACAGGGCTTTGGGCTCTGGCCACGGGGCTTCCGGCTGCCTCCCCCAACCCTCCATCCAGGGCTTAATTTGTCCCCAAACTTGCCAGGACTGTGTAAGTCTGCTGTGAAAAGTGATACTTGTATGTTTGTTAATATCACTTTTCAAAACAAACTTGCTAGCTAGTAATAAATAAATTACAATGATTTGGATCTATGTGCATATTTATTTGGTTTTCTGAAAGCTAAGTATTTTAGGGGAAAGTGTGAGGGCAGCCACCAGCAAGAGTGGGTGGCTGCACTCTGAGGCCACCAAATAATTTGTCGTGAGAACCTCTGCTCTAAAGGATGACAAGTAGGTTCAACGAGGTTCAACCAGGGCAAGTGCAGAGTCCTGCACTTAGGACAGAAGAATCCCATGCACTGTTACAGACTAGGGACCGAATGGCTAGGCAGCAGTTCTGCAGAAAAGGACCGAGGGGTTACAGTGGACAAGAAGCTGGATTTGAGTCAACAGTGTGCCCTTGTTGCTAAGAAGGCTAACGGCATTTTGGGCTGTATAAGAAGGGGCATTGCCAGCAGATCGAGGGACGTGATCATTCTCCTCTATTCGACATCGGTGAGGCCTCATCTGGCGTACTGTGTCCAGCTTTGGGCCCCACATTACAAGAAGGATGTGGAAAAATTGGAAAGAGTCCAGCGGAGAGCAACAAAAATGATTAGGGGGCTGGAGCACATGACTTATGAGGAGGGGCTGAGGGAACTGGGATTGTTTAGTCTGCAGAAGAGAAGAATGAGGGGGGATTTGATAGCTGCTTTCAACTACCTGAAAGGGGGTTCCAAAGAGGATGGATCTAGACTGTTCTCAGTGGTATCAGATGACAGAACAAGGAGTAATGGTCTCAAGTTGCAGTGGGGGAGGTTTAGGTTGGATATTAGGAAAAACTTTTTCACTAGGAGGGTGGTGAAGCACTGGAATGGGTTACCTAGGGAGGTGGTGGAATCTCCTTCCTTAGAGGTTTTTAAGGTTAGGCTTGACAAAGCCCTGGCTGGGATGATTTAGTTGGGAATTGGTCCTGCTTTGAACAGGGGGTTGGACTAGATGACCTCCTGAGGTCCCTTCCAACCCTGATATTCTATGCTTCTAGGGCTCTCAATTAATCACAGTTAATGCAAGCGATTAAACAAAACAAATTAACTAGATTTTTTAAAAGTCGTGATAGATCGCAGTTTTGATCGCACTGTTAAACAATACTAGAATACCAATTTAAATTTATTATAAATATTTTGGATGTTTTTCTACATTTTCAAATATATTGATTTCAATTGAAACACAGAATACAAAGTGTACAGTGCTCACTTTATATTATGTTTATTACAAATATTTGCATTATAAAGATATAAAAGAAATAGTATTTTTCAATTCACCTCATACGCATACTGTAGTGCAATCTCTTTATCGTGAAAGTGCAATTTACAAATGTAGATTTTTTTTTTACATACTTGCACTCAAATATAAAACAATGTAAAACTTTAGAGCCTAGAAGTCCACTCCGTCCGACTTCTTGTTCAGCCAATTGCTAAGACAAACCTGCCTGTTTCTTATTTACAATGTCACCTGAAAGTGAGAACAGTCATTCTCCTGGCACTGTTGTAGCTGGTGTTGCAAGGTATTTACATGCCAGATATGCTAAACATTTGTATTCCCCTTGATGCTTTGACTTGTAGATTACAAATATTTGCACTGTAAAAAAAGTGCAATCAAAAATAATATAAAGTGAGCAGTGTACTCTTTGTATTCTGTGTTGTAATTGAAATCAATAGATTTGAAAATGTAGAAAAACATCCAAAAATATTTATAATACATTTAAATTGGTATTCCATTACTGTTTAACAGTGCGCTTAAAACTGCGATTAATCACAACTATGTTTTAATCTCATGATTAATTGCAATTATTTGTTGTAATCGTTTGACAGCCTTAATGACAACCCACTACTGCGATCAGTTATTGAAGTGGCAGGCCTGTGCTGTGGAGTAAAGGTTCTAACCCTACTGCTGAACCACGTGATGTCAATATGGTTCCACATCATGGAATTTCGGTGTTTGTGTTTGTTTTCAGTTTACTTTTATAAAATTTAGACAATTACATTTACAAAAGTTACATAAAAAGACACACACCCCTGCCTGATGCAGTGCACTTGATGGACTATGCTCAGGGAATTGATCAGGTTTGTATCATAAAGGAGGCTGTTGTCTGCAGGACCCCCTGCTTTATTTGTTGCAGAAGTTAGAAGGTCTGAAGTGAATGAGGCAGGAAACTGCAAGAGAAAGGATGGTCCCATGGTTAAGGCAATTGAATGGTGGCCTGGCGAACTGGATTGTATCCCTGTCTCTGCGAGTGAGCTCCTTACACCAAGCTTAAGGAAGTGTAGCGTAGTGACTAGTGCATTGGACTAGGAAGCAGGAAACCTGGGTTCAATGCATAGCTTTAGCACTGATTTGTTGGGTGACCTCGGGCAAGTCTTTTCACCTCCCTATGCCTCAGTTTTCCCATCTGTAAAATGGGAATAATAGTACTGCCCTTCTTTGTAAAGCACTTTGAGATTTATGGGTGAAAAGAGCTGTATAAGAGCTCGGAATTATTATTGTTTGTTCCTTATTTCCTGGGTAACCAACTTTTTAGCCACCTGGCTCCAGAGCCTCAGAAGTATTTAGCAGTCTAAGTCCACCCTGATGTGCAACTGACATTTTCATAGCTGTCACCTACTCCAGTCCCCTTACGGGAACAGACATTGCCACCGGTCGGCATTTTCAAAATTGCCTGAACCCTAATTACATCTAGCCCACAGCTCCCGGGTAGCTGAGTCTGGCTGAAACCCCAGAGCCCCGAACTGGGATTCTCAAGCTAAGTAGGGGTACAGTAATATCTTTCTCACCAGTGTGGCGCAGCCCTAAGCGTGCCTAACACCTGCCAGACCCCACAGCAGGCAGATGCAGGCAGGCCACCCATAGGTTGAAGGGCAGCATGGCAGCCACACGAAAACGGAGGCACAGGGATATACATATAGGGCGAGCCAGAGAGGAGTAATGAGCATGAGCAGGAGACAGAGGGTATGTCTTCACTACCCGCCAGATCAGGATGAACTAAGTTTACACGGGCAGCCTTCATTCTGGCATTTCTTAACTTTTTGAGTTCTTGACTTTGCAGCCTTAGCATTCTTTTAATGGAGTTATGTAATATATAGGTGAGATCAAAAAGAGAAGGTTTCTGTGGGGAGCTTGAATGGTTCATGATATGACTGAAAAATGCAAAAATAGAAAGGAGATAGTAGGAAAGGAAAAAAGTGCTTATTACTGCAGTGTTGGGGGTCATATAAGCATTTAGAAAAATAATACCAAGGAAAGTGCAATACATAATTCTTGGCACATTATATAGAACTTGTCAGCCAAAGTACTCTGCAAAGGTGGGTGAGCATCAGTAACTTCCACTGGCTCATGGATTAGTAAACACAGGGAAGCTAAGGGCCAGTCCGTAGGATGGAGGCGTGCCTCACAAGAGCAACTCACAAGAGCAGGGCCTTAGCACTGATAAAAATGGACCCACCCTAGGACAACTGCACCCCAAAAATTTTGATTAGAAGTAATAAGAGAAATAGGAAAGTTTTTGTCAGTCACCATTAACTGAAGATGCAGCTTCTGGATTGTTGCTAGAGCAGTTAAGAAAGGAGAATCTACTGAAGTACAGACCTGTCAGCAGTTGAGAAGGATCCCAGGAGTGGCGGTAAGGGACAGAATTATACTGGGAATCAGATTAACAATAGACTTCTGAAGGATGGATTTATACACATAAGACCATGTCTGACAGATCTGGTGAACCAAGTGGGAATATACAAATCCGACTGGAAAATAAGGATGAATCAGTAGACCTAATTTATCTGAATTTCATGAAAACATTTTAATACTGTGCCATTTAATTACAAGTTGATTTCCAAAGTCAAAAAGCATAGGCCAGGGGAGATTTATTTACAGTGTTGTCTGTTGAAAAGTGTCTGTCTGCCCATGCTGCGCTCTGGGTGAAAGTTTCACATTTTTAAAACGTAATTCTATGGTCTAAAAAGTACACAGTTTAAAAAAGAATTCATAACGAAACAAACAAAATAAACCCCACACAGAGATAAAAACTAGAGAGCTAGGACTAGGAGTCTAACCATTTATCACAACTATAAGTCATTCTGAAAAATCATTAGACAAAAATCGAACAAACCAAACAACAGAAATGTATGTACATTTTGATCAATAAAAAAAAAAATAGGTAGACCCTTCCATGGCTTCTTAGTCAGTAAAAGCACCTTCACTGAAGAAATCCCACCTGTTTATGGTAGGTTTGTAATACATAAACCGACCCAAAGTTGTCATCAGTGTTTGTGCTCCTACAATCAATTGAAGTTGAAAGGCACAATGTAACACGTGTCTCAGCCATCCCATCATCTGGAAACACCGATGTTACTATGCCAAAGACTTGCTGTAAGTTATCAGTGGGGAAAAGATGCCATATTGATTAGAAGTTTGCATGTCTTGGACTAACCTCACTTCTTGGAGCAGGAGCCAAGAGCAAATACCCTGAGGAAATCATGGCTTGGAGTTTCATAACAAGCGCGTTCTTACACCATTTGGTTTCCAGTTTGGTTATCAGACATGTTTCATATGATAAAAATCAGCTGTTAACTGACTAAACATGAAGGGTTCAGAAAACCTAGAGGCCTGTTCATGTCCCTTTTCTCCATGTCAAATGCCTGGAAATTTTTGTGTGATACATTTGCGTATGTAACATGATCTGAACCCCATTCATCATTAAAAGCAGTGACTTAACTACCCCTCCCGCTGCTGAAACAGGAGTAGTGTGAATAGGGGCGAAACTATAAAATTGCATCAGGCATCATGGTTACAGTGATAAATACTGTACAGAACATGGCTTCTCATACCAGCATGTCAATAAACATTTCACTAGAAATTCCAACTATCCTGGTAAAATAGAGGCCCCTCCTTTATGCCTATGAAGTGCCTACCACCTACATCTCCCCCAACTATGCCATCCTACCATAATCAAATGCACACAAAAATAGACATTATTTGTACACAATTCTGCCTTTACACGAGTTCAGTAAGACTCGGGTAATACAGTTAAAAAACTAGAACGTGCTTTTGGCTCTTCCGACAGTCCCCCAAGTCTGGTAACGCGTCACCCAGCTACCCTGTCAATAGCGTGTGTGCAAGCAAAGAAAAATGAGAGTGAACAGAAGGCAGTGTTAAATAAATTCTACAGCAAGGGTGAACTGCAACCCTGCACAAAGGCCTCTGTACCTCTTAAAAAAAACTTAACACAAGTGGTGCCAGGTCTCTAGGGGCCTCTACTTGAGTGGGGGGTTGGAGGGGAGGGGTTGAATTTCATCCAAGTGAATGATGTACCAAATCTGCGGCAGTCTCCAGTCCAGTGAAGTATATCCTGATGTGGATTTGACAGTTGGGTGGTGGGGAGCGGGAAATACTATTGCACTTACATGACACCCCCCACTCCAGTAGCCTCAAACACAACAGAGATTTGGCTTCAACTAAGAAATGGCCACCCACTGGCATCCAATGAGTAGGAGCATGCAGTGAGTTGTAAAGAGGAAGTCATGGGGCCCCTAACGCAGGTGTGGTCAGTAAACTCACAGGTACAATGGAGAACAAAAGGAATTAAAAAAAACAACAACCACTTAACACTAAGTACATTTTTGGCTAAAAAGGATTTAGAAGTTTAACTGAAACTTTGCAGTAAACATATGTCCAATAATCAAGCTCATGATGCTGAAAGTGTATCCACCTCAAGGACTAAGAAACAAATATGCTCTTGTGCTAAAGGGAATAGCAGCCACTCTCTTAAAATAGAAGACTGGCTCAATATTCATTCTGAAGTGAAGGCGAGAGAGACACCAGACCTCTCTGCTAGTAAGCAGATTGGTTTGCTTGGAACACATTCCCCGTGCATAGGCTTGGAAGGATCAGGTTTTGATTGTCTATTACTTTTGACAGATGATACTGACGAGCATTTCTAACTATCTTTTTCAGTGTTCATGAGTGGAAATTTTTGTACTAACAGGAATTTAAAAATTTTGAATTGAGGCAATATTTGTATAAACTGTAGTGACCGACTGTCCAAAATATAACCAGAATAGTTCACATTGCTATCTGTTAATTGAATTGACAGCAACAGAGGAGGAAGCTAGATATCTACAAGAGCAACATATCATATGATATGTTCTTAACTTTCCTTCTTTGTACATTTTTTATGGTTAGTGATGGAATTTCTTTTCACCCATTTCAGCTGAAGGGCAAAAATGACAGTTGCAAATATTTGCTAATTAAAACCTAACCTTTCCAACACTAACTCTAAACAGATGGTCACTAAAACCAGAAAAACAGAGCACTGAAGCCATTTGGGACTTCAGTCTGCTAACCATCTGCAGAGTTTTAATTATGGACCCATCCCTGCTTGCACTGAAGTCAATGGGTCACATTCATCCCTGGTAGAACGTCATCCGTCTAATTCACCAGGGATGAATTTAGCCAAATAAGTTAACGGACATTTTGTCACTGACTTCAACAGAAGCAATCAGGTCGTATATCTGCCTTTCCTTCAAAAGCTGATTGAAAACCCACCCCGGAAATTATCTGAAAATTTACTTGCGGTAGTTTTTGATGCAAGCTGATGTTTTATTTTTCAAAATTTTTCCACTGCACTTTTTTTAATCAGTAGTTTTCAAAAGTGATTTATTCTTTAATTTGAGAAAAAAAAATCCCACTAAGCGACTAAGATGATCAAACAATAGTGGCAATTAAGAAATAAAAATCAACAACTCAGGATGACAAAGACTGAAAAGAGTAACAAGAAGAAATCAGCACCTCAACACATACACGAGGAACTCAACAGTAATGGAAAACAAAGAGGAAAAATGAAGACAAAAACCAACAGGTTACATTTTTCATTTACCATTTTCAAAGAAAAAATATTTTAAAAAAATCTAATAGGTTTCACACATAAAAATACCTCTTTTTGAAACAGACTATTTTTTGACCTAAGTTTTCATTTGAAAAATGTTAACAGGATCTAGTCCCTTAAAAAAAAAAAGGGATGCTATATTGATAAAACTGTCTTGATGTGGGGGAGTTGACATAGCCATTTTAATCCAGTAGGGACTGGCATACAAGTATTAGATAACTAAAAATAAACATCTTCAGATCTCCCCTAGAAGGCACCTTCCCTCAGATATGTATGAGCAAATAAGAAATGAGCAAATAGAGTTCAAATGAGATCAAATTCCTGAGGGAAGAGGCTGCCTTGAAAATTCTGACAGGCCACATTTGCCACTGCCTCCCCTTTGAAAAAAAATGGCCAATTCTTCTTGCTTTCGTTATCCCAAAGAAGGCATCATTTCTATACCTAACTTTATATATACAGAAATGCTCTGGCAGCTATACAAAATACTCTTATAAACACAGAATAATTACTGAACTATTTACAAAAAGAAGCTCAACTAAATGCAGGCATGTTCTTCACAACAGCAAGATTACAGCAGTATTTGCATGTCTTCCCTGATACTCAGCTTGGGCTATGGTACATTTGGACATCAGAGGGGGAAAAAAGGGCTTCCCATATTTAGCACAATCAGTGTCATTATCCTAGAAAGTTTTTGGTGGAATTTTGCCTTTCAACTTGTGAAAGAAAACTTTGGACATGTGTACGTAAGAGATAATTTAACGGCCAGTTATAATTAAATAGGATTTTTTTTCCTCTGAACTTTCTCACAGAAAAGGAAATGAAAGAAAAACAATCTCCCACCAAAAATTTCCCTTTTCTTCTAAGTGATGCTATTTTCTGCACTTTATGTGTAATTAGCTGAGCTAAAGTAGTGGAACATGAAGACCAAGCAGGTCCCAAAGAAGACAAAAAATGCAAGACAAAAAAAATAAGTTAACATTTATCAAAACATTTTTACAGCAAGCAATCTGCCTAAATTTAAATAGTTTTCCTTTCAAAACCCACCTTTCAGCCAGCACTCACCCCCTTCGAATATTCATGCAGTGCTAAATTTAACAACTCCTTAAAAGCTGTTGCCCAAGCTGGAGAAAAGCACTCAGCTGTTTTTGGTACCACAGGAAACATTTTTCTCTTCTGTTGGTTTTCTCTGACATCAGTACTTTTTATGAGCACGTGAAGTATACTAGGAGTGTCTCCATTTAGGATAAAAGGATGAGAACTCCATCGTGGTTCTTGACTCTGACATTCTTCCTTCCCCGCTTGAGTGGAACTCTTGGAATTTCACATGTCTGAGGAGAGAAGAGACTTGACCGACAGTCAAGATCCATTGTATAGCTCCAAGAGCAGGACTTGGCCCTTATTTTGTACTATAAGCAGCACATGGAACAGTGTTAAAATGATCCATGTGCTACTGAAGTCCCACCAACTGTTATCACTGAAACGGCACTAGACAAATTCTGAACCTGTGGCAGATCAGCAGTGTCCTACAAAAAAGGGCTATGGGTTAAATTCACTCCTGTGCAGAAAGCCAGGACAATGTCTCTACACCATTTAAGCCCTACTTAGTATAACAGGTGGAAGGATGGTCCAGTGGTTAGGTCACTAGCCTGGGATGTGAGAGACCTGAGTTCTATTCCACGCTGCACCCCAAACTGTCTGAATGATCTTCGGCAAGTAATTTAGGGGACAGCTACGCTGGGGGTTTGCTTCCCAGCTTGAGGAGCCATACCTGTGGCTAGCTCAGTATAGCTGAAGTGGCAGGAGGTGCTTGCGGCCCAAATGCAAAACCCCGGACATGTCCTTTGGGTGGCTAGCCCCTCACAGCTACATTCAGGCTAGCACAGGTGTGTCTCCTGGAGCTGCTGGGAATCACAGCCCCAACTTGAGGTATCTGCTCTGTGCCTCTGGGGATAACATAGGGGCATTATAAGGACCAACACATTAAAGTTTGAGGAGTGCTCAGACATTATGGTAATGGGGGCCTTACCTGAGATACCTAGACAGAGCTCTGCTCAGAGTGGGAGAGAAGACTTTCACCATAAGGAATTGTCTACTCTGGAAAGTTTTTTCAGCGTAAGTGAAGGAGTGAATGTAACCCGATACAATTACACTAGTATAACTCCTGTGGGGACACACTGACTCTGGCATAGGAGTCCCTTTTTCCATTTTAGCTTACGTTGCCTGGGAAGGGGTGTAAGCACAACCAAAAAGAGTCACTTGTATACCAGAATAAGCGTGTCCACACAGCGGGTTTAACTGCTTACACACACCAGTGTCGATCAGGCCTTTCAGCTTACCTCAGCCTTGCTGGGCAGGAGGCGGCATGCTCCATTGTGTGACTGGCTAAGGGGACATTTTACATTGCACACCAGGGTTGCTTGGTAGAGCTGACAGGAGCTGTGAGAGTCTCAGATACTTTCCCCCACAGAATTTTGAGTACTGTGAGAATCTTTTGTGCGTCGTTTTCTATGGGCTTCTACCTGTTGTGCCCATTGATGTCAAAAGCAAACTCTCAGGGTCAGCTTCTCTTCTAACTTTGACTGGCATAAATCAGGACTATCTCCACTGCCTTTGACAGAGGGCTCTTTGGAGACACCCACGCCTAGCGCCACTGAACTACTTACACCAAGCAGATTTACAGCTACAGCTGGAGGCCCCTCTAGTGAGCAGTGGGGTCTGTTATTCACAGAAGCATTTGTTTGCACGAGCTGCATGAAGGAAAAGGGAATTCAGCCTCAGAGCAGCTCCCCTAAACATCACGGCAAAGCTGCATTTTAAAGTATACAAGTACCTTTTCAGAAGTTAAATACAATTAAAATAATGCCACTGGATGCTTTTCTTTAAAATGTAACTCATTGCAGGCACTTTTTAACCAGATGGGAGATTATTTTTGGTGAGACTTTTTTTGTGATACAGCCCACCTCACTTGATCCAAGGATCTGATCTAGGAATGACATTAGCATTGCAGAGTCTGTTCCATTTAAAAACAAGTACCTGGGGAGTTAATTCACAGGACTACTGAGAGAAGGACTTTCAGGAGGCCTAGTCTCATAGCAGCATTGAAGGTTAACTGGCACCGGAGGAGCGGTTTTCTTTCTATACATTAAAAAAAAAAAAAGAGAGAGAGAGAGAGCGCCTGCAGCCCAGGGAACAGTGTTGGGAGTATGCCAGAGGCATGACGTTTTCCTTGTGATCCCTTTTAACTGCATCACCAAGGTAAATCGAGCTTCAAGTTGCAGCAAGCACGGCTGGGAATCCCACCCTCTGCTGCACGGATTAACAGAGGAAGTAGTTCAGGGTCCCCGAGATGAAGCTTCCTCGTCTGAAGTGACTGCTGGGCTGCTCTTCAGCCGAACACGCTATCATTTACAGCTGTCCAAGTTGGGGTCCATGTTTCTTTCTGAATCTGGTGGTGCTGAATCCGTAGCTTCCACGCTGTGCCCCATTCCATATGCAAAGTAAATGATAAAACCTGTGGGAGCGAAGGAGGGGAAACGTCAGCAGTATAACCAACCGGAAGCTACTTTTCATACTCAGGGGCCGCTTAGTCTCAATAAAACGTATTGGCAGCTAATACTAATCTTGCTAACGCTTGATAGTCTAGCAATATCCAGCATTGCAACTAAAGTCAATGAGGCTAACTAAGGACACCGGGAGGGCAGAATTTGGCCGTACACATTTAAAATAAGTTTGGGTTCTCAACCTCAAATGGCTAAAAAGACACATTTTTAAACTCACCCAAGAACATCCAGACAGCAAACCGTATCCAGGTCCCTTTATCCAGCTGCATCATGAGATAAACATTCACAAAAATACTCAGAATAGGAAGTAAAGGCAAAAGAGGTACCTGAAAAGAAAGAGAGACCAGTGACGTCCGCAGGTCATGATAACACACAGACATGAATGTCCCTTGTAAGCAGGAAGCTGCCAAGCCTCATCTGCCAGAGGCTCCTGGAGAAGTGATGAGTCTGTCAAAACGCAGCTCTCCATTCTCCCAAGGTGAGGACCACCATGAGCACCAGCCCCGTGTGCACAGAAAGCCCTTTGGCTTGGATTTTCCCTCTAGTTGCCACCACCAACTAATCATCTTCCTTCCAAAGCCCTTTCCACTATCCCGCTCTGATACTGTTAGCAGCATCGTCGTCATCCTTCCCTACCTGGGAGTCAGCTTTGATTCCTCGCTCTCTTTTTCACCTCACACCCAGGACCCCACCTAATCCTGCTCCTGCTTCTCCTACAATTCATCCCCCTCCTCTGTGGCCTCCCTCTCTACCCGCTCTCCTTATCCCAGTCCATCCAAAAAGCTGATGCCAAAACCATCTCCCTTCACTGCTGCTCTGGCCACATCATCCTATTTCTTGACTCTCTGCAAAAGCTTCCTCTATTCCAGCCTCTCCTCTTCACCTCCTGGGCTCTGCGCTCCCACTTACATTTCAGCCCTCCTCTCTTCCACTTCCCCCTCCTGCTTCCTCTGTTCTGCCCCAAGTGTCACTCTTCTCACTCTCTCCTAACTTCACGCCTCCCTGTCCACAGGACAGCCTCACAGTTAAAATATGCAAAGCTCCTTCATTCTCTACACCAAAAACCTGGCCATTCCATGGCACATTCCAGCTTCAGTGACCACTTGCTGCTTCCTTTCTGTACTGCACAGATTATTTGTTCTGTACTGAACCAGTTTGTGCCCACAGAACATAAGCCCTTCAGGGTTTTGATCTGTGATTTGCTTGGCTCAGCATATGACAGAATGAAGTCTGTCTCCAGGGGCTCGGTAGAGGTGCAGTGAGTTGTTAACATACTAATCTTTCGCTTTTGGGAATCTGGGTTTAATGTTGGATCACAAGAGGAAAGTGAGTTTGGCGATCTCTGCCTAGCTCCCAGAGGACATCTCTCTACGTATTCGAGGGCTAGTGCTGTAACAACAGGAGTGCTCACAGTCAGGTTGGAGGTGCACTGGCAGAGTGGTGTGGGATGGCTTAGCCAGTGTTCCAGCCTGAACTGGACCCACTTCTAGCCAAGAAGATCAGCCCCTCTCTTTAATATGCACCAAAATTCTCTCTCTCTTTTTCCTCTCACACACATACACAGCCAGCTCCCAAATAGCTCTTTGCCATTCCTTCCTCACAGGCCGCTTACCTTAAACGAGAGCTTGGTTTTGCTTTCAGGTTGTCTCCAAATAATTAAACCGACAACGAGGCAAAAGAGAACAAGCACGGCAATCACGGCGATAGCCCACGCAGTCCCTTTTATCAGCAGCTCTTTGCCAAGGACAGTAAAGCTACAGCAGCTGACGATAAGTAAACCTGAGAACAAGACAGGCCAATGTTTATTGAATTGTGACTGAGAAAAACATTTGTAATTTCTGATTCAGCTTCTGCATGTTCAGCTTCACTGTTTGAGGGATTTATTTTTAAACCAATCATTTAATCCATGGTTTTCTATGTCTGTTGTGTTGCCCCAGGCAAGCGCTTGGGCTCTAGAACAGTTAATCAAACGTATACATTATCGATTAAGATGCCAAGAAGAGTTTGAAGGAGCTTCCCTAGACTGGCAGCTGGCTCACTGCAAGAGAGATGCCAGCTCACGGCACTCACCTATGATACAAGATGAGATGTTAACCACCAAACCAGAGTGTTTGGAGGGATCTGAGTTTTGGGGAAACAGAACGGCTTTTCGGGAATCATTCTCCTCCTCTTCAGGCAGAAACGGAGCCTGCGATTCACTGGTGCTCACAGACTCGTTGGGGTCCGGCTCCTCCGTTGTTCTAGCCATCTGGTAGGCCAGGTTAGGTTGCTCTGGCTGGTACCTTGGAGAAGGAAAACAACAGCAAAAGAGCACTGCGTTGGTAGAGGGTACAGTAAACGGTCATCCAGAATTAGTAGAAAGCTTGGTCGGAGCTCTCCATGTGGTTATGGACACCTGCAAGGCTTCAGAAGACATGCTGTGGCCAAAATTTACTGAAATGGGAGCCACGTTGGCTACTTGTCTGGAGCCGAAGAGAGCCATCTGGTATGCACAGATGGAAGACACTGCACAGGGATTAGGTAACTGGAGGCTGGAGCACACAAATGGTGGCTCGAGTATGGAAAACATACTGTAGGCAGCAACCCTGGATTTGGGAGGAGCATGGACTAGATGTCCTAATAGGTCCTTTCCCACACTCTTGTGTTATAGTCCCAGAATGCAATGCTCCATCCTTCTGCTGAGCAGAGGCTGCTCAGATCTAGATGAAGAACTGCACGTTGGGTCACATAGGCCCCAATTCTTGGGTATGGCTGAGCCATGCTCAGCAGAGGAACCAGGGATGGGAGATAAAGGTGGCTTTTATGTCACCTTTGAATGCCCCCAAATCCCTTGGGCAGCTGGAGACCGGTTCTCCCCCTTGAGCAATTTAGAACAGCCTCAGGGCAGCTCTGTCACACCAGCTTCTAACAGACCCCCCCAGGGCCATCACCCCAGCAGAGCAGCACCAAAACACAGCACCTAAGCAGTGGGTTGTGACAGTGAGTAATGGATATGGCAGTAGGGAACTGGCTGGATCTTTTAATCAGTCATTTCCAGACTTTCTAATGTTTGGGGAGTTAATTTTGAAGGAACAGCTATTTAGGTCTGGAGGCGGGATAGCTGGACTAGGCAGCTGGCATGCTGTAGCTGCTATTTATTATACAAAACGTGATCATCTCACTGTTGCCTTGTCACCCCATCTATTTGCTGTATCTGCCTATTGTCTCATGTCATATGCTAAGATTGTAAGCTGTCTGCAGCAGGGACTGTTTTTTATTGCATGGGGCCAGTATCTAGTACAATGGGGCCTTGATGCCTGGTCAGGTGCTATCACAATAGAAAGAAAAACTCCTCTAACGCACGCTTTCACCCGTAACTCTCTTTTAACGAAGAGCCTTACTGGTGAATCTCCGTAGGTTTATACCACAAGCTTCAAGTAAAGGAACAGCCATTTCAAAGGGCCCCTTTTAAATCTCTTTTGGCAGATGTATTTTCAATGAAGATGCG
The DNA here is from genome assembly GCF_028017835.1 of Emys orbicularis. NCBI lineage: Eukaryota > Metazoa > Chordata > Testudines > Emydidae > Emys > Emys orbicularis. Next base: position 322,777,056 of record NC_088683.1, on the reverse strand, counting down.
TGTGGAATTTTGCAGATGTGCAAGCTCCAGAGAGCTGTCTTTGGCAACAAAGATTAGACTGTTCAATTCCAACGTGAAATCAGTCTTATTGTATGGAGCTGAAACCTGGAGGACAACTAAAACAACCACCAGGAAGATCCAGACCTTCATAAATAGTTGCCTTAGAAGGATTCTCCAGATCCGCTGGCCAGACACAATCAGCAACATCTACCTCTTGGAGAGGACCCGTCAACTTCCAGCAGAGGAAGAAATTAGAAGGAGAAGGTGGGGTTGGATAGGACAAACACTACGCAAGCAGCCAACCAACATCACTAGACAGGCATTGCGGTGGAACCCCCAAGGCAAGCGGAAAAGAGGCCGTCCAAGAAACACCTGGCGACGCGACCTTCAGGCTGATAGCATAAAAATGGGCTATACCTGGAACCAGCTAGAGCAAATGGCCCAGGATAGAGGACTCTGGAGATCTGTGGTTGGTGGCCCATACCCCGACTGGGGTGATGGGCATGAGTGAGTGAGTGAGTGAGTGCAAGCTCAGCAAGATTGCACCAGTCGTGAGAACCTCTCACAACTTATGCAGCAACTCAAATGCTGCAACATCAGGCAGCAAAGTGGGAAACTGAAGCTCCGCTGAACTCAGGCTTCCATTCTTCAGGCCTGCAAGCGGCTGTGGCTTACAACACTAGCTCTACCGGGATAAGGCTGAGGCCTTGTGAGTGCAGTGCTGCATGCCAGATGAAATGCACAGCAGCTTGTAGCAGCAGACAAGGGAGTCACGTGCCCATCCGAAGGACAGGAAGGGAGCTGCTATTTTGCAGTTGCTACACAGGAGAGGAGATTGGGAAATAAAATGAAAACACAGGGATGCCTGGGCAGGGGAAATCCAGCAAGAGGGCACAGGCAAAGAGAACACAGGGAGAGCCCAGGGTTTGCAACTGTGCCTCAGCTCTGGAGGAGTGTCTATCTTTCAACTGTTGTGACTAATGGGAGCATCATAATGGCCTCAACTAGGCTTTGAATAAATGATAAATACTTTACAGTCACCTGGCACCTTTCAACTCCGAGCTTGTTACAAACATGGGGGGCGTGGAATTTATAATTGCTCGGTGGAGCAGGAAAATATTATAATCCCCCTGGCGAGCTGAGTAAACTGAGGCATGAAGCAGCTAGAGACTCAGATTTCAGACGTGCTGACCATGAGCTTCGGGCAATGGGAAGTGTGGGTGTTCAGCACTTCTTAAAAAAAAAAAAAAAAGGCACTAAGGCCCCAATCCTGCAAACACTTATGCACATGCTTAATTTTATCACTATTACTGTTCTTAGCTTTACTATTTACTTACAGTAGTAAAGTTCAGCACAGCATAAGTGTTTGCAGGATCAGGGCGTTAGTGACTTACCCAAGGTCACCCAGCCAGTCTGTGGCAGAGTCAGAAATAGAACCCAGGAGCCCTATGATCAGTTCTTGCTCTAATCATTAGACCACACGGCCCCTCTCCTCTCTTAGCAAGACTCCACTGACAGGCATCCCCGCACTGGCTTTTCCCCCCAGATCCCAACCTAACCAATAGCAGGGTTCCTGGGCATGCAGTGAGTCCTTGCACAAGGCAATGTGGCTTGAGACTGCTTTACCACTGGAGTTGATTCCTTGGTGGTTCATGTGGGGGGAGCTGTGACAGCGGAGCCCGGGTGCATCAGACATTTACAATGACTTGAAGTCTGGAATAGACGTTCAGTGACCCCTTTCATCCATGCAGGAAAAACAGCTGACATTTATTTAAACTGAGACCAAAAGGAAAAAGCTCCATAAAAAAAAGCCTTATGATGAAATGACAGCCCTCGACCTGCAGCATCCTCATCTTATCTCCTCCTTGGTGACAGTGGTGGGTGTTGCAAAAATGGATGGGGGGGAGGCGGGCATGGAAAAAAAGAGGCAGATAATCTTGCACATTGTACTTTACTGAGCACCTGCCCGCTTGTCCCCCAAGGCTGGCTTAAGCCTCCACAGTCACCCTGTGCTTTCAGGCAGCTGAATGCCACTGGCTGCCTTGGGATCCCTTGGATATTATTAACGAACCAAACCAAACCAAACCAAACCCACGTGCCACACCTGGGGAGGAGAAAGCGCGAGGAGAGAGCAGCTTAAGGCATTGGGCACGAAAAGCCCCTTTGCTCTTTATTCTTTGCAAGGAGAATTAGGTCCAATTCCCTTTGCAAAGAAATAATAATAATAAAAAAGTGAGAATGCAAAATCCAAGCCGTGCGCCTGGCCACCCAGAGCAGTTGGGGAGGGGAGGCACTTTGCAAAGGGGGTGGGAGGGATTTGGGTTGTAATTGCACCAATGACGTGCCTATTTAGTGCTTTGCGGGGAGAGCGAAAGAGGAGCGTGGGTACCTTTAGGACTTTGTATCGCACCCCTTTTGAAGAGAGTTGTATCAATTCAGGGTTGCCAGCGCATTTTATTTTGTAGTGGATGCTAATAAGAAAGGAAGATCTAGACAGCGAATTTTGCAAGCCCACCCTGGACAAAACAGAAAACCATTATGGAAGGTCCAGTCCAAGGTGTCAGACTGATTCTGTGTTGTGCAAATAATAACTGCCCGGTGGGGACAGGGGTATGAGCCCCTGATCAGTGCTGCCCAGAGGAGGCAGATTGCAAAGTAAATAAATACAGGGGCCCTCCCACAGCACTACACTCCTGCTCAGCTTTGGGTGGGACTGGATGCTAAGTGGGTGGGCCGCAGCCCACCCATGGCTATGCCCCTGTCATGTGTTGGCATGTGTGCTACGTTTGAGGATATTTTATGTTCCCAAGAGATGATTCTTCATGCACGGTTCCAGGATATCATCAGAACATAACAATGGCCGTACTGGGTCAGACCAAAGGTCCATCTAGCCCAGTATCCTGTCTTCCGACAGTGGCCAATGGCAGGTGCCCCAGAGGGAATGAACAGAACAGGTAATCATCAAGTGATCCATCCCCTGTCGCTCATTCCCAGGCTCTGGCAAACAGTTTATCACATTAATCCATACCTCAGTACCAATACGCAGGCTGCCACCAAGGAATAAGCCAGCAGGGTCCCGATGGACATAAGATCCACAAGATCTTTCAGGTCAAAAAGAAAGGCCATGGCAGCTGGGGAGTGTGGAAAACAGAAACTGATAAGCTTGCAGAAGAGTCATGTTATGGGAGTCAAATTCAATATAGTTGAAGCAAGACCATTGCTCTGTCTTCAGATCTGTACTGAGAGAAACCCCAAGGACACATTGGGCTTTGCAGTGTCTCTTGTGAGAGAAGAGATGTGACTCAGGTGTAATGAATACATACCAAACTCTTTATTGCTGCTGATGGACACAGACAGACCCTGTAATCCTCTCTGGTGCCCACACTAACGCAGCCTAGAATGACTCTAAGAGCTTTGTTTGGTCTCTACAGCACTTCCCTCCCACCCTATACTCTGGCAATAAGAACCAGACCGTGGCAGGTTGGCCCTCTTCTAATCAGGCAGGGAACAGAATAGACCCAAAGGACATTCCAGGAGGAATTAGTCAAAGCTCAGGAACTTGTTAACAAATGCCTAAGGCCACAGGGCAGATTCCTGACACAGTTACCTACTGGTATCTGCCCATCTCAGGCTGCTAGGTAAAGGCTGTATACAGCTCAAGAGGAGGTGGGGTGCGTAACACAGGAAAGACACATTCCAGTCTCTTTCTGTCTGTGACTCTTCTCTGCCTGTAATGTTTACTCAAGTTTACAAAACCCCACTGAGGTTTTCAAGTCATGCTGGTAAAAACGTGTGGCAAAGACATGACTGGAGTCACTGGGACTAATCACATCAGAAAGGTGAGCAAGCCTTGGCCATGCGTTGCAAACACATTTTTGGGAGGTGTCACAGGGTAAGTTGGGCCTTAAAGAAGAGCTCAGGCCCCAGCTCCTGCTTGTGCTGCTTTTCCTCCCAGATCAGGTGACTTCAGGCTACAGCAAGGCCTGATGGGAAAGATGGCAGGACAATATAAGGCTCCTTTCTGGTCCAGGAGTGAGCAAGCTGGGGAAGGATTACTGATTTTGTGTGATGAAGGTTGATTGGTGGAGACCCATTGAGGAGAGATACTCTGGTCCCAGTGGGGGGGACGGGGGGAGAGGGAGGACTGTTAAACCCTGCACCAGGGCAGGATTAAGACATAGGCACTACAGGCCTGTGCTTAGGGCCCAAGTTCCTAGGGTCATGTGATCACGTTAGAGCAAAGCATCATGCCACCCATCCAGTTGGACGAAGGCTATTTCTGCTGGCCATGCACCTTGATCAGAAAGTTAAACCAATGCCCCCATAGGAGGCTTTAAAAAGAGCCATATGGGGCTTTAGAAAGGAGACCAGCTAAACACATGAAAGACACAAAATACAAATATATTAAAATAACCTTAAAGCTGTGACACATGCTCAGCCCCCACAACTAAGGCCAGAGTTTCACAAGAGCTGAAATGTCCACAGCATCCATATGTGGTGCATCTAGCACCAATTGCCAGTCCCAGCTCTGGGGTTGTGGGTAAAGAGGAGACATATGCACAGAGTTAGTTGTTAACTATTTAGGGAGTTTTTGCTTTTCTCTGATAGCCGGGAGGCTAAACTTCCCGGATTTGTGAGGGTTGGGGGGCAATCTTACCAGCTGTAACAAATGCCTAGGCCACAGGGCAGATACCTGACACAGTTACCTACTGTTATCTGCCAAGCTCCGGCTGCTATGTAAAGGTTTTATACAGTGTCTGTCACCATGGTACGTAGGCACAGGCAAGTCTACAGCCACAGGGACCCTGGGTTGGGCTTGCCCACCTTCTGCACGAAGCTAATTTTTTTTTAAAACCATAGCAGCGCACAGTGAGTGGAGTAAGGTGCTACTTGGCATGAGTAAGGAAGGCAGTAGTGGGTTCTGAGAGAGACCCCATGAGAAAGATCTATATCCACAAAAGATATTTTGTGTTTCCCTAGTCCTGTGCTATTCAGACTTTGGGAACCCAGAACTAAGCTCAGGAAGCCATGTTGTGGAAATAGAGAACACAATATGGAGGATTAGAGCTGAGTTGCTGTATTTTCCCCATAGTGGAGCATATTTTTGCTTTCTGTGCGTTCATGCAACTCTTGGCACTTACCTGCCACAGCCCCTGAAGTTGCCGTAGCTATTGCTGGGGTTTTGGTTCTCTTGCTGACCGTAGCCAAACATTTAAACAGCAGTCCGTCTTCTGCCATAGCATAAATTACTCTAGGCATCGGAAACATGGAGCCAAGAAGGCTAAGGAGAGAAAAAGGCATTATCTACTAGTACAGCTCTCATACCACACAGGGACCGAAGGTAGAAAAATGGAAGTGCGTTAATCGCAGCCCAGTAGCGGAATGGCTTTAGTTAACAAAGCTTCAATTCCAAGGTCTTCCCCAAGTGCTGCCCCCACTACACAGACATACTACTCACTGCTGGGAACGAGGCTCCAGATGTGCAAATTTGGATACCTAAAGCTAGGCACTTAGGCCCCAGATCCTTAAAAGGCCCTTAGGCACTTAACTCTCATTGATTTCAACGGGCACTAGGTGCCTAGGACCTTGGAGGATCTGTGCCCTACATCCAGATTTCGGCTCCTGCATGGAAGTGGCCTGATTTTCAGAGGTGCAGAACACCCAAAAACTGCACTGGTTCCATGGAGCTGTTCCCACTTACATCTGCTCTGTCTGAGTCAGTTGTGTCTTGTTTCCCCAGGGCTACTGGTAAAAGAACGCTTCTTTTTTATGTATTCAAGAGACACACAATTTCAGACGGTCCTTAAGATGGAGGTTTCCTGAGTCACAAATGGGAGCTTCCAGCTCTGAAACCTAATTCTAAGAATTCGTTTGAACCTTTTGACACAGGGTGAAATCCTGGCCCTATTGAAGTCAGTGGGCCCGGATTTGACCCAGAGGGCCTGAATCCTCTGGCACTTACCCCAGCATAGATCCAGAGTAACATCACTGGAGTGGAGTTACACCAGTGTAAGGGACATAGGACTAAGGTCCTTAGCTCGTAACACACAGAAAGAGGAGGCAATGGAAATACAAATCTGCACTGAGAAGGGTACAAGAGAATAGCATCTCACCTAGTAGAAAGGGCACAAAGTGAACCAACAGCCACTGCATAGTTGGCACCCTCCCAGCCCACGTACTGGAATGCATTGGGTAAAGGACTGTTTGGATCAAGCAAGTAGTAGGGCATCATGAGCGTGAGGGCAGCTGACACGCCAAAGTAAGCGACGAAGCAGATCAGGAGCGAGGCGACGATGCCAATGGGAATCGCTTTCTGGGGGTTTTTCACTTCTTCGCCTAGAACAAAGACAGTTAAGTTGCAGCCACAGACAACAAAAAGACTAATTCAACGAGACTCCCAGGTGAGGTGGGGCTTTCAAAGGAGCCTGAGAGAGTAAGGTGGCCAGCTCCTAGAAACAGTCAAGAGGAGCCAGGCCTGCCATTTATGTCCCTGGAAATCTCCCTCATAATCACGGCCTTAAAGGGGACTGCCACCACTTTGTGTGACAAGTTTTGGAGTTGAATGTTTGAGAAGAATCATTATCACTACAATTCAGAGAGCCAGCATTCGTTCCAAAATAGGGCCGGGTGCTTCACCCCGATACAGTTGCTCTCATTTTTAATTCACAGGGGCATCGGGCTCTCTGAATCAGGTTAATCTCTGGTGTAAGTTCAGTGAGTTCAGAGAAGACTTTGGCCCTAGGTGCCCCAGCAGGTCAAAGGGAAGGTGCTCTGCTCCTATTGGGAAGCACTTGAGCTAATTGGAAAAATGGACCCAAAAAAATCTCTGTGGAAATTATCTGTCACTTTCCTTCCACAGGATTCCAAAGAGGGGGGCTGAATTTTCATGTATTCAAAATTTTCTTCGAAAATGTATCCATTTTGGTTTTGACACTTCATAGATTCATAAAGTCCAAGGCCAGAAGGGCCCACTGTGATCATCTAGTCTGACCTCCTGTATAGCACAGGCCATAGGACTTCCCCAAAATAATTCCTAGAGCAGATCTGTTAGGAAAACATCCCAGCTTGATTTAAAAAATTGCCAGTGATGGAGAATCCACCATGATCCTTGGTTGGTTGTTCCATGATGAATTACCCTTACTGTTAAAAATGTAGGCCTTATTTCTAGTCTGAATTTATCTAGCTTCAACTTCCAGCCATTGGATCAGGTTCTACCTTTCTCTGCTAGATTGAAGAGACCGTTATTAAACATTTGTTCCCCAGGTAGATACCTACAGACTGTGATAAAATTACTCCTTAACCTTCCCTTTGTTAAACTAAATAGACTAAGCTCCTGGAATCTAATAATATAAGGCAGGTTTTCTAGTCCTTTAATCATTCTCATGGCTCTTCTCTGAACCCCCTCTAATTTATCACCATCCTTCTTTTGTCCATCCTTTCTCCTCCCTCACCCCCATCTCAGTTTCTTTTATTCATTTTACTCCGGGGGAAATAAAGATGAGAAAACTCCCCCAAACCTACGTTTCCATATTATGAAACCGAAAACTTTGAAAACAAATGTTTTGCCAAAAATTTTAATTTTGAAAAAAGGCCATTTTTCTAGCCACCCCTACCCCCCCAAAAACAAAAACCATTAAAACCTGTGACTAGCCAGCAATCTTGAGCACCTTGTAGATCAGGACCCATGAGGCCAAGAGACTGTCTCAAGATCATACAAGACGACCATATCAGAGCTGGGGACAGAGCCCTGTCTCCTGACTCCCAATCCTGTACTTAGCCCAAGATCATTTCTCCCCACTGCCCCACACTTCAGCATAGCGCACCGCTGCATTTCCTGGTTTCAGCTAGGACAGTGCAGTGGAAGCCTATTCTTGAAGTTTTCCAAACCAACATAAAATGGGAAGTCCTGGAATCTCACAAGAATAAAGAATGGATGGGCACCATCGGGATGTGCTGTTCAGTGAATGAAACCAGAAATATTATTTATTTCCATTATAGTAGCAACTAGAGGTTCCCAGTCAGGATCAGGGACTCAATGATCTAGCAACTGTACAAATCTAGAATAAAAGATGTTCCCTGTCTCAGAGTGTACAACGCAAGTCTTAAATTTAGAAACAATAGGCGGGAGAAGAAGGATGGATGGGTGACCCTAAAACTGAAAAGATGAAGTGATTCCATAGGACAGCTAGTGCACAGCATGATTTCCTGATTCAGCTGAGAAGAGGTTTGAGTCATTTGTAAATTGTGTCATGTGACGTTACTGAGGGCAGCCAAGCTCATAATGGGAAACAAGTGTTCTCTCACAATGAGAGCTTTCTGCTTACCTGTGGTGGCAATACAGTCAAATCCTACGAAGGCGTAAAAGCATGTGGCTGCCCCTGAGAGGACTCCATTGAATCCAAAGGGCATAAACCCCCCAACACCATGCTTCAGATCTACCTGTGTTTGACTGAAAAGAACAAGAGATCAGGAGAGATTCTGCCTCAGTACAGACACCTATCTGAAGTGCGTTCCTGCAACCTGTAACAGAATCCACCCTAACTGGAGCTGGAGGGAGAGAGCTTTCAGTACACATGGTCAACAAACTTATAGAGGAGATGATGGCATTTGCTACAGTTTACACTACATAGAGATTTGAGTCAGCCTGTGACCGGCTAGTGAACACTTTGAACACTCAGCATTTAAGGCTTGCTCAGATCGTCCATTGTTTTCTAGGGTTTATTAACATGGCTGAGGTGGGAGGAGGAGGGGAGAGGAAAGACTGAACTTGGTCTCCTAACATCTCAACCTGGCAAAAAAGTTTAAACTTATTTAATTCTGAAAATGGTGAATGGATACAAATGCTCAAAGGAAGTTTACCCACTTTCAGGTCCTCCGTTGATCTATTTTAAACAAAAGTTTATTTTAAATAACTCTGGCCAAAATATGGCCTCATCAGATTTTAATTTTCAAATATTACATCTCCTGCTTACTACTGTAAGGATTTTTAGGTAGGCCCTAAATCCTGAAAATACTTAAACCCGTGCTGCACTCTGAGCAGTCCCATTGTAGTAAACAGGGCTACTCTCAGCGAGTGAGTTAAGCACGTGCATAGATTGCAAGTAATAAGGGCCCAAAGAAGGTGGCCTACAAATGCAATCATGGAATTGGTCAAGAGGAAACCTTTCGTTTTAACAGGTAATTTCGGGTATGTCTACATTGAAGCAAGGAGTGAGCCTCCCAGCTCAGGCAAACCAGCTTGTGTTAGCAGGGCTCATGCTAGTGCGCTAAAAATAGCGGCGTGGACATTGTGGCATCAGTAGAGGCCTGAGCTCCGACCCATCCTGAAATCCGGAGGCTAGCTCAAGCCTCTTCTCTGCCATAATGTCCACACAGCTACTTTCAGTCTGACAGGTCAAGCCCCACCAGCACTAGGGAGAAAAGGGGAAAACTTAGATCTCTGTGGAAAAAATCCTTCCTGCCCCAGTTGAATTTTTAAAAATAATTTTACCAATTTTCAAAAATGTGACTAAAATGCATTCAATTTCTGTGGGCAGGGAGAAGTGCAAAATACCATGTAACCTCGGTTAAAACTAGCCACTAATAAGGCAGCTAAATGAAACTCCACTCACAGTCTGTTCCTCTAAGGTGTGAGCCTGCGCGGCCGCACACGAGGCCATCAAAGGCCACGCAGCAGCCGCACATGTGCGCACACAGGTGAGTGGGGAGAATGTGGAGGGTTAGGGCAGTGGGGTGAGGTAATGAGGGCTCGGGGGAGCTTGGGGCATGCAGGGCTTGGGAGGAGGGGAAGATGCCTCAATCCCGTGGCCCCAGTTCCGGCCAGGGCTGCAGCAGGGATGGGAGAGGCGCGCCTCTCCCCTGGCAGCAGGGATGAATGAGGCGCCTCTCTCCCAGCCCCAGCTCTGGCCAGGGCTGCGGCGGGTACGAGAGAGGTGCCTCTCTCCCCTGGCCCCAGCCCCAGGGCTGCAGCAGCCAGAGAGAGACGCCTCTCCCAAGGCTGGGGAGGGGAGAGACGTGTGTGTCTCTCTCTCTCACAAACACACACACACACACACACACACACACTCTGTGTCACACACATACACACTGTCTCTGTCTAACATACACACACACACACACACACACACTCTTTCACACTCACCTCCCAACATATTTGTGTTGTTGTTGTTACTTCTTGATACTTCCTGCAATGCACATATATTCTCTGTAATTTTATTCTTTCAAAGTGCTACTTTATTTTTTTGACTGGTCTATGCATTTCATAATTTTTATTTCTCTCTTACGCTTAAATTTAATTCTTTGAGTAGTGAGTTCTAAAATGCCTAACCTGTCCTGGCTGGTGTAATTATCCCTATGGTAACTTTAAAAAAAAAAAAAAATCTATATAGGTTTTTTTGTTTCTACTGGTGGCGCACATCCGCACATTACCTCGATATTGGTACACATAACAAAATTCATTCCGCACATGGGTGAAAAAAATTAGAGGGAACATTGCTCACAGTAGCTTTATACCTGTTTGTGAGTGTTCTCACACTGACCTCCAGTTTTGCTTGTGTAAATAACTGTGGGCACAACTTTGCGCCTATAATTAAGGCATTAATAAAAATTAAATTAGGGCCATTAAATAATCTAAGCCCTGGATTTGTCAATTCAGTCAGCTATATAGACAGCTAAGTCCCCTAAGTTTGGAAGCCCCATTACATGTGAAAATAATTTAGACAGTCGAATGTTGATGTTTCTGGAGATGCAGCTAAACTATGCACAAACCCCAGCTCCCCTGGCACATGTCACCAAAATGCAATTCTAATGGGTGAAAAAGCTGTAACTAAAGTGAATAATTATCACGACATGCAGGGCAATGCTGGTGCTGAGTCATGTTGTGTCCTCTTGTACAGAGGGAATTATTTACCAGAGAATAAGTCCATTATGGGCTGAATCCTGAAAACCAAATGAGGCCCATAAAAGGCCCTACATGCATCTGAATCAAATGGTCGCAGTGCAGAGGGGTGGGCAGGATGTGGGGAGCCCAGGCCAGGGGCCTGCACCACTCCAGCTTGCTGTAGAACTATGCTTTCTGGGATTTCCCTGCACCCAGGCACAAGGGGCTTAGGTAGCAAGCCAGGACTGGTAGAGCCATTAGTTCCACCAGCCAAACAAGCCCATGGAGGACATGCAGTAGCAGCCTCAGAGCAGCTCTGCTGCATTCCACAGCCTGAGGGAGGAATTCCTGCCTCCACAATCCCTGCCAACCTCTTCACTGCCGAGCTGCCTGACTCAGGCCTGGGCCAGGGAAAAAGATTTGCAGCATCATGATAACTGGATTTCTGATTTGCACACAGCAATGCACCCAAATAATCCGGGATTTACATTTTAACTGAGGTGCTTAGGGCAGATTTCAAAGGTATTTACGTATTGAAGATTCAGATAGGTACCTACTGGGATGCAATAGCATTCAAGCAGGTTAGGTGCTTAACTGCATTGAAATTAATGGAAGGTAGGTGCCAAATCTGCTTGAGCACTTTTGAAAATCTCACTGGGTGCCTACTAGCCTACTGGGCCATTGACTTCAATAGGTTTGCCTTAGTACTAATGGACCTCATGCCTTGGCCCACTCCCAGAAGTTTCTCTACATCCAAAATTACTATAAGCAGGTGCCTGTGTATTCACTTCTAAACGGGTCCATTATGACTACTACTTTCATTGTGTTAATTCACATTGCTGATAAACTGACTTGTCTCCACCCTGAATTAACAAGTGATGTAATGACAGCTGACACTTCTGTGCAGCACTGCTACCTGGGACTATCTCTCCAGATGCTAATCTGCTTTTTTTCCCCAGCGTTAAGAGTTGTTCTGAGAAGAGCTGCTTGCACTTTGTGGTTAAACAGTATAATCCATACATTTTTGCAGCAGTTAATTGCATTTGCTATGTATCCCTTTTTTATTAGTCAGGTTTTTTTCTTTTTGCACAGCAAGGGCCGGATCCTGAACCTGTCTAACTAAGCAAAGGCCCATTAACTCCCATATGGAAATAAACCACGTGAGGATTTGGCCCAAAATTGTTTCTTTCTTTTCCTGTCCTTCATCTAAATGCAGATTCATAAAATGGAAGCTTTCAACAGCAGCAGAGCCCTGGCCGGAAATAACTGCGCAAATTCCAGAAGAGGCAAGAACCAAGTGGGTGATCAGTCCCAGGTTTAGGAGAAGAGAGGGATAACTTGACAGCGCTGAAGTGTGCACAGCGATGACAGTGTTACTAGAAGTGGAATGAGCCATTAGCTTCACCGAAAATCTCCTAGTACATTTACTGGTTTAAATGACTCAAGCTGGACAACGACTATTTAAATGCCTTCCAGCACTGTATATATGCCCAAACTATGGTGGAAAACAACTATAAAACATTTCACTGCTCAAATGATTTCAGAAACCGTAGGATTCATCCAATTTAAGCACTTAGGAGATGTTGTTACAGAAATAGAGCCCAACCTTAAATTCCTTATTCAGAGCCAGAATGTGTCCATGTCCCTCTCACCCTCTTAGCAATGAGATCCTCACAGGGGTTTTCTCCCACATGGCCTCCCAGCTGTGGTTTTTAATCACAGGTGATCTAATCTCAAGTGTCTAGTCAACCCTCCCTCATGCAGAGCTCCCACTGACATTCATGGGATTTCTGCCTGAGTGCAGACCGAGTGACCACTTGGCAAAGCCTTGGAATTTGGCCCATAATGACGATGCGTGAATCTCTGAGTGGTCCCTGAAAACGGATCGACTTGAATAAGCAAACGTGAGAAGAGAAGAAATGCTGTGACGTACTTGTCTCTACATGAAGCATTGGTCGTGTTATAGATGTCGTCGATGGTGAGATGCCAGTTTTTGACTGATCCCTTCACAAAGCCTGACACCATAACGAAGCCAAGGACGAGAACGTTGATGCAGGTGAATATTTTGTTTACCATTGCGGATTCTTTCACTCCACAAGTTAAAAGCCCTGGAAAAATTACAAAGAACAATCAGCCATTCCTTCAACAACAGTACATGGCCCAGCCGCAGCAGAGCAAAGGGAAGCCCTGACTTTTTGTGCATGTCTCTCTCACTGCATTATTGTGCTAATAAAATACCATTTAAGTGGTCTCTCTACACTGGAAAGCTGCTAGGTTGAGTAAAAGTCTAATACAAAAAGATAGGGTCCAACCCTGCAAACCTTTTTTTTCTTGAAAACAGTCTTATTAAAGTCAATAGGACTGAGCCCTTGGTAAATACAAACTCCATCCAGAGACCACAGATCAGATTAGCTCTAGGCCTTGGAGAAAGCATCATTGGTGATTTTTGTGAAGTACCTCATTGTGGTCATGCAGGCCCTGGCTAAAGCGCAGAAGGCACCAGTACCAGCCATCTTCAACAGTTCCTTGGGAAGATGGGCAGGTCTCATGCCAGTGCAGGGATCAGACACAGCAGGTCAGTTACCTGACACTTAAATTGAACGAATCATAAGAACAAAAGAATGGCCCAACTGGGTTAGACCAAAGGTCCATCTAGCCCAGTATCCTGTCTTCCAACAGGTGCCAGTGCCAGGTGCCCCAGAGGGAATGAACAGAACAGGTAATCATCAAGTGATCCATCCCCTGTCGCTTATTCCCAGCTTCTGGCAAACAGAGGCTAGGGACACCATCCCTGCCCATCCTGGCTAATAGCCATTGATGGGCCTATCCTCCATGAATTTATCTAGTTTTTTTTTTAACCCTGTTATGGTCTTGGCCTTCACGACATCCTCTGGCAAGGAGTTCCACAGGTTGACTGTGCACTGTGTGAAGAAATACTTCCTTTTATTTGTTTTCAACCTGCTGCCTATTAATTTCATTTGGTGACCCCTAGTTCTTGTGTTATAAATCACAGAGGAAAAGGTCATGGGGAAAATCCTGACCCCACTGTAGCCAAGGGGAGTTCTGGCATTGACTTCACTGTGAGCAAGATTTCAGCCCATTTCTTTAAAAACTTTCATCTTAATGAATAGCATATTTTTAAAAGTGCCAGCAATAACAACGAGTCAGCACTCTGCATTTAGAATAACAGATTTTGTTTCTCTTTTTCAATCTTTAGCTAATAACTAGCATTCCTACTCCCTTGCTTGCTGTTTAAGAAAGAGGTTACCTGTGTAACCAAAATCTAACATGTAGTCTTAGTGATAAACATCAACATGAAGTGTGAGCAATGCTTAATTTCTAATGAAAGAGGCGCTGAGGGTCAAGCAATTAGATGCCAGGGCTCAAGCAATTTTTTTACATTCATCACTGATGCAGCAAACCGAGAGGTGCCGGGGCTCTGAACTGCCAAGCCTAGAGGTGCCAGGGCTCAGCCCTGGCACAAATTAAGCACTGTGTGTGTGTGTGTGTGGGGGGGGGGGAAACACTGTGATGGGACCAGGATTTGGCCAACAGAGAGTTTATTTCACTCACAGATGTGGAGTTCATAGATTATATGGTGAGAAGGGACTGTTGTGATTGTCTAGTCTGACCTCCTATACAACAAAAGCCCAAGTTTGTATTTTTGAAACAAGGAAATAAGCAATGAAATAGACGGTGGACACAGCAGAAGATCTAGATAAAGCAGGGTGGGCAACCAGAAAATAAGAAATCAGGCACCAAAAAGTCGGTGATTCTCAAGAGCTGAGACAGGCATAAACTACAGGGCATATATACAGTGGCAGAGCTAATAGAAGTGGGGGCGGGGACACCACGGGCTTTAGGTGCATGTGTGGCACCTTTCTCACAGGGCTTTGGAGCGAGAGCCTGCTGTGCACTCACCTGGCAGCAGCAGCTGGGCCCAGCTCCCGGCTCCAGGCATTGTGACACGAAGCACAGGGTCGCAGTACCACGTGACCTTGTGTGCCATGTCACAACACCACTCACTCAAATTTGACCCGGCTGCCTCTCTGTCTTGCTGGGCCAAACCTGAATGTTGCAGTGAGCTCGTGCGCCAGGTCGCAACGTCAGGAGTGAGGAGCCAGTCCCAGCCCGGGAGCCACCACTGCTGCGTAGTGTGGAGTGGGCTTGCTCTCCAGCCTGCCACCAATGACCCAGTTGCAAAACCTAGCTCTGCCACTGCTTATATGTGGAAATAAAGCTGCTTATTCAGAAGCTTTCTGCAGCTGCAAAGGTTTAGCCTTTTTTCAAAATGTTCAAAATCTGAAGAGGTTTCCCATGCAGTAGAAAAAAGCTGCTGACGCAGTTTTACTCTCAAATAGCAGTGGGTGACACTCTACAGATAAAGAAATTTAAGTAAGCACATACGTTTGACTACTGATCCAAATCAAACCCAAATGGAACCTCCGGGGCCAAATTCTGATCAGTCAGACCACTTTACATCTGGAGCCACTCCATTACATCTAGATTAACTGAGTACAGAATCTTCCCTCACATCTGCTAACTCAGAGCTCAGCACTTCAAGCCCTGTACATGAGGGGTTCTGATGGACTTCAACGGGAGTTCTACACTCATCAAAGGGCTTGCAAAAACAGGGCCTACGGCTGGGAACCTCATAAGAACATGGTTCCTTGTGAGAGTTCTGACACTTCCTGCTTCTGATCAGGCCTAAATTATTGCAAGAAGAGCCTCTGTTGTGGTATCATGGTATCTCCTACCCGCTAGGAAGCATACAGGTGCAGGGAAATGATTTTCTTTTAATGAATATGTCGTTTGACAAAGTTTTGAAAGGTTCAGTCTGATATTTGGGTGAAAGTTCAGCTGGGTTTTCATTTTAATTCTTGCTCTTGTACAAAATACTCCCTGCATTCCAATCGAAAACCGAAGACATGTTTTGGATGTTATGGAAAGAGAGAAACCAGTTTATTTTTCATGCAGAATTATTTCTCTTGAGTCCTGCAATCACTGCTGCAAATTGAAGTCCACATATTTTAAAATAAACAGTCATGCACCAGGGTGTTACTTAGTTCCGTCCTTTCCCCCCACATTTTCCTGGCCAGTGTGCTATATAAACTGGCAGATCATCAGAGTGGGAGTTAGAATAATAGAACAGAGTCCCTCTGCAATAGCTTTAAAAAAAAGCCCTCCATACCTGTCTCAGGGTAACAAATCTCCCTGTCTTACTCTACATGGTATAAAGATTGATTGTTTCACCAGTGTTCCTGTAAACACCTTGAATGCTCCCCTAATGAAAGAGCTCGCAAACAGGATGTGCAGAGTTTGAACTCCAGAGCTGCTAAATAGGTCAATCCGACACTTTGGGCAAACAAAAGAGCCTTTAATAAATTGTCCAAAATAAATGAGGGTTTTTGCTCGTTCACCAAAAGCAAACAATGAAATTACAGAAAAGTAAGTATCATCCCAGCAACGTTCCCAAAGGTTTTACCTGTTAAGATGAAGATGATGAGAACAGAGAAGATATCTGGATATTCTGCTAGCACCCCCGGAGCGTTCATTGTCATGTGCTCTTGGCAGAAGCGCTCAATGTGCTTGCCTATGAGTTCATCAAACGTCGCACTCCATGCTCTGGCCACGCTTGATGTTCCTACCAGAAAACAGGAAGGAAACACAGCACTTTTCATGATTAGAAAATATTTCTAAATGAGCGGCATTACTTACTGCTGCATGACAGCAGCAGGGATCAGCCCAAGAAGGGTGCAGCTGACCCCTGCTATTCAGTTAGCAGGGGCGAATAGTGAACCCTCGTCCACGGGTCCACTTGGAGGTTCAGCTTCTCTACAAACCCAAATCTCAGGAGACAACCCCTCTCGCAGAAGTCCTATCCTAGCAATTGCTTACCCTCCCCCCAGCAGCCTTCATGGCCCCAAGATCCCTTGTGAGGAAACCGCTTCCCACACTGGAGTAAACCACTTACTTCAAAGGTGTTCCACTAGTGTAACCGCTGGTGTGAGAGGAGAAAGAAGCCCTAAGACGGGAAAAGGGGGATGAGCAGGTTAGCAGGAAAAGCAAATCACAGGAGGGTATAAGATATACTGGGCCTCCTCCTTTTAAGTCACAGTGTTATCCCCAATGCTGTACATCCCTCCCGTGAGCAGGATCAGCTCCCACTGACTGAATGGGAGTTGAAGGAAAATGCAAACTGGTCCCTGCTTTGCGATTCAAACCTGAGGTTACAGGGAGATAAATTCTGCTCAGTCACACTGCTGAAAATCCAAAGTGACTCTACTGATTCCAGCTGACTCACTGGGAGAGTGGGAGCCAGGTCAGTCTTTAACAGAGAGCAAAGCAGGACCCATATATTTCAAACCCAATTCTTGAGCTACTCAACCACCCCACAGCTTGAAGTGTTGCCTAGGAAATAGAAGCTATCATATAAGAGAAATCCTGGAGTGCGGGGTAAATCCATGTTCAAGTTCTACAGCAGGGACAGAAAAATACCGCGCTGCAAGATAAATGCTGAAATGCAGCTCGCAAATTAGGACAAGATGTAAATAACTTTGGAGCTTTTGAAGATTAAAAATCCCTCAACACTCTTTCAGCATTGACACTTCCTTTCCTTCTCCTGACCGTCTAACTTCTTTAAATGCATGCATCTAATGCACATCTAAGGAGCTACAGAACAGACCAGCATTCAAATTGGTTTTATCTAGGGGTTTTTTTTTTTTAATATATATCCTCAAAGCAGTGGTTTAGGCTACAGAAGTTCCCCATTGCTGACAACAGGTGCAGCTGATCCAGTGCTGACCACGCTTGAGCTGCAAGTGTAGTAGACAGAGAACCAACATCGTTCAGTGCCATTCCAGTAGCTGTAGCCAACACCTGCTGAGACACAATGTAGTCCCAGTGACTTCAATAGGATGAAGTGTAGCAGTAGGTACTACTCCAAGGAATGAGTATTGGCAAGGTTAGGCCCCACCAATGACCACTTATGACTATATAGCACCATTTTTTATAAAACTTTTCACCCTAACAACTGTAATTTTTTCCTGTTAACACTGATGTGAAATCTTACAACTGAAACTGAAATTAATACCAAGAACGAGAATTCTAATTGAAAATACAGGCTGACAAACTAATTCTCACAGATCCACTATTTAGCCAAAAAGACCTGAGTGACGGTCTTGTGATCATTATAAACTAATAATGACAATCTAGCCTGGAAGGAGCCCCATGCAGCTGTGCAGGGAAAGATAGGGCATAACTGAGTCCTGCAGGGCTTGCCCATATCTCAAGTCCAAGCACAAGGGGCTAGGGGAAAGCAAGCTCCATGTTACTCAGTCCTATTTAGCAGGGCATCACCCCCCTCTAACAGATGTTGATGAGCCTGCTACAGCCTTGGCCTAGGCCGACATAGGTAGGTCTTTTCGCTCAGGCAATAAAGGCTCAAGCCACAGGGCCCAGGTTCAAACCACATGAAGGTGTGGTGTTACAAGTCACTACCCCCTCTTGTGAGCAAGCTGGCAAAGAAGGGAATGGAGTAGAGTGACACCCATCCCGAATTGGGCAGGACAGTGTCGAAATGCAGACTGCATGACTCTGGGATAGTGTTGCCAATTTTGGCTGGATGTATCCCTGGAGATTTCATCACATGACATAATCTTTAATTAAAGATTAATTTTTTAATTCCTGGAGACTCCAGGCCAATCCTGGAGGGTTGGCAACCCTACTCTGGGACAGCAATTGTCCCAGATTCCCTCCAGTGCTGCTCTGTGCCCAAGGCTCAGGGGTGATGCCAGCCTTTTCCCGGTGGGGTGGGCTGAGGTGGGCCCCCTCTTGCCATGAGGCTCTGCTCCCTGCTCCACCCGCCCCAGGCCCTGCCCTTGCCCAAGCCAGAAGCTAGAGCCGGGCAGTAGGAAGAGCTGCCCAGGGAGTTCAGGCCACTGTGGAAAGCCCTGGAACTTCCACATGCCCTAGGCGGCGCACCTTGGCAGGCAGGGACAGGCGCCGGGAGCTGCTCTCGGGCACCCTGTCCCCCCGTCCAGGGCAGGTGAAGAGCTGCCTGTCCCTGGGCAGCTCTTATGACGGCCTGGCTCCAGCTTCCAGCCTGGCCAGGGCCTCAGGGGGAAGAGGAGGAGCAGGGGTCGGGGCCAGGGTGTCCCACGTTTGACTTTTGAAAAGGTGGTCACCCTACAAGGCAGCGGCCAGTCTTTGCTCTGTCCTCAAACAGATCAACCAGCAGGACAAACCTGGCATGAGGAGGAAAGTAAGAAGAGGCTACGCCCTGTAATGCACTGTAGTAAGTTACTTCTTCCCCAAGAGCAAGGAGGAAGGAAGGAAGGAGTCACAATTGTTGTCCTGGACTCCCCCTGGGATGCGCCTGCTATGCACACACATGCATATTTGGGATTTAGAACTCTGGTTCAAACAAGTTTGTAGGTAATATTTGAGCAAGATATTTTTTCCCCCAACAGTTTTATCAGGGAAATAGTTGAGCTGTCTATATTTAAGGGTATTCTACCTGAATGTTACTTTAACACAGTCCTACGGTAATAGTTTAGTTTAATTTTAAGATGATACAAATATTATTGTTTTTATTATGCCACCTTAAAATAAATCACACCACATAGCCATTTATAAAAAGGTTAGGGTGTAGTATGAAAGCCATAAGGAGAAGAACAAAGGTCTCAGAAATGCCAATCTAAGCCCAGATCCTATGATTAACTTTGCTCAAGTGAATGTGTTTGCAGGATCAGGACCATGCGACCCTATCTAGCCCGAAATCCCCCTGACAGCTTCTGCTTTATTGGTTCTCTCATACCATGGTGATAAAGGCCATATAAGTACAGTAGCTAGATAAACGAGAACTGCTGGACTACAGAAGTTTTCTATTTATTGCTCCAATTAAACCCTGGAGGATGCATCTCTAAGAGGCAATTAACATTTTTCTATAGAACAAAACACCTTGAGAGGAACCTATTTTGGAAATCTGGAAGTGTGTGGGGGAGAAGGGGGATCAGTTTGTTTGGAGTTTTTTTAAACTACATGTTATCCCCTTCCTGACATCAACCCAATTCATAAAAGAATATCAGAACACTAACTTCTGGGCATCTTACCTGGCACTCTCTCATTTCATATACAAAATCTAGAATGTAAAGAGGTTTCATGTAATATACAGAATGGAATCAATACTAGCCAAGACAAGCAGCACATATGTCACCAAGCAAGTCTTTATCTGATCTCTGCCAGGCACCCTGGGAATCAATCTCAGTTTTAATGGTAATATTTCCCATAAAGTGTAATTTAAAACCCCCCTTTAATAATTTAATAGAAAATTGTCTGTCATTGTAGCTAGTGGAGTTCTTCCCTTAACTGGTGTATGGTGGTTTCAGCCTGA